>NC_056725.1:95315665-95940665 GCF_019279795.1 Protopterus annectens | reverse complement strand
AATATGTTTCAGGCGCATGCACTGCATCTCCCAGGACAGTCATGCTTGTCCTCCCTGCCTACACATTAAGCACCTGAGATGTTGTTCAAACTCAGCTTACCTAAGCTGTAGTTATGACTTTATCCATCTGTGCCACCAGGACAGGCAAGAAGTATGTCCTTAGTTTTAATGCAGTCAGTAGATTCTATACATTTTAACATGATTTCCAAATACTGCTGAAAAAGTGGGAACAGAACCTAATTTCGTTGTGAATGGGGGAAAATGTGAAATTTATTTCAAAGAAAGTTGTCTATTAATAAGCCTTCACAGAAAAAAAAAAATGTTTGTCAATGGAAGCTGATGAAAATGTCAATTTCATAATCAAAGCTTTGACTGTTGATTATAATGGGTACCAAACACTGGATCTGAAGTAGGAACTTTATTTGTCAGCAACCTTTGGGATACGGATCCGATCTCGGATCCGAGCCGGCAACTTCTATCATAGCATAGATCCGAGCTCCTAGCTCCTCCCCTTCCCCATAATCCCCTGCCTACCCTAACTGACCTCAGATCTAGTTTGCCGCTCTTCAAGCAACAGCTAGATTCCAGAGCTCTTGGCGTTTTTGTGAGAAAAAAGTTTTTCTTTCTTCTTTTCTGATTGAGTTATTGTGTGTGCGTGGTAGGTTTACCCTTAACACTAAACTTATTATTATTTTAGCTTCTCAGCTTAAATTTAATTTAAAATATTCCTCCCTCCCCCGCTGGTCGTAGCGTGTGTGTGTGACTTGAGTGTTAGGGGCCTAGTGAGTGTGCTTTACTTTAATAATGTCGGAGGCCCCTAAAGCCATTTTTTCGAAATGCACCGAGTGTGGTCACAAGCTTTCACCGGCTGATGGCCACACTCGGTGCGTTAGGTGCCTTGGGGTTGAACACCTCTCTTCGGGTTGCGCGATTTGCGCGGCGTTCAACCCCAGGGAACTCAAGGATCGAAGGTCGAAGCTAGTTCTGGTGGGTCTTTTACCCCAGACTCTGCTTCGGCCTCCGGTACTTCGGTGCCCGGTAGCAGTCACTCCTGCCTCCCTTCTTCCAACCGGGACTCAACCTCCCGCTTCGGCTCCAGAGGATAGGGAGTCCAAGAAAGAGAAGCAGCGGGAGAAGCACCTTAAGCGGCAGGCTGAGGACTCTTCATCGGCCCCGCCCGCCAAGAGGGCTTCTCCGTCCAGGTCTTCCTTGTTTCTCCCCGGGACCCGAGGAGGAGGTGATCCGGTCCCCGTCGAGGTCATCGAGGCGGCACTCCAGGTCTGCCTCGGTGGCCTCTTCGAGGTCCACTTTTAGCATGTCAGATGCGGACATGGACCGGATGATGAGGAGATTCATCCAGGCCCAGATGCAGATGGGAGTGCTCTTGCCTCCCCCCCCCCCCCTCCGGGGGGGAGCTCAACCCCTTTTTTCGCCCCTATTGCTCTTTCTCCGACCCACATTCCGGGTTCGGAGCGCTCGGAGCCGAGCCATGTTGGATCCGGGGGTAGGTCGGAGCCAACCGTGCTGGGCACGTTGGCTCTGACGGCTCCCTCGAGTTTGTCGGACCCGACCTCTCGGAGCTGTGGGCCGAGTTTCGGATCCGAGAGATTTGGTGTGCTTTCGGCTCCGTCCTGGTCGGAGCACACTGGTCCTTCAGATCCGACGTTCTCGGCGCCGGGTCCGATCCCCGCTTCGGATCCGAGTGGGAGTCGGATCTCGGATCCGTCAGAGAGCGGCTCCCCCTCGGCTTTCGCTGCGGTGGAGAGGGCACTGTCGAGTGCTTCCAGGCCTCCGGTCCTGGCTTCGGCTCCCTCCCGCACTCCTTCTCATCTGGTCCTGGCTCCCCTCATCCGGCCCTCGGGGCAGCCTGCCTCAGCATCTCTAGGAGTTCCAGTGGAACAAGATACAGTCCGTTAGGACTCCTCGGGCAGCCCCCCCCCCCCGAGGAGATTCCTCACAAGGCAAAGTGCAAGAGGAGGCACATAGACTCCCCTGAGAGTCTCACCGAAGATACGGACTTGGATGAAGGGGAAGGCTCCCCTAGATCACCCCCCGAGGATGTCTCCTTTGGAGACATCATGGAAATGCTCAAAATCAGGGGTGGGTGGTCTGCCCCTAAGGCTTCCTCTGATGAGTCCGTATTCCTTGAGGCGTTTGAGGCAGGGCCATCTACCTCTTGGGTGTCCCCTCCACCCAACCCCCTGGTGGATCTCATATCCTCTAGGGCTTGGAAGGAACCGGACACCGTAGAGCCAATCCCCAAGCGTCCGGACAAAATTTTGAGCCCCCCTGCAGAGAGATCACACTGGAGCAGAGGTCCCCCTGTGGATGCCATGTTGGTGGCTGCAGCCACCAAGAAAGAGTTGGCTCAGGAGACCCCCATGGTTCATCCTCCGAGCAAGGAGTCTCGCGCGATGGACCGTCTTGGGAAGCGGGCCTTCAGTTCAGCGACCTTCTCTATGAGGGCCTTGAACTACACGGCACACGTTATTTGGATGCAGCGGGATCTAATTAAGGAATACGCTGCTTCCCCCCCAGGGTCCATGTCGGAGGGAGACAAGGATCTGTACTCCTCCCGAATGGCCACCCTCCGCTCTGTCTCTAACACCTCTATGCGGCTGTTGTCTCATGCTACCGAGGGAGCCGCTAGAGCAGGCGGAGTCGGGCTTGTCATGAGGAGACAGGCCTGGCTCCGTCACTGTGACTTCTCGGAACCCTTTAAGGCCATTCGAATGCCCTTTTGATGGTTCTGCACTGTTCGGCAAAACCATTCGCGACACTCTTGTCCAGAGCGAGAAAGACGGGAAGATCTTGTCTGCCGTCAGAGTCCGCTTCTCTGCGCCCCAGAGGTCCTTTTCCAAGAACCAAAAGGGTCAGAAGAAGATGTGGTTCCGAAAATCGCATCAATCCCAGTCTGCTCAGGACAACCAGTCCTCTTGTGGCAGAGGAGGACAGGGCGGACGCCGCCCCAGAGGCAGAGGGGGTCCCAGGAATTTTGGGTCCAGAGAACCGTTCTCTGAGAGGCCCACGCAGAACCCCTGAGGGGTTACCCGACTGCTTCACTCTGGAGGCAGTCAGGGGCGTTTTTCGAGGCACCTAGCAATGTGGGAGTCCATAACAACGGATCGCTGGGTGCTTCGTATTATATCCAGAGGTTACCAAATTCCCTTTATAGTAAACCCCAGAATCAGAGGCCTCCCCGACGTTCCACCCAGTCAGAGGGAGGCGGCTGCTGCAGAAATTCAGCAGCTTCTGCAAAAAAGAGCCATCCAGCCCGTCCCCCCAGATCAAGACGGATCAGGGTTTTACTCCAGGTTCTTTCTGGTGCCAAAAGATGGGGACTTGAGGTCCATCCTCGACCTCTCTCTCCTAAACCTGGCGGTACCCAAAGAAAAGTTCCGAATGGTCACGTTGCAATCCGTCCTCCCCTTATTGCGGGAGGATGACTGGATGTGCTCCATAGACCTCAAGGATGCGTACTATCACATTCTAGTGGACAGGCGTTCCAGGAGGTTTCTCCGCTTCCGGCTGGGAGCCAGTCACTTTCAATTCAGGGTCCTCCCCTTCGGCCTCACCTCAGCCCCCTAGGTGTTCACCAAGGTCCTAGCGATAATAGCGGCCCACCTGAGACTCCAGGGAATTCAGGTCTTTCCATACCTGGACGACTGGCTCCTTACGGCCCCAACAAGGCATCTACTTTGTTCATGCAGGGATTATTTCCTCAGTCTGGCTTCACTATTAGGATTAACCATCAACATGACCAAATCCTCTCTCATCCCTACACAGGTGTTGGATTTTATAGGGGCGAGACTGGATTCCAGACAGATACTTGCGTTCTTGACTCAAGATCGGCTTCGGAACCTGATGTTGCACGTGCAGGCCATCCTTCAACTGCAAACTCCTTCGGCGGAATTGATCCTGAGGGCCCTAGGATCTATGGCGGCTGCAATCCCTCTGCTGCCATTGGCCCGGTTGAACATGAGGGTTCCGCAGTGGACCCTCCAGGTACAATGGTCCCTGTCTCGCAACCCCCTGTCTCACCCCGTTTCCTTAAGCAAGGTTTGCAGAAGATCGTTCGTGTGGTGGCCCCAGTCTCCCAATCTCCACACGGGACGTCCCTTCTCACTACCTCCACCAGTCGACACAGTGACCACGGACGCTTCTCGCCTGGGGTGGGGTGGGGGGCATTTTTCAGGCCGGACAGTCCAAGGCACGTGGAACGACGTAGAGACCTCTTTGCATATCAACGTCCTAGAGATGAGGGCGGTGCTTTTGACGTTGCAGGCACTACACAACTCTCTTCCGGTAGGGACGATTGCAGTACAGACAGACAACATGTCGGTCGTCTGGTACATCAACAAACAGGGGGGAACCAGGTCTTACCCCCTTTGCCGCGAGGCCATGAAAGTGTGGGAATGGTCGATTTCCACCAACCGCTTTCTCATAGCAACGCACATTCCGGGACGGTCCAACATTCTAGCGGACAGGCTCAGTCGTACTATCCTGACTCCTTATGAATGGTCTCTCAACCATCGAGTTGCAGAGCAAGTATTTGCCCGATGGGAGCAACCTTGTTGCGATCTTTTTGCCTCTCCTTCAAACACCAAATGCAACAATTACTTCGCTCTGATCCCCCCTCCGGGGGAGTCCCCGAGAGACTCTCTAGTTCATGCTTGGCCTCCCGGTCTGCTTTATGCTTACCCTCCTCTTCCCCTGATGTTGAAATTATTACAGAAAGCCAGGCAGCTGGGGAGCAAGATGATCCTCATTGCCCCATTCTGGCCTCATCAGACATGGTTCCCTTACCTATGGTCTCACCTAGTGTATCCACCATGGATTCTGGATCCCCTTCCGGATCTCATTTCTCACCCTCTCGATCTTCCGACTCCAAACCTGGTCAACCTCAAGCTGACGGCTTGGTTGCTCCAGTTCCACTCCTCATAAGGACTCCCAGGATCTCATCACCTGTCAAAGCCATTCTTCTAGCAGCTCACAAGCCTTCCACCAGGAAGGTATATCGAAGTAAGTGGAAACGCTTCACCATTTGGGCAGAACACCGTCGTTTAGACCCTTTTACAGCCCCGATAGCGTCGGTTCTAGATTTTCTAACCTCTCTGTTTCACCAGGGGGCCAGTTCTTCCACAGTCAAGGTACAACTGGCAGCAATCTCATACTATCATGTGGGGCAAGAGTCTGGCCCTCTTATCACTTCCAAACTGTGTAAGACCTTCCTCAAGGGTACCTTCCTCCTTAGGCCTCCAGTCAAAGAGGTGGTACCTAAATGGGATTTATCCTTAGTCTTGCAGGCCTTGACTGGTCCCCCATTCGAACCGGCGGCCACGGTTGATCTCAAACTTCTCTCTTGGAAGACAGCCTTTTTGGTGGCCATAACTTCAGCCAAAAGAGTGTCGGAATTGCAAGCTCTTTGTGTTAAACCACCATATCTGGTCTTTCACCCGGATAGGGTTTACCTCAGGATCAATCCGTCCTTTCTACCTAAGGTATCTTCAGAAGCGAACATCAATCAATCTATCAATCTTCCAGTGTTTTTCCCCAACTTTCAAAACAAAGGAGAGTACAAGCTACATTCCTTAGACGTACACAGACAACTATGTTTTTATATCCATAGAACTGCTGATCATAGGCAGTCCGATCAGTTGTTTATCTCCTTTGCCAAAAGTAATTTCGGAAAGTCAGTTTCTAAAGTTTCTCTCTCTCGATGGATCTCGAGTTGTATTCTTTTAGCATATCAGAGCTCGGGAAGGCCTGCATCTCAAGGAGTCCATACTCATTCTACTAGGGCCGTTGCCACATCTGCGGCCTTTCAAGCTAGGGTTCCACTGGATGACATTTGTTCCGCAGCCACTTGGGCTTCATCTCACACCTTTATCAGCCACTATAAAATAGATGTTGTCTCCTGGGGTAGGGCGTCCTTTGGCTCTGCGGTGCTCCGGAATATCCTTCCATGAAGGCCACCCAATAGTTAGGTAGCTGGGGACTCTGTCCCAAAGGTTGCTGACAAATGAAGTTCCTACTTCAGATTAAGAAGTTATGTACTCACCATAACGTTCCATCTGAGTAGGTATCTTCATTTGTCTGCAACCATCCCCCCTCCTTCCCCCTGACCAAAATGATCGTTCTTGTGGTTATTAGCATATGTTCCCCTTGGGACACTTTTATCAGCTGTGCTATGGGGCAAACTTGATCTGAGGTCAGTTAGGGTAGGCAGGGGATTATGAGTAAGGGGAGGAGCTAGGAGCTCAGATCTGTGCTATGATAGAAGTTGCCGGCTCGGATCCGAGATCGGATCCGTATCCCCCAAAGGTTGCAGACAAATGAAGATACCTACTCAGATGGAACGTTATGGTGAGTACATAACTTCTTAATTCTAGGACACTTAAATTGCTATGATCATATGCATGCCATTAATAGTGGAAATGATACCGCTGTATGTCCCTTCTGAGCATCCCTGGATCACTAGAATTACTCTCTCCATTCAGCAGTGTGCTTTTTCACTACTTTTTCTGTCCATTTTTCAATGCTCACTTGTAACTAGAGGTATGGAAGTGAAATACTGCATTATTGAGCCTACTTTTAACAGTTCTGAAATCTTTTATACTCAAACGGAACCAAAATGTCCATCAATATTTTTTCTCATCACTGAAATTGTGTTTGTGTTCCACATTATTTCTACAAATTAAAGGTTTTGCTTCCTGATTTTTCAGTATGCAGGAAATCCTTGTCATAGCATTTTTCTGCTAATACCCAGCATGCTGCTGGTGGACGCTACCATGTACATCCATCTTTTAGCCCTGGATCAGTTCCTGTTTTTCTCACTCTCTCCAGCATTTTATTTGTTTTTCATTAATCTGGCAAATATTACTAATTATTTTAAAAATCCTGATCTGAAGTTGTTGACTTCATTTAGTCTTCAACCTGTGGGTTCGGATCCAACTCAGCTGTATACTAAAGCTCTAGGATCCAAACTCTGAGCTCCTCCCCTACTCATAATGTTCTGCTGTCCCCTCATCCCCTCAGATCTCATTTGCTGCAATTCCACTAGCACCGGGATTTCATCTCTGAGCTCCTTGAGTTTCTTGTGAGTAAAGAATTGCAAATTGTTTCTTTCTGACTTTATTAAATTTCTTGTTATTTCTTTCTCTTCTATTTAGCCTAAAGTTTTTAAGCTTTATAAACTCTTAGCTTATATACTTGTATAGTTCCCTCCCCTTCATGTAGACTTAGTGTCATTTTCTTCCCTTTTATTTCCTTTCATTTAAAAAAAAAATGCCTTTCTGCTTTCTCTGTACGTTAGAAATTGTTTGGTTATGGCAGATTCAAAACAGGCCGGTTTCAAAAAACATGTCAGTTGAAGGCACGGAATCCCAGTATCAGATGCCCACACTGAGTGTGTGGTATGTATAGGACCTTCACGTCTACATTCCTCCTGCTCCATCTGTGCTGGCTTCAACCAGCATGCATTAATCAACCAGAGGAACAAATTGATCTTAAAAGGGCTGCTTCCTTACACTGCCTTTTTCTCTTCTTTGCCTTCTACTTCCGGGGCTCAACCCCCAGCCAGAAAACATAAAGAGCACAAGCAGTCACCAGAAAGGGCTCTTAAGACAGGTGAACCGCCACAGAAGTTGTCAAAAACTTCGGATCCGGCTGACTGGGCTCCAGTTGTCGTACAGGCTTCCCCTCAATGCTAATCTTGAAGTTTTTCACTTGAGGTGGTTGGCTCAAGGTCAAATTCTCCTATTCTATAACCTTCCAGGTCATTCTCTAGACTTCCATCTGTTGCGTTATCCTCCAGGTCTTCACATAGTCTCTCTGAAGCAGAGGTAGACAGGATGCTGCTGAAATTTCTCCAGGCACAAATCCAGCTGGGAGTTTTGTCTGCTGTGTCCACCTCGGGTTCCGTGAGCCATCAGCCTGCCTTTGCCCCAGTAACTCCTCCACTGATCTGACCCTCCGGTTCGGAGTTATCCAGCCCGAAGATACCCGAGTCAGGAAGTTGTAGCCCACAGGTACAAGTACCTCGATTTCAACAGTTTCCCTGACTGCCCCGGTTGCCACCGTTTCAGAGCAGAGCAGTTTTCGGCGGCACAGTTTCGGCATTGAGTCAGAGGGGTTGATGTCGGCTTTGAAGTTTTCACAGCTATCTCTCCTACTTGGAGCTTTGGCGCTTGACAGCTCAGCTCAGACTTCACATTTGGATTCCAGGGTGGAACGGATTCATCAGGCTTCTCCCTCGACAGCTTTGGCTCCAGGGGTGTTGCCCTCAACTTCTCGTTCTCCCCCGGTATTCAAAGTGGTGAAGGGGGTTCTCTCTGTACCCAGAAGAGCGTCAATTCTCCCTCCTTTGGTGCCCTGTCCCTCCTCAGCAGATATTGTGCCTGAGACATCTGTCCTGTCACCTCCTGGACAGCCTACCCAGATTTTTCCAAAATCCCTCCCCAACCAGGAACCTCCCCAGTGTTGCACCCAATCAGAGGGAAGCTGCAGCGTTAGAGATGTCAAAGCTGCTCACAAAAAGAGTCATCCAAAGTGTCCCCAAAGACCAGCTAGAATCAGGTATCTACTCCAGATTCTTTTTAGTGCCCAAAAAACGATGGGGGACCTCAAACCCATTTTGGATCTCATCAAATCAGTAGCCAAATCAAAGTTCCAAATGGTCACTATTCAGTCCATTCTGTCCTTCCTGCAGAAGGACAATGGAATGAGCTCTGTAGACCTCCAGGACGCATAATATCACATCAAGATGAACAGGTGTTCCAGGAGGTTTCTCTGCTTCCAACTGGGAGACAATCCCTTCCAGTTCATAGTACTCCTCTTTGGTCTCACCACAGCCCCAGGGTGTTCACCAAATGCATGGCAGTAGTGGCAGCTCACCTGAGACTGCAAGGATTCCATGTTTCCCTACCTGGACGACTGGCTTCTCACTGCTTCCACCAGTCATCATCTCATCCAAACCAGAGACTACCTTTTTCAGCTAGCCTCAACTTTGGGCATCTCCATCAACCTGAATAAAAGTCACATCTTCAACCAGTCTAACTGATAGACTTCATCTGAGCCCATCTGGACACTACAAGTTGCTTAGCTATCCTTTCTTCAGACAGGATCTCCACCTTAAGATTCCATATCAGACAAATTTGGGATATTCCTTCTCTCCCGGCAGGTCTTGTCCTCAGGGCTTTGGATTCAGTGGCTACCACCATTACTCTTGTTCCAATAGCATTATTCATATGAGAGTATTTCACTGGACCCTGGCGGTCCAGTGGTCTCTACTGTCATACTCACTAAGTCACCCAGTAAGGTTATCTTGAGTATGCAGGAATCTCTTCTCTGGTGGCTCCAGTCAGAGGTTCTCCAACAAGGTTGAACCTTGAAGGCCCCCCCCCCCCCCCGGAAGCCACAATGACCACAAACGCTTCTCAGTTTGGAAGGGGGTCATTATCTTGGTCAAACTGTCCAAGGCACATGGTCCCATCTCGAGATTGACTTGCATAGAAATATCCTAGAGATGAAAGCGGTGCTTCTGGTGCTGCAGGCTCTTCATTCCTCTCTCCTTGCCAGGACAATTGCAATTCAAACAGACACCATGTAATTTGTCTGGTATATCAACAAACATGGAGGAACCAAGTCTTTCCCATTGTGTCAAGAAGTCACTAGGTTGTGGCAGTGGGCAATCTCTTCCAACCATTTACTGGCAGTGCACATTCCAGGGAAGTCAAACATCCTGGTGGACAAAGCTCAGCAGAACCATTCTGATGCCTCACAAGTGGTCTCTCAATTCTTTAGTGGTGACCATGATATTCCAGAAATGGGGTCAACCTTGCTGCAGTCTCTGCCTGTCCTTCCAACACAAAATGCAGTGAGTTCTTCTCCCTCATCCCTCCTCAGGGACAATCCCCAAGAGACGCTCTAGTCCATGCTTGCCCCTCGGTCTGCTTTACTCTTATCCCCCTCTTTCTCTCATCCCCAGTTTTTTGCAGAAAGCTCAGAGGTTGAAGTGAAAGGTAATTATCATTGCTGTCTTTTGGCCTCAGCAAGTCCCCCCCCCCTTGGTCTCATCTGGTTTTTCCACCGTTGACTCTGGATCCCTTTCCAGATCTTCTGTCCCATCTGTCAGGACAGATCCACCTAGACCTCTCAAACCTGAAACTGACCGCGTGGTTGCTCCAATTTCAATAGTGGTTAGAACTCCCGGGCTTTCATCCCCAGTGGGGGAAAAAATCTTAATTGCAGCACATAAACCTTCTACCAGGAAAATATATAATAGCAAATGGAAAAGTTTTTCAATTTGGGGCCATCAACACCATTTAGACCCTGTTAGGGGGAAAAAATCTAAAAAATAAAAAAATGTACAATAAGCTGGTTGCATAAATGTGCACATCCTTAAACTAATACTTTGTTAAAGCAACTTTTGGTTTAATTACATCATTTAGTCTTCTTGGGTAGGAGTCTATCGGCATGGCACCTCTTGACATGGCAATATTTGTCCACTCTTCCTTGCAAAAGTGCTCCAAATCTTGCAGATTGCGAGGGCATCTCTTGTGCACAGGCCTCTTCAGGTCACCCCACAGATTTTCTGTTGGATTTAGGTGTGAGCTCTGGCTGGGCCATTCCAAAACTTTAATTTTCTTCTGGTGAGGCCATTCTTTTGTTGATTTGGATGTATGCTTGGGATCATTGTCATGTTGAAAGGTGAAATTTCTCTTCATCTTCAGCTTTCTAGCAGATATCTGAAGGTTTTGGGCCAGAAGTGACTACTATTTGGAACTGTTCATGATTCCGTCCACCTTGACTAAAGCCCCAGTTCCAGCTGAAGAAGAGCAACCCCAAAGCATGATACTGCCACCACCATGCTTCACCGTGAAGATGGTGTTCTTTTGGTGAGGCAAAGGTTTGTTTTTGCACCAAACGTACCATGTGAAGTTGTTCTGTCTCACCGTTCTTTCTTTACTGATGGGTTTGGAGCTGATCCCTCAGCTCCGAGTTGGCACCTACTGCAATGCTCAAGGATTTCAAGTAGCTCAAGGCCAAGTCCCTATCCCATGATGCACCCTGAGTTATACCAGATCTAGTTTGCCGCTGCAACTGATCGGATGTTCTTGCTAACTCGGGCCAGTAAAAACTTTTATATCTTTATATTTACTAAAATTATTGCTAGTTTACTGTTTAAATACTTAGATATTTAGATTAAATAAGCTCCTAAAGCTTTATCTGTAGTGTTCCCTTCCCTGTGTGCTGTCTTTATTATGTATTTGGCCTCGGTTTTTTTTTTTCATAGGCCTATTTAAACTTCTATTTCAATTTCTGTTTAAAAAAAATGTTATTCTGTGACCCCTTTGGTCACACATGTTATTAGTATAATATTGTGTGTTTCCTAGTGCCTTTTCAGTGACCCTTTATCACTTTTTTTCCTAAAGAATGTTTAATAATTATTAGTCTTAGGTGTGCATTTATTAAGCTTGTGTGTCATTTAAAAGGCTTGTTAGTAGTTATAGTTAGCCTTGGTTTTAAAGGCTTGTGTGTGTGCGTGTGTGTGTGTGTGTGTGTGTGTGTGTGTGTGTGTGTGTGTGTCTGTAGTTAGAGTTAGCCTGTTTTTTTTATTAGAAGGCTTATCAGTAACTTTATTTAGCCTTAGTTTGAAAGGCTTGATGTGAAATTGTTCAATCTCGCCGTTTGTTCTTACACACGGGGTTCGGAGCCGATCCTCAGCTCCGAGTCGGCCGCATCACCAGCTCCGCATCTTCGAGAAAGCTCGAGGCACAGTAATATCCCATGATCCTCAGGTGCTAACCCTCAGATGTAGTTTGCCGCTAGCAGCAGATCGCATATGAGAGGCTCGGGCCAGTATATTTTTCTATATTCTTTCTAAATTTTTTCATTTAGCAGACTTATAGTTAATTCTTAGTGTTTAAAATATATAATATAGTATAGGAGTGTTATTTGTGAGTGTATTTAGGTAGATTAGATAGTTTAATTTTTTCTAGTTAAGGCCTGCGTTTTTTTCTGTCAGGATTGACAGTATTTTACATAATTTCTTGTAAATTTTTGCCTTAACTCTTCATATATATATATATATATATATATATATATATATATATATATATATATATATATATATATATTATAGTGTGTTTTGGTTTTTCTATAATATACTAGGTCAGAATTAAACTGTTAGTTTATTATAATTATTATTATTATTATTATTATTATTATTATTATTCTAGACCTTTAAAATTTTTGCACTTAGATTTATATAGTGTGTTTCTTTAAGTGTGCTGTGTTTTTTGGACATATACTATATATTCAAAATGTCAGAGAAAGCCAAATCAGGCTTTAAGAGATGTCAGTGCGGACAGAAGATGTCCATTACTGATAACCACTCATCCTGCGTCTACTGTCTTGGCCCTCTCCACTTGCAGGAAGACTGTTCCATTTGTCATTCCTTTAGTGGGAGGGTCATGCTGGAAAGACGCAGGAAGTTGGTTGACAGAGGGTTGCTTAAACCCGAATTTCAAAGGCCCTGGACAAGGCTGAACAAGTTTCCAAGTCTTCGAAGGGGTCGAAGTCTTCAAGAGTGTCGTAGCCCAAGTCATCGGCTCCGAGCACCTCTTTCCAGATTCGGACGCCGGCTCCTATGACCTCAGTGCCAGGCATCGAGCGTTTATCTCTGATTGAGACTCAGGTCTTGGAGCCCGTGTCAGAGGTACCACCGCCTTCTATCCTTCGCTCGGTGACGGCTTCGGCCCCTTCGACCCGTTCTTTGAGGCAGCTTTCCGACTCCGATGTGGACCGAGTGGTACAGAAGCTTATGGAGAACTCGGCTCTGTCCAAACTAATCGAGGTTTCATCCCAGCTGGTTTCGAAACTCGAGACTATTCCTGTCCCCTCGACACTTCCTCCTCCGAGACCCGTCGAGTCATCGGAGCTAGGAATCGAAGAACCGATGATCGTAGAGCCCTCGGTGCCGAAGCCTCCAGTAGCGCTATCGGCTCCGTTGACCTCGACTCCTTTGGAACCAGCCGGAGAGTCTCGGAGCCGAAGATCTTTCCTAGGTTCCGGGGGGGGACAGTCGAACCGAGATGTTGGTTCCGACTCTTCCCCTTGGTGCCTCGGCTCAGATCAGTTCGGATCCGTCCTCGGTGTCGGAGCCCGTGGTCCCGATTCTGGAGAAACGACCACCTTCTTCGGATCTGGTCGGATCTTCGGATCGGGGCACCGGTGCCTTTGACATCATGAGGAAGGTCTTGTCTGATCAGACACATACATCATCTGTATCTTCTTCTCCTTCCCCAAAAGGACCGCGTTCTGCTTCTGTACCTTCGGCCCCTACCAAGCGTCGAGACCCAATGCCTCAGACAGCCCCACAGGGCGACCCTGGTTCCTCGGATGCATCCCCAGAAGCCCCCTCTGAGGATGTTCCGAGGAAACGATTGTGCAAGAGGGGGCACATTGATTCCCCCCAGGAATCTCTCGCATCTGACACTGATTTAGATGAAGCAGAAGGGTCCCCACGGTCCCCCTCTGAAGATGTCTCGTTTGCGGACATTTTGGAAATCCTAAAACAGAGGGGAGACTGGCAAACCCTTACCCCTTCTGTGGATGAATCGGTCTTGCTGAAGGCATTTGGACTCAACCGTCTACCTCCTGGGTGACCCCGCCATTTGACAAACTCATGGATCTAATAGCCCGGAGGGCTTGGGAAACGCCCGATACAGTGGAACCAGTCCCTCGCAAGCCAAACAAATACATGACGCCCCCCCCCCCCCCCCAGGACAAATCTTACCTTACAAAAGGAGTTCCCGTGGATACTATGGTGGTGGCGGCAGCCACTAAGAAGGAGATGTCTGAATCATCTTCCTCTTTCCATCCCCCTAATAAGGATTCTAGGACGATGGACAGATATGGGAAACGCGTATTTAGTTCTGCGACTTTTTCCATCCGATCGCTCAACTACCTTACGCATTTCATGCGTTTACAGAGAGATCTCATTAAGGAACTAGGAGATACTCTCCAGGGAAACACAGATGCTGCTGTCGCCGAGAAAGTGACAGCGCAACTCAACACCCTAAATTCCATAGTGAACTCGTCCATGAGGCTGATTTCTTACACAGCCGAAGGGTCGAGTAGAGCGGCAGCTTCAGCGATCGCCCTAAGGAGGCAATCCTGGTTGCGCTTATGCTCCTTTGCGGAAGCCTTCAAGTCTTCCTTTGCCAACGCCCCCTTTGATGGTGCCTCCTTGTTTGGGCCCAAAGTAAAGGAGACTCTCACGAGGTGTGAACAAGAAGGGAAGACCCTGTCTGCCGTAGGGGTCCATTTTTCCACCCCATCTAGACCCTACCCCAAAGGGCAACGAGACGGAAAAATGTGGTTCCGAAAGACTCAGGGATCCTTTCAGCCCACCCAAAGTGAGGCCCCCTCCAGAGGCAGAGGAGGGGGAAGAAATGGAAGACACCGCCCAGCTGGCAGAGGGGGTCCGCAAAATCAGGGCGACAGAGATACTTTCTCTGGGAAGCCCTTCCAGCACTCCTGAGTGCAGGCTCGACTGTCCTACTCTGGAGGCAGTCGGGGATCGCTTGGCTTTATATCCAGAGGCCTGGCTAAATCTTACATCAGATTCCTGGGTAAAAAGCATAGTTACCAGAGGCTACAACATTCCATTTATCAGAATGCCACCCAACTCCAAAAAGCTCCCAGACGTTCCACCCAGTCTGCGAGACCAAGCAACCGTAGAGATAAGAAGGTTGCTCGAAAACAGAGTCATCCAACCAGTCCCGGCGGACCAAATAGGATCTGGAACTTACCCAAGGTTCTTTTTAGTTCCAAAGAAAACAGGGGACTGGAGGCCAATTTTGGACCTCAGCAAATTAAATGCCTTCGTGAAGAAGGAAGAGTTCTGGATGGTCACACTACAGTCAATCCTTCCCTTTCTGCAGGAGGGCGACTGGATGTGCTCTATAGATCTCAAAGACGCGTTCTACCATATCAAGATGGCCAGGGCGTCCAGAGATCATCTGCGCTTTCGGCTGGGAGCCAGTCATTTCCAGTTTCGCGCTCTGCCTTTTGGTCTCACCTTAGCCCCCCAGGGTGTTCACCAAATGCATGGCAGTAGTAGCGTCTCACTTGAGACGAAGGGGATTCCGGGTGTTTCCTTATCTAGACGACTGGCTCCTATCCTCCACCACCGAGTATCGTCTTCTGCAAGCCAGGGATTACACCATCAGCCTCTGCTCCTCGCTAGGCATAATGGTAAATTTTGGAAAGTCTGTCTTATCGCCGTCACAGTGCATCTTATTTATAGGAGCACAGCTAGACACTTCCCTGGCTCGAGTTACTCTCCCCCCACCAAGAGTGTCAGACCTCAGACATCAAATCTCGGTCCTTCTCCAGAGCAAGAGAGTCCCTGCACGACAAATATTAAGAGTACTAGGTTTGATGGCAGCCTCCCTTATCGTAGTTCCCTTAGGCAAGATGCATATGTGGATTCTTCAATGGATGTTATTCGCCCAGTGGTCTTATCGACAGCTTCCACTATCTCACGAAATCTTGATCACGAACTCTTGCAAAAAGGATCTCTTGTGGTGGATACACAGTCAAGATCTAACACTAGGACGACCGTTTGTGTTACCCAGTCCGGTAGCAACTCTAACCACGGACGCTTCCCTGATAGGGTGGGGGGGATTTTTTCAGGGACAAACAGTCCAAGGTCAAGGGTCCAACTTGGAGTACAACCTGCACATCAATGTTCTAGAGCTGAGGGCAGTGTTTCTAGCGTTGCGACACTTTCACAAGTCCTTACCTCAGGGAACAGTGACAGTTCAGACAGACAACATGTCAGTGGTCTGGTACATAAACAAGCAAGGGGGAACCAGATCTTACCCGTTATGCAGAGAGGCCCTCAGAATTTGGCAATGGGCAAAGTCCACCGGACACTTTCTGATAGCAACGCATATCCCGGGGACTTCCATCGTAATCGCGGACAGGCTGAGCAGAGCCATCCTGTTCCCTCACGAGTGGTCCCTCAAACCTCAAATGGCGGAAGAGATCTTCCGCAGATGGGGCCAGCCTTGCTGCGACCTGTTTGCATCCCCATTGAATGCCAAATGCAGAAGCTACTTTGCCCTGTTACCCCCTCCGGGGGGTGTCCCCAGGGACGCACTGGTACACGATTGGCCCCCGGGTCTCCTTTACGCCTTTCCTCCTATCCCACTAATTCCCAGGTTCTTGCAGAAAGCCAATCGTCTGGACAGGACCATAATACTGATAGCCCCATTCTGGCCTCGACAAATCTGGTTTCCCTTCCTTCAATCCCACCAAGTGGAGGAACCATGGATGCTGGACCCGGAGCCAGACCTGTTGACACATTTGTCGGGAGTTCCTCACACCTTCCTCAAGTCCCTCAAACTGACAGCTTGGCTGCTCCGCTTCCCATCTTAGCCAGGTCGGAGTTACTATCCCCTGCAGTACAACAAATTATTGTATCTTTTCACAAACCATCTACAAGGACATTGTACAACAGCAAATGGAACCGTTTTGCGCACTGGGCCTCCAAACAAGGTATAGATCCATTCGGGCCTCCAGTACACAAGATACTAGATTTCCTTACCACACTTTTTCAAGAAGGTGCATCAACATCCATGGTAAGGGTACAACTGGCAGCTATATCCAATTTTCATGTTGGCCGGGGGGATAGTTCTGTTATGTCCCACAGGCTTTGTAAACCTTTTATGAAAGGTACCTTTCACCTCCGTCCCCCCTTTCGTAATCCAGTAGCCCCTTGGAATCTTAATCTCATGCTGTCACAACTCATGTTGCCCCCATTCAAACCAGCAGCCACAACCCGTTAAAATTTATTTTGTGGAAAACACTCTTTGTGGTTGTCATCACTTCCGCCAGGAGAGTTTCAGAGTTGCAGTCTCTATCTATCTGACCCCCGTACATGATTTTTCACCCAGATAGAGTAACCTTGCGCACCAATCTGTCCTTCCTTCCGAAGGTTTGTTCGATTCAAAGCATCAATCAATCTATCAAACAACCTACCTTCTTCAAAAACCACTCCAGTAAGTTAGAATACACACTGCACAAATTGGACGTCCACAGGCAACTGAGATTTTACTTACATAGGACAAAAGAATACAGAAAGTCAGACCAGCTATTTGTTTCATATGCTGACCAAAGGAAAGGACAGGAAGTAACGAAGGTTACCTTATCCAAATGGCTCTCAGACTGTATAAATTTTGTATATGCTGAATCGAAACAACAACTCCCTTTCAAACCCAGAGTTCATTCTACAAGGGCGATCGCTACCTCTTCAGCCCATACCGCTCGTTTGCCTTTAGATACCATTTGTGCAGCGGCAACTTGGGCAAAACCACATACTCTTATCTCCCACTATAAACTAGACAAAAACTCCAGGGACAGGGCGACGTTTGGTTCCACTGTACTCAGGAATGTTCTCCCTTGAGCCACCCAGGAAAAAGGAGCTAGGAACGCTACCCGTGTGTAAGAACAAACGGCGAGATTGAACAATTTCACATTAAGAAGTTATGTTCTTACCATAACGCTCCATGTGAATTGTTCATCTCGCCTTTGTTCTTACATTCCCCCCTTCCATCCCCCGTCCTGCGGTCTGGGAGAACGGGTTCAACTGAATTCTTGTTCAGTCTTCTCTAGATATTGTTAGCATTCAGCTTATTCTTGTGCATTAGTAATGGCATCTTTTCTCCTCTATTTGAGGGCAGGGTTCCAGACAGTGTGTAGTGTTTGTTTCTAAGTGTTCAAGACACAGTTCTAGAGGGATTCTTCTGGTATAGCAAACTAGATCTGCGGGTTAGCACCTGAGGATCATGGGATATTACTGTGCCTCGAGCTTTCTCGAAGATGCGGAGCTGGTGATGCGGCCGACTCGGAGCCGAGGATCGGCTCCGAACCCCGTGTGTAAGAACAAAGGCGAGATGAACAATTCACATGGAACGTTATGGTAAGAACATAACTTCTTATTTGTGTGTGTGTGTGTGTGTGTGTGTGTGTGTGTGTGTGTGTGTGTGTGTGTGTGTGTGTGTGTGTTTGTGATTATAGTTAGCCTGTTTCTTGTTAGAAGGCTGTTCTATATTGCTGTTGTTGGGTGTGTCAATTTTTGTTATGGCTGATGACAAGGACAAACACCCTAAGTCAGGGTTTAAAAAATGCCCTAAATATGGACAAAAGATGTCGATTACAGACTGCCACGTGAATTGTGTGTATGCTTGGGTGCCTTGCACTTACAAGAGAGGTGCTATATGTCATTCCTTTTCATCTGGAATTCTCCAAGAGAGAAAAAGGAAGCTTATAGACAGGGTTTTTTGAAACCTTCCTTTCAGGAGGCTTTGAGTGACCAGGATGGATCTAGTAGGTCCTGAAAGTCCTCCAAGACTTCTGGAGAATCAAAAAAATCTAAAGAGTCTGTGACATTGGCTCCACAGTTCTCAGAGCTGACTGTCTTCTCCTTTCGGGGGCGATCCCTGGTCTTGGAACCGGTGTCCGAAACTTTTAAATCGCCTATTCTCCCGTCGGTACCATCAGTCCGATCAACTCGATCTTCTGTGAGCCTGTCTGATTTGGATGTGGATCAGGTGGTGCAGAAGCTTTTGCAGGCACCGGCCTTTGCCAGATTTTTATCGACTCTGACCCAGACGGCTTCAGAGCCGAAGACCGTTATGCCAGCTATTCCTCCTCCGAGCCATACTTGTCTGGAGGAGTTGGACCTGCTGATTGTGGAGCCTTCGTAGCCGATGCCTGCTCCAGTGTCTTCGGCTCCGTTCACTGTGACGTCTTCGGCGCCGATCGAGGTCTCTAGGAGTCAACACTCTCTGGTTGGGTCCGGGGAGGATAGTCGAACCGACTTGTTGGTTCCGACTTTGCCTCTCGGGGCTTCGGCTCGGATGAGCTCGGCTCCTACGTTGGGCTCAGAGCCCACTGTTCCAGTGCCGGGGATATCAACGGTTTCCTAGGATCTGTCGGTCCCTTCGCATCAGAGCAGAGGTGCTTTCAATGCCACGAGGAGAGTTATGTCTCCTAAGACATCCTCAATTTCGGGTCTGGCTTCTTCATCCCCTAAAGCGCCTGTGTCTGCTTTTGCCTCACAGATCCTTGCTAAGTGCAGAGACCCAGAGCCACTCTTCCAAGACCTCCCCAGAAGCTCCCACTGAGGAGGTTCCCAGGAAGAGTGTGTGTAAGAAGAAACACTTGGACTCCCCTCAGGAGTCATTAACATCTGACACTGACTTGGATGAATCAGAAGGGTCACCACGGTCCCCCTCTGAGGATATCTCATTTGCTGAGATACCGGAAATCCTTAGGCAGAGGGGTGGCAGTCCACCAACCCTACTGAGGACGAGTCGGTCCTCCTGAAGGCTTTCGGGTCTCAGCCCTCCACCTCTTGGGTGTCTCCGCCCTTCGATGAGCTGATGCAACTGGTCTCACGAATGGCGTGGGAGTTTCCGGATACTACGGAGCCTGTCACTAGAAGGCCTAATAAGTTCATTTCTGCCCCCAATAAATCTTTCTTGACAAAAGGTGTGCCAGTTGATGCCATGGTGGTGGCGGCAGCCACCAAAAAGGAAATGTCTGAAACTTCCTCATCTATCCATCCTCCTAACAGAGACTCCAGGATCATGGCTAGATATGGGAAGTTCATGTTTAGTTCAGCGACTTTTGCTCTTCGTTCGCTTAACTATTTAACCCATTTTACCAGACTGCAAAGAGATCTCCTTAAAGAGCTGGGAGATACTCTTCAGGGTACAGTAGCTGCAGGAGCTACAGACAAAGTTGCCGCCCAGCTTGATACCCTCAATTCTATTGTGAACTCGTCCATGCGCCTCATTTCATATGCAGCTGATGTAACGAGTAGGGCAGCAGGTACAGGAGTTGCTCTTAGGAGACACTCCTGGATGCGCTTGTGTTCCTTCGCGGAGCCCTTCAAGTCATCCTTCGTGAATACCCCCTTTGATGGCTCGTCCCTTTTCGGGCCTAACGTCAAGGAAACCTTAACCAGGTGTGAGCAGGATGGAAACACTCTGTCTGCTGTCAGCGTCCGTTTTTCCACCTCTACCTGACCCTACCCCAAGGGTCAAAGGGGAGGGAAAATGTGGTTCCAAAAAGCCCAAGGAGCCTTTCAGGGCACACGTGGTGAACCCCCCCCCCTCCAGGGGCAGAGGAGGGGGCAATAACGGAAGATGCCGCCTCGCAGCAGAGGGTGTACGCAACACCAGGGCGACAGAGATCACTTCTTTGGGAAACCCTGTTAGCACTCCTGAAAGGAGGCCCGACTGTCCTGCTCTGGAGGCAGTCGGGGGTCGCTTATCTTTGTACCCAGACGCCTGGCTCAAAATAACAAATGACAACTGTGTACAAAGTATCATTTCCAGAGAATACTTCACCCCTTTTGCCACACCCCCTCCACCAAGGAAAATCCCGGACGTTCCACCCAGTTACAGGGAATAAGCAACAGTAGAGGTCCAGACATTGCTAAGAAAAAGAGTCATCCAGCCAGTCCCCGCAGACCAGACAGGATCCAGAACTTACTCAAGATTCTTTTTAGTTCCAAAAAAGACAGGGGACTGGAGACCTATATTGGACCTCAGCAGTCTAAACAAATCTATAAAGAAAGAGAAGTTTCGGGTGGTCACGCTTGAGTCAATACTTCCCTTTCTAGGGAAAGACAAGTGGATGTGCTCGATAGATCTCCAGGATGTGTACTATTACATAAAAATGGCTAGGCCATCCAGGGATCATCTGGGCTTCCTGCTGGGAGCCAATCATTACCAGTTTCGAGCCCTGCCCTTTGGTCTCACTACAGCCCCCAGAGTGTTCACCAAATGCATGGCAGTGGTCACGGCTCACCTGAGACGTTTAGGATTCCAGGTGTTTCCGTACCTAGACGATTGGGTCCTTACCGCCACCACCAGGCATTAACTCATTCAAGCCAGGGAGTCCACCCTGTCACTCTGCAATCAGCTGGGCATTGCAATAAATTCAGAAAAATCTGCCTTGTCGCCATCGCAGCATATCATCTTTATCGGAGCAGAACTGGACACCACCACCACCACGCTAAGACTTCCAGTAGAAGGAGTCTTACTTTTCCATCAGCATGTCCGCATTCTAATATCCAAAAACAAAGCAGCATTATCAGAAGTTCTGAAATTGTTAGGTATGATGGCAGCAGCCATTCTAGCCATACCACAAGGTCGTATGCACATGCGGATACTACAGTGGCTGTTGTTCACTCAGTGGTTTTACAAAGAGCTTCCCATGTCTCACATGATAATGATCACAAATTACTTCAAAAAGGGTCTTCAGTGGTGGTTGACCTAACTTCATGTTACGATAGGACACCCATTCCCCCCTCCAGCAGCCACAGTGACCACGGACACATCCCTGATAGGGTGGGGAAGGCATTTTCAGGGAAAGACAGCCCAAGGCACATGAACCAATCAAGAGACACATCTGTATATCAATGTCCTAGAGATGAGAGCAGTACTTTTGGCATTGCAGTACTTCCAGGACTCTCTTCCTCTGGGTACGATTGCGATTCAGACAGACAACATGTCAGTGGTCTGGTAATTGAACAAACAAGGAGGAACCAGATCTTACCCCCTTTGCCGCAAGGCCCTCAGAGTATGGCAGTGGGCTATTTCCACCCAGCGCTTTCTGTTAGCAATGCACATCCCGGGGAAATCCAATGTGATGGCAGACAAGTTGAGCAGCGCAATTTTATTGCCCCACGAGTGGTCCCTCAAGACAGAAATAGCGGAAAGGATATAAGGATATTCCGGAGGTGAGGCCAGGTCGCGGAAAGGATATACCACAGGTGGGGCCAGCCTTGCTGCCACCTTTTTGCCAGTCACATGAACACCAAATGCAGAAGCTACTTTGCCCTGATTCCCCCTCCGGGAGAAGCCTCAAGGGACGCACTCGTTCATGATTGGCCCCCAGGTCTCCTCTATGCATTCCCACCAATCCTGTTGATACCCAAGGTATTACAGAAAGCCAAAGCCCTGGGAAGGACCATCATTCTAATAGCTTCCTGTTGGCCTAATCAGACTTGGTTCCCCTTCCTTCGACTTCATCTTTTGTAGGACTCCTGGACTCTGGGCCCAGTTCCAGATCATCTGACACATTCGTCGGGGGAACTTCATCCCTCTTTGCAGTCCTTGAAGCTGACATCTTGGCTTCTCCAATTCCCATCATAGCCAGATTCCATAACCTTTCCAAGGAGACAAAGCAAATTCTCCTATCATCTCATAAATTCTCTTCGAGGAAGCTGTACCTCAGCAAATGGAAAACATTTTCTGTGTGGGCCTCTGAAAACAATATTGATCCTTACCAAGCCCCTACGGCCTCCATTCTAGATTTCTTGACCATGATTTTCAGTAAAGGAGCTGCAGCAGCAACAGTCCATGTTCAACTAGCTGCCATTTCTAACTTTCATCTGGGATTTGAAGGATTGAATATTATGTCACACAAATTATCAAAAGCCTTTCTCAAAGGGACCTTTCATATTAGACCACCTGTGAAGTCTCCCTATTCTCCATGGAATCTAAATTTTATGTTTTCCGGCATAATTCTTCCGCCATTTGAACCAGCTTCCTCGTGTGACCTCAAATTTTTGTCATGGAAAATCATCTTTTTAGTGGCTATTACTTCTGCCCGCAGAGTGTCAGAGCTTCAGGCCTTATCCATTAAGCCTCCTTATTTGATTTTCCATGCTGACAGAGTCTCATTTCGAACAAACCCCTCTTTCTTACCCAAAGTTTGCACTGAAACTAATCTCAACCAAATTATTGATTTGCCAGTTTGCTTCCCCAACTCTTCCAGCAATTTAGAGTACATGCACACAAACTTGATTTTCACAGACAGCTCAGACTTTATTTGGATAGAACAAAAGATTTCAGGAAATCAGACCAGCTTTTTGTTTCATTCTCAGATTCCAGGAAAGGTATGCCAGTGGCTAAAACAACTCTGTGTAAATGGTTATCCGATTCTTATTCAGCTGCCAATAAGCCCTTGCAGCATAAAATTAAAGCTCACTCAACCAGAATAGTTTCTACATCATCTGCCTTTTCTGCCAGACTTCCTATTGATAACATTTGCGCAGCAGCCACTTGGTCAAAACATCATACCTTTATCACTCATTACAAAGTTGACAGGACCTCTAGGGACAAGGGCCTCCTTTGGATCCACGGTCCTGAGAAATATACTCCCGTGAGCAACTCGAGGTTGATGGTGCTTGGGACGCTACCCATCAGTAAAGAATGAACAACGAGATAGAACAACTTCACATAAAGAAGTTATGTACTTACCATAACGTTCCATGTGACTTGTTCATCTCGCCTTTATTCTTACGTCCCTCCCTCCCTCCTTCTCCCTCCTGGTCTTTCAGAAGACCGAGATGCTAGATCCTTCCCGGTCACTCAACCTTTCTATACTTTCTTATGGAGGTATAGAGTGGCATATGGTATTATTTTACACAGCAAACAAGATCTGAGGTAATTCAGGGTGCATCATGGGATATGTACTTGGCATCGAGCTACTTGAAATCCTCGAGCTTTGCAGTAGGTGCCGACTTGGAGCTGAGAGATCGGCTCCGAATCTGTCAGTAAAGAATGAAGGCGAGATGAACAACTCACATGGAATGTTATGGTAAGTACATAACTTCTTTTTTTGGAATTGTGGCCAAAACGTTTAGCCTTGGTCTCATCAGACCATAACACATTTTCCCACATGCTTTTGGGAGACTTGATGTATTGTTTTGCAAATTTTTGTCAGGCGTGGGTTTTTTTCTGTGTAAGGAATGGCTTCCTTCTTGCAACCCTACCCCTTAGTCCAGACATATGGAGAATAAGGGAGGTTGTTGTCACATGTAGTACACAACCAGTACTTGCCAGAAATTTCTGCAGCTCCTTCAGTGTTGCTGCAGGTCTCTCGGCAACCTCCCTGATCAGTTTTCATATTGTCCTTTCATTAGTTGTGGAGGGATGTCCAGTTCTTTGCAACATCACTGTTGTCCCATATTTTCTCCACTTCTTGATGACTGTCTGCACTGTGTTTCATGGTATATCCAATGCTGTGGAAACTTTTTTGTATCCTTCTCCTGACTGATACCTTTCAACAGTGAAATCCTTTTGATGCTTTGTAAGTTAAGCATGCAACTGAGTAAATGTCAGGAAAATCCTACTAGGACAGGTGAACTTTATTTGGGGTAAATCATAGTCTCTTTAATTGATGGCAGGTGTGTACCCAAGAAGACTGAATGTTGTAATTAAATCAAAAGGTGCTTCAATAAAGTATTAGTTTAAGGGTGTGCACACTTATGCAGCCAGCTTATTATAGTTTTTTTATTTTTTAGATTTTTCCTCTTAACAGATTTGTTTGTTTTCAAATTGAATTGTACAGCTTATAGGTCACATTAAAGGTGAGACAAGTGTTGAAATAATTTGTTGTGGTCTCATTCTTTTATATCACAAAAATCTGTCATTTTAACAGGGGTGTGTACACTTTTTGTATCCACTGTATATACATCAGCAAACTCACTCCTAGAGGATGCCTAACAATATCTTTTGTTAGCTATACTAATTACCTGGATCTCAACTTCTTTGCATTTGGTGGGGCACCGTTCCGTTCTCCCTCACTCAGCTGCTACTCACTCTGCTCCCCTACTCTAGCCCAATTACCACCCACCCACCTCAGTGCACCTAGATTTCTACTTCTTAATCTCCACCCTCATCCTCTGCACAACCAGACACAAGCTCATCAAACCTCAGCCCTTCCCACAACACTTTCACCTCACCTAAAGAATCATAGGCTTAATTGTCACCCCCTCACTGTACCTCTTTCTATACATCCATAGTAATAGTGCCACCCCTCTATTTCTACTTACTATCCCTCACAAATTATCTCAATGCTACATTTACTGTCTCCACCTTGCTGCCCTTCCACGCAGTTACCCTTCTTCTTCTACCTGTTTTGGCTTATGCAACATCCTGTCACACTTCATTACAATCTCAAGTACATGCCACCATAAAACTGACTTCACTCCCTCCAACCCTACTGTAGCACCCAACTAAGGGAACCCATACTATACATTGCTAATTTTAATCTGAGAAACAAATATAATAAGTTATGAAATATAAGTTCTTTCATTATAGTCACCACTCAGCCATAAACATCTGTGATGGTGACATTCATCCAAATCATGGACCCTCTCCTCAGCACATACCTACCCAGAACCCTTCAACTTTGCCCCCCCTAACTCTAGCCCCTTCACTCAACCAGTAGTACAGTGGTGTGCACCTAATGAATTTAAATCTTAGGAGTATCTACAGTAAGTTACCAGACCTGCATGCCTGCATATAATCACATACCCTGATATATTAATAGCCACAGAAACCTGGCTAAAACCTAATCCCAAAGATCAGGAAGTTCTTCTTCCAGGCATTTAACATCATTAGAAAAGATGGACAACCCGAAAAAGCCTGTGGAATACCTGTCATCTATACAAATCACTAGAATTCATTTCCTACCTTCTCTCCATCCCCATTTTCCCAAATAGTGAAATAATTATCGCCCTCCTTCAGATCGACAAACATAAGAGCGTATGCATCACAGCCATGTGTATCCCTCTTGGTAGAAACATCTCAGTAGTAGAAAATATTCTTTACTGAATCTCTCACAGTATCAGAAAAGAAGTAATTATCTTAGGTGGTCTCAACATACATTATCTTATTATTAACTCAGACTCCCCTGCTCTCTCTCTGTAAATCTGTTTGGCTTCACACATCTTATGTCTTCTGCTATTATATTTGATAAGCGCAGCAATAAGCAATCAACACTAGATTGGAGCCTCACCACTGGCTCAGACAAAATAAGCATTTCTAGATATCTACCAGACACCATCAGTGACCATTTCCCCACCTTTGGCATAAGACAAGCTAAGCACATACAAAAAACATAATGTATAAACTTGTGTACAACCTCTCCCCCTTCAACATTAACACCTACAATGAATACCTCTACAAATACAACTGGAATATCCTAAATAAGTTGCCCCTAGAGGACGCTGTAAATAACTTTAATAGCATATTTCTCAGCATCCTGAAAAAAATTATCTCCCAAGAGATTCAAATCCATCTCCATCCTCCCGGCTCAAAAAAAGATACCAGGTAACTCATGTTAGACAGAAACAAACCCTGTAAAGTATGGCCCAGTGATAAAACACAACAAAATGGCTACTGTTTAGACAACTAAGAAACTTATCTAAGCAAAAAATCAGATCTGACAAAACTATATACTTTTCAAAACTCCAGGACAGTCGTCAACAGAATCCAAAACTTTTCTGAAATACAGTAAAGAGACTTTTGCTACCCAGTTCATCACTCATTAATTTTATTGAATCCGTTCTCTCCTTACTTAAAAACCAAAGCACCTTCCACACTCATTATCCCTATTAGGCATATTCTACACTATACTCCCATCTCCATCCAACCAGTACCCACCACCACTTTCAAAAAAACACCTCCTAAATCTGAAAAATTCAGTCCAACTTCTGGCAGCCTACTTTCAGAATATCTTAAACTTGCTGCTAATGCCATAGCTAGCATGCCATGTATTTATATTGATAAATCAGTCGATCGAGGAGAGCCACTTCCATGCTCAATGGAAAAAATCGTACATCATTCCTCTACACAAAGAGGGGACCTCTACTGACCTTTTGCAACTATTGATCTATAGCAGTTGTACTGCTCATATCTAAAATACTAGAAGAATGCATGCATTCCCAACTCCTGTCACACCTCCTGAAGAACAGTCTCCTCTCTACCACTCAACATGGCTTCCCCCCTCAACACAGAACCACTGCCACTCTACTTAACTTTACTGCAGCTATTAATGCTAACAGAAATTTGGGGAATCTAGTCTCCTTTCTCTTCTTAGGCATGTCTAAGGCAGTCAACACCATTTCACACCAGCACGTGCTGCATGAACTGTCTTTAGCATTACTCTTCCAAATTTCCCTCAGCTGGTTCTGCAGTTATCGTACGAACAAACTACAAGCTGTTAAATGGAAACATTATTTCTGTCTCTCTCTCTGTCTCCCTCCTTTCCTCCCATTCTTTGTAGGTATAACACAAGGATCCATGCTAGACCCCCTTCTAATTAACATTTTTACTAATAACTTTCACAGAGCCACCAAATATGCCACTGTTGTCCAGTAAGCAGATGATACTACAGGTTTACCTTCATGTGTGCATTTTCCACAAGGGCGAACAGCAGCTGTCCGAAAGGACGTTTGCAAAGTTTGCAAACACCGAACGGAAAAAGTTCGAATGTGCAATCAGTGAATGCACAGTGACATTCGCTCATTGCACATTTGGCATGTTGGGGTGGATTGCACTAGAGTGAGGATCGGAAAATGGTCCCTTTCCCCACTGTAGTGCGATCTCTGAGTTATTTATTAAAGTGGAGGGGGTGCAGGGGGGCTTGCCCCCTGCTTTACACCTCATTACATTTTTATTTCGACTTTTATGTTCGAAAAGCAGCGAATCTGCTTTTCGATTTGCTGATTTTCGAACATTTAAAAGTGTCGCTGTTTTGATTTTCGTGGTTATGATTCGCTCATATGAGCAGTCACAGCAGTGTGATTCGGTGTTGTAAAGCTAAACCGATACCACATTGATATGCTTTGCAACAAATCTCCCTCCACTCCAAAAATTAACACAAGACTTATCCTGTATAGAGTCCTGGCTTGATATCTATCAGTTCCTTCTAAATGCTAAAAAAAAAAAAACAATGCTGTTCACACCCAAATCTCTGTCATCACAAAAACTATCTTTCAGTATCACCTTTGCTAATAATACTCTGATAGAAGCAGTATTTAATACTAAGTTTCTTGATGTTATAATTGAAGACATCTTAAAATTTGATTAGCTCATCACACAAGCCATAAAAAAAAAGACTAACCAAAAGCTGGGTTTTCTGAATTGAACCAAGCGTTTTCTTACCGACTACTCTAGGATATCTCTAGCATTGGCTTAATTTCTCCCCTCCCTCTGCTCTCTGTGGAATGCATCACATGTCCTAAATAATCTGCATTCTACTTTACATAAACTTGAAATCTGCTATAATAAAATTGCTACATTTACATTCAGCCTACCTAATCGTACTCATCACTGCCCAGCTGTCAACACTAAAACCGGCTCAAACTACATCACCTACACCCAGCTACTTACATACTTAAGTTAATACAGAAACCTGACACATGCTCCTCTGTAAAAAACATAATCAAAAACTACTATTCACCTAAGGAGCTTTGATCTAATAACATCTCCTGACCTATATCAAATCTCACTGTTCTCCACCTGATTTTCAAAATGCTGGAACTCCATTCCACTCGCCATAAATCAAGATGCTAAAACCACAACTTTTAACCTGAACTTAACACCCAACTTCATCATGGTTATGCTGTTTCTACCATCCTGGCTAATTCCATAATTTCTCTATCACTGACTCATTCATATTTCTTTTCCTGTTTCTGTCTTTCTTATCCTATCCTGTGCTTTTACCTCCACATCTGTACCTTCTCTCAATTTACCACTTTGCATTAATATTTCAATGCAAACTCCATCACACTTGTCCAACTCTAGTTCTGTTACAGCACACTTAGTTCCACTCTTGTTCTACTTGTTCACAATTGCCTCACTCCCTCCACTTCCCTCTTGTCCTTGAACATCTCTTATTTATTCTTAACTGATTGCCCTTCACTTACAGTTAGTGTATTCAACAATCAACCACTATATAATAATAAAAGGGCTAACTAGCAAACTGTAATATTTTCTGTATGTAGTGACTACAGCATATTTTAAAATGTTTTCTTCAGTCCCAATTGTAAATTTAAGGTCAAATATATGTAAAATATTAATACTGTCAAGTTTGATGTTTATAATTGTTTATATATGATATTGTACTTTGTAATTTTTGTGGAGGTTTTCTTCCTGGGCCTCCACTGAAAATGAGACTTGCTTCCAGTCAGACTTTCCTGGTAAACAATCAGCAATAAATAAATAAGTAATGCAGACATTCTTAGTTATGTAGAAATTCAAAATTTCTGTATTTAATTTTCTTACTGATGCTTCATATCAATGGCTAGTCAACCTGGATGCTTGTTCTGAACAAGGAATTAATGAGGTGGTGAATAAAGTTTTCCTGTAACAATGATACTTGAAGTAAAACTGGGTTTATAACCCAGAACCTCTCAAACTCTGGAATAAACTTCCCCTGCATGTTAAGCAGTGTGACTCTCACTGCTTTCTTTTGAAACATAAATAGAAGACTGAATGGGCATTGACAGATGTGCTCTGGGATTGTCTGGTATGGCACTCCTGGGGAAAGGAGGGTCAGCCTGAAGGACAGTACTATCAAGGCACGAATGATCATAAGTTTCAGTGGCCTGGAAAAATCTGAGTCTCTTGAGTCTATAGAATAGTTTTATGTTTTATGGAAAAAAACTAGTTTTGTGTGTAAAATTTGGAATCCTATTTCTTATTTATTAGATAACTTTGATACTGTGATTTATGACTTCATGTGTGTGCGTATGCGTGTTCTATTGTGATTTTCAATTTAAAGTGTGATGAAATTTTGAGAAAAGTTGGCTTTGAGTTGTTTTGGCCGGTTCTTTGGAAATGTACGAATTAACTGTTGATCTGAAGTAGGAGATTCATTTGTCTGCAACCTGTGGGTTATGGATCCAATATCGTATCCGAACCGGCATGGTTTTCCAGCTATGGATCCGAGCTCTCAGCTCCTCCCCTCACCCATAACGCCCTGCTCTCCCTACATGACTTCAGATCTAGTTTGCCGCACTGGTGACCAGATTGGAATTCAGAGCTCTTCAGCTAAGTGGTTGTTTTTTCCCTTTAAAGTGTCAAATTTAATATTTTTTAGTTAGTTTTGTGTGAAAGTTGTAGGTTCCCCATCCTTATAGCTTAAAGTTTTTAAGTTTTAATAACTTTTATAACTTTTAGTTATCCCTCCCCTCGCTGGTGCGTAATGTGTGTTTGGGCCTTGTTTGCTTGGCTAGTTAGCCCTTATTATTGTTTTATTTTTTTTCAAAAAAAAAAAAAAGGTAGTAGTAGTGTGCTTAGGATGTCTGACCCCCCTAAGGCTTTCTTCTCGAAATGCTCCGAGTGTGGCCATAAGCTTTCTCCTGCTTAGCAAGGCTCAAAAAAGTCAAACCTACCTCCGTAAACAGCACAATTAACAAAAAAACGAGGGTTATGCTACTCAGTGCCAGGAGTTTAAATCTCAAAATGCACGCGCTCGAAGCACTCCTCAGTATGGAGAACGTCGACATCTGTACAGTAACTGAAACCTGGATCAAGGCTCCAGAGAGCATCCCAGCACTACAGGGCTACAACTCATACCACACCACCTCTCTCTTAAGTAAGGTGAAGTTTGCTTTAGAAAAGTTTTTTTTACTGTGGATTCCTTAGTTGGGGATGGTTGGGGTTTCGGCCACAGAACACGGACTGAAATACAAAAGGAGGGGGTGTATCCATATTCATCAAGGATACCTACTCCTCCAGGTTAGTGGCGCAGCATGATATCTCTGAGATCATCCATGTGCAACTAACATCGGGCAAATCTGCAGTGCAAATTGTGGCCTGCTACAGATCACCCTCCAGGATCCAGGACGACCACTCCACCTTTCTGGAGACACTGGAAAACATGAAGGTCCTGCCAAACACCCTGATATTGGGCAATTTCAATTATCCTACCATTCACTAGGAAAACTACTCGAGTACAAATTCCCAGGCCCAGCACTTCCTGGAATTCATTAATTCAAATGCACTAGATCAGCTGGTAAACTCCCCTACCAGAGGTGAAAACATATTGGACCTGGTCATCACCAACATGGGTGACAGATGTTCCACACCAGAGGTCAACCCGTCACTGGTTAGATCAGACCATAATAAACTAGTCACTCTGGATGTCCACACCCCACCACCACCCCCAACTAAGGAATCCACAGTAAAAAAACTTTTCTAAAGCAAACTTCACCTTACTTAAGATAGAGGTGGTAAGTTTCACAGCCCCCACGCTAAAGGATAATGCTGCCCAAGATGCAGAAACCTTTGCAAATGCACTGTAAGAACTCCTACAAGGATGCATGGATCGTGCCATCCCTAGCAAAACCAAGACTCACTCCTCTAAGAGAAGGAAACCAGTTTATTGGACCCCTGCAATAAACAGGCTATACAATAGAAGGAAGAAACTAGTTCATAAAAAAAAATCCCAAGAAGGAAAGACATCCCTGATCAGTATCAGTAAGAAACTGAGGTCCCTCACTAAATCATCCAAGACTAACTTCGAAAGAAAAATAGCCAAGGATTCAAAAGATAACCACAAAGCCTTCTTTAGCTATGTTAAGAATCTAAGTGGCAACTCGCAGATAAGCACTGAACTAGTGCAAAATAGCACAAAATATACTGAATCTACTGATATTGTCAACATCCTGGCAGATAGATTCAGTGCAAACTTCACCCCCCTCTCACCTCCAAAATGGCCCACAAAAATACCGGAAAAGTGTAGTGTCCCAAAAATTACAGACGCATAGGTGAAAACAGCCCTTTCAAAAGCCAAAAACACAGCGTCAATGGGACCAGATGTTGTCCCAGGCTGCTTCTTGCACAAACTACAGAACGAACTAACCCCCCCCCCCCCCAAACACGCTGTTCAACCTCAGCCACTCCAGAGGCTACGTGCCCATAGAGTGGCGCACAGCAACGTTTATTCCTCTCCACAAAGGAGGGGCCAGAACTGAATTTGGTAACTATCACCCCATAAGCCTGACTAGCCCGGTCTGCAAGGCTATGGAGCACATCATAATGGAACTCATTAACAAAGACATTGAGAACCTCCAAACACTTGACCTGACCCAGTTCGGCTTTGTTAAGGGAAGATCATGCCTACTAAACCTGGTTGACTTCTTCGAGACAGTCCCCAAGGCCATAGATGAGGGAAAGGTGGTTCACACAGCCTACCTTGACCTCGCCAAGGTTTTCGACACCATTCCCCACTCGGGTATTACAGAAAAATTCACCAGCCTGAACATAAATCCCTACGTCACAAGATGGGTTGCCAACTGGCTTACAGACAGAACTCACACAGTAAGAATAGTGGGCTCCAGGTCCGACTCTAAACCACTCACAAGTGGTGTCCCGCAAGGCTCGGTCCTGGGACCCCTACTGTTCGGCATATACTTCTCAGAAGTACAGGCCAACACAGGAGGACAGTGACTAACCAAGTTTGCCGATGACTGCAAACCGGGAGCCATAATTGACTCTCCGGCTAACAAAGACATCCTCCAAAAGGACCTTACTGAGACGGACACCTGGTGTCAAAGTCATGGCCTCAAGCTAAATGCCGAAAAATGTATAGTCATCCCGTTTGGGAAAAACAAAACACCCACGAATTACCACATAGGTGGCAGCCCCCTTAATACAGAAGAGGTAATAAGAGATCTGGGGACCCAGGTAGATAGTAATCTCTCCTTTGACAATCATATTGGCAATGTAGTTAGGAAATCCTTCTATGTGGCCCATCTAATTACTAAAGGGTTTGCATCTAGAAATAAAGAGGTTATAGTGCCCCTCTACTAGTCACTCATTAGACCCATCATAGAGTACAATGCCCCATTTGGGATGTACCTCACAAGTCACTTCCAACAGCTAGAAAGACCACAAAAGTACCTCACCAAGAGGATTACTGGTCTCAAACATATGTCCTATGCAACCCGACTGAAAAAACTTCGGCTGTACTCAGTGGCATATCGCTTACTCAGAGGTGATCTCTGCCTGACTTACAAAGCCATGTCCAACTCAGAATTGATGGACATGCTCCACGGCATCCAAGTCACTGCAAGCCATGCGCTCTAGTGAGCTACACCTCGCCACATCAATAGAACATGCTGGAGGGATAGATTCCTGTCACAAAGACTCCCCATGCTTTGGAACAAAATTCCAAATTACATCAGGCAGAGCTCCTCGCTAACACTCTTCACGAGAAACCTTGACGAGTGGATGGGTAACAGAAAATACACCCCTGGGATCACTTCATTGGCTCTGCTTGACAGAGGATCAGTTAATTAATCAATGGGGCGGCGAAAGCCGACACACTCTGGCTAGGCTTATAAATGCCCTCGGGCAGATAGCCTAGTACCTACCTATGAACCTGTGAACCTATTATACTTGCATAGGATGTATGATAGCCATTTAAGAGTTACTTCATTAATGACTTGGCTTAAGTAAATCACAGTGTTGTAATTTAGAAGTTGTTGATAATGACAATTTCAAGAGGTTTGACTTCAGAGGCCTTCTACAGTGGGTGACTTTTCAACTTTACTGTTTTTCCTAGCTATGCACTTTTCTGAATATCTCTGGCTGTTGTGTTCATTGGTATGTAGACCACCTTCTGGTACAAGTCATAATGTCGTGTTTGACTGAGAGCTAATTCAGTTTCTGCACTTCCCTGTCTGACCAGCATTTCTTTTCTGCCAGACAGTTGGAAATTTCCCATGCTTTTGTTTTGTTTCGCTTTTTGTTTTTGTGGAAATATGTCAGGTAGATCTTTTTGCCTCCATTCACAATAAGCAACCAGTAAAATTCTGCTCAGGGATTTCTTGCAAGCAGGCCTGAAAAACAGATGCATTTTCATTTCCTTGGGCAGAAATGTTCCTATATGCTTTTCCTCTGGCAAACAGGTCCAGTCTGAAGATTCAGAAAGACTCTCTAAAGATCATTGTGGTGACTCCTTTCTGACCCAGGCAACAGTGGTTCTCCCTTTTTTTGGAAACGTCCAAGGGCAATTGCCATACTGTTCCTCACAGACTGGACTTACTCGCACAAGAAAGGGGTTGGTTGATAACACCCCAGCTTGAAACAACTTCAGCTAACTGTCTGGATGATCTAGTTTCAACATCAGTAAGGCACTTAACTTCTGAGGATATGCTTCAGGTATTAATGGAAGTAAAGAAACCTATTACTAGGAAATCATATATTACTAAATGGAAAAGATGTTCTACTTGGTGCCGTAAGAACCAGGATCTTTCAAAGGCTAGTATTTCTCTGATTCTACAATATTTGTGAATTATTACCCTCTGGGCCTTTCTTATTCCCCTGTCAAGGTAAATTTGTCTGCTATTTCATTGCGTCTTCCAATGGATTCCTCCGCTTCCTTTCAAGGTATTCCTATGCTAAAATGTTTTTGAAAGGAGCTCTGCATACCAAGAAAACAGGATAAAAACTTTGTTTTGGAGAAGTTAACACTCAGTTTAAACAAGCTTAACAGGCTGATTTGAGGTGTATAATATGACTGTCTTGTTGATTGCCCTGATTTCTGCAAGAAGAGTGTCTGATTTGCAAGCTCTCGTGGTGGGTAAACCTTATTACATTTTACACACATATACGGTTTCCTTGAGAATTAATCTTTCTTTTATCCTCAAAGTTGTATCCAAGTTTACTTTGAAGCATGCTATCCATCTCACTATCTACGTTCCAGAACATGAAATTGGGGGAACAAGGATTACTGGTGCTGTGGATATCCACTGACAACGCAGATGTTTTCTGTTTAGAAGGAAAACCGTCAGAATCTTTTGTCAGTCATTCTTTTCTTTTCTTATGAAGATAAGAAAAAAGGACAGGTTGTCAAAGCAGACTATTTCCAAATGGTGGTTTCCTGCTTTCTCCTTGTGATGTACCCACGATAACAAGTCAGTTCCAGGCAGGATCAAGGCACATTCTGCTAAAGTCTTGGCTTCATCATTGGCTTTTTGGAAAGGGGTGAACTCCAGAAGCATTCTAGTTGCAGGAGCTTGGTCCTGTTTAAATACTTTTGCAAAGCACTACAAACCAGATTCCTTTTCCTGATCTACAGCAAGCTTTGCTTTGACCATTGGGTTCCGTGACCCTCAGCCTTCCTCCTCCCAGTCTGTATAAGCTGTGGCAGTCTATCCATATAGCTAAGGATACTTGCAGTGAACAAATGATGAAAATAGTACATTTGTGTAAGTAAACTTACTATAACAGTAGATTTTCAAATGATCACTGCTGCAGTAGCTGCTCCCTCCACCCCATTCCCCTTTAGTTTTTTGTTTCTAGGTTGTGGGCATTCTGTGTCAGGACTATAACTTCCCTCCATCAGTTGGCATGAAAGCTTTGTTGAAGGGCTTGGCACCTGGACCGTTGATTTTTCTAGAGCTTTATTCAAGCTGTCAGTGATCCAAGCTCATGGAAGGTGGCCTTACACTTTGGAAGTTGGCTGGCTGTTATATCCTTTGCAGGATGTAACCCCAACACCCATGTAGCTAATGGTACTGCATCAGTGATTATTCAAGCATCTACTGTTATGGTAAGATTACTTACACAGCTGTAGTTTCCCGTACTTGCCTCAGTTTTATACTACAATGAACATTTAAATCTGTAATTGTTCTGTATCCTTTGATAACGCTTTTTCCTAGTTGCATTGCTTGACCTTGTTCCTTTGACTCTGTTATAGTTTACTTTGCTGTGGTGCAGTAGTTCTTTACTTTCCTCTGATCTTTGATGTTAATGCCCAGAGGTGCATTTCGTCAATTTCCTGTAAGTTAGAGGATCTTAGCTTCTTCCCACAGCTGTTTCTTCTCCTGTGTTAACTGTTCCCAATGTCTGTTTTTCTTCTTGTTTCTTCTCCACAGCAGAGGTTATTTCATTTCCTTTCCTTCCCTGTGTTTACCCTGTCCTTTGAGTGTGTATCCTAGTGACACTATTTGTTGCCTCCGTGCTTTAAAGTTTCTGTGTACAAGTATTTGCATAACATATTTCCCTATATAGAGCTGTGCATATCCATCCTCTTGACAGTTTTCTGTTATGTCCCTTGTGTCTTTCAGGTTTCCACTTTGACCCTTTCTTTCCATTTAGGAGTGAAGATTTGGAGCTGCATCAGATACATTAGAGTAACACTCCAGATCTGAGAACCCCAATCACCCCTTCTTAGATAATATCAGTTTATCGCAGTGTACCCTTTCATTTTTACTTTCAAAAAAAAAACCTCCTTTTTTTAAGTTTCTGACATAATGATCTCTGTTTTTGGTTAACAGTATACCAGTGGCACCAAAACAATCTTTATTGCCTGTATCTTACTTTCTTTATCCATAAAAAACATGCTCCATTTAGTATTTTCAAAACATTTTCTTATCATTTATTTGGCCAGCTGTAACTCTTCATTTATCCATCCCCTTAGATATCTCTTTTTATCTTGTCCCCATAGAAACGGAGAATGTCGTGCCATTTCACATGTTGGTACATAGTTTAGAGCTATTGCATTTGTTTTCAGTTAATTTACTCTATAAACTGATAATTTGTTATGTAGACGGAACTTATCAGATAATCTCTACAAATCTTGTTCCAGCTGCTTTATGTACAGTATTATGTCATCTGTAAACATTACTTTTTCTTGCAATGCCACCACCCATACAGATCTGTTTGTGATAGTCTTGTGTACCTTGCCAAGGGCTCCAGGTAAAGAGTAGGAAAATCTCCCATGCTTGTATCTGAAAAGCAAGGGACTTTGAATATTCTGTACTTTTGCTGGGACACCACTCAAGACCCCACAACCGTGTGCACTGTGTAAAATATTACTTAAAATAGTAGCTCTTCCTCCTGGCCACCAAGAGACAAAAGTGTTTAAAAAAAAAAAAAACTAGGGATCTGGTGCCCGATTTAGAGTTTGGCAGGAGAGTTCCTCCATGTGATCCTGGGCCAGGGTGGGATGGAGAAGAGAAGGTAACAGATTTGGAAGCCAGACCTCCTTCAAAGCTGCCTTTTATATAGAACTTCCCTGTAATGGTCTCTGGCTCCTCCCATGCTTCATATTGTCTGTGGTTAGTGAAGGACTAAGTTCACACCAGTTCTTGGCTGACAGTGAAGAGAATAGAAATGGTATCTGCCCTGGCAACCTCTTTAGGGATGAGTCCTGCAGCCCCATTACTGCCCCTTCTCTACTTATGCATCTGGAGCAACAAAGCAACTAGCAGTCCACATGGAGTAAACACATGAGTACCAACACCCATGCACCCAGCAAATACTTAATTGTCAAATTTAAGTTCAGAAAGTACTCCCACGCCTCTCTCCCTACAGGCTATACACGGCTTCATAGCCATCTGTGTCTGTGTGGTCTTCTTGTTCCAAGTAGGCCTATGTGATGCCCACTTCATTGCACTTTGACTGGTAGGACTTCCCACATGGAACAAGGTTTGGTTGCAAAGGAGGGTCCTGTAGGCAGACCTGTCATAATCCGGTGCTGCTTCCAACAATTGCCTACCAAGGTGTAGTAAACCTGTCATTTCAACATCCAGTGCCCAGCCACCTTTTTTCTCACTCTTCTTACATTAGGTAAGTACAGACCTCCCAGTGCCATAGTTGTGGCATGAGAGAGTCTCGTTTAAGTCTCTCCCTTTTCCTCTAGTAGGCAGATTCTGAGGCTGTTAACATTCACATTTTTAAGACTGATAAGGATAAAGAACCCTGTCTTCCTTACACTGCCCCTTCAGATGAGCTTCCATGGAATGACCAGTTTATTCTGCCTTCTCTGTACAAAAAAAGACTTAACCCATGTCTGGGGAAGAAGAATCCAGGGTCATCCCATCCACATGGAACATGTCCTAAAGTCTGTCATTTATGTAGCCAGAAAGCATCAGTATTCAGATCCTTGTGCACTCCCCAAGTTGGTGTTAGCTGCATGTTGTCAGTGGTGTGAAGACTCATCTTTGCTGTATTTGCTCAGCATCCTAAGGGAGATTCTAGTGTGATCTTATCTGACCAGCTGGAGCCCACAGCAGCATTCAACTTTTCTGTCATATAAAGAGTCAGAATCTTTGGCAGGGGTGAGCAAGTGAAAGTTCCTGTTCTCCTTTGTAGTTCAGGCATTGGAAGAGCTGGCAGAGCTTCCTTTTTGCAGAGAGAAGTGGCCTTTGGAAAAGATCTTTGCAATAGTTTCCTGGTTTGGCTTTCACATAGCTACTATAACTTTGACTGTACCCATACTTATTTCGAGTAATGCCAGTAGCTATGGATGAACAGCTGTGTCATCATTTGGAGTTGGTTTGTTTATATTAGGATATACCGAGACGCACAGTAGCAGGCACCACCCACAGTGTGATGTGGGCTGACCTTATAATGTCAAATCTGTTATTTTTTAAGAAATTAATGTTTGTATGATTCAAGTTTTTCTTTAAAAAACAGAGAGCATAATGTGGGGCCTACTCCCCCATTCACCCCAAAAAGCACTGCAAGGCACTTGAAACTTTGTATAGCAGGGCATGCAGTGGGGGGGGGGGTCCCCTTGCTGGATATCTGTGACTGTCTTTCACTAACATTGTCAGTAATGCCCGACATTAGAATTTTGATTTTTTTTTTTTATACAATAACCTTAATTTTTGTAATGTTCAAAAAATTACAGAATTAGCATAATTTAAAAAGTGACACTTAACTATCAGCCCTATTAGGATATCAGTCAAGTAGACACTGCCCACATTTGCACAAAGTACGATGGTGTGTCGTAAAGTAAACAGTCACAAAATTTTCAGATGACTCAAGTCATGTCAAGAATATTGTAATTAAGAAATTAATTCTTGGAAGTAGTGATCTTACTAGGCAGTGGTACAGCTCCTATGTTTGTTAACAAAAAGTGACATACCATTAAGAGTTTAGAAAAGACTAACTCTGTTTTAATTTGTTTATAGAACTATCAATGTGGATTATGTTTGTGTTGTATAGTAAGCCTCGGTCTGTTTCTACAGCATCTAGATAGAAAAGTTTCCTCTTTAGAGTACCTTAATTGCAACCCCACTGGTACTGAGTAGATATACAAGCTGTGACAGTTTCCTTTCAGTTTTCCTTCATATTGATTGTCAGTGTGAATGCATCAACATAATAATGCTGTTAGAACTATAAAAAGAAACAATGCCCTTAACAGACTTGGTTCTGAGTGTTCTACATGCAAGAATTTTTTTGTAACTATGTAAGATTGGGTTTTAGCATTGAAGATGTTGATGTTATTCTGGAATATAGGGAGCTCTGTTGGCATCATCAGGTTTAATAAGGTGTAAGATACTTCAGTGTCCTACTTTATAAGCAATAGCCTAATAGTCTGTAAACCCTCCTCTACTAACATCCTGATGGTCAGCTTTTGCTCTCCACTTCCTGATGGATAGTGGCTCATACTGCTGTTACTCAAACTATTTATTTGTCTTTATTTTCTTCACTTCTAGACTTGCTATTCCCATTATTTATATCCTGCTGTCTTTCTTTAGTGGAACTGCATGTCTTCAAGGAAGTCATCCTTTGTCTCCTCCCTTCATTTCTTATTTCTCCTTGCCCGAGACTGTTATTAAAGCACTTCAGCTCTGAGTTAGTATTTGTCCTCAGTCAACATTGACTCAGTGCCCTCAATTGTCTCTTTTGTGTGTTTTTATTTTGCTATAAGTGTTCCTGCAGGTAAATAGATATGTATATAACAGTGAAGTCTGCAGTTTGGACACCAGACTGTGGGCTATATTTTTATATAAAATATAAGTATGGCAGACTAAAACAAAGAACTTTGTCTACTATAATAGCTCCATTTTCTTAGACCACAGCAGTCCACTGGTACTTTCTTCTTTAATTGTGCTCAGTTAATTTTTAGCAGTCCACTGTCTCCCTTCCTTAAATTTATTTCTCTCGCTGTGTAACCACTTTGAGTTCTGAGCCAATAATTTTCCACAGCTGCTATACTGCATTCTGGCTTACTTCTTCTCATTGTTTTACTGATCTGTGGTGTGGTCTGTGGACTTTGCATTTCAAAGTCCATAGAAACCTCCATACATTATACAGTTGTTCATAAAGTCAAGTGCAGATGTTCTTCGTGTTTCACTGTTGCAGTCATCACCTTTGGGCAGCCACTGCCACTACATCAACACAACCCACAGTGACTTATCTAAATCAGCCCTACCAGGGAAAAAAATAGCCTCTAGGCTCTAGGCGGTTATTATTTATTAAGAAAAGAACTTCTTTTCAAAACAAAACAGATGACATTTACCATTTACAAATCAAGGGTTAGGTTTTTCCACTTCCACTTACCAGTCAAAAAATGCCAAATCTACCAAATCATCAAAAAATCAAAAACAGAGCAGATAAGAGGCAGTGAAAACAGCAACAAAGAGGGAGAGAGACAAACAGCAGAACAAGGAAACAGAAGGGGTTCTACTCCCACTATTCCTAGTTCCAAGAAAAAGTTGAGGAAAAGTTGGAGACCCACCTTCATACATCATTGTCCCAAAATTCAAAATTCAACCTAAAAAATTCTTCCCTCCCAGCCCCAAAGGAACTGCTGGCATGCTGGCTAGTCTCAAGGAGGCATGCCTGCACGCAAGGCATACCTGCATCTGCAATCTGCAAGAATTCGAGGCAGATTATACCACCAGCAAGCTGCAGATTCTTATCTTGCCCTGCCAATTATTATCTACTTATTCGAGAGTATTCACAAAATGCCTGGCATCAATGTCAGTAAACGCTCCATACATAGGGAATACCATACAAATTTACTGGACTGCTGAGGGGACAACAGAAGCAAGCAATTGCAAAAAAGCAAGCTGACAAGAAGATTCACAAGGGTCATACAATTGCTGGGACATTGTCAAAATACAAACTGCAAAAATAAGTCAAAGATACATACCCAAACAACAACAAATGGCATTCCTGACTTGGACAACACGACACAACTGGCACACCTGACTCTTGAAAAAAACTAAAGAACTTCCTCTTTACTTCTTACTCTACACAAAACTGGCACAAACAAAACAAGAAAATTTACAGGCCTTTGGGCTTTTTTGCATATGGCGCACAATCTGTCCCCAGTTTGCCAGACTACATATGAGAAACTACAGTGGTACCTAAAATTATTATGGTCCACACAGAAGACACAGTCTAGAAACAGAAATCCCTAATTCCATGCTTAAAACAGGAGTTCCTATGGTGGGCTCAGCAGGTGTCAACTAAACCCAGGCACCCTTCCGCTTTAATGTCAACACCCAGGCCCATCACCAGGACAACAGACGCCAAGGATGGGGGACCATCACAAGGATCTATGTTGACAAGGATGCAAGGAACAGGATGATCAACAACTGGCAATCAATCTAAAAGAAATGCTGGCAGTAAACTGGCCACCAAAAAAAAAAAAATTCAACATGCAAAACAAAAGAGGGTTGATGATAAGGACGGACACTCACCACACATTCATGGTACATCCCAACAACAGGGGAGGTACCTTCATCACCCCTATCAACAAACCTGGAGGAGAGCATTCATACCCCTCAGCTACAAACATCTAGTTACAGGCAATATTTGTATACCGGAAAGACAATACTAGTTACAACTAATAACCTGCCCAATGGATGCAATGGAATGAAGCTGCACGACAAAGCTTTCAGACCCATCTCAAAATCAATAGGAATGCCACAGATAGACATCTCCAGACTATCACAAGCACCATCCCCAGCAAAAAATCTGGACATTCCACCCACACAAGGCTGGAAAGTCCTCTCACTCTCTCCTTCACACAAAAGGTTGCTACCAACAGTATTCCACCCAACACCCTGATACTCAAGGTCAGAAGACTAAAAAAAGGAAGAACATGGCCTCCAAGGATAATCTGCCCCCACTACAAGCCACTACACTACTGAAGACCACTACAACAAAGCACATGTCGAACATAGCCCCAAATGTTAACTCTGCCATCAAACACTCAGACACAACTACATCATCACACATCCAAACCTAAAACGCCGTATAACCTGATGCATAGCATAGCAGCTAAGAGAAACATCCATTAAAGTTGAAGAGAGTTAATCTTATTAACGCTGAAGCTGAAGAAAAAACAAAAAAGAAAAAACTAAAAAAAAAATGGAAAAGGTTTGGATAAAGAGGGAAAAGATGTGTCAAACATAGAATGGCCAATATGAAAACTATTCTGGACTCACTGGATCTCTTCAGGCTCAGTCAACTTCCTCCATCAAGATACATGCATCAGCTATTTCAAGAGAATACAGCTTTGATCCAGTTTCCTCTTTTTTCGCACCTTTGCTCAGACTCCTTCAGAACAATCCAGAATGTAAACCCTCCAAGATGCCCACCATTACCAGCTTGGGACCTAAGAAACAGCTCAGAAAGTTCAGAACTGAACCACTTCAATACAGCAAGCAAAGCAAGACCTGACCTCTACTTCAAAAAACTTCTCCTGGCAGGCTACAATTCAGTGAGGGTTTCTGTGCCCTCAGGCCTAAAGGCCAGTGCAGCAACCCTTCTCTCCTCTCACCACCCCAGATTTCCCACTGGGGATTAATCCCATTTATGCCTGGCTATGGTATCCAGAGTATTGGCAAAACCAGGCAATCCACCTACCCTACCAAGAGCCCCAAATGCAACAAGAACAGAATACTTTATACATACCTTGGATGTACTATCACAGCTCATACGCACTACTTGGATACAAAAATAAAAATAGCAGACCCACAAACCAACTTTGGAAAGCCTACACAGGGAAGGGAAGAAAAGCTATTTCCAACAGAGACAATCTCAAATGGAAAAAATATTGCATACGATACTGTTACTCCTTCCATGGAAAACCAGTTCCACAGAACAAAAGACCTCACTCTACAAGACAGCCAGCCACTACCATGCCTTCTTTCACAGGTGGCAGCCAAAGACATTATTGAGGCGGTGACATTTGACCCTTTGCATACCATTGCTTTTTATTATAATCAGCCCCTCTTTTCCAGATCTGTAGCAGGGTTTGCCACTGCTGTACTGCAAGGGATCCTCAACCTCTATAATAGTTGCTTATTACCTATCACCCATGGCTGTTATTTATTCTCCCATGTCATCATGACACTCCATGACCCATGTTGGACATAGTACAGTTTCTTGTACCTACCATAAATGTGGATCAGTTGCATGGATAGCATCTGCAGTCCCCTCCTCCTTCCTCCCTCCATGAACCCTAGGTCCTAGGGTGTTTGGAGGGAGCATTAGTCAGCCCTTTTTTTGTATATGTTGGTATATGTATGTATATGTGTTTCCTTGCTGTTGTGGTACTTCTATCTTTCATTCATTTGGAAACATTTTGGGAGTCTTTTATGGTGGGGGCAAGGCTAGGAAAGGAAGGATCTGGGGCAGCCTCGAGGAAGCAGGCGTCATTTTGCGTCAGACCAACGAAGATTAAATTTTAATGATGGCGAACCCATGAGGCCGGAGTCGGACTTTTACACTGAGGCCGACGCCGGCTGACAGGACAACCTGCGGACAGGACAAGATGTGTGTTATGTACATTTTAGGGTACCAGTTCGACAGGACAATTTACTGTAACTGTACTTTATCCCTGCTGTGGTAGCCCTCAGCCGGCCCGAATACCAGAGTTAATGTTTTTCTGCGCTGGCTGCTGTCGCTTGTCGTCTGACGTCAGGTCGTAGGTACTATAAAGCAAGGTAGCTGATGTCATTACATCAGTCTTTCTTGCCGTGGAGCCTGTAGCAGAAGCAGTTCACACAAGTGCCGGTTGGTTGCTACCAGAAGTTGAATTTCAGCAGAAAGCATCTAAAGCTAAAGTACCCTGTTGGGGACCCTTTTTTCTTGCTCTAACCGATGTCCGAAAAAGTTAATTGTCTTGCCTGTGGAAAGCAGATCCCACACCAAGACTTTCATACTTACTGCATCACTTGTTTAGGCCCAGACCACGGCGTCCCTCGTTGCTGGTTCTGTGCCCTCTTTAATGTGAGAACCATTTGCCATAGAGCTCTTTTTGCAGAAAATTATTTCTGTAAAGATAGAGACAGGCCACACAAGGCTAAGCCTTCCAACAATGATACCGCTAAGCAAGTCGTCAGTTCTCTGGAATTCAATGAGGCGCTTTCGCAGCCCCTGATGCCCGACTCACTTTCTACGCAAGCCTCTGCGGTGACCCTTTCGGAGCCCAGTATGCTGCAGAAATCCACTTTATCTTCCGAGCCTTTGGCTGTCTCTGCCTCGGTTGGGTCCTGAGCCACGACACAGGCACTGGCTTCCGAGGAGGCTGTTCACACTACCGATTCTATACAAAAAACTACGTCTTCTCTTCCAACTACTGTTTCTCAGAAACCGATGGATTCTCTCAGGCCTCGAAGCCAGGCCAGTCCTATAAAATCTGCTTCTAGCCACCATCTTGTTACTGCTCCCCTATCCCAAGCTCAAATTCTTAAAATGGCAGAGGATCTCATCTCCCTTATCTGAGGTACTCAGGCCCCACTCCAAAAAGGAAAAGGCTTCCTTCTCCAGAAATTGTCAGACCAATAATCTGAAGAATCTGATTATTCTGCCTTTGGAGAGGAACAACAGCCCTTAAGTGTTTGAGGATTCAGATGCAGAGGAATCCATCCCCTCTGCCTCCCCTCCAGAGGAACTCTCATTTGGGAAACCCTTCACTCCTCAAATAAACGACTTGAGAGTTTCTGGACCTGCCCCTGCACAGACCCCTGGCCATCCCACCTATTCTAGAAGTGGTGGGATGATGTTTTCCTTGAATCCAGTTTAACCCCTGATGCCCTGCTTCCTGCTCCAGCTAAACCTGACCGGTATTACAGAGTACCGCATTCTCACAAACACCTGTACAGGAACCCTGCTGCAAACTCTGAGGTCATTACACAGGGATCCAAATGAGCTAAGACTAGTTCTGCCAAGAATCCTCTTCCTTCTGACAAAGTCTCCAGAGCTCTGGACAGATGGGGTAAAAAAGTATACACCTCTGCAACTGCAACCTTAGCTATCAGAGCACTCAATTGTCAGTTCCATATGTTAAAATAACAACACACTTTGGAACAATTAAAACAGAAGATTGCTACCTCTCCTGATGGTGCCAACTCAAAAGATCTGGCAGAATTACTACACTCTGCTTGTCAAGTGGTCAAGCACTCATTACAGTGTGGCTATGACGCCCTAGAAACCTCTAGCAGGGCAGCAGTGACAGGATCTGTTATTGGAAGACATGCATGGCTGAAGGAACAACCTCTCCCTGATCATGTCAAGTCTAAACTTATTGATGCACCCCTAGATAAGGAACACCTTTTTGGGGAAAAAGCAGAAGAGGTGCTTAAAAAGATGGAAGACAAAGCAAAACCTATGCAAACTGTAAAAGATTTCTTTCAAGTTCAACCTCCCAAATTCAGCAGGAACTTCCCCTCTAAAGAATGAGCCTTCCCTGCACCCAGCAGAGAGGCCCAAAGTAAGCCCTGCAGGGACAGGACATCCAGGCCCCTATCCCAGGGCCAGCAAAGAAGCAAACAGTGGACCAATTCCGCCTCTAAGTCAGGGAGTTCTAAGCTAAGCTTCTATGGTAAGCACTCACAATAACTCTCCCTCTCCCCATGCCCTCCTTTCAGTCATCTAAAACTAGGAGGGAAGGCTCACCCTCTTCAAGGACAATTGGGTCTCTATAACCAGGGACCAGTGGGTATTAAAAATCATTTATCAGGGATACAGATTCTTCTTCAGCGAACTCCCTTTTCCAAGAGGGTACCCAGACCTCCCCCCAAACCAATGGGCAGAGACATTAAACAGGTAAAAACACTAAATCCCAGGGGGCAGTAGAACATGTCCCTCCGGATCAAACAGGAAAGGGTTTTTACTCCAGCTATTCCTTCTTCCCAGAAAGGAGGGCACTTGGCACCCAATCCTGGATCTATCCAAACTGAACACCTCCTTGGTGGTCCCCAGATTCAAAATGCTAACCTTGCAGCAGCTCCTGCCTATGCTCACACAAAATGCCTGGCTGTTGGCACCAGACCTAAAAGATGTCTACCTCCACAGCCCCATCAGGGAATCATGCAGAAAATTCCTGCTCTTCTGAGCAGGCAGTCAGCACATTCAGTTCTCTGCACTACCCTTTGGCTTATCTACTGCTCCAAGAGTATTCACCAAATGGTTGGCCCCGGCTGTAGCATTCTTCCGACAGAGAAATATACAGATTTACCCTTACCTGGACGACTGCCTCATTCAGGTGAACAGCAAAGAAAAGTTGCTCCAGGATCTTCTCTTTGTCAAAAAAACTCCTAACTTCCCTAGGGTTCACCATCAATGAGAAAAAAATCAAAGCAAAACCCCACCAGGAAGATTGTTTTCCTGGGAGCTGTGCTAGACACAGCAACCCTAATGGTATTCCTATCCCCAGAAAAGTAGAGCTTCCTGCCTCTCTATTTCACCCAGCTGGCTTACAGAAATCAGCTCACAGTGAGGAAGTTCCTGCAAGCCCTTGGATACTTGGCATCTTGCATCCTTCTCCTCCCTCTCGCCAGGCTTCACATGAGAAAGCTTCAGTGGTACTTAAAGAACCTTTGGTGTCAGCACTCTCAGTCCCTAGAGACCACTCTCCCACTGATCTCTTGCATAAGGGATGAATTTCTCTGGTAGGCAGAGACCTGTACCATGAACAAGGGTCTTCTTTTTATCCTCCACCCTTCTGGCCAGACCCTCCCCACCAATGCCTCAGACATAGCTTGGGCACTCACCTAGCAGGCAGGTGTACCCAAGGCCTTTGAAATGCCCAGCAACTTCACTTGCACATCAACCAGAAAGAAATGATGTCAGTGCAAAACACTCTGACTTCCTTCCAACTCCATCTCAGGCCAGGGGGCCTCCTTATAAACACAGACAACACCACAGTAATGTGATACATCAACAAGCAGGGGGCACCCAATCTTACTCCCTGTACAGGTTTGCCATGAGTCTCTGGCTTACAGCCACTTCCATGGGGCTACACCTATTTGCCCAATACTTACCAGGGATCAACAACCCACTGGCAGACCACCTAAGCAGAAACTTACTGGGCCCCCACGAATGGCAGTTCCACAGAGAAATCTTTCTGCAAATTACCCAGGAGTGGGGGACCCCAGAGGTGGACCTCTTTGCCTCGCACCTCAACCACCAGCTGCATAAGTTTTGGATCAGGGAGTATCACCTCCTAGCATGGGAGGTAAATGCCTTGACCTTCCCCTGGAGCTCCCTCTTTGTGTAAGCATACCCTCCTCTGCCCCTTATTCCCAAGGCTCTGATCAAAATAAGAGAGGAGAGACCAAAGGCCATCTTCATCGCTCCAGATTGGCCCAGACAGCATCGGTACTCCTTACTACGCAGTCTGACCTTACAGCCCCCGAAGCTGCTTCCCCTAAGGTCAGACCTCTTGACCCAGGAGAGGGGGAAGGTACTGCACCCAGACCTACAGACTCTCAAACTTTCAGCATGGCTTATACACTAAAAACTAACAAGAAGTCACTGTTAAGCAAACAGGTCCTGGGCATCATCACAGATGCCAGAAGGCCCAGCACAAGAAAATCTTGTGCAGGAAAATGGAAAAGATTCTGCTCCTGGAAACAATCAAAAGGGGGCACTACCTCCCAACCTTCCATCCCTCTCATCCTGGATTACTTAGCAGAGTTGCTCAATAGTGACCTCTCCTCCTCTATTAAAATTCGTGCCTTGGCCATCTCTGCCCATTATGATTCAGACCCACCCCTCTTCTCTCATCCTTTGATTAAGCAATTCCTCAGAGGGGCTTCTAATATCAGGCCTCCCAGAAGACCTCCTACTCCACCCTGGGACCTGAATTATGTGTTAGAGAAACGAACCTTACCTCCTTTCGAACTTGCCGCTTCAACAGAATTGATCCTGGAAGACTGTCTTCCTACTAGCTGTCACCTCAGCCAGAAGGGTCTCAGAACTTCAAGCTCTCATGGCTGTCGAGCCCTTCATAATTTTACATGCAGACAGAGTCTCCTTGAGGACTAATCCCTCCTTTATGCCCAAGGTGGTATGTGATGTGACCCTTAACCAGGCCATACACCTTCCCACCTTCTTTCCCAACCCTCAAAACAAGGGGGAAAGAATTCTACACTCACTAGACATGCACAGACAACTCAGATACTATCTGGACCGCACTAAGCCATTCAGAAAAACAGACCAGCTTCTTGTAAGCTTTGCCCCAGAGGCAGAGGGGAAGCCCATCTCCAAACAAACCATTTCCAAATGGATTTCACACTGTATCCATTTTTGCTACAGACTACTTGGGAAACCCATCCCTAAGTCGATCCGTACCTACTCCACTAGGGCAACCACTACTTCCACTGCCTTTCTCAGAAGAGTACCTACTAGGGACATCTTGGAAGCGGCCAGCTGGACCTCTGTCCATACCTTTACAAAGTATTACCACCTACCTCTCTTTTCTAAGTCTGGGGCAAGGTTTTCCTCTGCAATTCTGCAGGGCCTCCTGACCAATACCTAGGACTCTACCTGTCCTCCACTCTTTACCTCAGCTTTGGGAATCCTCCCACAGGTGATGACTGCAACAGTGAGACACAAAGAACATAGTATAGTTGTGTACACTTACCATAAATTTAGATGTTCAAATGTATTCACTGTGCAGTTTTGGTTTCCCTCCCTCCATCCCCCCTTTAACATCTTCCCCTAGGGGGACACATGCTTCCCAAGGTGGCTCTTAGCCACCAGGACCACTTTTCTCTTTTCTCTTGTGCTCCTGACAGGTTAGGGCAAGAAAAACTGATGTTATGACATCGGCTGCCTTGCTTTATAGTACTGACGACCTAACATCAGACTACAGGTGACAGCAGCCGGCACACAAAAACATTGACTTTGGTATTCAGGCCGGCCGTGGGCTACCACAGCAGGGATAATCCACAGGTGATGACTGCAACAATGAATATACTCAGACATCTACATTTATTGTAAGTGTACACAACTGTACTTTTTTTTACTGTTATCACCATTAATCAAGTCAAGGTGATATTAGACTAACTCTCCTACTAAAACTGTGTCCTAGGACAACAAAGTCAAGACTTTCACCTACTAGCTTAGAGGTCCTTTAAACTGCATTGTTCCTTTTACTTATGTCTCTCAGCAGATTTGTGGCTGTTTAAGTTTAGTCACAGATTGAAATGTCCTTTTGGTGAAGCTCTTTCTGAGGCAGAGACTTCAAAATCTCCAAAATCTGAGACAGAAAAACAGTGTCATTCATTACCGTCTTCCCTTAAGGTACAAGACTCCAAATCTCAAAAATCCCTGGTTTTGACTGTTTCTTTGGAACTGAAGGTGAAAGTTCCAAAAATGTCATTGCCTTCTTCTCCGGTACCGAAAACAAAATCAGTATCGGCACCCTTCACTTTGGATCTTAACAAAAACCACTTCAGCACCGACCACTGCTATGGCGCCGACGACCTCTCAGGCACCGACAGTAGTTACATCTGGTCTATATTAGAACATCGAAGTTTCAATACTTCGAATGTTCTAATATCGACCCCTATTCAGTGAAAGCTGAAGACATCGAACATACGGAACAGCACATTTTTTCCTAGGGAAAAAATTCACTGTTCCAAAACACATACCCACAACACAAGCACACCAAACAAACGGCAATCCACACACATACACCTAAAATCTTACACCTAACCCTACACTAAACTATGCACATACCACTAACTATCCACTTTCCGTAACCCAAACGCTAACCCTAAGATCTGTCACTATCGCACAGTCACCTCACCCACGCCGTAACCCTAACTCACCTAAACCTCCCTATCCCTCACGTCCACACAATCGCACACATATCTGACCCGCACCTTAACCCTAACTCACCTAACCCTCATGTCCACACAATCGCATACATACCTAACCCGCACCCTAACCCTAACTAACCTAACCCGCACTCAATCGCACACTTACCTGAACCCGACCCGTAACTTTCCACCACAGTGCTGAAAATACCGAAGCAATAGAAATGGACAACCAAATTCTTTCCCTAGGAAAAAATTTGGTTTTCTGTTGCTTCAATATTTTCAGCTTTCGCTGAATAGGGATTGATATTAGAACATTCGAAGTTTTGAAACTTCGATGTTCTAATATAGACCCGTTACATCGACTCATTTGGTTCTCTTTTCTCCCTTGAACTAGATATTCCCCTTTAGTAGACCCCTTTTTGGGTCAGCAACTGAGTCCCTTTGCGGAAAGACCTTAATCTCCTTTGGAAATGTCAACCCATTCTTCCAGGAGGCCTATCAGAATTGGATGTAGTCAGATTAGTTGGTCAGCTCTTGGCAGCCAGAGGCCTCCCTGCACCCTCTTGGACCTCCCTCCTGGAGCCAAGGCATACTCTACCAGGACTCCCAACATATATTTCTCCTTCAACCTCCCCTCAGATCTTGGAGCCCATTACTTCGACGCTCACGGTGCCAACTGCTTTGGTGCACATAGTGGATTTCACTTCAGACCCGGAATCTACTCTGTGGCCTTAGGCTCCTTTGGAACCGTCGCACCTAAGGAACTGTGATTTGGCTGCCGGTTCATGGATCCTTGGATCAGCTCTGATTTTTTTCTACGGCACCATATGTGGCTCTTGGTACCATGATAGTTTCAAGTCCTCTCTCGGCTCCTACTCTGGTGGGTGGGTCGTCTGAGTGGGGTGTGACCTCAATTCCAAGGTTGACTTTTTTGGTTCCAGGCTTTCATACCTCTTTGGGTGAACCTGCCTTCCAGATTATGAAGAGAGCTTTAGCCTCAGCATGCTCCCAGCTAGTTCCATCCCCATATTTTTGTTCCTTCTGGTTTGCAGCTGCCACATTCAGCTACATCTGCACAGCGGGCACAAGAGCAGCAAGATACCCTAGTTCAGGTTCCCCCCTCTTCGGAGTTCTCCCAGAACTTCCTCCTGAGGAATCACCCCGTAAGAGATCATGCAAGAGGACGTTTCTGGATTCTCCAGAAGAATCAGTTACTGAGGATACAGATTACGATGAATGGGAAGGGTCCCCACGGTCACCCCCTGTTGTCTCCTTTGGAGACATTCTGGAAATATTAAAACAGAGGGGTAATTGGAAGTCCTCAAACCCATCCTCTGAGGAATCTTGCTGTCTTGCAAGCTTTTCATACCTGTCCATCTACTTCTTGGGTGACCCCACCCACTGACGATCTAATCAAGTTGATCATTCAGCGTGTGTGGAAGGCTCCTGACACCATAGAGCCTATTCCCTGGAGACTAGACAGGATTTTTTCAGCTCCGGAGGATCAGCCCCATTGGTCCAAAGGTCTAGCAGTGGATGCCATGGTGGTGGCAGCAGCCACCAAAAAGGAACTTGCCGAAGAGAATTCAACTCTCCATCCTCCAAAGTGAGAGTCCCAGACAATGGACAGATTCGGGAAGCAGGTTTTTGCTGCATCAACATTTGCTGTTCAGTCCTTGAACTTCTTAGCACACTTTAGTAGACTCCAAAAGGAACTGATAACTGACCTTTCAGACACCCTTGCAGGAGCAGTGTCTGATGCGGTTCGAGATAAGGTTGCCTCTCAGCTTGCCACCCTGCAGTCTATCTCAAATTCGTGTATGCGGCTTATTGCACATACAGCCGAATGGCCGTCTAGGGCAATGGGTACAGGCATTGCCATTTGGCGCCACACCTGGATGCACTTGTGTGATTTTGCAGACCCCTTAAAGTCTTCCTTTGTCAACGCTGCTGTTGATGCTACCTTATTGTTTGGCCCAAAAGTTACAAGACACGTTAGCAGGTTTTGAAAGGACAGGAAGACCCTTTGTGCTGTGGCTGTGCATTTTTCTACTCCACAAAAACCTTACTGCAGCAATCAGAGGAGTGGAAAAATGTGGTTCAAGAAGACTCAAGGACCTTTTTGGGACACACATGACAAGTATTCCTCCCGGGACAGAGGGGGGAACTGTTCTGGAAGATGCCCCTTTCGTGGCAGAGGAGGTCTGTGCAACCAGGGTTCCAGAGATTCCTTTTCAAGACAATACTACCAGCGCTCCTGAGCAGAAGCCCGATTGCCTAACCTTCGGAAGCAGTCAGGGGAAGATTTTCTCTGTACCCCTCAGCCTGGCTTACAATAATATCAGATTCCTGGGTGCAGACAATAATTAGCAGAGGTTACCACATTCCTTCTCTCTTTTCTTCAAACCCCAAAGGGGAATCCTCAGTGTTCCATTCAGTCAGACAGTCAGAGGGATCTAGCAGCACTCGAAGTTCAAAAGCTGCTTCCAGAAAGAGTCGTCCAACCAATCCCACCAGACCAGATAGGATCCAGATTCTACTCAAGATTCTTTTCAGTGCCAAAAAAGACAGGGGATTGGAGAGCAATCTTGGATCTCAGCCTATTGAACAAATTTGTGCAACAGACAAAATTCCGGATTGTCACAGTTCAGTCTATCCTTCCCTTCCTAGAGAAGGGCGATTGGATGTGCTGTATAGATCTTCGAGAAGCATATTACCACATAAAGATAGACAAGCGCTCCAGAAGATATCTCTGCTTCTGGCTAGGAGCCAGTGATTACCAGTTTTGAGCACTGCCCTTCAGCCTCACTGCAGCCCCCAGGGTGTTCACCAGATGCACTGCAGTCATAGCAGCTCATTTGAGACTGCAGGGATTCCAGGTGTTTCCATATCTAGACAACTGGCACCTCACTGCCCCCTTCCAGGAATCTACTGCTTTGTGCCATAGACTTCTTTCTACATCTTCCCAAAACATTAGGCATTTCAGTTAATAAAGGAAAATCAGAACTGTCTCCCACACAGGATTTGGAATTTATTGGAGCAAGACTAAATACAATATCCTGTGTGGCCTCCCTTCCTCATCACAGGTTGTTAAAGCTAAGATCACAACTACAAATGATCCTCTCCCAAGACAAAGTTCCTGCTCATCTGGTAGTACAAGTTTTTGGATCCATGGCAGCAACAATAACATTAGTTACCCTGGTGAGGTATCACATGAGGCTGCTTCAGTGGCTCTTGGCATCGCAATAGTCACTTCTGACACAACCCATGTCCCATTCAGTCTTGATAAATCGCTGCAAAAAGGATTTATCTTGGTGGATGAAGCCAGAAGAAAATTTATGGAGTCATCCTTTTTCCCCCTCTCAGCCCAAGGCCATAGTGTCCACGAATGCTTCCCAGATTAGGGGGGGCTTTTTTCTGGGAAAGACCGTCCAAGGCACTTGGTCCCCACAAGAGGCCAATTTGCACATCAGTGTCCTAGATCTGAGGGCGGTGCTTTTAGCGTTGCAAGCATTTCAGTCTGCCCTTCCTTCAGAGACAATTGCTATCCAATCAGATAACATGTCCGTAGTCTAGTATATCAGCAAACAGGGGGAAACCAGATCCTGAGCACTATGTTGGAAAGCCCTAAGAGTTTGGCAATGAGTAATCGCCTCCAACTGCTTTCTGATAGCAACGCATATCCTGGGGAACTCCAACATGATTGCGGGCAAACAGAGCAGGTGTATCCTCTGCCTCATGAGTGGTCACTCAATCCCAACATAGCAACGAAGATTTTTCGCCAATGAGGTCAGCCTTGCTGCAATCTGCTCGCCTCTCCCTTAAACCATAAATGCAGCAGCTACTTTTCCCTAATTCCCCCTCGCGGGGAATCCCCAAGAGATGCACTTCTTCACGATTGGCCCCCCGGGACTACTGTATGCCTTTCCCCAATTCCACTAATTCCCCAGTTTCTGAGGAAAGCCCACCGGTTGAGAAGCAAAGTGATTCTCATTGTAACTTTCTGACCCCATCAAGTCTGGTTTCCCTTCTTTGGCCTCACCTGGTTCACCGGCTGTGGACTCCGGATCCAACTCTGGACCTACTTCTCACCCTCAGGGCTTGGTGCATCACAACCTTCAACATCTCAAGCTGACGGCTTGGTTTCTCCAATTCCAGTAATTGCCAGGCAGAACAACTTGTCTTACCCAGTGCAGAAGATACATGTTCTTCGTGTTTCACTGTTGCAGTCATCACACTTGTGTTATCCTTCCAGGGGTAACCCTCAGTCCGCCCGAATACCAGAGGCATAGTCTTTCTGCGTCGGTTACTGTCGTTTCAGGACTGATGTCAGGTTGTCAGTGGTATAAAATCAGGCAGCCGACGCCATTACATCAGTCTTTCTTGCTGAGGAGCCCGAAGCAGAAGCAGTTTGCACGAGTGCTGGTCGTCTGCTACCTGAGTTTCATTTCCAAATTGAAGTTGAAGTCTTCTAAAGCTAAGTACCGCTTTAGGGATCCTTTTTACTTGCTTTAACAGATGTCAGAAAAAGTTAACAATTTCTCTCTGTGGAAAGCAAATACCACACCGAGACTTCCATTCTTACTGTGTCACCTGTTTCGGCCCAGACCATGACGTACATCGCTGTCACTTTTGTGCTTTGTTCAATGCCAGAACTATACGTAATCAGGCCCTTATTGTAGCTAAATATTTTTGCTCTTGGTCCCTGTATTCCGATATGGCTTTGGTAAGCCATCCGACTACCGATCTTCTGAAAAAATGTAAGGATAAAGGCAGACAGGCCGCACAGGTCCAAAACTGCCAACAACGCTTCCATTAAGCTTAGCTGTCAGTTCTCCAATCCTCAGTGAGGTGCTTTTCCAGCCCCTGACGTTCGCTTCTGTGGCTTCGCAGGCCGCTGCAGAGACCCGTTCGGAGTCTGGTATGCCGCGAGACTCTTCTTTGACTAAGGATCCTGCGGTCATCTCTAGCTTGTATGGGTCCGGAGCCGCTGAGCAGGCGCCGGCTACTGAGGAAGTTCTTCGCACTAATGATACTCAACACAAACTGATGATTTCTTTCGCATCTTCAGTTCTTTCTAAAACTACCGAGTTTCTAAGGCCCAGGGTATGACCTATGTCTAAAAATATCCAACAACCCAAGCTTAGCACCTGCTCCCATGCCTCAATCTCAAGTGCTTAAAATGGCGGAAGACCTTATCATGCTTATTAGAGGAAGCCAACCTACCCCTTCCCAAGAAAAAAAGACTTGTTCCCAGCAGTTTTATCTGACCAGGAGTCCGATGACTCTGAGGTTTCGGAATATGAAAATATGCAACCCTTGTCTACTTATGAGGATTCAGATGCAGAGGAATCCTTTCCTTCTGCCTCTCCTCCAGAGGATTTTTCATTTGGTGAAACCCTACATACTTTAAGGGAGCATTTATAATAGGAATGTCAGGACTATCCTCAGTCCAAAAAGAGACTCAGGGAATTCTTAGATTTACCACAGCACAGACCTTTAGCCATTCCTCCTTTTTGGATGTTGTGGATGATGTCTTTATGGAATCCAGTTTGACTCCTGACACCCTCCCTCCTGCTCCCAGGAATCCTGACAGGTATTAAGAGTCCCGGACACTCTTAAATTTCTTTTCAAAACTCCTACTGCTGACCCAGAGGTCATCCCCCAAGGACCTAAAGGAATTAAAGCAACCACAACTAAGAATAACCCTCGGACATGGATTTCTGAGCTTTAAACAGATGGGGTAAAAAAGTATACACCTCTGCAACTCTTGCCATTAGAGTGCTAAATTTTCAGTTCCACATGCTGAAATACCAGCAACATACCATGGAACTCCTCAAACAAAAAATATCTACCTTTCCTGCTTGTGTAGAAAATAAAGAATTACAAGAGCTTATGCATCATGCAAGCCAAGTTACTAAACACACCTTGCAATGTGGCTTTGATGCCCTAGAAACATCTTGCAGGGCAGCAGTCACTGGTTCTGTACTTAGAAGGCATGCTTGGCTTAAGGAACAGACCTTGCCAGACCATGTCAAATCAAAACTATTGGACACACCATTGAACAAAGACAATTTGTTTGGCACCAAGGCAGAAGAGGTCTTAAAAAAGATGGAAGAAAAACTAAATCTATGCACAGTTAAAGACTTCTTACAGGTCCAGCCTCCGAGGTCCAGTAGGCATTGCCCATCCAAGCACTGGTCCTTTCCGGCCCCTTCCAGGCCAGCTCAGCCAAGACCTAGGGGACAAAGACCACTCAGACAGCAGTCCCAGGGAATGCAGAGATCTAAGCAATGGAGTTCCTCCACTTCAAAAACAGGGAGTGCTAAGCCACCCCCTTATGGAAAGAACTCACAATGACTTTACATCTCCAACCCTTACCTCTGCCCACCTGCTTGTGCCCCTTTGAGGAAAATTCTCCTTCCATGCAAACAACTGGGCCTCTATTACCAATGACCAATGGGTCCTCAACATAGTGTCCCAGGGATACATATTCTATTTCCACACTCTGCCAATCCCAAAAGAGTTCCGAGATCTTCCTCCAAACCAGTGGGCAGAGGCCAAAAAACAAGTCCATTCTCTGCTCTCCATTAGGGCAGTACAGCATGTTCTTGCAGACCAGATAGGCCAAGGTTTTTATTCCAGGCTTTTCCTGGTACCCTGGAAAAAAGAGGGTACCTGGCACCCAATCCTCAATCTAGCAATTCTAAACACCTTCCTGGTGATACCAAAATTCAAAATCCTCACCCTCCAGCAGTTTCTTCCTATGCTTTCCAAGGATGCTTGGTTAGCCATCCTAGACCTAAAAGAGGCCTATTTACACATCCCAATCAGGGAATCTTGCAGGAAATATCTACGTTTCAGGGCAGGATCTGCACTTTCAGTTCTCTGCACTTCCCTTTGGCTTATCCACTGCTTCCAGAGTTTTCACAAAATGCCTGGCTCCAGCCATTGCTTTTTGTAGACAAAGAAATATTCAAATTTACCCCTACTTTGACAACTGCCTGATTCAGGCAGACAGTCAGGAAAAGCTGTTACAGCACCTGACCTTTGTAAAGGACCTACTGACCTCCCTGGGGTATACTATAAATGAAAAGAAATCAAAACTAGTCCCCACTCAAAAAATTGTATTCCTGGGGGCAAGCCTGGACACGGCATCCCAGATGGCATTCCTTACTCCAGAAAAACAAGACTACCTGACAGGCTACTTCTCGCAACAGAACCTAGTTATCCTCAAGGAAAATCCTGCAAGCTCTAGGCCGGGTTTATGGCCTCCTGCATTATACTCATTCCATATGCCAGACTACATGTGAAGAAACTACAGTGGTACCTAAAAAGCTTTTGGTGTCAACACTGTCAGGACCTGGAAACTATCATACCTATGATACCCTGTCTAAGGAAACATTTTCTTTGGTGGGCAGCAACGTGCAACCATAACAAGGGTCTTCCCTTCTCACAACCCCACGCCACCCAGACCCTCACCACAGACGCATCCGATTATGCCTGGGGTGCACACGTGGACAGCAGGTGCATTTAGCGCCATTGGAGCCCAAATCAAATACATTTGCACATCAACCAAAAAGAGGTGCTAGCTGTTCAGCACGCCCTGACAGCTTTCAGACCCCTACTCTCCCTGGGGCCTCTAGTGATCAAAACAGAGAACACCACAGTGATGTGGTATATCAACAAGCAGGGAGGAACTCACTCTTATCCTTTTTGCAGGCTTGCCATGATCCTTTGGCACATGGCTTCAGCCATGCAAATACACCTGCTAGCACAATTCCTGCAAGGCTCCCTAAACTCTCTGGCAGACAACTTAAGCAGAAACCTGGTAGACCCACACAAGTGGCAGGTAGACCACAGAACCTTCAACCTTGTAACCCAGAAATGGGGCACCCTGAAGATGGACTTCTTTGCCTCCCACAACAATCACCAGCTCAGTAAATTCTGCACCAGGGAACCTCACAGCATGGCCTGGAAAGTGGATGTTCTATCCTTCCAAAAACCTCTCAATCTATGCATTTCCCCCTCTATCACTAATTTTAAGGGTACTGCTCAAAATAAGGGAGGAAAACCCAAGGGCAGTCTTGATTGCCCCAGACTGGCCATGCCAGCACTGGTACCCACTGCTGCGCAGCCTGTCACCCCTGCCACCTACCTCGGATCCCAACTCTCCTGACTCAGAAGAATGGAGAATTCATGCATCCGCAATTGCAGACCCTGAACTGACAGCCTGGCTTATACCGTATCTCTCCTCCAGCTGCCAGCCTAAACAAACAAGTCCTGGATGTTATACTTGAGGCCAGACGCACCAGCAATAGATAAGCCTATGCTGACAAGTGGAAAAGGTTTTGCACCTGGATCCAGGCTAAAGGAGCTGAAACAGCACAGCCCTGCCTACGTCTTATCCTGGATTACCTAGCAGACCTACTACACAGGGGCCTATCCTTCTCTTCTGTTAAAATTCATGTCTCTGCTGATTGCAGCACAGAGCCACCTCTCTTCTCACACCCTGTCATCAAACAGTTCCTAAGAGGGGCTAACAATTTAAGGCCACCCAGAAGAGCTCCTACCCCAGTTTGGGACCTTAATTTTGTACTGGAAAAGCTCACACACACACACACACACACACACACACACACACACACACACACACCCCTTTGACCCTGCGGCTTCAGCAGAGTTAAAATTCCTCTCTTGGAAAACAGCCTTGCTTCTGGCCATCACTTCAGGTAGAAGAGTTCCATAGCTACAAGCAGTCATGGCTGTAAAGCCCTTCATCATTTTCCATGCTGACAGAGTCTCCCTCAGGACTAACCCAACTTTCATGCCTAAAGTGGTGTCCAGTGTGGCTCAAAACCAATCAATTCATTTGCCAACCTTTTTCCCTTACACACAAAACAAGGGGCAAAGAATTCTGCATTCTCTAGATGTGCACAGACAGCTCAGATTCTACCTGGTTAGGACTAAATCTTTTAGGAAAACTGACCAGTTGCTAGTCAGCTTTGCAGCAGGGTCTAAATGGATAGCACACTGCATCCATTTCTGCTACAAACACCACGGAAACTGCACCCTAAGTGGGTCAGGGCGCATTCCACCAGGGCAACCTCCACCTCTGCAGCTTTTCTCAGAGAGGTCCCCACCAGGGACATACTGGAAGCTGCATCATGGACTTCTGTTCATACCTTCACCAAGCATTACCACCTGCCTATCTTCTCCAAATACAGGGCAGGTTTTGCAACCCCAGTCTTGCAGGGCATCCTAGCCAGCCCCCAGTCTTCTTGATTGCCTCCACCCTTTTCTTCAGCTTTGGGTATCAACCCGTGTGTGATGACTGCAACAGTGAAACACGAAGAACACAGTACAGTGTGTACACTTACCATAAATGTAGATGTTACAGTGTATTCACTGTTGCAGTCCTGGTTTCCAACCCTCCATCCCCCTTGTCTCTCTCTCTCCCTATTCCTCACTCTTTACAGGGAATTCTGGTATTTACTTTTTACTGGTGGTGTTATTCCACCATAACCTAGCTCCCTATTTGGGAGCTCCTGACAGTTGAGGCAAGAAAAACTGATGTACCACTGACGACCTGACATCAGTCCTGGAGCGACAGCAACTGACGGAGAAATCCTAAGCCTCTGGTATTCGGGCCAACTGGAGAGCTACCACTGGCAGGATAATACAAGTGTGATGACTGCAACAGTGAATACACTCGAACATCTACATTTATGCTAAACACAGCTATACTTTCTGGCTTCACATATACCATCCTCCAGAAAATTTTACCTAAATAAATGGAAAAGATTCTCTGTTTGGATGTGTACAAATGGCATTGATTCTTTTTCAGCAACAGTTGATATGGTCCTGGAATACTTATCCACCTTATTTCAATTGGGAACCGTAACCTGTACAATTAAGATTCATCTAGCTGCCATTTCGAATTTTCATAACTGTTTTGATGATCATTCTTTGATGTCTCATCATCTTTGCAAAGTTTTTCTTAAAGGCACTCGGCATTTGATACCCCCTTTCAAAGATCCAGTAGCACCTTGGGATTTGACCTTAGTTTTACAATGCCTAGTTCGTCAGCCCTTTGAGCCAGCAGCCACTTGTGACCTCAAGTTTTTGTCTTGGAAGATTCTTCCTAGTGGCAATCACATCTGCTAGGAGAATTTCAGAGTTACAGGCTTTGTGTGTGAATCATCCTTATGTAATCTTCCACAAAGAAAAAGTATCACACAGAACCAATCCCTCCTTCCTTCCAAAAGTTATATCAGATACCAGTATCAACCAGAACATAGACCTATCAGTCTTCTTTCCACAGTTTTCAAACAAAAGAGTACTGCTTGCATGTGTTGGATGTCCATGGACAATTACATTTTTACTTGGACAGAACAAAATCCTCTAGAAAATCTGGCCAACTATTTCTATTTTTCAGGTACCAGACTGGGGAAACCTTTATCTAAGGTCACCCTGTCAAAATGGTTAAGAGACTGCATTACTTTCATATACAACCAGAATCAAGTCAACCATCAAACGTTAGAGCTCATTCTACAAGATCTGTTTACACTTCCGTGGTCTTCCATTCCAGGGCTTCTATGGAAGACATATGCACAGCTGCAACTTGGGCTACTCCACATACCTTTATCACTCATTAAAAATTAGACATGGTCTCTAGGGGAAGAGCATCCTTTGTCTCTATGGTGCTTAGGAATATTCTTCCTTAGGGCCACCCCAGTCTCTAAAGTAGCTGGGGACTCTGTCCCATCAGTCAGGATTGAATGAAGATTGGCAACATCAGATAAAGAAGTTATGTTCTTACCATAACGTTCCATCTGTGTTGTCGATCTTCATTCATTCTTGACATCCCACCCTCCTGCCCCCTCCAAAAGACTCCTGGAGGTTCGGAACTAGTCCGGGGGTGTATGTCATAGGATTGTTCCTCAGACAGAGCTTCCATTTTTCCTTAGTGGTAGGCAAACTTGATCTGAGGTAATGGAAGAGAGGCAGTATGTGTAGAGCCTTAGCTCGAAAGTTGTTGAGTGACGTAAGCTTTGTACAATGGCCGAGTAAGTTCTAAGGGATCGAAACCAAACACATCAGTCAAGAATGAATGAAGATCGACAAGACAGATGGAAGATTATGGTAAGAACATAACTTTGTTTTAAATAAGGTGCTTCCAACTGAGATTATTTTACTATTCCTCCTCACTCTAATACCCTTCATCACCCATTATCAAATCCACCTCCTTCAAATTCTGAAGACCAGTCCTCACAAAGATCTCCATAACACCTTATTTCTACAAACAAACCATATCTGATTTATTTATCTATAAATATCTTAAAGCTAAGTACCCAAATTTATGATCAAATACCAAACCAAGACCAAAATATAACTGGCCACACTCTTCCCTCTGTAAAATATCAATTCAGAAAATTAGCAGATATTCAGTCCAACTCGGGTCCCACTGTTCACAAACCCATCCCTTCCAACCTCAAAATAAACCAGTCACCTAATACATCTCAGCAAAAAACAGAACCCAAACTCACCTTACTAAACATGAACCTAAGTATGTGCAAGAAAATCCATGACATACATGCCTACCTTGCCACATACATTCCTGATGTAGCTATAGCTACCAAAACCTGGTTAAAAAAAAGAAATAAAGGATAGAGATACCCCCCCCCCCCGATAAAATGTACTCCTGCATGACAGATGAAACACGCATGCAGGTGGTGTAGTAATCATGTATAAAAAATTCCTAACCATCTCCTTACTTCAACAAGAAATACCCACATTTAACAATGCTGAACTTCTAATAACCCTTCTAAAAATCAGCACTTGGAAAGCTATATGTTTAACAGCAATTTGTATACCACCAGGGAATAACTTTGATACTACTGAAAGCATCCTGTATTGGATATCCCAATAAATTAACCATGAAACTGTAATACTTGGAGACTTAAATATAGATTGGCAACTAATAAATTCCACTAACCCCACTGAATCCATAAACATTTTCAAATTTAGCCAGTTAGTAACCATTCCTATTAGAATCAGTAAAACTTCGAGGAAACAAACCCGACAAACTGACAAAAGTAGGTGCGTCTTAAGTGATCATAAACCAACATATGATATTAGAACTCACCATAACCTAGGTAAACATATTATTTATGATTAAATACAAAATGCAGCCAGTTTCAGCAAAGATATTTTCAGTGGAACACTAAACAATATAACTGGAATGTACATAGAACAATGCTACTAGAGACAGTTGTAGAATACTTTAATAACATGTTGTTACAAACCTTAAATAATCTAGCACCAGTACATAATAAAACAGCAAAGTCCGACCCCGCACCATAGCTGACAAAAGAAATTCTGACAGAAAGGGATCAAGCCTGGCAAAAGTTGTATAAACAATAAAACTCAAAATGCCTTCCAGCAATTTAGACATTTTAGAAACCTCGCAAAACTTCATGTCAAACAGGCTAAGCAAAGGTACTATACCAACCTACAAGACAAACAAAAACAACCCAAAACTTTTTTGGTCATCACTAAATAAACTACTCCACCCTGGCAAGACCACCACTCCCTCTCCAGAAAAACAGAAAATACAACAGACTCTATCCTCCACATAGATTAATTCCTACTTTATACAGTCAGTATTATCTCTATTAGACACTAATACATCTGCCTCCCCATCCCTCACCAGTCAAAACCACCCACAGTTCTGCAGTTTTAGTCCAGTACCTACCTCACTCATAAGGTTGATCCTTAAACTAAAAGCTATGTCTGTGTCTGTAGACACACTGTCATCAGACTACATAAAAATGGCCACAGAAGTCATAGTCTTCCTTGTGTCCATACTAATTAATAGGCCCATAGCAGAAAAATGCATCCCATCACTGTGGAAAAAATCCTACATCATAGCACTGCACAAAGGCGGCACATCTATAGAGTTTAATAACTACAGACCAACAGCAATTCCCTCATCCCTCTCCAAAACATTAGAGAAATGCATCCATATGCAGCTAATGCAATATACCTAACCTCAGATAACATTGTCTCAGAAACACAACATGGGTTTAGGCCCCAGCACAGCACCACTACTGCTCTACTACATTTTACAGTATAATAAACCAGTATGTCTTCAGACTTGTCAGAGGTATTTGATACTGTCTCGTACCAGCAACCAATCATTCAACTCTCCTCAGTAGGACTTTCACAATACCTCTTGTTGTGGTTTCTTAGTTACTGTCTGGAAGGAAAGCCCGTTAAATGGTAACAAACCTACTCATTCTTTCAAGTAGTTATTACATGTGTCTTTCAGGGCTGTATCCTAGGTTCTCTTTTATTTAATGTATTTATTAATGACCTCCACACCTCCACTCACCATGCTAGTTTAGTTCAGTATCAGGTGACACAACATTAATGTGTGCAACCTCAACAATAAATAAGCTCTAAGACATTACGCAAAATCTTTCTCCTCTGTAGAAACCTGGCTCAAAGAATCAAACCTTCTGCTCAACCCCTAGAAAACTTAGTTAATGCTTTTTACCTCAAAAAGTTGCCAAAACCAGAAGCAATTTTTTCACTGTAAAGTCAGCAAATAATACTGTCATTGAAATTGTAACTCACAGCAAACTTTTTAGGCATTATAATATATGATAATCTCAGATATGACCAGTGTATACTGTACACTATTAGATCTACTCACCAAAAACTAAGCTTCCTTTATAGGATCAATGGATTCCTTACAGATACTGAAAGAAAAACTCTAGCCACCACCTTCTTATTGCCACCTTTCTTATAGGCAGCACCTCTCCTAACAAAATTAAATGATACTCAAGGAAAGAAACTTCCCTCCTTCTACAAAAAAGTAGTTAAATTTGCCAGCAGTCTCCCTCATAGGACCCACACTGGCTTGAACTACACAACTATCGAACATATTCACAACTAACTATAGCACATTAACTCATTCATCATTCAGAAAACTGCCCTTCAAGCTGCACCATATAACTTATTACTGCTCTACTGTCCAGCAGGGGACCTCTACTCATAACAAATTCTTATTGCTTACAAACAAGTCAAATAATGTTGCAGGAGACTCACTCTGCTCCCAGTACATTGCTAAACTCTGGAATAGTATCCCCATACAAATTAAACTCTCCGACAAACTCAGTAGTTTTAAACCACTGCTTAAACAATATCTTAGCCAGTCCTGTAGTAACTGGTTGTTGCCTTCCATGATTATCTCTAGGTTGAGACTTTGTGTTCACCATACAGTACTTTCCAAATACTCTTCTTAAACAGAATACACTCAACCTCTCACTGAAATGGCAAAACAATGTTTATAGATAACTGCTATCTGTACTGTCCAGTAAATTGCATGTGGGTTTTTCTTTAGTAGCTTCCACCTCTGTAAAATCTAAGAATGTATAAATGTAACTACTGTATGTGTACAAATGTAAATAGATTTGTAACTACTCCGTGTTTAACTGGAACTTAAAGTATAATGTAGTGTAAGCAAATGGAGTTTTTCTCCCTAGGGCTCTGCTGAAAATGGGTATTACCCAGTCGGACTTTCCCAGTAAACAAAGACAAGTAAATAAATGAATGAATGAATGAAAAAGTAAACTTAAGTTGATGCCCACATGTGTGTGTGTTCACACATACTCTTATTTTGTAATGTTTCTGTTACTGCAGGACTTGTTTAACTCAGTACTTCTATTTCAATTGACATTTTATTGCTAGAGTAACACCAATTTCATTTATTTTTAATGTTATCTTTCTTTGTTTTTAAAGATGTGCAATGGATAAAAGTAATTAAGTGTCATCAATTAGAACAAAATATGAAGACTGTGACTTTTGGTCTCATTGAATCATGTGGCTTTGTCTTGAAGTGCTAGTGAGATAAAAGTGCTGAGCATTGTACAGACGCTTGCATCATCTGGGACAAGAGTGTAGATCACCAAACATGCTGTGGCCTGCTTCTTATCTTGGGATTGGTGCTAATGTTTGCTTCTGGTGACAGAAGAAGTAAAGGAGCATTGTATCCCAGCAGAGTAAAGCTGTGGTGAGACCAGCACTAGTAGTTGCTAGGCAGTAGCCATTCATGTGACTCCCCTCTTTTCATCACTCTTCACAAGCTAATTCTTTGTTTCAAGTACTGCTTGATTTAATTCTAACTTCAGAATATCTGCTTAAATACTTCGTCCTTAAATTTTCAGGGTCTACTTATTAGTTTCTTCTCAAGTGTTTGACGGTGCCCTGTATAGACACAGACACCCTGAGTGACATTTTTCCTGTAAAAGCATGATTGAAATTTCATAATACCAAGTTGCAGACAGGACAACTAGTTTGCAGTGGCAAGCACTGTCCCCAGAGTTGAAAACTAGATACTCCTTTCATTGCTTTATATTCCCACTGTTTCTATTACCAGCTTGGTGGATACGGGCATCTTGAGGCCGTGTAGAAACTACCTCATGTTTACTAGCAACCAGATAATTCTCAAACTGATATGGTATGTGAGAGATTTATTTACACATGACTGGAAGCAAAGCTCTCAAAAGTTCTAATGTCAGTAAGGTTGTCAGTAGTATACATGCTGCACCAATCGTACACAATTTAAAGCAGACATATAGACCCACATATGCTGAGGCAGTTAAATGTAACCTTCCTAAACCCCCAAAGACCTCCTAGACGAAGTACACATAACAAATACCCTCAGCAGCCCCAAATTAACTCTTTCAAAACAACACCCACAACAACACATACAGCCACATCTTATAAAGCCTTTACTTCTAAGCCCATAAGGCAAGTCACCACACAATCCAACATTCTGGTCACTGGAGACACCCTCATGAGACATACTGGTGTCCCTCTCACTAGGGTGAGTAAGGAGAAAGTCACATTGCTTATCAGGGCTAGGATCTGCTACATTATGCATGCATTCGGGTCATTGCACCATAAGTGCCAGTATGATTCAGTCATAGTCCATGTAGATGTAAATGACCTGAAACATACCTCCCTAGACTATATCAAGAGATACATCATGGAGATCTCAGAATGTGTCCCAGGCTGGTATGAGCCTAGCATTAAACATCATTTTACCTTCTCCAAGGATGATGCCACATTACGAACAAAAGATGAAGGACTTTAATAATTGGCTTAGTTTCTGGTTTCATTCTAAGGGAAAGAAATGGAAGGAGATGGTCAATTCTCTAACTACCTGTCACCAATCAAAATATTATTCTCTACCATAAATCTCTACTTCTAACCATTCCTTATAACTAACCCTCCTCCTTATTCTTTGCACTCTCCTCCCTGAATATTACTTCTTATCTGTAACTCTATTAGCCATTTTTTTCTGTCTTATTCTAATTTTTCGTAACTGCAGAGGTATTGACGCCATATTAATGTTATTGCCAAACTTTTTCCTTTCAATGTTCAAAATGTTGTTTTAAAATGTCTATTCTATAAATGTAAAATCTAAATGTTATTGAATGTTTTTGTATGTCTCTATGATGCTATGTAACTGGAGCTTTTCTCCCCGGGCCTCCACTGAAAATGGACATGTATCCAGTTGGACTAGCCCGGTAAACAAATGTAAAATAAATAAAAATAAATAAACAGACCATGCTACTTTGCCAGTGATGGTCTGCACCTCTTCCATCTAGGCTTTTGAATATTAGCTAAAGCATTGTCTTCCTCCATAGTGCCTTTTTTAAGCAGTACCAAACTGAAAGTACTTCTGACATAGCAAATCAAAACCAAGAAAACATAACAGTATTACTGCTCAGTTCTAAGAGTCTAAACAAAAAAATCCACTCCCTAGAAGCTCTTTTCACCCATCAGAATGCTGATGTCTGTGTGGTCACTGAGACATGGTTTAAAGCCGCTGAGAGCACATCGACAGTACAAGGTTATAATGCCTTCCACACATTTAGACCACCCACTACACAGACAAGGACTAAAGGTGGAGGTATGTTGATTTACATCAAAAATAACTATACCTCAAGGCTTGTCAAATAGGACAATGCACTTGAGCTACTCCACATTCAAATCACCATAGGCAAAATCCAGTACCACTTCCTTGCAAGCTATAGGCTCCCCCCATGACAGAGGAAACCCATACCATATATTTAAACTTATTGGAAACACTCACCATCCAACCCAATGCCATAATCGTGGGCAACATTAATTACCTCAATATTAATTGGGAGTCCTATACGTCACCAAACATATAGGGACAGAGATTCCTGGATTTTGTAAACATAAACACAAACTCCCTGGACCAGATTGTCAATGCACTAACTAGGGGTGCAACCATACTGGATTTGGTCCTCATTAATTTGGGAGAGTGCTGAATACCCCCTAGTGTAATGTTTTCCTTGTTAAGGTCAAACCACAAAATGGTCTCCTTTGAATTAAAAATAAAACCTGGACCCTCAGCTAACTCTGGAATATTCAGGAACTACTCTAAGGCCAACTTCCTGCTATTAAGTGATAGCCTGGCAAAATTTCAAGCCCCCATAAACCCTGAGCATACTGCTGCCTATGCAGAACTGTTAATAGAAACCCTATACAAGCATATTAATAGCTGCCTCAGGAGGAAGTACAGAACTAACTCAAAAAAACAAGCCTCCCTTTTGGAATCACAAAATCAGTAGGCTGTACAACAGAAGGAAGAAAATCATGGCAACAGTTAGGAGGTGCAGCACCCATCAGGATAAAAGCACTCTCATCAAACTAAACAAACAACTCAAAGGACAAATAAAGTCTGCAAAAGCCAAATCTGAGGTACATTTGGCCTCCCAGGCCAAGGATAACCACAAGGCATTCTTTAGCTATGTCCACAACCTCAAACGAAATGCACAGTTGTGTGCAGAGCTCATAGCAAATAGAGCCACCTATACTGATCCAGAAGATATAACAAACCTACTGGCTGACAAATTCTGCTCCAGCTTTACCCCTCTCTCCCCTTTAACCTTCCCTCAGGAAATACCATCAAATATAATTCCCAAGCTATCAGTAGGGAACAGATCCTTAATGCTCTGTGTCTAAGAGCAGGAACACATCAGTGTGTCCAGACAGAATCCCAGGATGCCTTCTAAGTAGCATGAAACATGACCTGTCAGGGACCCTGGAATTACTGTTTTAACTTTAGCCTCCAAGCAGGCTCTGTGCCTCATGAATGGAGAACAGCAACAGTCATCCCTCTGCATAAAGGTGGGCCATCTGCAGACCCTGGAAACTACAGACCCATAAGCCTCAGTAGTTTTGTATGCAAAGCCATCAACTGTTCTAACAGCACTAGGTATCGCCTAGTATTTTTAACTTTACAAATTATTTATGCTGCTATAAGTGTTACACACTTTAGATTTCAATACAGTTACATTTCTGTATTTTTTAATGCATTTTTTAATTTATTTGAGCTGTGTGGGGTAGTTAGTTCAGTTAGGTTTGTGTTTTAATAATTTGACCACAATATGGGGTTTGAATAATGTGTATTTTTTATTTAAATTCCTTAATTGATGTCTTAATAGATGCCTTAATTATATATCGTAAGTTATTGGTTTAAATCAAAGTATTTGATGACGTCATTATAGGTATAAAATGATACTAACAACACATGTAACTTGTCTGATGAAGTCTGCTGTCTTCAGTATCCTGTGGCATATTTGTTGTTATTTTTGTGGCGAAAGTTGTACCGCCTTTTGGTTCCTGCTTCCAGTTTTCTACGTTTGTGTTTGCTAAGGATTACAAAGCCATGGATATAATTATCTTGGAAATGATCAATGTGATATAGTAACCCTCCAGACACCTGGACCCAACCCAGTTTGGTGTCATCAAGGGTAGGTCATGCCTACTCAACCTGGTGGACTTCTTTGAGAAGGTCACCAAAGCAATGGGTGAGGGCAAAATGGATTTCCACTGCCTACTTTGACCTGGCCAAGGTATTTGACGCAGTACCCCCCCTGGGCATTGTTGACAAACTCAAGAGCTTAGGCATAGACTCATGTCACCCAGTAGATAGCCAACTGGTTCACACAGACAGGACTCAGGAAGTTAAAATTGGGGGGTCCACTTCTACGGAGAGGCTAATCACAAGTGTAGTCCCTCAGGTATTGGTCTTTTTGACACTCCTTTTTGTCATTTACTTTTCTGAAGTCAAGGTCAGTGTCAGTGGTCTCTGGCTGACTAAATTTGCAAATGATTGCAAATTAGGAGCTGTCATTGAATCCCACACTGACACAGATGTTCATCAGGAAGGTCTGACACAGACAAACAACTGGTGTGTGTGCCAAGAACTAAAACTAAATGCCAAGAAATGCTTAATAGTATCCTTTTGGAAGTCATCCATCCCTTGTAACTGTCATATTGACAACACACTCTTTAGAGTTGACCCAATCAGGGACTTAGGGATGCACATAGACAGTAATCTAGCCTTTGACCATCACGTGTGTCTAGTAGTGAGGAAATCATTCTGTTTTGCTCAGCTTATAAACAGAGGTATGGCATCTAGGTCGAAGGAGTCATTGTTCCACTATATTCATCATTCATCAGGCCTGTCGTTAAATATAATGCTTCCTTTGTTATGTACCTAATCGGGCATATCCAACAATTGGAACATCCACAGAGGTTCCTCACTAAAAGAATACAAGGCATAAGTGAAATGTCCTATGCAGACTGCCTCAAGGCCTTATCCCTGTATTCTGTCTCCTATAGGCTGTTGTTGGGAGATTTATGCCTGGCATACAGGGCATTGTCAGACCCCACTCTGATGGACCTCCTGCATATCCACAAACCAAACAGCACTGGAATTATCAGTTCTAAAGACTTAAACCTTGCGTGTGATATAAATAGGATGTGCTGGAGAGACTGTGTGTATCCCAGAGACTGCTTAGTCTATGGAACAGGGTCCCCATTCATGTGAAGCAGAGCTCCTACCTAACCCAATTCAAGTGTAACTTGTACCATTGGATGGGGAACAGGAGTTTCCCCCCTGGCTTGGCACCTCTGTCTCTAATGGACATAGGCAGCCTGTAAATGGTTCACCTCCCAGGTCCCTGCTTGTAAATGTTTGATCTCCCAAGCCCCTGCTTACACTTTTCAAGGGTACCAGAACTTGTCAGCGATTTGGGATGCATGGCTAAGCTTAAAATGGCTGCTGTGGTCGTTAGCATAATAAATACCTATGAACCTATAATAAAGGGTTTATAAGTTTACATTGTAAGTGTATTTTATTTTTGCTTTGAGTTTAGTCCTTGTTGCAGTTTTAGTTTAGTTTCAGTTCACAAAAGAGTTGTCAGTTGAGTAGAATAGGGATGCATTCAAGGACTTCTTAAATACCCTTATTGATGCAGATTACTTGCATCTCATGGAAGTTTGACATTTTCAAGTGAGCTGCTGTGTAGAAAAAAATTGTTGAATAATTACTGCTGTAGCACTGATTTTGTAATATCATAGGTACCAGGATTTGTTTCCATCTTTCGGCATCAACATAACATTTAGGGAGTATAAATTACAAAGTTTATAGTCCCTGTGATAAGAACTCTACCAGACTTACAAAGCCATCCTTCTTTGTATTTCTCATCTCTTTTATGCTGGCTCATTGGTAAGGATTTAATTGAGGATAATGTGTGAATGAGAGGCAGGCAGTGATGCACTTTGTCTCTGTTCCAGATTTCATTAAGACTGACAGAGTGCGCATTGCAAATGCCAGGTTTAGGATTTACAGGAGACTTTGCCACAGTGCCCCTTGGTCTTCGTTTAGTGTATAAATCACTAATAATACAGCAGTTATCTCACTGAGGACGTTTTTCACAAATTAATGGTATTGGGTTACTGCAGTACATTTTTATTTTTGGTTTTAGAGCATTGATGTGCTTACCTTGCATATTCTACAATTAATCTTTTTTCTTGTAGTGACCACCCAGGTACAGCCTCCACTGCTGCTACTCAAGCACTTGCCAATTTGTGGCGTGTGATGTCAAAGCAAGAAAGGAGGCCATACCGGTAAGTATGCATAGTACTAATTTTTTTAGAGTTTATTCTTGAAAGATGTTTAAAATGCCTGTTGCTAGTCAGTAAGAAGAGTTTTTGTATACAGTTATTTAATACATTAGTGTAGCATACTCTGCATAAAAAAAGTGTTGATTTTGTAAATGTATCCTAAAGTTTCTGTAATGTTATCCTTTTTCCACATTTCTTTAACTGTCACATGTTAAGCTTTTTCTTTAAAAAGGTCTTATGAAGTAGGTCAGGCCAGTAACTTTACTGCTCCTTTTCTGTGTACCTATCTAAATTCCTGGGTTATGGGGGGGTATACTCACCACCAGTGTCCCCCAGTTCTTTTTTATTGCTCACAGTCTTGTTCCTGAAAGTGTACGGGTTTAATACCAGAAATGAAGGCGTGTTATGAAGCAGGTACCTGAGTGGACAACCAACAGTGAAGTAGAGCCATCATCAATACTGCCTGTACAACCTTGAACCTTTGAAAACTGTCCCGAACAGCCATTGCTGCCAACAGTTCAAGAGCGCTGCCCAGCTGGGACATCAAGTTGAAGCTTGAAGTCAATTGCCACAAGGCTGAGATGATTGGATAAACGATGTAGCTAGAGCATAGCATAAAATAAAATTTGTTGGATCATCGATTCATAGGCATTTGATACAAGATAGTCATGCAGAAGTTAGCAAATCAGGAGTCCATGCCAAAGTTCTTTAGGCAGGGCTTCCTCTCAAAGTTCTGCAGTCAGATGGTGGCGCTCCTCCATTACAGGTTTATCCTTTACAAGGAAGTCAGGTTTTGGATCTGCTTCTTCCCAGACACCTAGATTACTATAGTCAATGAAAAGAATATATTACTTCGAGGGGCCTTCTTCAGTATGTAGACACTTGGACAAGTTATAGAGGTGCTGTATCAAAGGGTAGTCAGCAGTTAAACATCCTTTTGGGGAAGTGGCTACAGTATCATTCTGTGCCAGTTAAAGTGAGCCCTGCTATGTACAGGGAACAGCTTCTTGCTCATTCCATTTCTTTTCTGTCATAGGTGAGACCAGTCAGCCATTTAGATCTGTGTAGCTCATTGGTCAAATTCTTCAGACCTAGATCTTTGCAGCCTTATTTTGGAAGATCACTCCTGCAGTGGCATTAACTGTATGGGTTATATCCTGCTAAGGATATAACAGCTGTCTAAACTTAATTAGCTTGAGATGAGATGACTAAAAGACAGGTTTGGGCACCAAGCTGTTCAGAGCTTGCCTGCCACTGAAGAGTGCTCCTTTTGCAGACTTTCAAGGATTGCTGGTCAGCTAACACTTTCCATTTCTGGGCAGCTAAGTTCCTTTAGGGGGAAAATTTTCTAAACATCCTTTTTATGGTAGAAACTGAACCTTTTATTTGAAAATATTAATTTTAAGCTGGGAAAAGTGTTTTTTTTTTCTCACGTGACTTTCAGTAACTTTTAAATAGGAGCATTACTTTGTGCTAGGTTGTTTAAACTAAGCTAAAACTACTTTCTGTTTGGTAAAATTTTTGTTATATTACTTTTGAGGGCTGGGGTAAGCATTTAAAGCACTTATTGTGTTTTTTCAGGAAAAAGTTACTTTTTATTACTTCTTACCTGTTTTTCTAAATACTGTTGCCAGGCTTCCCTAGCATCGTTTTTTGCTTTACCATGGAACAGCCTACTGTTTCCTTGATTCTTCCAGCCACAAAAAGAAGAAAATTAGTGATTGATTCCATCTACACCTTTAGTTGAACTACAATGCAAGAAGAGAAAAAAGATTGTGGTGTCTTAATCTTTGTCCATGAGAGACTCGCATCAAGGCTGGTTAAGCAGCATGATGCACTAGAGCTTCTCCATGCCCAAATCACTTATAAGAAAGTTCCTTTACCATATGTTGGTTAGTTGTAGAAGCTCTTGTATGGTCCAAGAAAGCCACAACACTTATCTGCAGGAGTCATAGAGTCTCTCAGCATTAATCCTTATACCATCTTCCTGGGAGATTTTAACTACCTGTTTATCGACTGTGAAACTTATACCATCAGTAATGCACAAGCACAGGGATTCATGGACTTTGTCCATACAAATGCCCTGGAACAATTAGTCAGACTACCCACTAGAAGAAACAGGATCTTGGAACTTGTCCTTACTAATATTGGGAATCTTGCGCCATTTCCTGCCTATCATCATCCCCTATTAGGTATGACCAGAAAGCCATCTCATTTGAAATAAAATTGACAAGAGGGGCCCCCTCCACCCATGGTACCTTTAACTTCTCTAAGACAAACTGTCTATTCCTAAGCGATACTTTACCAAGCTTCAAATCCTCGCCAGCCCTTGAAAATTCTGCTTATGTGGAATTGCACATAGATGCAGCTGTTCATTGCACCAACAAGTGCAGGATAAACCCCAGAAACAAACCCCTGTGAACTGTTTGGCTAAAAGTAAATAGAGCAATTGCCGCAAATATACAGCTGTCGAAATTGAACTAAACCAACAAAGAACCAAACAAGTAAAATTCTTGAAACCAATAAACTCTCAGATAGAACCCCAACAGAGCTAAAGCCATTTCGCAGGACAAATCCATTGAAATGGAAGGTCCGTTAATAAAACCATTCATGTATTTTCATCCTTGAAAGAACAGGACTTCATCAGAACAACCCCTTAAATTTACTTCAGCTCTTTAATAATAAAGATGATAACAGTCATATGTCAAAAATGCACCTGTTGGGTGTATGTAATAATTGATTAATTAACAAACTGCTCCCGATAAACATAATTCCGTCAGTAAGTTAATAATTTAGATGTAATTACATAAGAAATGGGAAGGATGCTAAAAGTTATTTTTTCCCATTATAATATTTAAAAAAAACTTGAACCTGTTTAAAAAATATTAAAAAGAACTGTATAAAATGCCATTTAAATTATATTAACATCAACCTGCTGTTCTAGGAATAAAAAAGTCACACACAAAAAAAAAAAATCCTAGGACCTTCCATTCAGAATTTAGCTGCTCTTAATTTCAAGATGGGATTCATGGAAATCATATCATTAATACGGGGGGGCACGTGACATTCAATTGAAATTGCCAGTGGACCTCCCTATATTTAATTTTTGTTTCCCATGCCCCACCCCTGAGGTTTCCGGGAATAGATCCAAAATCCCTAACCTAAAATGGCTAAAGTTGGTACTATTAATCAAGTGTTTGCATAATGCATTATTGATATTACATTTTTTGTATGTTATAACAATGTTCATAAATTCTTTTTTCAACATTCTTTCTGTTGGATATAGAATGCTGAGAGCAGGAATTCCACCTTGCTATGTAGGTTAAACCACTACTATTATATTACGTTGTTTAAGAAATACTTTGTGTCCATTTATATTTTCTTACTGAATTTCCTTTTCTTCTAATATATATCAACATTTACCACACCTACCACACTTCTTCGTTCCAGACCTAAAAGATTGTGTGGGATTAAGTTCTGTTCCTGTGGTCTTTCTTGGATTTCTTTGAAATTAACAAGCGTTTTATAAACAAAAGACAGTTCTCCAAATAAAGTAAGTAGTGGTTCTTTACTCCTAAAAATGGTCCAGTTTCTCTGCGCCACATTTTTGACTTTCTCTGTACCATTGCTATAGGGATTGACAAGAGCGCTTTTGAACTTCACTTGATCCATGGACTTAATTGCCCAGAGCATTAACTTCTGTTGTTATTTGGGCTTCTTTTTAAAGGCCGAGCCTGAGCAAGAGTTTATATCTAGCACCCCAACTATGAATAATTTCCAAGTTTATCTTTCTCACTTAAGTTTGGAGATAACCCTTTTCTAAAACATATCCTCCAATATGTTCACCTCTTTGATAAATCTAGCCTTGTCTGAGATCATCGTGGCTATTCTAATAAACTATCCTTTTACTAAACTCCTCTTGTAATGGGGGGGATAAGAACTATAATAATGCAAATATGCATTACCAACTATGGTACCTTTAGAAACTAGACAAACTGTCTACTCCTAAGCAGTACCTTAAGTGATACTTTATCAAGCTTCAAATTCTCACCAGGCCATGAAAACTGTGCTGCTTATGTGGAACTTCACATAAATGCAGCTGTTCCTTGCAGAAACAAGTGCAGGACAGACCCCAGAAACAAACCCCCATGAACTATTTGACCAAAAGTGAGAAGAGCAATTACCATAAATATAGAGTTGTCAAGATTGAATTAAACAGACAACTCAGATTCCTAGTTGAATCCCCCAAAGCCACATTTGAGATGAAGATAGCCATCCAAGCTAATCACAGTGTCATTCTTTTACTCTATTTGAAATCTCAGGAGCAAAACGCAGCAGCGTGCTGAGCTGATTGTGAATAATGGTGCCTTCATTGAAAATAAAGATGTAGCTAATCTACTGGCTGATACATTCAGCTGGAGGTTTTAACCCTCTCCCCCAGTCTGTCCCAAAAGAAGTACCTGAAACTGATGCCCCCCAGTCGTGATACATGACCAGGTCCTAAAAGTGCTTCCAGTAGCTAAAAATACTGCATCATTATGTCCTGACAGTATCATCAAATGCATCCTAATAGTATGAAGTAGTATTTAGCTAAGTCCTAACAACACTGTTCAACGTCAGCCTCACCACAGGCTTTTTACCAAGCAAGTGGAGAACAGCAATAATCATCCTCCTTCACAAGGGCAGACCCTCCACTGATCTGGACATTATAGTCCCATTAGTCTGACCAGCTTCATATGTAAAGAAGTGGAAATGGTTATCATGGAGTTAATCAATAGGGCATAGGGAACTTTAAAACACTGGATCTGTCTCACTTTGCATTCATCAAAGGCAGGCCAAGTTTACTCAACATGGTGGACTTCAGGCAATTGATGAAGGTAAAACCGTACAGACTGCCTACCAAAACCTGGCCAAGTCTTTAACAGAATCTCCTACTTGGGCATCATAGAAACGTTAAGCAAACTAGGAATAAACCCCTCTCACTTACTGGATTGTCATCTACCTCACAGATAGAATGCAAGAGATCAAAATGGGGACGCTACCACCATGAAAAGACCAGTCACTAGGACCTCTCCTGTTTGGCATCTACTTCTTCAAGGCTAAGGTCAATAATAAAGGGCTTTGTCACTGAGGTTAATGCAACATTTAAAGGTATATTGGCAAGCAGTTCAGTGAAAAAAGTTAGAAATTATGGGAAGTGAATAAGAGATACTGAATACTTTAATGCATTTAAACAGTGTACAGTTTAGTTTTATTTAAAGATAGCCATGACTTTTTTTCTTTAGGGCTAAAAGTTAATGTTCTCTGAAAGCTTACAAGCTGTTTTTCTCATCTGGGAGGGGGATACAGATAAGAAAAGAACAGACAGCATTCATTGTAAATTGAAATGCTGGCTGTAACATGCATTTTAGCATGGGTAACCTTAATTTAGGTGAGGTAATGCCTATGAAGCAGCTGTCAGTTTAGGGCAGTTGTTCCTAAATGGAGGGTTTTGTGTATTTGTTCTAAGATAACATACCTCATTTTGGGTATTAAAAAGTTCATGTTCCTCAAAGTTCCACATTGAAAGTGCCTGTCACATATTCACTACTAGGAATTTTTTAACAGATAACCATGGTAAATAGAAATGAATCATATTAATTCATTAAAAGATCTTTTTTATAAGTACAACCAGCATGTTTTAACTATTCTGTGACCTTTCTAGTTGAAGTTGTTAGTAAGCTGTTAGTTCGTGTTCCACATTTTGCCCATTTGTTCCATATTATGAGTGCTAGTGTTGCTCATTTTGGGGACGGAAGTTTGAGAGCTCTGAGATAGCAATTAATGAGAGTACTCGGAAAGTGCATTTAGTTATTTTGTTTGAGGGTTTTCATTGAAACAAAAAGACTTGAAAAATGTGACATGGGTTCAAATGAAGATGAGAAGAAACAACTGTATAGAAGATCAGCCTGCCAAACGTGTTTGGATGTAAGACAAAAGTTGAAAGTACAAATTCAAAAAAAGTCAAGTATATTAGGTGGGGACTGTAGTATTTTATCATAATGGCTGTGCAGTCCATATTAACTTGGAATGTAAAACGTCTTGCAGGTATAAATAAAAAGGAAAGAATATTGAATTTATATTAAGAAGGCAGAGTGCAAACAGCAGTACTGCAAGAAATGCATTTGGAAAGGAATGAGCGTGTGAATTTGACAAGAAAGGATTACATGATGAAAACATGGTAGATTTGTGGTAGTAAGGGGCTATTGGAAAGGGGGTAAGATTATGCTGGCATGTATTTATATTCCACCAAAAATTGCTATTATAGAGTTTAAGAAAAATTGGGGGTAAATAAATAGTTTTCAGCAGGGAATATTGCTTATAGATGGGGACTGGAACTCGATTTGCAGTTGTGTGGATGAATCAGGGTGATCTAGATGGGAAAATATTACAAAAGAGTGTAGATTTTTAAGGAAATTTATGAAAATATTTGGTATGGAAGACATGAATTTAGCAGTAGGAACTTGGACATAATTTACATATTATTCCCCAATGTACATTAACTGGGCTAGACTGGATAGAAATTATATTTTGCTGGTACATACGTCTTTGATTGAAAGCTTCAACACCTATCCAAGAAAAGTTACAGATGATGCACCAATAAAAACTAAGATAAAAATGCAGGGTAATTAAATAGAAATGAAACACTGATGCTTTCCACCTACCTGCTTAAAAGAGAGGAATTTAAGGAATAGGTAGTGGAAATTATTCAAAAGGTATTAGAGAAGATAGAAATTTCTTCAGAAGTGAAAGCTAGCGAGTGGCATAAAATAAAAAGTAAGTTGAAAATAGGGTAGAAATAAAAGAGAAAGAGATACTGCTTTGTACTGGCTGTAAATTGATTATTCTTTGTTATAATTTGACCTGAGGATGGAGTTATTTTATTTTTATTTATTTATTTTATTTTACATTTGTTAACCGGGCTAGTCTGACTGGATATATTTCCATTTTCAGCAGAGGCCCGGGGAGAAAAGCTCCACAAAGACATAGTAACTATTACATATGATGCAATAAAGAGCAGCATAAAAAATATACTGTATCAGGAAAATATTATACAAAGAATCAAACTTATTGTAGTCACAATTAACAGTTGTACAATAGTGTACTCATCGTTCTTGGAAGCAAAACACAGGCATTATATACTGGATATATCCTACACTGGATGTCAGTAACAATTCCACAAGAGAAAATATTACTATGTGATGTCACTGTCAATTAGTGGGACATAAGCTCTAATTCCTTTACATTTAGCATGAACACACAGGGGAGAGTCACCCAGGGACGCTCTAGTCCACGATTGGCCCTCCGGTATACTGTATGCCTTCCCTCCGGTCCCCTAGCTGTCAAAGTTTATTCAGAAAGCGCAATCCTTGGGAAGCAGAATGATTCTGATTGCCCCACACTGGCCTCGTCAAATTTGGTTCCCCTTTCTCCATCCCTACCTTATGAATAGGTTCATAGGTTCATACTAGGCTATCTGCCCGAGGGCATTTACAAGCCTAGCCCATCGTTTTGTGGCTTACGCCACCCCTTTAGTATGGGGAACTATACCCATTATTTTTCTGTGCCTCTGTCGAGCAGTGACACTGAGGTAATCCCTGGGGTATATCTGCGATCTCCCATCCATTGGTCAAGATTTCTCTTGAACAAGGCCAGCGAGGTGCTCTGCCTCACATGTACCGGGATTTTGTTCCACAGCATAGGAGTCTTTGGGTGATGAATCTATCCCTCCAGCACGTCCTATTAATAGCCAAGTCAAGGTTTAAGTCTCCGCCCTTGTGGCTCTGATGGATCTAGATTTTTGAGGTGAAGCATATTCATCAAATCTGGGTTTGACATGGCCTTGTATGTTAGGCAAAGGTCACCTCTGAGCAAGCGTGGCGACTGAATAGAGCTGGAGTTCTTTCAGTCGGGCAGCATAGGACAGATTTTGAGACCCTTTATCCTTTTGGTGAGGAACTTTTGTGGCCTCTCCAGCTGCTGCAAGTGTCGGGTCAGATACATTCGAATGGGGCATTGTACTCAATCATTGGTCTGATGAGTGATGAGTAAAGGGAGACTATGACCTCCCTTGATCTAGATGAGAATCCCTTCATGATAAGGTGGGCAATGTAGAAGGTCTTCCTAACTACTTTAGCTACATGGGTGTCGAATGACAGACTACTATCAACCTGGGTCCCCAGGTCCCTGATAACTTCTTCTGTGCTCAGTGGATTGCCACCTATTTGGTAGCTAGGTAACCTTGTTTTTCCCGAAGGGTATGACTATGCATTTTGGCATTTAACTTTAGGCCGTGGCTCTGGCACCAGTTATCCGTTTCTGTGAGACCCTTCTGAAGGATATCTGTGTCAGATGTGTTTTCTACTATGGCCCAGTTTGCAGTCATCTGCAAACTTTGTCAGCCATAACCCTCCTGTGTTTGCTTGTACTTGGAAAAGTAGATGCCAAACAAGAGTGGGCCCAGGACTGAGCCCTGTGGGACACCACTTGTGACAGGCTTTGAGTCTGACATGGCGCCAGCAGCTCTGACCCTGTGGGTTCTGTCACTCAGCCAGTTTGCAACCCATCTTGTGATGTATGGGTTGACATTTAAGCTGATGAGTTTTTCAATGATACCCGAATGGGGTATTGTATCGAAGGCCTTAGCCAGATCGAGGTAGGCTGTATGGACTGCCTTTACCCCATCAATGGCTTTGGTGACTGTTTCAAAAGTCAACCAAGTTTAAAAGGCATGATCTGCCTTTGACAAAGCCAAACTGGGTTGGATCCAAAGTGTGCAAATTCCCTATGTCTTTATTTATGAGGTCCATTATGATCCTCTCGATGGCTTTGCAGATAAGGCTTGTCAAGCTAATGGGCGGTAATTTCCAGGGTCGGTGGAGGCACCGCCTTTGTGAAGTGGTACCACAGTTGCAGTGCGCCACTCCTGGGTGCGTATCCAGAGGTAAGACTTTGATTAAACAGCTGTCCTAGCTGTGGGTTTAATTCCTCATTGAGTTCATGGAGCACACAGCCGGGGACACCATCAGGTCCCATGGATGCTGTGTTTTTGCTTTGGAGAGAGCAGTTCTCACTTGGGCTGGAGATGTTTGGGGGCTGCAATCGTTTGGTATAGATATCTCTCCTTTGGGGAGGGGAGAAGTTTGCACTGAACCTGTCAGCCAGTATGTTGGCAATGTCTGTAGGATCAGTAATCTTCACATCATTTTGAACTAGCTCTGAGCATATCTGGGAGTTTCCTCCCAGGTTTCTAACATAGCTAAAGAAGGCCTTATGATTGTCTTTTGAGTCTTTAGCTATTTTTCTCTCGAAATTTGCTTTGGATGATTTTATGAGAGCTCTTAGTTTTTACTTATAGTGATCAAGGGTGTCTTACCTTTTAAGGATTTTGCTCTATCTTGTAGTAGCTTCCTCCTTTTGTTGTAGAGTTTGTTTATGGCTGGGGTCCACCAGACTGGACGCTTGCCTTTGGTACAAAGAGTCTTTGTTTTGCTTGGGATTGCCTTATCCATGCAGTCCTGCAGGTGCTGGTAGAAGGCATTTGTAAGTGATTCAGCGGCTTGAGTACTGTTTTCCGCTCGGGGCCTTAAAGGAGAGCACACTAGTCTTTAGAAGTGTGAAGTCGGCTTTTGAGAAGTTCTTTACTGTGGTCTTTTTATTTCAGGTGGGGTGGGATGAGGACCTCCAGCGAGATTAGTTTGTGGTCTGATCTCACCAGTGAGGGTACACCGTGTTGAACATTGTGCTCCCATGTTCGTGATGATGAGATCAAGTATGTTATCTCCTCTTGTGGGATGGTGACTAGTTGTTCCATGGCATTTGAGTTTATGAATTCCAGGAACTTTTGGGCTAGGGTGTTTGGGCTTGAGTAGTGTTCCCAGTCTATATTAGGGTAATTGAAGTCACCTAGTATGATGGTGTTTGGTGATACATTTATCCCTCTAGTGTTTTCAGGAAGGCCATGTGAGGTTCCTGAGTTTGTGAGGGTGGCCTGTAACATGCTACAATTTGCAGAGCAGTCTTGCCTATGGTTAATTGCACCTGGATGGTCTCCGATGCATCGTGCGTTGCCACCAGTCTTGAGGTGTGGGTGTCCTTGATGAATATGGATACCCTCCTTTCTTGGTATTGTCCAGATTTTGGGGCGAACGCATGATATGAGGTAAAACCTGATAGCTGGGGTGCTCTCTGGAGCCTTGAACCAGGTTTCTGTCACAGCACAGACATCGGTGTTCTCCATACTGAGAAGGGCCTCGAGTGCATTTTGAGATTTAGACTTCTGGCATTGAGCAGCATTACCCTTAGTTTTTTCCTTTTTGTGTTCTAGGGTGGTAGGTTTAGAATTTGAGCCTTGCCTAAAAAGGCACTATGGGGGTGGCAAGAGCCTTTGCCAATATCCGAATCCCAGGGTGACAGGTGCAAGCCGTCCTTTGCGAGCTTAGCGTGGCTTGTCCAGCATGTCATCCCAGGCAGACAGACACTGGATCCCCTTTGAATGACACCAGTGTTTAAGCCAATTGTTAAAGCTGATCATCTTATCTCTGTATTGTGGCATCATTCTTGGTGAAGGTAGGATACTGCTCAAGGTCAGGGTCATACCTGTCTGGGCTACATAATCAGAGAGCTCCTCAATGTCTCTTTTCATGTAGTCCAAGGAGGTGCGTCTCAGGTCGCTTACACCAGCGTGGACAATGACTGAATCATATTTGTACCTGCTGTTGAGAGACCTGAGTGCTTGCGTTATGTGGCGGATTCTAGCGCCCGACAGGCAGCTTACTGTGACCTTCTCCTTACTCAGTCTGGTGAGCGGACGTCAGTCTGTCTGACTATGGAGTCACCAATGACTAGTGTGTCTGGCATTGTGTTTGGCCTTAAGGGCTGTGACTGTTTGACACTCTGACTGTGAGGTCTATGTGTTGCAGGTGTTGTGTTCTGAGGTGGTGGTTGTTTGGGTGTCTGCTTTGGTGGCCTCTGCTGTTTTGGTAGATTTTGATCAGAGCCTCCGAGTATGTCTTTGTGTGTTTATGTGTATGATTTGAGGTTGTAATGGTAATATGTGAGACTGGGTCTATAGTGTGTGTGGTAACCTTCTCCTCCTGACTGGTCTTGCCAGTCCTATGTTGAGAGAGCTCAGCCTCCAGTTTGGCCGTATAGTTGCATCTCTCGCATGTATTTGTGTTTTGTGGGAGGAGGAGAGGGTTGTCTGTGTACATGAGGCAATTGTAACATTGCCTCAATATTCCCAGGTTCACCAGCTGAGCAGGAGAGGACACTAGCAACTGATCCCTCGACATGCTAGAAGGAATAGACAAAAAACTTTAAAAAGATTCTGGGGACGTGGGTGACCGAGAAATGGGGGTTGCCTTTTGGGGTACTATCTATGACAAGAGTGCCGTATCAAGGTAATAAGTACTGTAGGAGCAAGTGCTACGTTTAACAGATAGAGAATAGTCTACTTGGAGTCAAGTAGAGATGATCTTTTAATTATAGGATACGCTGATTAGATTAGTATAGTTCGAGGAAGGTAGTTTTAAGGGAAAATTTGAAGAGTGGACTTTAGGTAGCCCGAATAGTTTAAACCTGCTTAACCGGTGCTGCCCTAGTGTGCAACAGTAGCAACTCCGTGCTAAATCGGGCTAAATCGGCTAAATTGCTAAAGCGTGCTTTATAGCAAGGGGCTGGAAAAGACAGGAAATGACACAAATTGGCCAACAAACCACAAGTCACTGCCCTAAACCACTCCTCCGAGGACAAATGAAGGAGTTATGGAAATGACCCCTAGTGGCCAATAAAACTACAGTTTCAAGTCAGTAACCACCTCTCCGGGGCAGGGAAGCTGCTCAATGTTAGTCACTGCCACTGATAAACACAGAGACCCTCCTTCAGCCCAAGCAAAATGGCCTCACAGAAACTTTCAAACAGTTCAGGAACAGCAAGCCTGTAACTGAACTTTTAACTCTCAGAAAAGTGGGAAAAAGCAAGATTTTTTTTTTTTGTTTTGTTTTTACAGAGATAGCAGAGGTTCACAAGTAATATCAAGTTATAACAGTGCAGTAAATGACCCCACACAAGAGTGCTAGGTCAAGGACAGAAAATATGCAAGTTTTAAGAAAAAACGATTTAAAATTAAGTGCAAACAGGAAATTCAGCAAACAGCTTTTGGTTGTGCTCTAAATACAGCTACTAATACAGAAATCAAGTTTAACAAGCCAGAAAATGCTCAAGCTAGGCAGCTATGCAGAAAAACTTAGCAAATAAACAGAGAAAAAATACTTAAAATCTCAAAAGTGGCTCCTTCTTCTCTCAGCTTTTCCTCTTGGAGGGTGCTTCACCAACAGCCAACAAGCCTGAAAAGACGCTCAAACCACGAGGCAACTAGGTTTTAAGAGAGGAAGATGATGGAGTTATGGAAATGACCCCTAGTGGCCAATAAAACTACAGTTTCAAGTCAGTAACCACCTCTCCGGGGGGCAGGGAAGCTGCTCAATGTTAGTCACTGCCACTGGTAAACACAGAGACCCTCCTTCAGCCCAACCAAAAATGGCCTAACAGCAACTTTCAAACAGTTCACGAACAGCAAGCCTATAACTGAACTTTTTAACTCAGAAAAGTGGGGAAAAAGCAAGATTTTTTTTTGTTTTTGTTTTTTACAGAGATAGCAGAGGTTCACAAGTAATATCAAGTTATAACAGTGCAGTAAATGACCCCACAGAAGAGTGCTAGGTCAAGGACAGAAAATATGCAAGTTTTAAGAAAAACGATTTAAAATTAAGTGCAAACAGGAAATTCAGCAAACAGCTTTTGGTTGTGCTCTAAATACAGCTACTAATACAGAAATCAAGTTTAACAAGCCAGAAAATGCTCAAGCTAGGCAGCTATGCAGAAAAACTTAGCAAATAAACAGAGAAAAATACTTAAAATCTCAAAAGTGGCTCCTTCTTCTCTCAGCGTTTTTCCTCTTGGAGGGTGCTTCACCAACAGCCAACAAGCCTGAAAAGACGCTCAAACCACGAGGCAACTAGGTTTTAAGAGAGGAAGATGAAGGAGTTATGGAAATGACCCCTAGTGGCCAATAAAACTACAGTTTCAAGTCAGTAACCACCTCTCCGGGGGGCAGGGAAGCTGCTCAATGTTAGTCACTGCCACTGATAAACACAGAGACCCTCCTTCAGCCCAAGCAAAAATGGCCTCACAGAAACTTTCAAACAGTTCAGGAACAGCAAGCCTGTAACTGAACTTTTTTAACTCAGAAAAGTGGGAAAAAAGCAAGATTTTTTTTTGTTTTTGTTTTTTACAGAGATAGCAGAGGTTCACAAGTAATATCAAGTTATAACAGTGCAGTAAATGACCCCACACAAGAGTGCTAGGTCAAGGACAGAAAATATGCAAGTTTTAAGAAAAAAACGATTTAAAATTAAGTGCAAACAGGAAATTCAGCAAACAGCTTTTGGTTGTGCTCTAAATACAGCTACTAATACAGAAATCAAGTTTAACAAGCCAGAAAATGCTCAAGCTAGGCAGCTATGCAGAAAAACTTAGCAAATAAACAGAGAAAAATACTTAAAATCTCAAAAGTGGCTCCCTTCTTCTCTCAGCGTTTTCCTCTTGGAGGGTGCTTCACCAACAGCCAACAAGCCTGAAAAGACGCTCAAACCACGAGGCAACTAGGTTTTAAGAGAGGAAGATGAAGGAGTTATGGAAATGACCCCTAGTGGCCAATAAAACTACAGTTTCAAGTCAGTAACCACCTCTCCAGGGGCAGGGAAGCTGCTCAATGTTAGTCACTGCCACTGATAAACACAGAGACCCTCCTTCAGCCCAAGCAAAAATGGCCTCACAGAAACTTTCAAACAGTTCAGGAACAGCAAGCCTGTAACTGAACATTTTTAACTCTCAGAAAAGTGGGAAAAAGCAAGATTTTTTTTGTTTTGTTTTTACAGAGATAGCAGAGGTTCACAAGTAATATCAAGTTATAACAGTGCAGTAAATGACCCCACACAAGAGTGCTAGGTCAAGGACAGAAAATATGCAAGTTTTAAGAAAAACGATTTAAAATTAAGTGCAAACAGGAAATTCAGCAAACAGCTTTTGGTTGTGCTCTAAATACAGCTACTAATACAGAAATCAAGTTTAACAAGCCAGAAAATGCTCAAGCTAGGCAGCTATGCAGAAAAACTTAGCAAATAAACAGAGAAAAATACTTAAAATCTCAAAAGTGGCTCCTTCTTCTCTCAGCGTTTTTCCTCTTGGAGGGTGCTTCACCAACAGCCAACAAGCCTGAAAAGACGCTCAAACCACGAGGCAACTAGGTTTTAAGAGAGGAAGATGAAGGAGTTATGGAAATGACCCCTAGTGGCCAATAAAACTACAGTTTCAAGTCAGTAACCACCTCTCCGGGTGCAGGGAAGCTGCTCAATGTTAGTCACTGCCACTGATAAACACAGAGACCCTCCTTCAGCCCAAGCAAAAATGGCCTCACAGAAACTTTCAAACAGTTCAGGAACAGCAAGCCTGTAACTGAACTTTTTAACTCTCAGAAAAGTGGGAAAAAGCAAGATTTTTTTTGTTTTGTTTTTACAGAGATAGCAGAGGTTCACAAGTAATATCAAGTTATAACAGTGCAGTAAATGACCCCACACAAGAGTGCTAGGTCAAGGACAGAAAATATGCAAGTTTTAAGAAAAAACGATTTAAAATTAAGTGCAAACAGGAAATTCAGCAAACAGCTTTTGGTTGTGCTCTAAATACAGCTACTAATACAGAAATCAAGTTTAACAAGCCAGAAAATGCTCAAGCTAGGCAGCTATGCAGAAAAACTTAGCAAATAAACAGAAAAATACTTAAAATCTCAAAAGTGGCTCCCTTCTTCTCTCAGCGTTTTTCCTCTTGGAGGGTGCTTCACCAACAGCCAACAAGCCTGAAAAGACGCTCAAACCACGAGGCAACTAGGTTTTAAGAGAGGAAGATGAAGGAGTTATGGAAATGACCCCTAGTGGCCAATAAAACTACAGTTTCAAGTCAGTAACCACCTCTCCGGGGCAGGGAAGCTGCTCAATGTTAGTCACTGCCACTGATAAACACAGAGACCCTCCTTCAGCCCAAGCAAAATGGCCTCACAGAAACTTTCAAACAGTTCAGGAACAGCAAGCCTGTAACTGAACTTTTTAACTCTCAGAAAAGTGGGAAAAAGTAAGATTTTTTTTTTTTGTTTTTGTTTTTACAGAGATAGCAGAGGTTCACAAGTAATATCAAGTTATAACAGTGCAGTAAATGACCCCACACAAGAGTGCTAGGTCAAGGACAGAAAATATGCAAGTTTTAAGAAAAAACGATTTAAAATTAAGTGCAAACAGGAAATTCAGCAAACAGCTTTTGGTTGTGCTCTAAATACAGCTACTAATACAGAAATCAAGTTTAACAAGCCAGAAAATGCTCAAGCTAGGCAGCTATGCAGAAAAACTTAGCAAATAAACAGAGAAAAATACTTAAAATCTCAAAAGTGGCTCCTTCTTCTCTCAGCGTTTTTCCTCTTGGAGGGTGCTTCACCAACAGCCAACAAGCCTGAAAAGACGCTCAAACCACGAGGCAACTAGGTTTTAAGAGAGGAAGATGAAGGAGTTATGGAAATGACCCTAGTGGCCAATAAAACTACAGTTTCAAGTCAGTAACCACCTCTCCGGGGCAGGGAAGCTGCTCAATGTTAGTCACTGCCACTGATAAACACAGAGACCCTCCTTCAGCCCAAGCAAAATGGCCTCACAGAAACTTTCAAACAGTTCAGGAACAGCAAGCCTGTAACTGAACTTTTTAACTCTCAGAAAAGTGGGAAAAAGCAAGATTTTTTTTTTTTGTTTTGTTTTTACAGAGATAGCAGAGGTTCACAAGTAATATCAAGTTATAACAGTGCAGTAAATGACCCCACACAAGAGTGCTAGGTCAAGGACAGAAAATATGCAAGTTTTAAGAAAAACGATTTAAAATTAAGTGCAAACAGGAAATTCAGCAAACAGCTTTTGGTTGTGCTCTAAATACAGCTACTAATACAGAAATCAAGTTTAACAAGCCAGAAAATGCTCAAGCTAGGCAGCTATGCAGAAAAACTTAGCAAATAAACAGAGAAAAATTCTTAAAATCTCAAAAGTGGCTCCCTTCTTCTCTCAGCGTTTTTCCTCTTGGAGGGTGCTTCACCAACAGCTAACAAGCCTGAAAAGACGCTCAAACCACGAGGCAACTAGGTTTTAAGAGAGGAAGATGATGGAGTTATGGAAATGACCCCTAGTGGCCAATAAAACTACAGTTTCAAGTCAGTAACCACCTCTCCGCCCGGCACGGAAGCTCTTCAATGTTAGTCACTGCCACTGATAAACACAGAGACCCTCCTTCAGCCCAAGCAAAATGGCCTCACAGAAACTTTCAAACAGTTCAGGAACAGCAAGCCTGTAACTGAACTTTTTAACTCAGAAAAGTGGGAAAAAGCAAGATTTTTTTTGTTTTTTTTTACAGAGATAGCAGAGGTTCACAAGTAATATCAAGTTATAACAGTGCAGTAAATGACCCCACACAAGAGTGCTAGGTCAAGGACAGAAAATATGCAAGTTTTAAGAAAAAAACGATTTAAAATTAAGTGCAAACAGGAAATTCAGCAAACAGCTTTTGGTTGTGCTCTAAATACAGCTACTAATACAGAAATCAAGTTTAACAAGCCAGAAAATGCTCAAGCTAGGCAGCTATGCAGAAAAACTTAGCAAATAAACAGAGAAAAATACTTAAAATCTCAAAAGTGGCTCCCTTCTTCTCTCAGCGTTTTTCCTCTTGGAGGGTGCTTCACCAACAGCCAACAAGCCTGAAAAGACGCTCAAACCACGAGGCAACTAGGTTTTAAGAGAGGAAGATGAAGGAGTTATAGAAATGACCCCTAGTGGCCAATAAAACTACAGTTTCAAGTCAGTAACCACCTCTCCGGGGCAGGAAGCTGCTCAATGTTAGTCACTGCCACTGATAAACACAGGGTCCCTCCTTCAGCCCAAGCAAAATGGCCTCACAGAAACTTTCAAACAGTTCAGGAACAGCAAGCCTGTAGCTGAAGTTGTTTAACTGTCAGAAAAGGGGGAAAAAAGCAAGATTTTGTTTTTGTTGTGGTTTTTTACAGAGATAGCAGAGGTTCACAAGTAATATCAAGTTATAACAGTGCAGTAAATGACCCCACACAAGAGTGCTAGGTCAAGGACAGAAAATATGCAAGTTTTAAGAAAAAACTATTTAAAATTAAGTGCAAACAGGAAATTCAGCAAACAGCTTTTGGTTGTGCTCTAAATACAGCTACTAATACAGAAATCAAGTTTAACAAGCCAGAAAATGCTCAAGCTAGGCAGCTATGCAGAAAAACTTAGCAAATAAACAGAGAAAAAATACTTAAAATCTCAAAAGTGGCTCCCTTCTTCTCTCAGCGTTTTTTCCTCTTGGAGGGTGCTTCACCAACAGCCAACAAGCCTGAAAAGACCATGCTCCTTGGATTCTGGACCCACAACCAGACTTACTGATACACATGTCAGGGCAGCTCCATCCCTCTATTTGGACCCTCCGGTTTACAGCCTGGCTACTCCACTTTCGTCAATAGTTAGGCTTCATCATTTTTCGCCAGAGGTGGTTCATATTTTATCTTCCTCTCATAAGCCCTCGACCAGGAAGATTTATTACAGCAAATGGAAGAGGTTTTCAATCTGGGCACATGCCAAAAATATTGACCCTTACACAGCTCCAATTTCGACTGTATTGGAGTTCTTATCTATGCTCTTTAACCAGGGTTCAGCTGCCGCAACCATTAATGTCTAGTTGGCGGCGATCTCTACCTTTCATGTCGCAGACGAGCCTAGCCTGATGGCACACAGACTCTATAAGGCTTTCCTGAAGGGCACGTTGTTACTTCGCCCTCCTGTATCGGAACCTGTTATGCCTTGGGACTTAAACTTTGTTCTACAGGGTCTTACTTCACCCCCCTTTGAGCCTGCACCCACTTGCGATTTAAAATTCTTAACTTGGAAGATTGTACTTTTAGTAGCCATCACGTCAGCCAGACGTGTTTCGGATCTTCAAGCTTTATCAATCAAGCCCCCTTGTTTGATTTTTCATAAAGATCGGGTTTCTCTCAGACCGAAACCCTCTTTTCTTCCCAAAGTGGCGTCAGTCAGTAACCTTAACCAATCTATTGAATTGCCAGTGTTTTTTCCCCAGTTCTCAAACAAGGCAGAATTCAAATTTCATCAATTGGATGTGCACAGACAATTACGTTTTTATTTGCACAGAATGAAAGACCTCAGAAAATCTGATCAGTTGTTTGTTTCCTTTTCGGAAAACAGAATTGTGTCTCCTGTCTCCAAAATCACGTTGTCCAAGTGGATTTCCAGTTGTATTTCTTTCATTTATTCATCAGGAGGTAAAAATTTACCATTCTGAGTGAAGGCTCACTCTACTCGGTCTGTATCTACATCTACAGCTTTTCAGGCCAGATTGTCTGTGGATGATATTTGTGCTGCGGCTACTTGGGCATCTCCTCACACCTTTGTTGCTCATTACAAGTTGGATGTGGTATCTAGGGGCAGGTATTCCTTTTGGTTCCACAGTGCTCAGGAGTATTTTCCACTGAGCCTCCCAGGATTTAGGTGCTGGGGACGCTGTCCCATGGGTAAGAATGTAGGCAAGATTGGAGTACATAACATCAAGAAGTTATGTACTCACCATAACGTTCGATGTATGTAGTCCATCTCGCCTCACATTCTTACTTGCCCCCGCTCCTTCCCCCGTCCTGGAGGATCTGGAGGTTAGGTCTGGTTTCAGAGCTCCCTTCATTCTTGGTTTGTTCTTCCTTTCTTTAGATGTTGTTATGCTTGGAGAATGAGTGCTGGTGCTCGCAGCAAACTAGATCTGGGGATAGAGAGCAGTGCAGCATGGGATACCATCTTGGCCTAGTCAATAGAAAGACTTTGAGCTAGAAAAGTTTGGCCGAGACGGAGCCCACATTCGGCTCCGAACCCACGGGTAAGAATGTGAGGCGAGATGTACTACATACATCGAACGTTATGGTGAGTACATAACTTCTTTTTTTAGCTTACTGGTATTTTATTAAATATATTTACGTTTCTGTGTAGTTAGATATGTACAGTAGATGTATAGAGACACTTACATTACGCAAACACATTATTCAAAAGGGTGGTGAGCATACATTTAAATTTAGGGCATTTTAGAAGGTTGTCATGAATAAGCATGTGGGTGACTTATTGAATAAAACTGAGCTAGTGGAATATAAGTGAGTTAACTATTTTAGAGCCGATTCTCCACTAGAACTGAATTTTATGAATAGTATCAAATGAGTTTAAAATTTAAGCAAGTTCATTTATAATTATATTAACCCAGTCTGTGTTTAACATATAATAAGATATTTTATAAATTCTCACATACACATCTATTTTAGCTTATTGGTATTATATTCTATGTAGTTAGATATGTATAAATTGTTTTAATTCATTTGTAAGATTTAGACGTCGTTTTATGTATAATTCTTTTTATGATATGCTGGCTGTTTTGATATATGTTTGTATATCAGGAAATGACATGGTCTTTGATTTTAAGCTTTGAGAAAGAGTTTTATAACTTGAAAGTTTTGCTTGTCATTAAATTATTATTTTATATAAAGTGGTTGGATTCTGAGTTTCTTGCTGTGGATTTTACTTGTTTGTTTTGCTCTTGGAATTCTTTTGCCTACCTGGATAAGCAAAGCACATTTACAAATATATTTCACAGGATATAAGACATAGAATTTAACATATTAATCTGATAAGTTATAGTCCCTCTAATAGGAAGCATTCTTGATGTAGCCAAAAGTCCTCTTCATTACTTGTTTATATTATGAGAGTTAATCAGGATAAGAACAAGGACATAGTCATCGCCTTTTAAGGTACTGCTTTAGGCTTTTTTTAAATTGTCATAGAGAGGATTCTGAAGTAAGCTCAGCAGGTAATGAGTTCCATGCTTTGCCAGCAGAGTTGGCATACAGAGAGTCTCCAGCTGAGTTGTTTGATTTGCGAGTTTGAGTAAGTAATTTGGATGAGCGGAGTGCCTTGAGGTTACTGTAAGGGGTGGTAATGTTTGTAAGTACAGGCGTGTTTTCAGGTTGATAGAGAATTTTATATGCAGCCATTAGTTGATTGTACTCAAGTTGGCTAGGCAATTCAAGCCAATCTAGAAGGTTTAAGTTCAAACAATGGTGTATTCTTTATGCTGCTCCTGTGACAGCACGAGAGTTTGTTGAGGTCAGTCTTGCTCAGGTTTGGAAAAAGTGGGGAGTCATATAGGAGGGTGGAAAGTATGTGTGTGCAGGCCAAAACTGTCCTAGCCTGTGGAGTGAGGAAGTGTTTAATTTTGTATAGAGAGCCAAGTGTTTTGTTGACTTTTTTAATAGTCTGATTAATATGGGCATCGAACCTGAGGTTATTATCAACTGTAACACCTAGGAGTTCAGTACAGGTATCTGGGACAATGGTAGTGCCATTGTTGGATGTTATGGTGAAGGTAGGTGGGGAGGTTTTACGAGAGGGGAAGAAAAACAGCAGCTTGTTTTTTTATTTAGGGTTTAATATGAGACGTCAGTTTAAGAGCCAGTATAGAGTTTGCAGTTCATTGGGGGAGGTGGCTGAGCAAATCAATGTGGAGTCATACGCATACTGAATGCAGGTTTATGATGGGATGACTGCATATAGATTGTTAATAAAGATGGAAAATAGAAGGGATCCTAATATGGAGCCCTGACGAATATCAAGGGTGATGGGCAGGAATGAAAAAATCTTGTTCTGCCATTGAACAGCCTGCTGTCTACCACTCAGGTAAGAGTGGAACCATTGGATAGCCTGGGCATCTAGTGGGATAGATTCTAAAGTGTGTACGAGAAGTTGGTGATTAACTATGTTGAACACTTTGGAGAATCGAGAAAGACGGCCGAAGAAAGTTTATTGTTCCGGTTTTGATTGATAACGTTTGTGAAGGAGAGGAGGGAGCTGGTTGTACTGTGGAATGGTCTAAATCTATGCTGCGAGTCAGCCAAGATGTTGTTCTGGATAAGAAAGCCCAATAGTTGTTTATTGATGCACTTCTCCATAATTTTAGCCAGAGATAACAATATAGCTATAGGTCTGTAATTTGATAGTTCAGTGGAGCTGCCACCTTTATGGTGAGGAATAACATGGGATATCTTCCAGACGGAGGGGATGGAGGCTTCTGATATGGTTCTATTGACCATGATTGAGATTGGGTAAGCTGTGGTATCTGCAGCTTTTTGTAGATATTCTGCAGGGAGAAGGTCAGCAGCAAGGGTGGTTGTTTTAATTTTTTGATTAGGTCTCAGATAAGTGCTGTGGGGTCCGGCTGAAAGTTGAAAGTTGAGAATTAGGCTAGGTGTTGTTTAGATTGGGGTGACTGGGAGATAGTTGACTCGCTAGTGACTGGATAGTTTCTCTAAAGAAACTGTTAAAGGTACTGGCGACGTCCTCTGAAGGTTTTTGCATGGCAGCTGAGGGGTTAGGCGTAGTGGATTGTCCTGGGTGTAGGAGCTTGTTTATGCCTGCCCAAAATATTAGCAGATTGTTTTGATGCTTCTGTTGTAAGTGACAGTAAAAGTTTTTTTTATGTAGCATTGTGGATTTTTTTGCATCATTACTTTTTTGTCTATATCTTAAGTTGATCTGAGGGGTATTTTGTTGTACGCCAAGTGGCCCAGGCTTTGTCTCTTAGTGAGATCTTCTGCCTGGTTTCTTTCAAAAGCCGTGGTGCGACCTTTGTTTTAGTCCTAATTGAGCTTGCAGGTGCGTGGGTGTCAAGGATGGCTAGGAATTTGGTGTTAAAATATAATACAGCTTCTTCAAGTGGAAGATGTTTTAGTACTGTCCAATTACATGCCTTAAGTTCATTTTAGATGTTATTGGGATTGAAGATGTTCATCGTGTTTCACTGTTGCAGTCATTACTCTTGGGTTATGCTGCTGGCAGGCTACCCGCAGTCGGCCTGAATTCCAAAGTCCTGGTCCTGCGTCGGTTCCTGTCGCCTCTTCCCTGACATCAGTGCGCCAGGGGAATAAAAGATGCAGCCGACGCCATTTTCTTCAGTCTTTCTTGCCACGCAATGCCCTAAGCAAAAGCAGTTTGCAAGTGCCGGTCAGCCAACTCCAGAGATTTTCAAATCCGAATTTCAGAACCGAAGTCTTCATTAAAGCTAAGTACCCTGTTGGGGAAACTTTTTTCTTGCTCCAGACCGATGTCAGAAAAAGTTAACAATAGTATTATTTGCGGGAAGCAAATACCTCATAAGGATTTTCACTCTTACTGTATTCCTTGCGTAGGCCCTGACCACAACGTTGCTAGCTGTCGGCTTTGTGCTAGATTTAACCAACGCACTATTAAGCGTCTGTTCGATTTTGCATTTCATTACTTTGGCCGAAGATTTAATTATATAATGCCATCGGAACAGCCGACAACCAGAGTTTACAAAAAACGCAAGGAAAGGGATAGACATCCAAGGTCCAAAGCCGACGACGAGGCCTCTGTTAGGCCAGTTGCCAGTTCTCAGTGAGGCGCTTTCGCAGCCCCTGGCGCCCGCTAACTCAGAGTCACAGACCGCATCCGACTTCCACGTGGAGCCGACTGGGCCTCTGGATACTCAAGGTATTGGATACTCGGAAATCATTCCCTCAGATGGGTCCGGAGCCACTGAGCAGGCATCGGCTTCTGAGGGTGTCTTCAGACCTACAGTTATATGTTAAACCATCTTCAGCGACAAAGACTAAAGCAGCTCTAAAGACAAAGAAACAAGTACAGCATTCTCCTACTCAGACTTCCATGCCTAAAATCAGATGCTTAAAATGGCCGAAGACCTAATTACTTTGATCAGGGGTTCCCATCCCCCTCCTGATAAGAGGCCTAGGCAAGAGACAGAATATGATTCTTCTGATCAGGTTTGTATTTCCTCTGATTCCTCTTCTGAACAGGATTATTCTATTCCTCCCTATGAGGACTCTGATGCTGAAGAATCCATTCCTTCAGCCTCTCCTCCTGAGGATTATTCTTTTGGGGAAACTTTGCATACCATGAAGGAGCATTTCCACTGGGAGAGCCAAGATTACTCTGAATCTAAGAAAAGGCTCAGAGACTTTCTGCTACTTCCTCAGCACAGACCCCTTGCTATTCCACCTGTTCTAGATATTGTAGATGATGTATTTTCAGAGTCCGGCCTGTCCCCTGACTCTTTACCCCCTGCACCTGCTAAGCCAGACAGATACTACAGGGTCCCGGATTCTCATAAATTCCTATATAAAAACCCACCTGCTGACCCAGAAACTATATCTCAGGGTCCCAAAGGGGTCAAAGCTTCCACTGAAAAAAACCCTGTCCCCTCTGATAGGGATTCTAGGGCACTGGATATATGGGGGGAAAAAAGTTTACACTTCTGCTACCTTGGCTGTAAGGGCTTTAAATTGTCAGTTTCATATGCATAAATATCAGCAGTACGTAATGTCACTGCTTAAACAGAAAATATTGACAAATTCTGAATGTTCAGAGAACAAGGAAATGCATGATTTATTGCATGTAGCTGAACAAGTGGAAAAGCATACTTTGCAATGTGGTTATGATTCACTGGAGACCTCATGCAGGGCCACTGTTACAGGTTCTGTTATTAGAAGGCATGCTTGGTTAAAGGAACAGAATCTGCCTGATCATGTTAAAGCAAAATTATTAGATGCCCCATTACAGCATGATACTTTGTTTGGTGCTAAAGCAGAAGAGGTGTTGAAGAAAATGGAGGACAAAGCGAAATCCATGCAGGCAGTTAAGGATTTCTTACAGGTATAGCCACCCAGATTTAGCAGGAACTGGCCTTCTAAAAATTGGTCCTTTCCAGTGTCAGACAGACCACAAAGAGGCAGATACAGACGTCCCAGAGGCAGATCTCAGCCCCAAGGCTCATACAGGCCTAAACAGTGGGGTGCTCCTACCTCCAAAAGCGGAGAAGACAAATCACAACCTTACAGGAAACAGTCCCAATGACTTTCCTCTGCCAGATCCAAGCACTTTTCTTTTGGCAGCCCCCTTAGGGGGAAAACTAGCACTTTGTCCAGCAAATTGGCAAATGATTACCCAAGACAAATGGGTCTTGAACATAGTGTCCCAAGCCTACAGGTTCCATTTTCACACCCTACCAAGGGCAAAAGGTATGCCAGACCTGCCACACAATCAATGGGCAGAGGCACAAAAGCAAACTACAGCCCTCATGGACATGAGGGCCATTCAACAAGTACCACAACAAGAGCAGGGGCAAGGATTTTACTTCAGACTTTTCTTAGTGCCCAGAAAGGACAAAACCTGGAGACCAATACACATTTCTGGAGGTTCCAAAATTGAAGATGAAGATGTTGACTCTACAGCAGCTACTGCCCATGCTGGGCAAGAAGACTTGGCTCGTAACTTTGGACCTAAAAGAGGCATACCTGCATGTCCCAGTCAGACAATCTTGCAGAAGATACCTCCGATTGATAGCTAGCACAATGCACTACCAATTCTCTGCACTGCCCTTTGGCTTATCTACTGGGCCCAGGGTCTTCACAAAATGCCTGGCACCAGTAATTGCATTTTTCAGACAAAGAGGAATTCAAATATATCCCTACTTGGACGACTGCCTTATTCAAGCAGAGAACAAAGACATTCTTCTAAAGCATCTGGCGTTTTTAAAAAGATTACTAATTTGCCTAGGGTACACAGTAAACGAAAAGAAATCAAAACTAGTACCCTCTCAAGAGATAATATTCCCGGGTGCAAGTTTAAATACAACTGCCCAGATGGCTTATCTCACGCCAGACAAACAAAAGCAACTGACTTCTTACTTCAAAAAGTTGGCAACAAAGACCCAGTTATCTGCAAGGAAAATCCTGCAGGCCTTGGGTTTCATGGCATCCTGCATTCTACTAATTCCATATGACAGACTGCATATGAGGAATCTACAATGGTATCTAAAAAGTGTTTGGACTCAGCATTGCCACAGCCTGGAGACAGTAATTACCCTCATTCCCTGCCTGCAACAGGAGTTTCGATGGTGGGCACAGGCCTGTCACCACAACAAAAGTCTGCCATTCACTTTACCCACAGCCAGACAGACATTGACAACGGATGCATCAGATTACACCTGGGGGGCCCATATGGCAGGAAAATGTATTCAGGGTACATGGCCTGCAAGCCAGATGCATCTTCACATCAATCAAAAAGAGATGCTAGCTGTTCAGAATGCCCTGACAGCTTTCAAGGATCTACTTCATCCAGGACAGCTACTGATAAAGACAGACAATACTATGGTCATGTGGTACATAAACAAGCAGGGAGGTACACAGTCCTATCCCCTCTGCAGACAAGCAATGACCTTATGGGACACAGCATTGACTTATCAAGTTCACCTGCAAGCACTATTCCTGCCAGGAAAAACAAATACTCTGGCAGATGAACTAAGCAGAAACCTCATGGATCCCCATGAGTAGAAACTGGATCCACAAGTCTTCAGCATGATAACAAGGAAATGGGGATGCCCAGACATAGATCTATTTGCCTCCCCTCACAACTGCCAATTACAGAGATTTTGCACAAGGATTTATCACAAACAAGCATGGAGAGTGGACGCCCTATCCTTCAGCTGGAAAAATCTAACAGTATATGCCTTTCCTCCACTGCCTCTCCTTCCCAGGGTACTCCTAAAGGTCAGACAAGAGAAGCCAAAAATTATACTGATTGCACCAGACAGGCCACGCCAGCACTGGTACCCAATCCTAAAGAGCTTGTCTCAAGGTCCAGCATGGATATTGCCTCAAACTTCTCACTTGCTGACCCAACAAAACAATCAGATCCTGCACAGCCAACTCAGGACCTTAAATCTGGTAGCATGGCAGTTAATGTAGCCATTCAGAACACTTCTCTTTCAAAAGCTGTTATGGATGTTATCTTGGAGGCCAGGAGGCCCAGTACCAAAAAATCTTATGCAGAAAAATGGAAGAGATTCTGTGCTTGGAACCAGGAACAAGGCATTGAAACGTATGTACCAAATATCCCTCAGATTTTACAATACCTAACTGAGATGCTGGACAAAGGCCTTTCCTTTTCATCAGTTAAGATTCATGCCTCTGCCATTTCAGCCCATTACAGTACAGAACCACCTATCCTTTCTCATCCTTTAATAAGGCAGTACCTCAGAGAGGCCAAAAACATCAGGCCTCCAAGGAGAGCACCAATTCCGGCATGGGACCTCAGTTATGTCTTGGAAAAACTCACACTGCCTCCTTTTGAGCCAGCATCAACAGCTGATATAAAATTCTTATCCTGGAAAACAGCTCTGCTCCTAACAATAACCTCTGCAAGATGAGTCTCGGAGTTACAAGCACTCATGGCTGTAGAACCTTTTATCATTTTTCACCCAGACAGGGTTTCTCTGAGGACAAACCCAACATTTATGCCTAAGGTGGTGTCCAATGTGGCCCTCAACCAAACCATTCACTTGCCTACCTTTTATCCAAACCCACAGAACAAGGGTGAGAAAATTCTGCATTCTTTGGACATACACAGGCAGCTATCCTTCTACTTGGACAGAACTAAAGCTTTCAGAAAGACTGAGCAACTTTTAGTGTCATATGCTGCAGGATCACAAGGAAAGGCTATCTCAAAACAGACTACTTCTAAATGGATAGGCCATTGCATCCGTTTCTGTTATTCTCAGCATGGCAAATCAGTGCCTAAGGGCATTAGGCCTCATTCTACCAGAGCAGCAGCCACTTCAGCAGCCTTCCTCAGAGGAGTACCAACCAAAGACATCTTAGAGGCTGCAACTTGGAGTTCAGTGCACACTTTTACAAAGCACTACCACTTACCTCTTTACTCTAAATCCAGAGCAGGCTTTGCCACTGCAGTTCTGCAGGGCCTCATAGCCTCTCCTAATCCTATTTAGCCCAGCCACCCATCCTCAGCTTTGGGATTCAACCCAAGAGTAATGACTGCAACAGTGAAACACGATGAACGTAGTACAGTTGTGTACCTACCATAAATGTAGATGTTCAAGTGTATTCACTGTTGCAGTCCAGGTTACCCTCAGACCGTCCCCCTTTCTTTTGCTGGGATTTATCTGTACTTCTCTATTCTATACAACCTATGTGGTGTATTTGCGTGTAGATGAAGGAAGTGTTTCTTTACTGCATGTATGTTTATTGGCATAATATATTTAGCCTACCCTTTTGGGGGCAGCTGACATCTGGGGCAAGAAAAACTTTAGAAAATGGCGTTGGCTGCATCTTTTATACCCCTGGCGCACTGATGTCAGGGAAGAGGCGACAGCAACCGACGCCGGACCAGGACTTTGGAATTCAGGCCGACTGCGGATAGCCTGCCAGCAGGAAAACCCAAGAGTAATGACTGCAACAGTGAATGTACTCGAACATCTACATTTATGGTAGGTACACAACTGTACTTTTTTATTATGTCTAATTATTTTATAAGCCGGTTGGCAGGGGATGTCATTCATGCCTAATTATAAAAATAAGTGGTCACTTATATCCTCAGGAAGGGTCCCTGCCCAGTACATTTGGGGATGACTATTAATGAGTATCCAGTCTAGGGTACTATCTATATTGGTAGATTTGTTGATCCTAGTGGGGGAGGATATGATTTGTGTAAATCCGTGTAAATTTACATGGGTGATAGGAGATTCTGAGGAACAAGATTTCCAGTCGATGTTAACGTCTCCTAGAACAATGGTTTCCTGGGGGTAGTTACTAGATATACTAGAATACCTTTCTGAAGAAGTCCTTTGCCAGAGATTATGTAAGAGGAAGCATATAGACTCCCCAGAGGAGTCTATCGCATCTGACACAGACTTCGATGAATCAGAAGGCTCCCCACGGTCACCCTATGAGGATGTCTCTTTTGCAGACTTCCTAGAGATACTTAAGGAAAGAGGTGGCTGGAAGCCCATCAACCCTTCTGAGGAGGAGTCTGTCTACCTGAAGGCTTTTGGATCTCGCCCTTCCGCCACTTGGGTATCTCCATCTTTCAACGAACTCATAGACCTAGTTTGTCGAAAGGTGTGGGAGACTCCAAACTCAGTGGAGCCTGTCCCTCGGTGGCCAAATAAATTCATGACTTCCCCAGTGAAAAAACTTTCCTTACTAAAGGTGTCCCAGTAGATGCTAATGGTGGTGGCGACAGCCACCAAGAAGGAATTGTCAGAGACGTCCTCTTCGGTCTGTCCCCTGAACAAAGTGTCTTGTACGATGGACAGCTATGGAAAGCATACCTTCTGTTCAGAGGCCTTTATACTCAGGTCCCAGAATTACCTTACACATTTTACCAAGTTACAGAAAGATCTCCTGAAGGAGCTAGGAGATACTCTCCAGGGTTCAGTAGCTGCAGGGTATTAGATAAAGTTTCCTCCCAACTCTCCACTTTGAATTCAGTGGTAAACTCCTCCATGAGGCTCATTTCCTATGCAGCTGATAGAGCGAGTAGGGCAGCGGGTTCAGGAATTTCCCTAAGGAGATATTCCTAGAAGTGCTTGTGTAACATGTGGAGCCCTTTAAGTCCTCCTCTGTTAATGCCTAAGTCCTCCTCTGTTAATGCCGCCTTCGATGGCTCATCATTGTTCGGGCCTAAAGTCAAAGACACACTAACCAGATGTGAACAGGAAGGAAAAACTGTCTCTGCCATAGGAGTCCATTTTCCCTACCTTCTATTCCTTATCCCAAAGGTCAAAAGGGAGGAAAATGTGGTTTCGAAAATCCCAGAGAGGTTTTACAGACACACGTACTGATTCTTCCCCCAGGGGCAGAGGGGGAAGCAATAATGGAAGACGCCGGCCACACTGCAGAGAGTGCCCACAAAACCAGTGTGACAGAGTATCCTTCTTTGGCAGGCCCTTTCAGCGCTCCTGAAAGGAGACCCATCTGTCCATCTCTGGAGGCAGTCGAGGGTCACTTTTCTTTGTACTCAGAAGCCTGGCTAAAAATCGCAAAAGGGTACAAAGCATTGTATCCAGAGGCTAATCCATACCCTCTTCCTTCCCCGCCCTAAACATAAGGAACATCCCGGCCGTTCCATCCAGTCAAAGGGAACAGACAACTCTAGAAATTGAAAAGTTGCTGGAAAAAAAGAGTCATTCAAACAGTCCCCGCAGACCAAATAGGATCTGGAACTTACTCAAGGTTCTTTTTAGTTCCAAAGAAAACGGGACCGGAGACCCATCCTGAATCTCAGCAGATTAAACAAGTCTGTAATGAAAACGAAGTTGTGGATGGTGACACTGCAGTCAATACTTCCTTTCCTGGGAAAAGATGATTGGATGTGGTCCATAGATCTCCAGGATGCGTACTACCATATAAAGATGTACAGTTGATCCAGAAGTCATTTATGCTTTTGGCTGGGGGCAAGTCACCACCAGTTTCAAGCTCTGCTCTTTGGTCTCACTACAGCCCCCAGAGTGTTAAAGTGTATGGCAGTAATCACGGCTCACTTTAGACGCCTAGGATTCCGAGTGTTTCCATACCTAGATGACTGGCTCCTAACCGTCACCACTGTGCATCTACTAACAAAAGCGAGTGACACCACTTTGCAGCTCTGCTGTCACCTAAGAATCACAGTAAATTACGAAAAGTCTGTCTTGTTGCCTTCTCAGCATGTCTTCATAGGAGCAGATCTAGACAGAAGAAATATGGTAGCAAAACTTCCCTCTGAAAGAGTTCAAGTCTTACGATCCCAAATCCTAAACATTCTCTCCAAAAGAAAAGTTCAGGCAAGAACAGTCCTCAAAGTACTGGGAACAGTGGCAACTGCAATTACCCTGATCCCAGTGGCACGCCTACACATGTGAATACTTCAGTGGCTACTATTCTGTCAGTGGTCCATGCAGGAACTACCCATGTCCCACAAGATCTTGATAACCGAATCCTGCAAGAAGGACCTTCGGTGGTGGCTTTACTCCAATCATGTAACATTAGGCCGCCCCTTTCTCCCCCCTCAGCTTTTAGGCACAGTGACCACAGACGCTTCTCAGATGGGGGGGGGCATTATCTGAGAAGTACAGTTCTTGTCAGGAACACAAGGCCCATTTGCACATCGATAGAGTGGTGCTTTTAGCAGTACAAACATTCCAAGACTACTGTTCCGCAGGGAACTATTGCAGTACAGACAGACAACATGTCAGTTGTTTGGTACATAAACAAACAAGGAGGAATCTGGTCTTACCTCCTTTGTTGCGAGGCTCTGAGAGTTTGGCAGTGAGCTACCTGCCACCAACGCTTTCTGATAGCGTACATCCCGGGGAAATCCGTTGTGATAGCAGACAAACTCAGCAGAGCAATCCTAATGCCTCACAAGTGGTCCCTAGTAGCGGAGATAATTTTCCACAGATGGGGCCAGCCTTGCTGAGAACGTTTTGCTACGTCCATGAATGCCAAATGCAGCAGCTTATTTGCCCTAACCCCCCCCCCCCCCCCGTGGGGGGTCACCAAGGGATGCACTTGTACACGATTGACCCTCGGGTCACCTCTACGCCTTCCCTCCTTTTCTTTTGATACCCAAAGTTCTTCAGAAAGCCAGCTCATTGGGAAGGAACTTAATACTCGTCGCCCCCTACTGGCCTCGCCAAATCTGGTTCCCCTTCCTTTGGCCTCACCTACAGAAGGAGATATGGATTCTGTACCCAGTTCCAGACCTTCTGACCCATGCGTCAAGGAGGCTCCATCCCTCTCTTTCAAGCCCTCAAACTGACAACGTGGCTGGTCTGATTCCAAAAATAGCCAGGCTCCCTAACCTTTCCCATTCAGCAAAACATATCATAATCTCGTCTCATAAGGCTTCAACAAGGAAATTGTACATGAGCAAATGGAAGAGATTTTCTTCTTGGGTCGTAATTAACCACATTGACCCTTTTTCTGCCCACATAGCTTCCATTCTTGAATTTTTGACAAAGCTTTTTAATGAAGGTGCAGCTGCAGCTACTATTCAAGTTCAGTTAACAGCGATAAACTTTCATATAAGTGAATCAGGGCCAAATCTAATGTCCCACAGACTATGCAAGGCCTTTCTGATTCTTCCCCCTTTTGAACCTGCTTCATCCTGTGACCTGAAGTTTTTGACATGGAAGACAATTCTTTTGATAGCCATCACTTCCGCTAGAAGAGTTTCAGAATTACAAGCATTGTCGATAAAGCTGCCCTACATACTTTTCTGCAAAGACAGGGTATGCCTACGAACAAACTCATCCTTTCTACCTAAAGTATGCTCAGAAACTAATCTGAATCCATCTATAGAACTTCCAGTCTTTTTCCCAATTCTGGCAACAAAGCAGAATATATGCTACACCAACTAAATATGCATAGACAATTATGTTTCTATTTACATAGGACAAAGAACTTCAGAAAATGTGACCAACTATTTGTATCATTTTCAGACCCTAAGAAAGGTGCTCCACTGTCTAAAGTCACATTTTCTAAATGGTTGTCAGATTGTATTACTTTTAATTTCAGAACAAGGAACTCCCCGAAAAGATAAAAGGTAATTCCACAAGAGCTATAGCAACCTCTCCTGCCTTTTGGGCGAGACTACCAACTGATAACCATTTGTGCTGCAGCAACATGGTCAAGCCCTCATACCTTTATCAATCATTACAGAGTGGATTTGGCCTCCATGGACAGGGCCTCTTTTGGGTCCACTGTTCTGAAGAATATTCTCCCTTGAGCCACCCAAGAAAGATGGTTCTAGGGATGCTGTCCCAACCAGTACAGAATGAAGGTGAGATAGTTCAGCATCACATAAAAAACATTATGTACTCACCATAACATTCCATGTGTGCTGTCCATCTCGCCTTCATTCTTACATTCCACCCTCCTACCCCCCAACCATTGGCTCCTGGAGGACCGAGCGGTTACAATTGTGCAAAATAATGTTCTCTGACCTCTCTTAATTGATCTAATAGACATGAAATTAGACCTTCTGGTATATGTTGTTATATCAGCAAACAAAATCTGGGGAGTTTCCTAGACCATCATGGGCTAGGGTTTTAGCCACGAGCTAGTTGAAAACATCAAGCTTTTGTAAACGGCTGAGTTGGAACTGAGGATCAGTTCCGAACGCAACCAGTACAGAATGAAGGCAAGATTGACAGCACACATGGAATGTTATGGTGAGTACATAACTTCTTTTTTATCTACTTTTGAAGGAAATCTAGTATTTTTTCAATATCAGTGCAACATCTGTTTTAGTTTAAGATGATTTGAAAGCTTATTTTGTGGGAAAATGTGCTGCTTATGTAAATTTGCTTGTGTTTAAACTAAATTCTTGTGAGGGGAAGTGTTTTATTTTGGGGCAGGGGAATCCTGAGATTAAAATAGTGCTTGTGTTCATGATGTGACAACATAACTGCTATTATTTCCTGTCAGACTAATTTTATTTTAAATGGATTTCTGACAGGTATTTTGTGTTCTGCTTATGCGTTGAAGTATTTGGAGGATATCTGATGTGCGTGAAAGTGAAGTATGGTATTTGTGTAAACTGTATTAAAACTTACCTTCTGACCGACCAACTTTTTCCAGAGCTTTTACTGCATTCAAAGCACTATTCTTAGTCAAAGCATGGATACCTGGCTTGCTGCTACTAGTTCAGTTTCCATTCTTCCTAGAAAGAAAACAAAAATACAACTTACCAGAGAGCTCTTGCCAACTCAGTGTTTACCTCAGTCTATGATGAGTGACTCTGTAGTGGCCATCAGTCATTCCTCAGACCTCTAGTACAGAACTTTAAACCACAATAAGCCAGGGGTCAGCCATGTTCATTCATCTGAGCCAAGCATAGGAGAACCATCATCACTGGGACAGGAATACATACCAAGGGATGCTGCTGGATATGTTCATGGAAATAGACCTCTTGACAGAGCAGATATTCCTTGTCGAGGTCAGTCACTTAAATTACCTGTAAATAAAAAAACAAAGTGTTAAACATTGTTCTTTTGAAAATATTTTATTTATAAGAAATGATGAATCTGAAGTTGTTTTCATTTGCTCTTCAACCTGTGAGGAACACAGATCCGGGACGGATCCAACTCGGCCACATTTTCCAGCTTCGGATCTGAGCTCCTAGCTCCTCCCCTGGCCATAATGCCCCTGTCTCCCTCCTCCCCCCAGATCGCATTTGCCTCACGTCTCGCTAGCATCGTGTCCCATTGCTCCAGGTTTCTGGTGAGTGATTATTGATATTTCTTTCTGCCTTTCTTAATCTTCTCTGATAGCGTACATCCCGGGGAAGTCCGTTGTTTTAGCAGACAAACTCAGCAGAGCAATCCTAATGCCTCACAAGTGGTCCCTAGTAGCAGAGATAATTTTCCAGAGATGGGGCCAGCCTTGCTGAGAACGTTTTGCTACGTCCATGAATGCCAAATGCAGCAGCTTATTTGCCCTAATACCCCCCCCCCCCCCGTGGGGGGTCACCAAGGGATGCACTTGTACACGATTGGCCCTCGGGTCACCTCTACACCTTCCCTCCTTTTCTTTTGATACCCAAAGTTCTTCAGAAAGCCAGCTCATTGGGAAGGAACTTAATACTCGTCGCCCCCTACTGGCCTCGCCAAGTCTGGTTCTCCTTCCTTTGGCCTCACCTACAGAAGGAGATATGGATTCTGTACCCAGTTCCAAACCTTCTGACCCATGCGTCAAGGAGGCTCCATCCCTCTCTTTCAAGCCCTCAAACTGACAACGTGGCTGGTCTGATTCCAAAAATAGCCAAGCTCCCTAACCTTTCCCATTCAGCAAAACATATCATAATCTTGTCTCATAAGGCTTCAACAAGGAAATTGTACATGAGCAAATGGAAGAGATTTTCTTCTTGGGTCGTAATTAACCACATTGACCCTTTTTCTACCTACATAGCTTCCATTCTTGAATTTTTGACAAAGCTTTTTAATGAAGGTGCAGCTGCAGCTACTATTCAAGTTCAGTTAACAGCGATAAACTTTCATATAAGTGAATCAGGGCCAAATCTAATGTCCCACAGACTATGCAAGGCCTTTCTGATTCTTCCCCCCTTTGAACCTGCGTCATCCTGTGACCTGAAGTTTTTGACATGGAAGACAATTCTTTTGATAGCCATCACTTCCGCTAGAAGAGTTTCAGAATTACAAGCATTGTCGATAAAGCTGCCCTACATACTTTTCTGCAAAGACAGGGTATGCCTACGAACAAACTCATCCTTTCTACCTAAAGTATGCTCAGAAACTAATCTGAATCCAATCTATAGAACTTCCAGTCTTTTTCCCAGTTATGGCAACAAAGCGGAATATATGCTACACCAACTAGATATGCATAGACAATTATGTTTCTGTTTACATAGGACAAAGAACTTCAGAAAATGTGACCAACTATTTGTATCCTTTTCAGACCCTAAGAAAGGTGCTGCACTGTCTAAAGTCACATTTTCTAAATGGTTGTCAGATTGTATTACTTTTAATTTCAGAACAAAGAACTCCCCGAAAAGATAAAAGGTAATTCCACAAGAGCTATAGCAACCTCTCCTGCCTTTTGGGCGAGACTACCAACTGATAACCATTTGTGCTGCAGCAACATGGGCAAGCCCTCATACCTTTATCACTCATTACAAAGTGGATTTGGCCTCCATGGACAGGGCCTCTTTTGGGTCCACTGTTCTGAAGAATATTCTCCCTTGAGCCACCCAAGAAAGATGGTTCTAGGGATGCTGTCCCAACCAGTACAGAATGAGGGTGAGATAGTTCAGCATCACATAAAAAACATTATGTACTCACCATAACATTCCATGTGTGCTGTCCATCTCGCCTTCATTCTTAATTCCACCCTCCTACCCCCCCCCCCCAACCATTGGCTCCTGGAGGACCGAGCGGTTACAATTGTGCAAAATAATGTTCTCTGACCTCTCTTAATTGATCTAATAGACATGAAATTAGACCTTCTGGTATATGTTGTTATATCAGCAAACAAAATCTGGGGAGTTTCCTAGACCATCATGGGCTAGGGTTTTAGCCACGAGCTAGCTGAAAACATCAAGCTTTTGTAAACGGCTGAGTTGGAACTGAGGATCGGTTCCAAACCCAACCAGTACAGAATGAAGGCGAGATTGACAACACACATGGAACGTTATGGTGAGTACATAACTTCTTTTTTTATCTACTTTTGAAGGAAATCTAGTATTTTTTCAATATCAGTGCAACATCTGTTTTAGTTTAAGATGATTTGAAAGCTTATTTTGTGGGAAAATGTGCTGCTTATGTAAATTTGCTTGTGTTTAAACTAAATTCTTGTGAGGGGAAGTGTTTTATTTGCGGCAGGGGAATCCTGAGAGTAAAATAGTGCTTGTGCTCATGATGTGACAACATAACTGCTATTATTTCCTGTCAGACTAATTTTATTTTAAATGGATTTCTGACAGGTATTTTGTGTTCTGCTTATGCGTTGAAGTATTTGGAGGATATCTGATGTGCGTGAAAGTGAAGTATGGTATTTGTGTAAACTGTTTGAAAACTTACCTTCTGACCGACCAACTTTTTCCAGAGCTTTTACTGCATTCAAAGCACTATTCTTAGTCAAAGCATGGATACCTGGCCCGCTGCTACTAGTTCAGTTTCCATTCTTCCTAGAAAGAAAACAAAAATACAACTTACCAGAGAGCTCTTGCCAACTCAGTGTTTACCTCAGTCTATGATGAGTGACTCTGTAGTGGCCATCAGTCATTCCTCAGACCACTCACTTACCTCTTCGGCTTCCTCTAGTACAGAACTTTAAACCACAATAAGCCAGGGGTCAGCCATGTTCATTCATTTGAGCCAAGCATAGGAGAACCATCATCACTGGGACAGGAATACATACCAAGGGATGCTGCTGGATATGTTCATGGAAATAGACCGCTTGACAGAGCAGATATTCCTTGTCGAGGTCAGTCACTTAAATTACCTGTAAATAAAAAAACAAAGTGTTAAACATTGTTCTTTTGAAATTATTTTATTTATAAGAAATGATGAATCTGAAGTTGTTTTCATTTGCTCTTCAACCTGTGAGGAACACAGATCTGGGACGGATCCAACTCGGCCACATTTTCCAGCTTTGGATCTGAGCTCCTAGCTCCTCCCCTGGCCATAATGCCCCTGTCTCCCTCCTCCCCCCAGATCGCATTTGCCTCACGTCTCGCTAGCATCGTGTCCCATTGCTCCAGGATGTTCTTCATCTCACATTGCTGCAGTCCTTACACTTGGGTAGTCCGCTGTCCTCGGTCGGCCCGAATATCAAAGTATAAGGCTGACGTCGGTCAAGGCGCATTAGACTGACATCAGGACGTCAGGGTATAAATGCGCATGACCGACGTCATATCCTCAGTCTTTTTTGCCGCATGGTCCGATGCAGAAGCAGTGTTGCAAGTGCCGTTGGCGTTCTGAAATTTTTCGGTGGAGTTTCAGACCGAGTCAAAGTTGGCTAAGTACCCGTTGGGAATATTTTAGTTTTTCTTGCCTCAGTGGTTTACCGGATGTCAGAAAAAGTGAATAACTGTATTTCTTGTGGGAAACAGATACCGCATAGAGATTACCATACTTTGTGTATTCCTTGTTTAGGGCCTGAGCACGACGTTGTTGGGTGTCGCTTTTGTGCTAGATTCAATAAGCGCACTATTAAGAGAAGATCAGATTGTGCCAGGTTAGTCTTCGGGAAGCGGTGCAATTATAATATGCCGTCAGATGCTCCGACGCCTGCTTCTTCGAAGAAGTGCAAAGACAAAGCAGCTAAGCCCAGACAAGAAGAGTCGTCCGTACCGGACGCCGGTTCTTTAGAGGCGTCAGTGGAACCGGTGGTTCCGACGGAGGCCTCTCTGGAGTCCCAGGGGGAAACTTTAATTTTGCAGGATGTGGCCTCCCAGGAGGCAGGTCAGGCTGAAGGGGCTTCTCAGGTAGCTGTACTCCCCTCCCTTCCTAGGGTGATTAGGCCCTCTCCTTCTGTTTCCAAGGCTTCTCCCAGAGGCAGGTCAGGTTTAGCTTCTGTGGGTGTCACTCCTAGTTCTTCAGGATCTGTGCCCAAGAAGCACATGCTTAAAATGGCAGAAGATTTAATTACCTTAATTAGAGGTTCTATGCCCCCCCCTGATAAGAGGCCTAGGGTGGAACCAGAGTTGGGGAGTTATGAGCAGGCTTCGGATGTGTCTGAGTCTTCGGCTGAAGACTTGCAGGAGTATTCTCCTTATTCTGATTCTGATGTGGATGATTCTACTCCTTATGCTTCTCCTCCTGAGGATTTTTCTTTTTCAGAGACTCTTCATTCCATGAGGGAGCATTTTAAGTGGGAAGGTCAGGACTTCTCTGATTCCAGGAAAAGGCTTAGGGAATTTTTGTTTTTACCCCAGCATAGGCCTTTGGCTATACCTCCTGTTCTGGATGTTGTGGAAGATGTGTTTGCAGAGGCTTCTCTTAATCCTGATTCTTTGCCTCCTGCTCCTGTTAAACCGGATAGGTATTACAGGGTGCCTGAAGCTCATAAGTATCTTTTAAGAGTCCTAGGGCGGACCCAGAAACTGTTAGTCAGGGGCCTAAGGGTGTTAAGGCTTCTGTTGTTAAAAATCCGGTTCCTCCAGATAAAGAGGCCAGGGCTTTGGATAGATGGGGAAAGAAAGTCTATACTTCTTCCACACTAGCTATGAGGGCTTTGAATTGCCAGTTTCACATGTTGAAATACCAAAACTATCTACTTTCTCAATTGAAGTCTAAGGTAGATGCTCTGGCGGAAGGTATTGAGTGTAAAGAGTTACAAGATTTAGTACATGTTTCTGAACAGGTGGGTAAGCATTCTTTGCAATGTGGTTTTGATGCTGTACAGGCCTCGTCTAGGGTGGCTGCCACTGGGTCAGTTCTTCGCAGGCACGCCTGGCTGAGGGACCAGAATTTATCTGACCATGTTAAGACAAGGATTTTAGATGCTCCTTTACAATCTGATGTGTTGTTTGGTTCACCTGTTGAGGCAGTCTTGAAGAAAATGGAAGACAAGGCTAAGTCTATGCAGACTGTTAAAGATTTTTTGCAGGTTCAGCCTCCGAAATTTAGTAGGAATTGGCCTACCAAGGGGTGGACGTATCCTTCTTATGATTCCCAGTCTAGGGGTAGATCTAGACGTGGTAGGGGCAGAGCTCAGGGCTCTTTCAGGCCTAGAACAGGGAGTTCACCTGCACAGTCTTCGGGTGAGGGCAGGGGTCAGTCCTTTCGTAAACAGACCCAATGACCTACCTTTTCAGCTGCCAGAGCCTTCTCGTCTGGCAGCACCTTTGGGAGGAAGGTTGGCACTTTTCAAGGAAAATTGGAGTTTAATTACCCAAGACAGATGGGTACTGGATATTATATACCGAGGTTACAGGTTTTATTTCCATACCTTGCCTCCTTTCAAAGGCATGCCAGACGTTCCTCCTCAGCAAAGAGTAGAGGCTCACAAACAAATTTCTCTGTTACTTCAAATAGGGGCCATACAGCCGGTACCTATGCCAGAAGTGGGCCTAGGATTTTATTCTCGCCTGTTCCTAGTACCAAAGAAGGGGAACACGTGGAGACCAATTTTGGATTTATCTATCCTCAACACTTATCTGGACATTCCCAAGTTCAAAATGTTGACGTTACAACAGCTTTTACCTCTGCTGGGCAAAGATCATTGGATGGTAACTTTGGATCTCAAAGAGGCTTACCTTCATGTTCCTATCAGACTGCGTTGCAGGAAGTATCTGCGTTTTCGGGCTGGCACTTCTCATTATCAGTTCTCTGCATTGCCCTTTGGCTTATCTACTGCGCCCAGAGTGTTCACGAAAGTTCTGGCTCCAGTGATAGCTTTCTTCAGGCTAAAAGGAATACAGATCTATCCTTATTTGGACGATTGCCTGATTCTGGCTCAAGGAAGGGACGAGCTTCTTCATCATCTGGAATATGTGATAGCAGTGCTAAGATGCCTGGGGTATTCTGTGAGCGAAATAAAGTCAGTCTAGTACCCTCTCAGGACATGTGCTTTCTGGGTGTAAGACTGAATACAGCATCCCAGATGGCCTCTTTGACCCCGGACAAACAAAAGAATCTTTCCCTTTACTTTCATCAATTGTCTCATCAGTCCAGGCTGACTGCAAGGACAGTCCTTCAAGCCTTGGGGTTCATGGCATCTTGTATTCTGGTGCTTCCCAATGCCAAACTGCATATGAGGAAGCTACAATGGTATCTCAAGAATGTATGGACACAGCACTGCCAGGATCTGGACACTGTCATTCAAATAATACCTTGCATTCAAAGGAATTTTTGTGGTGGGCTCAGGAATGTCACCTAAACAAGGGACTCTCTGTGACCCGGCCAGAGGCGAGTCAGATTCTAACGACAGATGCCTCAGACACAGCTTGGGGAGCTCATCTGAATGGAAAGTGGATACAAGACAAGTGGCCTGCCAGACTACAGCATCTACATATCAACTTGAAGGAGATGTTAGCAGTCCAGTTTGCATTAATAGCTTTCAAGGATTTACTTCTTCCAGGGCAGGTGTTGATTCTAACAGACAACACAACTGTCATGTGGTACATCAACAAGCAAGGGGGAACACATTCTTATCCTCTATGCAGGCAAGCAATGATTTTGTGGGAGACTGCTCTCAGTTTACAGCTCAATCTTCAGGCAAGGTTTCTGCGGAGCACAGAACTCCTTAGCAGATGTGTTGAGCAGGCAATTATGGATCCCCACAGTGGAAATTGGATCCTCATGTATTTCAGAAATTGACAGTGTCATGGGGAACTCCAGACATAGATCTGTTCGCTTCTCCACTAAACCACCAGCTACCAAAGTTTTGCACGAAAGGTTTCATCCCACAGCTTGGAAAGTGGATGCTCTTTCTTTCAATTGGAGCAATCTTCATGTGTATGCCTTTCCACCTCTGCCTCTCCTCCCAAAGGTACTTCTAAAGGTCAGACAGGACAAGCCAAGGATGATTTTAATAGCTCCAGATTGGCCTCGACAGCACTGGTACCCATTACTGAGAAGTCTGGTACGGGAGCCTCCATGGCCTTTGCCTTCGATTCCACACCTGTTGTCTCAGGAGGACAGTCATTTACTCAATGTCAAGCTTCACTCTCTTCACCTAACAGCCTGGCATATTCTGTTTTGAACCATAGAGGGTCTCAACTTCCACAGCAAGTTTTGAATGTGATTTTGGAAGCTAGGAGGCCTAGTACAAGGAAAGTGTACGCAGATAAATGGAAGAGATTTTTATTTTGGAGTGCAGCAAAGGATTTTGATGTTTCTGAGCCTAATTTAAGTGTGGCTCTTCAATATCTTACTGAGTTATTGGACAAAGGTTTGTCCTTCTCTTCTATTAAGGTTCATGCTGCAGCAATTTCGGCTCACTATGACTGTGACCCACCATTGTTTTCTCATCCTTTGTTCAAGCAATTTCTTAGAGGGACAAAGAATATAAGACCCCCACGTAGAGCTCCTACTCCTGCTTGGGATCTCAATTTTGTGTTGGAGAAACTCACTCTACAACCTTTTGAGCCTGCAGCTACTACCGAGTTGAAATATTTATCATGGAAGACTGCTTTTTTGTTGGCCATTACCTCTGCAAGAAGGGTTTCTGAATTGCAGGCCCTTATGGCGGTTGAGCCTTTTTTAATTTTCCATAAGGATAGGGTATCTTTGCGTACTAATCCTTCCTTTATGCCTAAAGTGGTTTCTAGTGTGGCTTTAAACCAAACTATTCATTTGCCTACTTTTTATGCAAATCCCCAAAATAAAGGGGAAAAGATTTTGCACACTTTAGATGTACACAGGCAGTTGCGATATTATTTGAGCAGGACTAAGGGGTTCAGGCAGTCTCAGCAGTTATTTGTTTCTTTTGCTTTGAGTTCTCAGGGCAAGCCTGTGTCAAAACAAACTATTTCTAAGTGGATTGGGTTTTGCATTGCTTTCTGTTATTCCCATCATGGCAAGGAGATTCCAGCTGGGATTAGACCTCATTCCACTAGGGCTACTGCCACTTCGACAGCTTTTTTAAGGGGGGTGGCAACTAAGGATATTTTGGAGGCAGCTACTTGGAGTTCAGTGCATACTTTCTCTAAGCATTACCACCTTCCACTTTACTCTAAATCTAGGGCTGGTTTTGCCACTGCTATTTTACAGGGCATTTTGGCAGCTCCTGCTTCTTTATAGTTTTGCCATCCTCCCTAACCTCTGCTTTGGGATTCTACCCAAGTGTAAGGACTGCAGCAATGTGAGATGAAGAACATAGTACAGTTTTGTACCTACCATAAATGTAGATGTTCAAAGATCCACATTGCTTCAGTCCAATTACTCCCTCCTTCCCTCTGTAGTTAGAGGCGGTTGTGTGGGTTGGGTTGTAAATATTGTATATATTGTACATATTATTAGTGCAAGGGTGGTTGGTTGGTTGTTTGCTGTCTTTTGGTTTTGACCTTTCTTTTTAGGGCCTTCTGACATCTGGGGCAAGAAAAGACTGAGGATATGACGTCGGTCATGCGCATTTATACCCTGACGTCCTGATGTCAGTCTAATGCGCCTTGACCGACGTCAGCCTTATACTTTGATATTCGGGCCGACCGAGGACAGCGGACTACCCAAGTGTAAGGACTGCAGCAATGTGGATCTTCGAACATCTACATTTATGGTAGGTACAAAACTGTACTTTTCTGGTGAGTGATTATTGATATTTCTTTCTGCCTTTCTTAATCTTCTCTGTCCCTAAGAGCTCTCTTTTACTCCTGTTGTCATCCCTACCCTTGTGCTCAGGTGTCGGTCATCTATCTCTCAAAAAAAAAAAAAAAAAACCCGCCCCCTTTCTTTTTCTTTCTTCTTTCTTCTCTCCTTAGGAGTGCGTGTGCGTATGTATCTTTCTTTCCATCACCTTGGCAGAGACCCCAAAGCCAGGGTTTCAGAAGTGCACAAAGTGTGGCCATAAGCTTCCCCCTTCGGATGGCCACACTTTGTGCGGGGTCTGCCTAGGAGTCCCACACTTGGATACCTCCTGTTCGATCTGCGCAGGGTTCAACTCCCGCGCATTGATCAACAGGAGGAATAAGTTTATCCTAAAGAGCGTCCTTCCTCCTCCTTCCACTGAGACGCCTGTTTCCACATTGGCTTTTCCTCCGTCCTCTGGGACTCAACCTCCCATCAAGAGGACTGGGGATGGGGAGAAGCACAAACAGAAAGACGAGGATATACCCAGGAAGCGGTTCTCAGCCGGGCCTCCGGCTAAGTCTCGCCCAGCTCCCAGCTCAGGCTCCCCTCAGCTCCATTCTCCTTGCTTCTCCTCAGAGCCAGAGGTTTCATGGGGCTGATCCCCTTTGTCGGCTTCTCCCAGGCGCCTCCCCAGGCCAGTTTCTGTGGCTTCTTCCACCCGGTCCACCCACAGCCTTTCTGAAGCCGAGGTGGTTGAGATGATGTGGAAATTCATCCGGGACCAGATTCAGATGGGAGTCTTACCTGCTCCCTCCCCGTCTGGCTGGAGCATGCAATCTGGGCGGCGCAGTGGTGCAGCGGTTAACGTTGTCGCCTCACAGCAAGAGGTTCTCTGGTTCGATTCTCAGCTGGGGTGCCTTCTGTGTGGAGTTTGCATGTTCTCCCTGTGTTCACATGGGTTTCCTCCCACATTCCAAAGACATGCATCTGGAGCATTTCTCCCCGGGCCTCCGCTGAAAACAGGCTCTGTGGAACCTAGTCGGACTTTCCCGGTCAACAAATGTTAAATAAATAAATAAATAAAATAAAACAATCTGCTTTTTTGCCAATTGCTCCTTCTCCGATCTGACCTCTGGCTTCTGAGTCCTTTTATCTGAGGCCCCTAGGGGTCGACACCGAGGGTACCTGGTGCCTCGGTGCCATATCCGAAGGGGTGGTGTTGGCTCCCTGCTTTTTGCAGTCGGCCTGTCCACTCAGAGTCTCAGCACCTGGAAGCTCAGGTCTAGCTCCCCCGCTGACTCAGAGAGCTACGGACCCAGTCTTGTTTCCAGCTTCCGGGTATAGTTCTCCTTCTGCTTTCGAGATGGAGAGGGTTCTTTCAGCTCCCTCGAGACCCTTGACGCTATCGTCCTCAGAGTGCATCCTGGCCCCCTCTTTATCTGGTCCGGATTCCACTTTCTTGCCCCCTCAGGGACAGCCTGTTGTCTCTTTGCAACAGGGAGTCCCCCCACGGGAACAGCATGAGTTTTCAAAGTCCTCCCCAGAGGAGGTTCCTCGGAAACACACGTGTAAAAGCAGACACTTGGACTACCCACAGAGGACACTGACTTGGAGGAAGGGGAGGGTTCCCCTCAGTCACCCCCGGATGATGTCTCCTTTGGAGACATCATGGAAATCCTTCGCCAGCGTGGGGGGTGGTCTGCCCAAAAACCCAACCCTGACGAGTCGGTGTTCCTGGAGGCATTTGGCACTGGACCCTTTACCTCCTGGGTTTCACCTCCCGCAGATCCACTTGTGGATTTGATTACATCTTGGCGTGGAAAGAACCTGACACAGTGGAATCTATCCCCAAGCACCCTGATAAAATTTTGAGTGTGCCGCCTGACAAACTGCATTGGTCGAAGTGGTCCCTGGTTGATGCCATGGTGGTGGCGGCCACCAAGAAGGAGCTCGGTCAGGAGAGCTCAACAGTCCATCCTACAGATGGAGAGTCTTGAACCATGGACCGTTTCGGGAAGTGGGTTTCATTTCAGCCACATCTGCTCTGCGTGCACTGAACTACATGGCACATATGATCAGACTTCAGCGACAGCTGGTCACAGAGGTCAGTAAGTCTGTCCCAGGGACCGTGGCGGTAGAGGAGAAGAAGGTTTTTTCCTGCTGTATGGCCACCCTCGTTTCCATTTCGAACACCTCTATATGGCTCTTGTCCCATGCTACCAAAGGTGCCGCTAGAGCTGCTTGTGCAGGCATTGCAGTCAGGTGTCATGCCTGGCTCTGGTTTTATGCTTTTACGGAGCCCTTCAAGGTGTCTTTTACTAATGCCCCATGTGATGGTTCCACTCTGTTTGGGAAGACAGTACGAGACACGTTGGTCCAGAGCGAGAAAGATGTGAAGACCTTGTCTGCCATCAGAATCCGCTTCTCAACCCCTCAACGATCCTTTTCCCAGAATCAGTGAGGGGTGAATAAGATGTGGTTCTGGAAGTCTGGAAGTTATTCCCAAGATGCTCAGGACTCACCCTCCCCCAGAGGGGGATTTGACAGATGCCACTCTTGTGGCAGAGGGGGACCGAGAAACCAGGGGTCTCTGGATTCCTTCCCGGACAGGCCCACAGAGCAGCCCTGAAGGGTTGCCCAACTGCTCATCTCTGGAAGCAGTCGGGGGATGACTCTCGCTGCACCCAATAGCTTGGGAGTCAATCATAGATGATCATTGGGTGTTCTAAATCATATCCCGAAGATATTCAATCCCCTTCATTCAAATGCCACTTCCACCCAAACACCTCCCGGACATCCCACCCACACAAAAGGAGGAAGCAGCAGTGGAAATTTCCAAGCTGCTCGAAAAGCGAGTCATCCAGCCCATTCCCCATGACCAGTCCAGATCAGGCTTTTATTCCAGGTTCTTTTTCGTGCCAAAGAAAATGGGGGACTTAAGACCCGTCCTGGCTCTTTCAACCCAGAACCGGTCTGTTGCCAAGACAAAATTCTGGATGGTCACACTGCAATCTGTTCTGCCCTTCCTGCAGGAAAACGACTGGATGTGCTCAATGGACCTTCAGGGTGCATACTATCACATCAAAATGGGCAGGTGCTCTTGGATGTTCCTCTGCTTCTGGCTGGGGTCAATCATTGTCAGTTCAGAGTGCTCCCCTTTGGTCTCACCATGGCCCCCAAGGTGTTCACCAAAGTGATGGCAGTTGTGGCGGCTCACCTGCAGCTGTAGGGTTTCCAGGTCTTCCCCTACCTGGATGGCTGGCTCCTTTCCACTCCCTCCAGGCATCTACTTTGTCAAGCCAGGGATCACCTCAAGATCACTCACCATCTCGGCATAACAATAAATCTCAACAGGTCCCAACTGGTGCCAGTACAATTTCTCCATTATATTGGGGCTCTTTTAGATACTATCCAAAGTAAGGTGTTTCTAACTCCGGAAAGACTGTTATCTCTCCAACATCATGTCTCTTGCATTCTTCAAACATAGTGTCCCCCTGCAGATTTAGTTCCTTGGGCATTGGGGTCCAAGGTGGCCACGATTACTCTTATTTCAGCAGCTCACCTTCATATGAGGGTTTTCCAGTGGGCTCTGGTGGTTCATCGGTCATTGCTAGACCTGCCCTTGTCTCATCCAGTTTGGTTATCTCAAGCTTGCAGGACTTTGCTGCTCTGGTGGCTTCAATCCCCAGATCTTTTTCTGCGCCATCCATTTATTCTTCCTGTCCCGGTGACCATGGCCTGCTCTGGTGGGGAGGCATTACATGGGAAGGGCAGTCCAAGGCACATGGTCTTCCCTGGAGACCCATCTGCATATCAGTGTCCTGGAGATGAGGGCAGTGCTGTTGGCATTGCAAGTTCTACTTGCCACCTTCCCCAAGGGACGATTGCCATCCAGACAGACAATATGTTTGTAGTCTGGTACATCAGCAAACAGGGAGGAACCAGATCTTAGCTCCTTTGTCGCAATGCCATGAGATTGTGGGATTGGGCAATCTCCTCCGGCCTGTTTCTGGTGGCAATGCACATTCCGGGGAGGTCCAACATACTGGCAGACAGGCTCAGCAGATCTATTCTGATGGCCTATGAATGGTCTCTGAATCCTTCAGCAGTGGAGCAGATCATTCTAAAGTTGGGTCAGCCTTGCTGCAATCTCTTTGTCTCTCCTTCCAACACGAAGTGCAGCGAGTATTTTGCTCAGAACCCCCCTCCGTGGGAGCCCCCCAAAGATTCTCTAGTTCATGCTTGGCCATCTGGTCTACTGTATGCTTATCCTCCACTCCCTCTAATTCTGAAATTCATTCAGAAAGCTTGAAGGCTGGAGAGCTTACTGATCCTTATTGCCCCCTTTTGGCCTCACTAAGTTTGGTTCCCCTCTCTGTGAACTCATCCAAAGACACTAGATCCGGTCCTGGATCTGATCGCGCATCCCTCAGGGATCCCGCACCCAGATTTAGTCAGCCTGGAGCTCATGGCTTGCCTGTTCCAGTTCCAGTGATAGTTAGGACTCCCGGGCTGTCTTCTCTTCTCAACAAGATTTTGGTAGTGGCTCCCAAGTCTTCCACCAGGAAGGTTTATTCCAGTAAGTGGAGGCATTTATCCATATGGGTACTCAACATGATCTGGACCCCTTTACTGCTCCAGTTTCTGCCATTTTGGAGTTTTGGGCAGAAATTTTCAATCATGGTGCATGTTTTTCTACAGTAAAGGTACAATTAGCAGCAATCTCTAATTTTCATATAGGAGAGAATTTGATAATGTGAAGTTGTTCAATCTCGCCGTTCATTCTTCACTGATGGGTTCGGAGCCGATCCTCGGCTCCGACACGGCCGTTAAGCAAAGCTCAAAGATTACCAGTAGCTCGAGACCAAGCCCCTTGTCCCATGGTGCATTGCTGGAATTACCTCAGATCTAGTTTGCCACGGCACTGATCTCTTGGTTTCCAGCTCTGCTCGAGACTTTTTCAACAAATTAGCAAGTTTTCTTAAAAAAACTTTTTTCATATATTTCAAATCTACTCTATTGCTTAGTGTTTCCCTTATCAGAATAGTACTATATTTTTGGGCCTAGTTAGTTTTAGTGGCCTTTCTTTGCTAGTGTGGGCTCTGACCTTTAGTAGTGTAGTTTTAGTGCAGTTTTGTAGTTGGGTATTTTTGACTGATATACAGTTTGTTCTTGTGTGGTTCTATATATGTATATATTTTGATTTATATATACAGTGTGGCCTTTTGGGCATTGTTAATATTGTGTGTGTGTTTTCTTAGTTGCTTTCTTGTTAAAGGTGATAGAATTTGTTTCTTATTATGTCGGAAGATAAAGACAGAGACATCCTAAGTCTGGTTTCAAAAAATGTCCTGACTGTGGACAAAAGATGTCTGTCACTGACAGACACATTCATTGTGTTTATTGTTTGGGTGAGGTGCCCCTTCAGGAGTCCTGCAGTATCTGCCACCCTTTTTCCACTAGAGTGCTTGCTGAGGGGAAGAGACAGCTCATGGATCGGGGTCTTCTTAAGCACGCCTTTGTGGAAGCTTTGACTGACCAAGATGGAGCCAGCAAGTCATCAAAGTCCTCCAAATCCTCTTCAGACTCTTAAGTCAAAGAAGTCTAAGGAAGTGGAACTTGCTGTGACTTCGGCTCCACAGCCTTCAGAGCCAACAGTCTTTTCATTTCGGACCCAGGACACTGCCTTGGAACCGGTCTCCTTCTCCATTATTCCAGTCGGCACCATCAGTGCATTCCTCCAGGTCCTCTGTTAGTCTTTTGGATTCAGACATGGACCTGCTGGTACAAAAGCTCTTAAAGGCACCAGGCCTAGCTAAATTGCTGTCATCTCCGACCCAGGTGTTGGAACCGAAGGCTACTACCCAGAAATTGACTGCTCCTCCTCCGAGCCGTAGCGTGTTTTCGGAGCCAGAAGAGACCGACCTGATGGTTGTAGAGCCCTTGGAGCTGACATCTGTCCCAGTGTCATCGGCTCCATCTACTCGGACGTCCTCGGTGCCGACTGGGGACTCTAGGAGCCGACACTCTCCGGTCGGGCCCGGGGAGGTTAGTCGCACTGACCTGTCGGTGCCGACTCTTCCTCTCGGGGCCTCGGCGTGGGTGAGCTCGGCTCCTACCTCGGGCTCGGAGCCCACTGCATCGATGCGGGAGGGATCACGGTTCCTTTGGGTCCATCAACTCCTTCTCATCAGAGCTGTGATGCCTTTGAAGTCATGAGGCGAGTACTGTCTCCTAAGACTTCCTCATCACCAGGTCTGGCCTCTTCTTCCCCTAAAGTGCCTGTGTCTGCTTCTGCTTCTGTCGGCCACCCCAAGCATGGAGACCCAGAGCCTCAGGTAACCCCACTGGGTGCCCCCTGCTCTTCTGAGACTTTCCCAGAGGTTCCCACTGAGGAAGTTCCCAGAAAGAGAGTGTACAAGAGGAGGTACTTGGACTCCCCACAGGAGTCATTGACATCTGACACTGACTTGGATGAGCCAGAAGGGTCCCCTCTATCTCCCTCTGAGGACATCTCCTTTGCGGAGATCCTTCCGTGAGATTCTTATGCAGAGGGGTGATTGGCAGTCCAAAAACCCTACTGAGGATGAGTCGGTTCTTTTGAAGGCTTTTAGGTCTCAGCCTTCCACCTCCTGGATGTCTCCACCCTACGATGAGCTTATGCAACTGGTCTCTCGTAGGACATGGGAGTCACCAGAGTCCATGGAACCTGTCCCTTGGAGGCCGAATAAGTTTGTATCTCTGCCTCAGCGGATAAAACCTTCTTGTCTAAGGGAGTCCCTGTTGATGCCATGGTGGTGGCGGTAGCCACCAGGAAGGAATTGTTTGAAACTTCTGCGTCTATCCATCCTCCTAACAGAGATTCTAGGATCATAGATAGATATGGGAAAGGCATGTTCACTTCAGCAACTTTCATCCTTCGATCACTGAACTATCTGACCCATTTCGCCAAACTGCAAAGAGACCTCCTTAAGGAGTTGGAAGATGCTCTTCAGGGTGCTGTAGCTGCAGGTGTCACTGACAAGGTTTCTTCCCAGCTTTGTACCCTTAATTCCATTGAAAACTCGTCCATGGGCCTCATATCATATGCAGCAGATGGGTCGAGTAGGGCTGCAGGAACAGGGGTTGCTCTTCGTAGGCATGCCTGGATGTGCCTCTGTTCTTTCGCAGAGCCCTTCAAGTCTTCATTTTTAAATACCCTGTTTGATGGCTCATCCTTGTTTGGGCCTAAGGTAAAGGAGACATTGACCAGGTGTGAACAGGAGGGAAAGACTCTGTCTGCCGTCGGAGTCTGCTTTTCTACCCCTACTCGACCTTACCCCAAAGGCCAAAGGGGAGGAAAGATGTGGTTCCATAAAGCCCAAGGAGTCTTTCAGGACACACATGGAGAACCTTCCTCCAGGGGCAGAGGAGGAGGTAATAATGGAAGATGCCGCCCTCGCAGCAGAGGGGGTCCGCAACACCAGAGTGACAGAGATCATTTCTCTGGCCAAGCCTGTCAGCGCTCCTGAGAGGAGGCCCGACTGTTCTGCTCTGGAGGCGGGTGGGAGGTTGCTTATCTTTGTACCCAGAAGCCTGGTTAGATATCACAAACGACAGATGGGTACAAAGCATCATTTCCAGAGGGTATTTCATACCGTTCTCCGCTCCACCCATTCCCGTCAAGAGAATCCCGGATGTTCCACCCAGTTACAGGGAACAAGCAACCATAGAGGTCCGCAAGTTGCTAGAAAAAAGAATCATACAACCAGTCCCAGCAAACAGGATTCAGAACTTACTCAAGATTTTTTTTGGTTCCAAAGAAAACAGGGGACTTGAGACCCATTTTGGACCTCAACAGACTGAACCAATTTGTAAAAAAAAGAGAAGCTTTCGATGCTCACGCTTCAGTCCATACTCCCCTTTTTAGGGAAGGACAATTGGATGTGCTTGATCGATCTCAAGGATGCATAGTACCACATAAAAATGGCCAGACCATCCAGAGATCATTTGTGTTTCCGGCTGGGAGCCAGTGACTACCAGTTTCAAGCCCTGACCTTTGGTCTCACTACAGCCCCCCAGAGTGTTTACCAAATGTATGGCAGTGGTCAAGGCTCACTTGAGGCATCTCGGAGTCCAGGTGTTTCCATACCTAGACGATTGGCTCCTTACCTCCACCACCAGGCATCAACTGATTCAGGCAACACTCTGACACTCTGCAACCACTTAGGCATTACGGTCAACTTCGAAAAGTCTGCCTTGTTGCCATCGCAGCATATCGTCTTTATAGGGGCAGAGTTAGACACTTCAACCACCACTCTACATCTTCCAATCAAAAGGGTATCGATTCTTTACCAACACATGACTTCACTGGTTTCAAAGAACAGAGCTCCAGCTGCAGAGATCATGAAAGTACTAGGTTTGATGGCGGCAGCAATTTTAGCCATTCCATTGGCGAGGATGCATATGCAGATTCTTCAATGGTTCCTGTTCACTCAGTGGTCTTATCAGGAGTTGCCAATGAACCATATGATTCTGCTTACAAACTCTTGCAAGAGGGATCTTCAGTGGTGGTTGACGTCTCTACATGTTACAATACGATGCCCCTTTGTACTTTCCCCTCCAGTAGCCACTGTGACCACGGACGCTTCCCTGATAGGGTGGGGGGGGGCATTTTCAGGGAAAGACTGCCCAAGGCACATGGATGGATCAAGAGTCACATTTGCATATCAGTGTCCTAGAGATGAGAGCGGTACTTCTGGTGTTGCAGTACTTTCAGGACTCTCTCTCTCAAGGGACAATTGCCATACAGACAGACATGTCAGTGGTCTGGTATTTGAACAAACAGGGCAGGACCAAGTCTTACCCCCTTTGCCGAGAAGCCCTCAGAGTTTGGCATTGGGCTGTGTCATCCCAGCATTTTCTGTTGGCAACGCATATTCCGGGGAGATCCAATGTGATAGCGGACAAGCTGAGCAGGGCAATATTGTTGCCACACAAGTGGCCCCTCAAACAAGAGATTGCGCATGGGATTTTCAGCAAATGGGGCCAGCCTTGCTGCGATATTTTTGCCAGTCACATCAGCACCAAATGCAGAAGCTACTTTGCCATGATCCCCAGCCCCCGAGGGATGCACTCGTACACGATTGGGCCCCAGGTCTCCTCTCTGCATTTCTCCCAATTCTTCTGATACCCAGATTTTTACAGAAAGCAAAGTCACTGGGAAGGACTGTCATTCTTATAGCCCCTCATTGGTCTCAGCAGATTTGGTTTCCATTTCTTGACTGTCATCTCTTGAAGGATCCATGGACCCCGGACCCAGTTCCAGACCTTCTGATACACCTGTCAGGGGACCTCCATCCTTCCTTGCAGTCACTGAAGCTAACTGCTTGGCTGCTCCAGTTCCCCATATAGCCAGGCTTCATAATCGTTCAGATGACACAAGCCAAATTTTGTTGGCTTCCCACAAACCTTCCACCAGAAAATTGTATCGGAGTAAGTGGAAAAGATTTTCCATTTGGGCTTCTAACAAAAACCTTGATCCTTACTAAGCTCCATTGTCATCCATTCTAGAATTCTTGACTGAGATTTTTCACGAAGGAGCTGCAGCTGCCACCGTTAGGGTCCAGTTCGCAGCTATATCTAATTTCCATCTAGGTATTGATGGACTGAATATTATGCAACACCAGTTATCAAAGGCCTTCCTCAAAGGTACTTTTCACATGACACCTCCAGTGAAGACTCCTTATTTTCCCTGGAGCTTGAATTTCATGCTTTCCCTTCTTATTCTTTCTCCCTTCGAACCAGCATCATCTTGTGAGCTCAAGTGTCAGAGCTTCAGGCATTATCTATCAAGCCACCATATATGATTTTTCATCCTGACAGAGTATCCCTTAAGTCTAACCCTTCTTTTTTGCCTAAAGTATGTTCTGAGACAAACATAAATCAAGTTATTGAGTTGCCCGTTTTTTTTCCCCAACCAACCAACAATTTAGAATACATGTTGCACAAACTTGATGTTCACAGACAGCTTAGATATTATCTGGACAGAACAAAAGACTTCAGAAAGTCAGACCAACTTTTTGTTTCATTCACTGAAGCCAGAAAAGGTAGACCAGTGGCTAAAACAACCCTAAGTGGCTTTCAGATTGTATCACCTACACTTACTCATCTGCTAATAGGTCTTTGTTGCATAAAGTGGAGGCGCATTCAACCAGAGCAGTCTCTACTTCTTTGGCCTTCTTTGGCCTTTCAAGCCAAGTTACCTCTTGACAATATCTGTACTGCAGCCACTTGGTCTAAGCCTCACACTTTTATCACTCATTACAAAGTGGACAAGGCCTCCAGGGACAGGGCTTCCTTTGGTTCTACTGTCCTGAAAAATGTACTCCCGTGAGCCACCCAGGATTTAGGGTGCTAGGGACGCTACCCATCAGTGAAGAATGAACGTTGAGATTGAACAACTTCACATAAAGAAGTTATGTACTCACCATAACTTTCCATGTGAGTTGTTCTGTCTCGCCTTCAATCTTACGTCCCTCCCTCCTTCCCCCACCTGGCTGACGGTTGACCTGGAGACTGACTTCATCCTGGTTATTCAATGTTTTTTCCTGTCTGGGGAGATTAGTCCTCTTACTAGGATATGGTACACGCAGCAAACAAGATCTGAGGTAATTCCAGCAATGCATCATGAGATAAGGGGCTCGGTCTCGAGCTACTGGTAATCTTTGAGCTTTGCTAAACAGCTGTGTTGGAGCCGAGGATCGACTCCGAACCCATCAATGAAGAATGAAGGCGAGATGGAACAACTCACATGGAACGTTATGGTGAGTACATGACTTCTTTTTATCATTTATTAACCATGTTGGTCCATCTGAGCCACGGGCCCGTTTTCAGTGGAGACCCAAGGAGAAAAGCTCCAGAGCTGGTTACAGTTAATCAAAAAATAGCAATACAGTAAGTTCATAGACGAGAAGTACTTACATACAGTTGAAATGATAAAAGAATACATTTATACACTAGTTTAACATAATCGCAATAAAAATCAAGGATAAGTTATATATAGAAATATTTGCAAGAGACAATATATAAATATATTAAAGTAGGAGTGTTAGTAGTGAGAAACAGAGGATAAAAAATAAGAAAGAGAGGGGAAGAAAACAAAAGGGTGAAAATAAAAGGAAAAAAAGAAACAGAGGAAAATAAAAGAAAGAAATAGGGGAGAGGAAAAGATAAATTAGGGTAATTAAGAAGAAAGCAGTTGTATATTAGGTTGGAGTTTGGCATGGGCAGGACCAGGTCTTTTGTAAGTAGTGTTTGAGTTTGAATTGGGGTTTATAGAGCTTCTTCCAAGCTTTGTAAAGCCTTTTTGAAAGGTACCTTTCTACTTAGGTCTCTGGTCAAGGACCCAACGCCACCGTGGGATCTTACCCTAGTACTTCAAGCTCTGGTTTCTCCCCCTTTTGAACCAGCAGCTACAGTTGACTTGCAGTTCTTGTCTTGGAAGATGGCTTTTCTATTGGCCATTATCTCGGCCAAGAGAGTTTCGGAGATCCAAGCCTTATCTGTCAGCCCCCTTATTTGGAGTGTCATAAAGATAGGGTTTCCCTACTGACAAATTCCTCGTTCCTTCCGAAAGTGGCATCAGAGTCTAATATTAACCAGTTTATTAATCTCCCTGTTTTCTTTCCAAATTTCCAGAATAAAGGAGAGTATAAATTGCACCTGCTTGATGTTTACAGGCAATTGTGTTTCTGTTTGCACAGAACTAATTTTTTTTTTAAATCTAATAAACTTTTTGTTTCCTTTTCTAAGCCCTTCTTCTGAAAGCCTGTCTCAAAGGTGACTATTGCTCGATGGATTTCTGAGTGCATTTTGTTGGCGTACCAAGCCAAAGGGTTATCTCCATCATGTCCGGGTACATTCCACAAGGTCTGTAGCTACTTCCGTAGCCTTTTGGTCAAGGGTGTCCTTAGATGATATTTGATCTGCAGCTACCTGGGCGTCATCACATACGTTTATCTCCCGTTATAAGTTGGATCTTTTTTCCAGGAGCAGGGCATCCTTTGGCTCAGCTGAACATCCTTCCATGAGGATCTACCAGGGCTGTTGGTAGATGGGGACTCTGTCCCACAGGTTGAAGACCAAATGAAAACAACAACTTCAGATAAAAAAGTTATGTACTCACCATAACATTCCATCTGAGTTGCTGCTTTTCATTTGTCTTCAACTGTCTCTCCCTCCTTTCCCCCTGCTTGTGTGGGCTGTGTATTGGACCAGATGGAAGAAGCATAGCCCTCTACTCTGGCAAACTTCCTTCCTTTTTATCTAATAGGTGCCCATGCCAGGGGGTTAGACATATGTTAAGGTTATGGCACTTCTGTTTACAGCAAACTCGATCTGAGGGGAGGAGGGAGACTGGGGTATTATAGGTAGGGGAGAAGCTTGGAGCTTGGATCTGATGCTGGAAAATGCAGCCGAGTCAAATCTGTATCAGATCTGTATTCACTCAGGTTGAAGACAAATGAAAAACAACAACTCAGAACATTATGGTGAGTACATAATTTTTTTCTAGAGGCATGCTGTTGTCACTGGATACAAAAACCTCCTTTTAGGAAAGTTCCTTCCCACCCTCTAAACCAAACAAATTTTTTTCTTCAGGCTGTTCATCATTTGCTCACCGTAGGAGTCATGGAATCAGTGCCATCCGATCAAAGAGCAAAGGCTTCTACTCCAGATTGTTTCTGGTACCAAAGAAAGAGTCTTCTTGGAAACCAATTCTAGAACTTTCCTTCCCAAATTTGTATATGGAAGATGTTCTTCGTGTTTCACTGTTGCAGTCATCACCTGTGGGTTATCTCTGCTGTGGTAGCCCTCAGCCAGCCCGAATGCCAGAGTCAATGTTTTTCTGCGTCGGCTGCTGTCGCTTGCTCTTTGATCACTGTTAGGAAGAATCGTAAGCAAAGCGCTGAGACAGAAAGAGATGGAGAGTAGGCAAGCATGGTGCATGATAGGAAGTGTGTGTGTGTGTGTGTGTGTGTGTGTGTGTGGGGGGGCTCCAGGCAGCCTTAGAGATTTAAAGATTGAAATTAAGAGGAATCATGCTGCTTGCCGCAGAACTCTTAATGGCTAACAAAGATGGACCTTAGTCTTACAAATTTATCATCATGGTAAGTACACGATTTTCATTTGTCTTTGAAAGTCTGATAGGAGTTATGTTGTATGTCAGAATATGACTGCTTTCTTTTAATTTTGTCTATGAAATGTTTGATGCGGTGTTGTCTCTTCTGCCTGCCTGAACCTGTGGATTATCAGGTCTGACTAAATTTGAGGCCGGCACTTCAGAATTTTGGCACTGCAGCTGCAACTCCCTTAGTCTCTCCAGATCTCGTTTGTCACTGTTCTGTGGCTGACATGTTTTTTTTTTTAATGATTATACATTCCAGTGTCTTTAAATTTACATTTTTTCTCCTTTCCCCTTGCAGAAAAGTCAGGTGTGTGTGTGTGTGTGTGTGTCTGTGTGTGTGTGTGTGTGTGTGTGTGTGTGTGTGTGTGTGTGTGTGTGTGTGTGTGTGTGTGTGTGTGTGTGTGTGTGTGTGTGTGTGTTCGTGTGTGTGTGTGTGTGTGTGTGTGTGTGTGTGTCTTTTCAGACTTTGCTCATTGTTTTTTCTTGGGGCATGTAACTGCTCTGTTGTCAGGCCTGGCCATTTTTCCTCAGTGTGCTTACTCTTCCCCTTTTTATTTTCTCCTTGTTGGCTCTAGTTACCTTGTGTTGTGGTGCATAGTCATTAGATAATAGTTTATAATTAAGTTTATCTTTCATGCATGGTAGGTAATAGTTTATAATTATTTGAGTGTGTTGTTTAAATCCATTGTATAGGATTCCTTATTCGGTTTCTTTCTTTGCGGTATTAAACCTGTTACATTCCCGGAAAAGATGATGGGCTTTCATGAGTATATTGACTGTGGTCATAAGCTACCTTCTCAATATTTGCATGAAAGGTGTGATTACTGCTTTAGAGGTAGGTTATCTAGAAAGAGACTGTTAGGCTTGTATCTGTTTCAGGACAGGGCATTGACTGACTGATAGACGGGCCAAGTTATTGTTGAAAGGGCTCTTTCCCAATTCTTCCTCGACAGTCTCCATTTCAGTTGGTTCTCCTTCTCTGTCTGGTAAGGAAAATAACTAAGAGGATGAAGAAAAGGAGGTCAGGATATGATTGACTGAGTTTTCAGTCTCTGATGAGCCAGTGCAAAAGGCCCCAAGGCCCTCTTGTTTCTTTGACTCCTGCTGTAGATCCAACCTTGGCATCCCCCTGGTACTGATTCCTAGTCCTATCAGCACTGGCATTGGCTTTTACAGGTATCAAGACTCCTTCTGGATGCAGCTCCAAAGTCGGGTCTGCGTCAATCACCATTTATTGCTGTTACCCAAGATCCAGAGTTCCCACCAGAGCCTTCACTCTCTCACGTCTGATCTTCTCTGTTTAGGGTCCAAGATTTGGTCAGACACCTGCAGTGATCTGCTAAGACACCCTTGATGGTTTCCTCTAGGTCTGCTATGTCTATTCAGAGTCTTAGGGGAGTTGATTTGGACAAGATAATGGAGATGTTCTTGAGGGCCCAGATTGACTTGGGGATCATTCTCTCTCACTCTGCCCTGAAGGTGGAGAGAGCTTGCTCTTCCACCACTTGCCATCTCTGTCCTTCTGTGGTCTTCAGAGCCACTGGTCCTGGATCTGAGTCCTGTTCGGCACCAGTGGCTTGGCTACCTTTGATACCAGTGTCTATCTTGATGTACTTCACTCCGGCTCCATTGTTGTCATCTACATCCTGGGACTGGGGGAGGGTTCGGGCTTGACTCTAAGACTTCTTAAACTGCTGTTGCCCTTCGTGCTTTGACCCTGGACAACTCATCTCCTGTCTCAGTTTTGGATGTGGCCAAGTCACTGGCTGGGGTGAGTGCTTCTATATCTGTGGATTGAGTAAGCTCCTTTCTCAATCATCCTGTTTCAGCACAGGCAGTTAAGGTTATAGAAAAGGTTTTTCCTGCTCAGGGACTGGTTTACCAGTCCTCTGTGTCAGATCCATTCTGATCCTCTCATCTTCCTGGAAATTTAGTATTGCATCACCTTGCTCAGGGATAGCCTGCACCCCAGGATTTCAAGCAGCCCCAGAACTGAGTCTTCCTTTGGCATCCTTGTCTCCCTGGTCTTTCCTACCATGTTGAAGCACAAGAAACATCAGTGTAAAAGGAAGCACCTAGAGTCCCACAGGTGTCTTTAACAAAGGACTCTGACCTCGATGAGGGGTAATAGTTCCCAGAATCCCCCTATGATAACACCTTTTTTTGGTGACCTCCTTGAATTGAAGAGACAGATCGAGGGTGGACCTCCAAAGTCCCTTCCCCCTGATGAGTCATTGTATTTTGAGGCCTTCATTGCAGACCCATCCATGAATTGGGTGGTACACTTTCCAGACGTGCCCACTGACCTGGTGTCTAGGAGGGCATGGAGTGAACCTAAAGATGTGGACTCTATATTTAGGAAGCCAAAATCTTAGTTCCATCCAAGGATAGGTGTCATTGGAGCATAGGGCCCGCAGTCTATGCCATTGTTCTTGCAGTGTCACCAGAGAAAGAGCTCTCAGACGAGAGTACATCAGTTCTTATTCTAACAAAGAATTGAAGACCTTTGGACAGATTTGGGAAACACACCTATGTTTTAGCCACCTTTGCCATCCATGATCTGAACTGTATGGGACACCACACCAGCCTTCAGAGAGACTTGATTTATGAAGTCTCTAAGACAGTAGCATCACAACCGACAGTTGAAACTCCTAAATCTATGGAGGCTCAGTTGTCCATCATTCTGTCTATTTCAAACATATCTATGCATCTTTTTTTCCATTGCAGCAGATGGTATTGCTAGGGTAGTAGTCACCAGCATTGCAGGTCACTGCCATGCCTGGATGCACCTCTGTAACTTTGAGGACCAGGAGCAAGCAGGATGGCAAAATATTGTCTGCCATGGGAATTTGTTTTTCCACCCCTCAGAGGACATTTCACAAAACTAGACTGTTGTAGTGGGGGGTGGTTGTTATTCTAAAAGTCACAACAACTTGTGCAGGACATTCCAGGTGCCAGTACCGGGGGGGGGGGGGTGCTGGGGGTTTCAACAAATGTCTTTTGGGGGTAGTGGCTGTCTGCAAATTTAGGACTTCAAGGGGTCTTTTCTGGCAAACCCTTTCAGCTTTCATAAAAGTTTGCCCGACTGCTGCACCCTTAAGGCTGTCAGTGGGTGCTTAGAACTCCATATCAAGCTTGGGAGGCTATAACAAATAAGACTACTGTTTGTTGAGAGTTGGTAATAGGGGTTACACTGTCCTTTTTTTAGTTTTCCCAGACTTTTCATCAAAAATCTCTTCTGAATGTTCCACCCCATCAGTGAGGGGAGGCAGCAGCAGTGGTCTATTCACGATTCTTTTTGGTGCCCGAGGAAAACAAGGACCTCAAGCCCATTTTGAACCTAAGCAACTAAATGTGTTCATCAAGCAGACCAAGTTCCAGATGAGAATGGTGAAGTCCATTTTGCCTCTGCTGAGGGAGGAGGACTGAATGTGCTTGGTGGGCCTCAAGGATATACTACCATATAAAGATAGCATGACTTTCCAGGATGTTCCAGAATTTCTGACAGGGAGACAATCACTATCAGTTTTGAGTGTAGCCCTTTGACCTTACCACACACACACCCCACCCCCATGACAGTGGTAGCAGCTTAGCTCAGCCTGCAGAGATGCTGCTTTTTTTCCTGTTTGTGAACAACTTGCTCCATACAGGGACTTCAAGGACAGTACTAATTCAGGTGAGAAACTCCTTGCTCCAGCTATGTCTCTCCTTGGGTATTATGGTGAACTTTAACAAATTTAATCCAGGCTCTGGAGTTTTTAGGCTACCATCTGGACACGACCAGTCAGCTTGCTAAACTTTCCTCTCACACGGTTTTTATCTGTACCTCTTCAGGCCCATCTGGTCCTTGCGCTTCAGAGGCCACCAGCTTCTCTACTTCCCTTGGCCAGGTCCTACATCAGCATTCTTCAGTGGCCAGTCCAGTGCTCTATGACAACTCACCTTAAACATTTCCCTATATGACTTATGTAGGTTTGTCATCGTTACATTTCATGGTGGTTGAAGTCTGACCACATCTCCTCAGGGCATTCATTTTTCCTCAGCCCATGGCCACAGTGACCAGGGACACTTCTCTCCTGGGACAGAGGGACATTACAGTGGAAAGACGGTCCAAGGTTCTTGGTCCCAGTCAGATGGCCATCTACACATCAACATTTTAGAGATGAGAGTGATCGTCCTGGCATTGCAGACTTTCCATGACGTCCTCCACAGAGGTGTGATTTCGATCCAGACCAACATCATGGAGGTGGTGTGATTCATCAACAGACAAGGGTGAGCTCAATCCCATCCCCTATGTTGAGAGGCCATGTGGGCGTGGCAGTGGCCAATATATTGTCAACACTTTCTGATAGCAAAGCACATATAGGGGAATTCCAGCATTCTAATGGACAAATTGATAAGGAACATTGTCATGCCGTGCAAGTTGTCTTTCAGGCCATCAGTGGCTGTGCAGATCTTCAGCCCTACTACAACCTATTTGCAACCACTTATAGCATGAAGTGCAGTAGCTTCTTTGCCCTGATCTTTTTCATGGGAAGGTCACCAAGGGATGCTGTAGTCTATGCTTGGCCCCCGGGTCTCCTGTATGTATGCTGTCTAGCTTGTTTAATAATAAAGTTCTTTTATAAAGCAGCTTGTTGCAAGTGAACTGTAATCCTCATAGCCCCCTTCTGGCCCACATATTTCTGGTTCCACTTTGTGGCCTCAAGTAGTGCACTATCCTTGGTCCTTGATCCAGTACCTTATCTAATTTCCCATCCTTCAGGTCAACTTCACCCGATTCTAAAATCCGTGGTACTGACCACTTTGATGTTCATCGTGTTTCACTATTGCAGTCATTACTCTTGGGTTATCCTGCTGGCAGGCTACCCTTAGTCGGCCAGAATTCCGAAGTCTAGGTCCGGCGTCGGTTGCTGTCGCCTCTTCCCTGACGTCAGTGGTGCGCCAGGGGTATAAAAGATGCAGCCGACGTCATTTTCTTCAGTCTTTCTTGCCGCGCGGTGCCCGAAGCAAAAGCAGTTTGCAAGTGCTAGTCGGCCGACTCCTGAGATTTTCGAATTTCAGAACCGAAGTCTTCATTAAAGCTAAGTACCCCATTGGGGAAACTTTTTTCTTGCTCCAGACCGATGTCAGAAAAAGTTAACAATTGTATTTCTTCTGGGAAGCAAATACCTCATAAGGATTTTCACTCTTACTGTATTCCTTGCCTAGGCCCTGATCACAACGTTGCTAGCTGTCGGTTTTGTGCTACATTTAACCAAAGCACTATCAAGCGTCGGTTCGATTTTGCATTTCATTACTTTGGCCGAAGATTTAATTATATTATGCCATTGGACCAGCCGACAACCAGAGTTTACAAAAAACGCAAAGACAAGGAAAAGGATAGGCATCCGAGGTCCAAAACCGACGACGAGGCCTCTTCTAGGCCAGTCGCCGGTTCTCAGTGAGGCGCTTTCGCAGCCCCTGACGCCCGCTACCTCAGAGCCACAGGCCGCTACCGACTCCCACGTGGAGCCGACTGGGCCTTTGGATACTCAAGGTATTGGACACTTGGAAATCATTCCCTCAGATGGGTCCGGAGCTGCTGAGCAGGCATCGGCTTCTGAGGGTGTCTTCAGACCTACACAACTATATATTAAGCCATCTTCAGCTTCAAAGACAAAGACTAAAGCAGCTCTAAAGACAAAGAAACAAGTACAGCATTCTCCTACTCAGATTTCATGCCTAAAAAAATGGATGCTCAAAATGGCCGAAGACGTAATTACTTTGATCAGGAGCTCCCATCCCCCTCCTGATAAGAGGCCTTGGCAGGAGACAGAGTATGATTCTTCTGATCAGGTTTCTATTTCCTCTGATTCCTCTTCTGAACAGGATTATTCCATGATTCCCTATGAGGATTCTGATGCTGAAGAATCCGTTCCTTCAGCCTCTCCTCCTGAGGATTATTCTTTTGGGGAAACCTTGCATACCATGAGGGAGCATTTCCACTGGGAGAGCCAAGATTACTCTGAATCTAAGAAAAGGCTCAGGGACTTTCTGCTACTTCCTCAGCACAGACCCCTTGCTATTCCACCTGTTCTAGACATTGTAGATGATGTTTTTTCAGAGTCCGGCCTGTCCCCTGACTCTTTATCCCCTGCATCTGCTAAGCCAGACAGATACTACAGGGTCCCGGATTCTCATAAATTCCTATACAAAAACCCCGCTGCTAACCCAGAAACTATATCTCAGGGTCCCAAAGGGGTTAAAGCTTCCACTGCAAAAAACCCTGTCCCCTCTGATAGGGATTCTAGGGCTCTAGACAGATGGGGGAAAAAAGACTACACTTCTGCTACCCTGACTTTGAGGGCTTTAAATTGTCAGTTTCATATGCTTAAATATCAGCAATATTTAATGTCACTGCTTAAACAGAAATTGTTGACAAATACTGAATGTTCAGAGAACAAGGAATTGCAGGATTTATTGCATGCAGCTGAACAAGTGGGAAAGCATACTTTGCAATGTGGTTATGATTCACTGGAGGCCTCTTGCAGGGCCGCTGTTACAGGTTCTGTTATTAGAAGGCATGCTTGGTTAAAGGAACAGAATCTGCCTGATCATGTTAAAGCAAAATTATTAGATGCACCATTACAGCATGATACTTTGTTTGGTACTAAAGCAGAAGAGGTGTTGAAAAAAATGGAGGATAAAGCAAAATCCATGCAAACAGTCAAGGATTTCTTACATGTACATCCACTCAGGTTTAGCAGGAACTGGCTTTCTAAAAATTGGTCCTTTCCAGTGTCAGACAGAACTCAAAGAGGCAGATACAGGCGTCCCAGAGGCAGGTCTCAGCCCCAAGGCTCATACAGGCCTAAACAATGGGGTGCTCCTACCTCCAAAAGTGGTGAAGACAAATCACAACCTTACAGGAAACAGTCCCAATGACTTTGCTCTACCAGATCCAAGCACTTTTCTTTTGGCAGCCCCCTTAAGGGGAAAACTGGCACTTTTTTCATCAAATTGGCAAATGGTTACCCAAGACAAATGGGTCCTGAACATAGAGTCCCAAGGCTACAGGTTCCATTTTCACACTCTACCAAGGACAAAGGGTATGCCAAACCTGCCACACAGTCAATGGGCAGAGGCACAAAAACAAATTACAGCCCTCATGGACATGAGGGCCATTCAGCAAGTACTACAACAAGAGCAGGGGCAAGGATTTTACTCCAGACTTTTCCTGGTACCCAGAAAGGACAAAACCTGGAGACCAATACTGGACCGATCTATACTAAATACATTTCTGGAAGTTCCAAAATGCAAGATGTTGACTCTACAGCAGCTACTGCCCATGCTGGGCAAGAAGGCTTGGCTCGTAACTTTGGACCTAAAAGAGGCATACCTGCATGTCCCAATCAGACAATCTTGCAGACGATACCTCAGATTCATAGCTGGCTCAATGCATTACCAATTCTCTGCACTGCCCTTTGGCTTATCTACTGCACCCAGGATCTTCACAAAATGCCTGGCACCAGTAATTGCGTTTTGCAGACAAAAAGGAATTCAAATATATCCCTTCTTGGACAACTGCCTAATTCAAGCAGAGAACAAAGACACTCTTCTAAAGCATCTGGCGTTTGTGAAAAGATTAGTAATGTGCCTAGGGTACACAGTAAACGAAAAGAAATCAAAACTAGTGCCCTCTCAAGAGATAATATTCCTGGGTGCAAGCTTAAATACAACTGCCCAGATGGCTTATCTCACGCCAGACAAGCAAAAGCAACTGACTACTTACTTCAAGAAATTGGCAACAAAAACCCACTTATCTGCAAGGAAATTTCAGCAGGCCTTGGGTTTCATGGTATCCTGCATTCTACTAATTCCATATGACAGACTGCATATGAGAAAACTACAATGGTACCTAAAAAGTGTTTGGACTCAGCATTGCCACAGGAGTTTCGATGGAGGGCAGAAGCCTGTCACCACAGCAAGGGTCTGCCATTCAGTTTACCCACAGCCAGACAGACACTGGCAACGGATGCATCAGATTATGCCTGGGGTAGTAAAATGTATTCAGGGCACATGGCCTGCAAACCAGATGCATTTTCACATCAATCAAAAAGAGATGCTAGCTGTTCAAAATGCCCTGACAGCTTTCAAGGACCTGCTTCATCCAGGACAGTTACTGATAAAGACAGACAACACTACGGTCATGTGGTACATAAACAAACAGGGAGGTACACATTCCTACCCCCTCTGCAGACAAGCAATGACCTTATGGGACACAGCATTGGCTCTTCAAGTTCACCTGCAAGCACAATTCCTGCCAGGAAAAACAAATACTCTGGCAGATGAACTAAGCAGAAACCTCATGGATCCCGACAAATGGAAACTGGATCCACAAGTCTTCAACATGATAATAAGGAAATGGGGATGCCCAGACATAGATCTATTTGCCTCTCCTCACAACTGCCAATTGCAGATATTTTGCACAAGGATTTATCACAAACAAGCATGGAAAGTGGACGTCCTCTCATTCAGCTGGAAAAACCTAACAGTAAATGCTTTTCCCACACTGCCTCTCCTTCCCAGACTACTCCTAAAGGTCAGACAAGAGAAGCCAAAAAATTATACTGATTGCACCAGACTGGCCATGCCAGCACTGGTACCCAGTCCTAAAGAGCTTGTCTCAAGGTCCAGCATGGATATTGCCTGAAACTTCTCACTTGCTGACCCAACAAAACAATCAGATCCTGCACAGCCAACTCAGGACCTTAAACCTGGCAGCATGGCGGATAATATAGCCATACTGAATACTCCTCTTTCAAAAGCTGTTATGGATGTTATCTTGGAGGCCAGGAGGCCCAGTACCAGAAAATCTTATGCCGAAAAATGGAAGAGATTCTGTGCTTGGAAGCAGGAACAAGGCATTGACACGTGTGTACCAAATATCCCTCAGATTTTACAATACCTAACTGAGGTGCTGATTAAAGGCCTTTCTTTCTCATCAATTAAAATTCATGCCTCTGCCATTTCAGCCCATTACAATACGGAACCATCTATCTTTTCTCATCCTTTAATAAGACAGTACCTCAGAGGGGCCAAAAACTTTAGGCCTCCAAGGAGAGCACCAATTCCGGCATGGGACCTCAATTATGTTCTGGAAAAAAACTCACACTGCCTCCTTTCGAGCCAACATCAACAGCAGATGTAAAATACTTATCCTGGAAAACAGCTCTGCTCCTAGCTATAACCTCTGCAAGGCGAGTCTCGGAGTTACAAGTACTCATGACTGTAGAGCCTTTCATCATTTTTCATCCGGACAGGGTTTCTCTGAGGACAAACCCTACATTTATGCCTAAGGTGGTGTCCAGTGTGGCCCTCAACCAAACCATTCACTTGCCTACCTTTTATCCAAATCCACAGAACAAGGGTGAGAAAATTCTGCATTCTTTGGACATACACAGACAGTTACGCTTCTACTTGGACAGAACTAAAGCTTTCAGAAAGACTGAGCAACCTTTAGTGTCTTATGCTGCAGGATCACAAGGAAAGGCTATCTCAAAACAGACCATTTCTAAATGGATAGGCCATTGCATCCATTTCTGCTATTTTCAACATGGCAAATCAGTGCCTAAGGGCATTAGGCTTCACTCCACCAGAGCAGCAGCCAATTCAGCAGCCTTCCTCAGAGGAGTACCAACCAAAGATATCTTAGAGGCTGCAATTTGGAGTTCAGTGCACACCTTCACAAAGCACTACCACTTACCTCTTTACTCTTAAGTCCAGAGCAGGCTTTGCCACTGCAGTTCTGCAGGGCCTCATAGCCTCTCCTAATCCTATTTAGCCCAGCCACCCATCCTCAGCTTTGGGATTCTACCCAAGAGTAATGACTGCAACAGTGAAACACGATGAACATAGTACAGTTGTGTACCTACCATAAATGTAGATGTTCGAGTGTATTCACTGTTGCAGTCCAGGTTACCCACCCACCATCCCCCTTGTCTTTGCTGGGACCTATCTACACTTCTCTATCCTATACAACCTATTTGGTGTATTTGCTTGAAGATGAAGGAAATGTTATTTTTGTGCATGCATTTTTTATTGGCATATTTTTCAGCCTACCCTTTTGGGGGCACCTGACATCTGGGGCAAGAAAAACTGAAGAAAATGGCGTTGACTGCATCTTTTATACCCCTGGCACACTGATGTCAGGGAAGAGGCAACAGCAACCGACGCTGGACCTATGCTTTGGAATTCTGGCCGACTGAGGGTAGCCTGCCAGCAGGATAACCCAAGAGTCATGACTGCAACAGTGAATACACTCGAACATCTACATTTATGGTAGGTACACAACTGTACTTTCCTCCACTTCCAGTGATGGTCAGAGATCTCAAGCTATCCGATAGTTAGTTATATGTATATTTTCTTCATCTCAGAAGCCCACCACCAGGAAAATGTATGGTAGTAAATGAAGAAGATTTAGTATTTGAGTCATCTCAAAGGGTCTAGACACCTTTACCGCTTCATTAGATGCAAGCTTGGACTTTTTAACTGGCCTTTTCCCATCTGGGACTAGCTGCTCTACTGTTAAGGTTCAGTTGGCGTCCATTTCCAATTTTAATGTTGGCCAGGATCATCTTCCCACAACTTCCCTAAGGTTATCTAAAACCTTTGTGAAAGGTACCTTTCTTTTCAGACCTCCTTTGAGGGGAGCCAGTTCCACATTGAGATCTGTCCCTTTTATTACAAGCCATAACCAAGGCACCTTTTGATCCTGCTGCTCTAGTGGATCTAAAGATTTGTCATGGAAAACTCTCTTCTTAATGGTAGTAACCTCCGTCACATGAGTGTAAGCCGGCTTTGTCCGGTAGTCCCCCCTTACCTGATTTTTCACAAGGACAATGTTTCATTGTGCACTAATCCAGCCTTTTTGCCTGTGGTGGCTTTGGAGTCTAATCTGAATCAATTTGTTCATTTACCAGTATTCTTTCCAAATTTCAGTAATAAGGGAGACTGGGCTTTCATCAACACTTGAGATTTTATTTAGCTAGGATCAAAGACTTTAAAAACTCAGACTAGCTCTTTGTGTCCTTTTTAAGGTTAAGCTTCGTAAAGGAGATTATAAACCACTCTGTCCATATGGATTTATGTCTGCATATCCTTTGTCTACACAGTTATTGGTTTATCCTTGTCTTCCAGAACAAAGGCTCATTCTACCAGGGCAGTATCCACCTCAACAGCTTTTTTCAGTTGAGTTTCTTTGGATGGTATTTGCTCAGTGGGTACCTAGTCAAACTCTTATACCTTTGTGTTTCATTACAAGCTAGACATTCACTCTAATTTGAGGGCTTCTTTTGGCCCTACCCTTGTGTTGAATGTTCTCTCCTAATATCACCGTGCTAGTCTGTTTGGGAACTCTGCCCCAGAGGTTGACATGGATGGAAGACACAAAATCGGATAGAAAACTTAATTTACTTAATATAATGCTAGATCAGTGTTTTCTTCTCTATTTTAAAGCATCCCTTCCTCTACCCCCCTAGCTAATTGTCATCGGTATTTGTTCATTCTTTGTAGACCTGTCCATTGTTTAGTTGAACCCATTTGGTCTTGACCTTGTGATTTCTTAGGTGATTATACTTGGTAGATGTCAGGTATTGGAGGGGCAAACTCGATCTGAGGAGATGTATGGATGCAGAACATCATGGGAGGGTAGTTGGAGCTAGTCAGAAGTGCTGGTGTCAGATTATTTTATTAATTTATTTGACATTTGTTTACCGGGGTGGTCTGACTGGGTCTACAGAACCCATTTTCACCAGAGGCCCCGGGAGAAAAGCTCTGCATACAGTATAATACAATACAATGCAAATTACATTAGAAATACTATACGAAAAATAAGTTGAAAGAACAAACTGTGTTACAAGATGTTGCAGTATATTACTACACGTGTACACAATTCTATAGAGTTAAAACATTACAGGCAATATAGTCACTCTCACCATACATGATGTAGATAGTGTCCAAAAAACATAGCACGTAGGTAGTGCAATGTGTGACATTGACTATTATAGTACATGAAAAATAGAATGTTAGTTTCAGTTAGGAAAATAGCAGCCAGAAAGTTAGTAATCCAGATAGATAGTGAGAGAGAGTTAAGAAGAATAGAAGCAATAAAGCCTGAGCAGTAGCTTAAGGATATGGTATAGAAACAGAGGAGGAGTTAGAAGAGCCTTAGGATGTTACAGTCTATGAGAAATTGAAATGTGACAGAAGAGGAAGATGGAGCTAGCATAGAAGAAGAGGAAGACCCGAGTATTAGGCAGGATTTATGCAGGAGCAGAGCCATGTATTTTTGAGATGATTTTTTTAAAGAGGCTTTGAAATGGGTTAAGCCAGGCATATACTGTTAGCTAGAGGTAGTGAATTCCAAAATATAGAGACAGAGTATGAATACAGAGAGTGACCTGGTTTTCTTGTGGGTTTTGAGATAGCTAAGAGATTTTTGTCTTTTGATCATAGGGGTCGATTTGGTGTGTAAGGTGTGACTAGACTGGCTAGTGCAGCGCAGGCAGTAGGCTTGAAAATAAGGATCTGAAGTAGTTAACTTAATTTATTTGCAACCTGTGGGTATTCAGATCCATATCGGATCCGAGCTGGCAACATTTTTTCAAGTATCTGCTCCAAGCTCCTCCCCTTACCCATAATCCCCCACTTCTCCTACCTTCCCTCAGATCTCGTTTGCCGCTTCATGCATACACATCGTGGTCTCTTTAGCTCCAAGTTGGGTGTAGTAAGTGGAAGCTTTTTTCAGATTTATTTAGTGTGTGTGTGTGTGTGTGTGTGTGTGTGTGTGTGTGTGTGTGTGTGTGTGTGTGTGTGTGTGTGTGTGTGTGTGTGTCTTAATTTTGGGTTCAGTTTTGGCTGAGTAGATTTTTGTGATGGCTGAGCAGCCAAAACCAACCTTTAAAAAATGCACAGAGTGTGGCCAGAAGCTTTCACTGGCTGATGGCCACACTCTGTGAGTTATTTGCCTGGGTGTTCCACACCTATCTTTGCCTTGTAGTGTGTGTGCAGGGTTCAACCGTAGGGCCTTGAAGGAAAGGAAGGCAAAGCTGGTAGCTAAGGGCCTGCTACCAGTGTCTGACTTGGACATGGCGACCTTGGCTCCAGTAGACGATCAACACCGACCCCCCCCCCCCCAGGCTGGGACTCAAACTCCCTCTAAGCCTTCTAATGTGGGGACAAAAACTAGAGAGAAACAGGACAAGAGAGATAAAGACAAGCGGTGGGGGGAGGCACCACAAGCGGTCTGCAGAGTGGGAGCTTTTTCCTAGCCTGCCTACAAAAGTTACCAGGACTACCTCTCCTCGGCTCCACTCACCAAGGTTCTCCCCGGAGCTGACTGAGCCCTTGGACCAGAGGCCTTCTTCGAGGTCGTCGCACCGACCAGCCAGATCCGAGTCTGTTGCCTCCTCGCTTTCGACTCGGAATCTGTCGGAGCTAGACATGGACGGGATGATGCAGAGGTTCATTCGGACCCAAATCCAAATGGGAGTCTTGCCAGGCCCCTCTCCGGCCGGAGAGGGGACCTGCATGCCCTTCTTCCATCCAATCTCTCCTTTCCCGATCCGACCGTGGTTTCTGGGTTTATGGATCCTCAGAGCTGAGTGTTTGGCGCAGACGGTTCCTTCAACCACGATGCCGGCGATTACCTTTAGTTGCTCGGATCAGACCTGTTCGTATCTGAGCAACCCTCGGGGCCGAGAACGGGGAGTCTGATCCGAGGGAACGGAGGTGTCTTTGGCTCTGACTTTGTTGGATCCGAGCCATTCCTTCTGAACCCCGACTACCTTGGCCTCTGTTCTGATCCTCACGGCAGAGCCGAGGAGAGCTTCCTCCTTGTTGGTTGCTAAGGAGGTGTGCTGTCCTTCGGTATTCAACGTGGTGGAGAGGGTTCACTCCCAAGGATTGAGACCCCAACCCATTGCCTTGGACTACGCCCACGCTCCAGTGGATTTGGTCACGACTCCCATCAGTTTGTCCCAGGCACAGCCTGTGCCAGAGGACCCCCAGGTGGATCCCATCATGGAACCCCCCCCCCCCTCGTGACGTATGAGCCCTCTTCAGAGAGTCCCCGTAAGCACTCGTGTAAGAGGAGGCACATTGACTCCCTGATACTGACTTAGATGAAGATGAGGGTTCCCCCAGCTCACCTCCCAAAGATGTCTCCTTTGGAGACATCATGGAGATCCTCCGCCAGAGAGGAGGTTGGTCAGCCCCAAAACCCTCTACGGATGAATCAATATTCCTGGATGTCTTTGGTACGGGTCCATTTACATCCTGGGTGTCCCCTCCTGCGGATCCCTTAGTGGATCTCATTACCATGCGGGCATGAAAGGAGCCTGACACCATAGAGCCAATACCCAAATGCCCAGACAGGATCCTCTCTCCTCCCACAGACAGACAGGCCTAGTACCCTTGTACAAGGGATCCCAGGTGGATGCTATGGTGGTTGCAGCTGCCAAGAGAGAACTGGCACAGGAAAGTTCTTTGGTCCACCCTCCGGACAAGGAGTCTAGGGCGGTGGATCGATTTGGGAAGCAAATCTTTTCTTCAGTGATGTTTTCTATTTGAGCACTGAAGTATTTGGCACACGTCATACGACTTCAGCGAGACCTGGTCACAGAGTTCGCTGTGTTGCCCCCAGAGTCTTTGTCGCCAGAGGACAAGTGGCTGTTCTCAGCGAAAATGTTGACTCTAAAGTCTGTTTCGAACACGTGCATGCATCTTTTTTCCCATGCAACGGAAGGAATGACTAGGGCGGCTGGGACCGGCGTAGCTATGAGGCGACATGCCTGGCTCAGACTATGTCAATTCGCGGACCCCTTCAAGGCATCATTCACAAATGCTCCCTTTGATGGTTCTTCCCTGTTCGGGAAGACTGTACGTGACACCCTGGTCCAGAGCGAGAAAGACGTGAAGACTCTGCTGTCAGAGTCCACTTCTCTAGCCCTCAAAGATCCTTTTCTAGGAATTAGAGAGGTCAAAAGAAGATGTGGTTCCAAAAATCTCAGTTTTCCCGGGACTGTCAGGACAATTCGTCCCCTAGAGGCAGAGGACGACAAGACAGACGCCGCCCCAGAGGCAGAGGGGGGCCGAGGAACTTTGGGTCTAGGGAGACCTTCTCGGACAGACCCATGCAGCAACCCTGAGGGGTTGCCCGACTGTCCTGCTCTGGAGACAGTCGGGGGAAGATTGTCATTGCACCTAACAGCTTGGGAGTCCATTACGGCGGACCGTTGGGTGCTCCAAATAATTTCCAGAGGCTACGCCATCCCGTTCGTTGCCCCACCCATCCAACCAAAATGCCTCCCGGATGTTCCACCCGCTCAAAGGGAGGCAGCAGCGCAAGAAATTTCAAAGCTGCTTCGCAATCTGGCCATCGAACCGGTACCCCCAGAGCAGTCCGGATTAGGCATTTACTCCAGGTTCTTTTTAAGTGCCAAAAAGGATGGGGGACCTCAGGCCCATATTGGACCTGTTAACCCTGAACCTGACCATAGCCAAGCAGAAATTCCGGATGATCACCTTGCAGTCCATTCTACCGTACCTCTGAGAATGCGACTGGATGTGATCGATAGACTTCCAGGACATTTACTACCACATCAAAATTCGCAGAATCTCCAGGAGATTCCTTCGCTTCCAGCTGGAAGCCAATCATTTCCAGTTCAGAGCCCTACCGTTTGGTCTCACCACAGCCCCCAGGGTGTTTACCAAGGTTATGGCAGTTGTAGCGGCTCACCTGAGGCTGCTGCCACCAAGCGTCTACTTTGCATGGCCAGAGACTCCTTCCTGCATCTGGCAGTCAACCTAGAAATTACAGTCATCATCTCCTGCTTGAACCCGACACAGACCTTGGAATTTATAGGGGCACGGCTGGACACTCTACAATTGCAAGTCTTTCTCACACTAGACAGGGTCCAGAGTCTACGGGCCCATGTATCATTGATCCTTGGCCCCAGGCTGCCAACGGCGAGTGATGTTCTCCAAGCCCTAGGCTCCATAGTCGCAGCAATCTCAATCCTTTTCTACCATACTATTGGTCTCGGAAGCAATGGAGAGCAGAGGAGATCTTCCTTGCATGGGGTCAGCCGTACTGCGATCTCTTCGCATCTCCTTCCACTGCAAAGTGCAATGAGTTCTTCGCTCTGATCCCCTCACCAGGGGACTTCCCCAGAGACTCTCTCATCCATGCTTGGCTTCCCGGGTTACTGTATGCTTATCCCCCGTTACTTCTCATTCCGAAGTTTCTTCAGAAAGCTTGCCGACTGAGGTACAAAGTGATCCTCATTGCCCCGTTCTGGCCTCTTCAGGTGTGGTTCCCCTTCCTCTGGTCTCATGTTCTAACTCCTCCTCGGATTCTGGATCCTTGCCCAGATCTCATCTCTCTTCTCTCATGAATCTCTCTGCCCGACCTGGGCAGCCTCAAGCTGATGGCTTTATTGCTCCAGTTCCCCTGATTGCTAGGACTCCCGGTCTGTCATCTTCAGTGAAGACTATTCTGGTGGCATCCCACAAAGCTTCCACTAGGAAGGTTTATCACAGCAAATGGAAACACTTCTCTATTTGGGCTTCTCAGAGGAACCGAGATCCCTTTACAGCCCTGGTTCCTGTGGTGTTGGAGTTTTTGTCCAATATTTTCCAACAAGGGGCTAGTTCCACCACGGTAAATGTACAACTGGTGGCCATCTCTAATTTTCATGTTGGTGAAAACATTATTTATTTCCAGTTTGATGATTGTAGAAATCCACTGGGCTCAAAAAGCCCATTTTCAGTGGAGGCCCGGGGAGTAAAACTCCAATAATACATAGTACAAGCTCCATAATATGAAGTACAGTACATAATGGAAACAGAAACAAACTAAGCAAATTTGACATACAAAATAGCAAAAACTAAACAAAAGTTAAACAGCAGCTTGGAGAAGGATGTAAAGCATATTTACATGTTTAGTGGTTGAGAACAGTAGTACAAGGTTAAAATAATACAAAGGTTTGAATCATCTGAGAATGATATAGAAGTAACATTAGCATGGATGAGATGTCCTTTAAGAATGCAACTGCAGTCATAACATATGGGTTGTCCTGCCTCAGGCAGCCCTCGGTCGGCCGGATTCCAAAGTCTGGGTCCGACGTCGGCTGATGTTGCATTTCTCTCCGACGTCAGAGCGGCTGGAGTATATAAGCATCAGCCGACACCATCTTCTTCAGTCTTTCTTGCCGCGCAGTGCCCGAAGCAGAAGCAGTTCGCAAGTGCCGGTCGGTCAGCTCCTGTATTCTTCGAAACCGAAGTCATCCAAAAAGCTAAGCGATGTCAGAAATTACTGAAAAAGTAAATAATTGTTTGTCTTGTGGTAAACAAATACCTCATAAGGATTTCCACTCTTACTGCCTCCCTTGCCTTGGCCCAGACCACGACGTCTCGGCCTGTGCCGCCTGTGCTCGCTTCAATAAGCACACTCTCAGGCGCCGGGCGGAGTTTGCAGAAGACTTTCGGCGACAAATTTGATTATACAATGCCGTCGGAACAACCGACAATGCAGACTCCTAAGAAACGAAAAGACCGGGACCGACATCCTCTGCCCGCGTCTTCCACCGACACCACGCCAAAACTAACACCAGTGCCCGGTTCCCTCTGAGGCGGTTATTCCACCGCTCCGAACCGAAGACACCGCATTACCGACACCTCCGATACCGGAGGCCACTCCGACGCCAGTTATTGATTTTCCTCCGGATACCGAAACCGAGGAAATGCCCGAGACCATTGCTGTTGATAAGGTCACTCCTGCACGTGGAGCGGCTAGGCCTCCCATGTCCATGTCTATCAAGGCCTACACACGTGCTAAGGCAGCCAGCAAGTCCAAGCATCTTACTGCTAAAACCTTACCTCAGCCTACTCCTGAAACTCAGATCATGTCTATGGCCGCAGATTTAATTTCCCTGATCAGAGGTTCCCAGGCCCATCCTGAGAGAGGATCCCAGCCTCCTCCTGACAAGAGGCCCAGGGTTGAACCCTCTGACCTCTTCCTTCAGATGAAGATTCTGAGGACTCTGTTCACTCCGAAAGCCAGGAAGAGCCCTTCCAGACCTATGAGGATTCAGATGCAGAGGACTCCATTCCCTCAGCCTCCCCTCCTGAGGATATTTCTTTTGGGGAAGTTCTGCATTCCATGAGGGAGCATTTTAAGTGGCAAGGCCAGGAATATTCAGATTCCAGAAAGCGCCTTCGAACCTTCCTTAAAAAGCCCCAACACAGAACCTATACCTCCTGTGCTTGATGTTTTGGATGATTTGTACTCTGACTCCAGTGTTACCCCTGATACTCTTCCTCCTGCTCCTGTCAAGCCTGACAGATACTATAGGGTCCCAGAAACCCATTCTCATTTCTTTAAGGCCCATGCTGTTGATTTAGAAACAATTTCCCAGGGACCTAAAGGGGTTTCAGCTACCACCTCCAAAAGCCCTTTGCCTTCCAACAGGGAAGCAAGGTCCTTAGAGAGATGGGGGAAGAAGGTTTACACCTCCACTACTTTATCTATGAGAGCTCTCAATTGTCTCTTTCACATGTTTCAATATCAGGATTTCCTGTTAGATGATTTACAGAAAACATTGGCCTCTCCTGAACCCTTAGATAGGAAGTCTTTGCAGGAGGCTGTGCATAATGCTCAACAGGTTAGCAATCACTTTCTACAGTGTGGATATGATGCATTGAAGGCTTCATGTAGGGCAGCTATGACAGGGGCGGTCATTCGTAGACAGGCATGGTTAAAAGAACAACCTTTACCAGATCATGTTAAGGCAAAACTTCTTGACGCACCCTTGGAAAAGAACAAGCTTTTTGGTGCTAATGCTAAAGATGTGTTAAAGTCCATTGAGGAAAAAGCCAAGTCAGTTCAGACAGTAAAAGATTTCCTCCAGGTTCAGCCGCCCAGATTCAGCAGGAACTGGCCTTCTAAAAACTGGTCCTTTCCTAATCCTGAAAGATTTCAAAGGGGCAAAAACAGGCGTGGCCGAGGAAGAGGACAATACAGAGGATTCTACAGGGGACGACAATGGCAACCAACAAACCAAAGAAGTGACACAGGGGTTTCTCCTGCCCCGCAGGGACAATCTCAATGACTTTCCTCTAGTTCCGCTAACCAAGGAGCAAACAGAAGCTCCTTTGGGCGGAAAGTTCTCTCTGTTTTCAAAAAAGTGGCACAAAGTGACAAAAGACAAATGGATTTTGGACATTATAGACTACGGTTACAGGTTCCATTTTCATACCTTGCCAAGAAAACAAGGCATGCCAAACCTTCCACAAAATCAGAGGGCAGAGGCTATCAAGCAAATTTCTCTGCTTGCACAGATCAAAGCAATAGAAAAAGTTCCACAACAAGAACAAGGTCAGGGGTTTTACACAAGACTGTGCCTTGTTCCAAGAAAAGAAACTCAATGGAGACCAATACTGGACTTGTCCGCTTTAAACACTTTTCTCATAGTACCAAAGTTCAAAATGCTGGCTGTACAGCAACTCCTTCCCATGCTGGGCATGGGGTCTTGGCTTATTCCTCTGGACCTCAAGGAGGCATACCTGCATGTCCCTATCAGACACAGCTGCAGAAGATACCTCAGATTTCTTGCAGGGCCAGAGCATTATCAATTCTCAGCATTGCCATTTGGCTTATCTACTGCGCCCAGAGTATTCACGAAATGCCTGGCATCAGTAATTGCTCATTGCAGGCTCCAGGGGATTCAAATCTACCCGTACCTGGACGATTGCCTCATACAAGTGGACAACAAACTAACCTTGACAAAAACTTGAATTATGTCATACACTTGCTACAGGCTCTGGGATACACAGTCAACTTTCAAAAGTCAAGACTTCAGCCATCCCAGCAAATAACCTTCTTAGGAGCCAAACTGGACACAGTTTCTCAAATGGCTTACCTGACAGAAGACAAGCAAAAGAAGTTAACCCATTACTTCAAAAGTTTAGCAAAGCTCACCCAGATGACTGCAAGGAGTTTCCTACAGGCCCTGGGTTACATGGCATCCTGCATTCTCCTGGTTCCACTAGCAAGACTACACATGAGAAAGCTTCAGTGGTACTTAAAAAGCTTATGGTCTCAACACAGCAACAACCTAGAAGCAACTATCCCACTCATTCCTTGTCTTCAAAAGGAATTTCTATGGTGGGCCACAGCAAGCCAGTCAAACATAGGTATGTCGTTCAAAAAACCTCAGATAACACAAACCATGACCACAGACGCCTCAGACCTTGGATGGGGGGCGCACATGGAGGGCAGATGTATTCAAGGACATTGGTCTCCAAAGGAAACAAATCTGCATATCAATCAAAAAGAAATGCTAGCAGTAATGCATGCCATCGAGGCCTTTGGGCAACAACTTCAACAAGGCCATCTATTAATACGGACAGACAACACCACAGTGATGTGGTACATAAACAAGCAGGGGGGCACTCATTCTTACCCCCTTTGCAGACTGACAATGAATCTTTGGAAAAAATCACTGGGTCTAAACATACAGTTACAATCCCAGTTTGTTCCAGGCAAAGACAATGTTCTGGCGGACAGTCTAAGCAGGAATTTCCTAGACCCCCACGAATGGAGGCTACATCCAGACATCTTCTTACGACTCACCTCGACATGGGGCAGGCCGGACGTAGACCTATTTGCCTCCCACCTCAATCACCACTTAAAAAGTTCTGCTCAAGGACATATCATCCACAAGCATGGAAAATAGATGCCCTCTCATTCAACTGGAGCTCCCTGATAATTTATGCATTTCCACCTCTGCCACTGATGACCACAGTGTTATTAAAGATCAAAGCAGACAAGCCGAAGGGGATCCTAATAGCTCCAGACTGGCCAAGACAACACTGGTGCCCACTACTACGGAGCATATGTCACAACAAAACGTGGGCCCTTCCACAATGGCCCCAACTTTTGACTCAACACAACTTCAGGACAGTTCATCCCAACATCCAGACGCTACAGCTAACAGCTTGGGAAATCCCATAACTAACCTTGATTTACCTCTCTCCAAGGAAGTTCAGCGGATACTAACAGAAGCCCGCAGACCATCCACCAGAAAGGCTTACTCAGCCAAATGGAAAAGATTCAGCATTTGGAATACCAACAAGGGTCATGATGCATCACTTTTGAGCATTCCTCTCATCCTGGAATACTTGGCAGATATGCTACATAAAGGACTCTGATACTCTTCCATAAAAATTCATGCTTCAGCTATCTCAGCTAGATACAACACTGACCCACCTGTGTTTTCACATCCTTTGTTAAGGCAATTTCTTAGAGGAATCAAGAATATAAAGCCCCCAAGAAAGGCACCAGTACCAGCTTGGGACCTCAATTTTGTCCTCCCTTCGAGCCAGCAGCTTCTGTGAATTTACAATTTCTTTCCTGGAAGACAGCTTTCCTGTTGGCCATTACCTCAGCAAGAAGGGTTTCGGAATTACAGGCCTTAATGGCAATACCACCGTTCATAACTTTTCACAGAGACAGGGTCTCCTTACGAACCAACCCTACCTTTCTGACAAAAGTGGTATCTAGGGTTTCTTTAAATCAAGCAATTCACCTGCCTACTTTCTTTCCCAATCCTGAGAACAAAGGGGAAAGACTGTTACATACCTTGGACATACACAGACAACTTCGCTACTACCTAGACAGAACCAAGACCAGTAGGAAGTCTGATCAGCTTTTGTAGCTTACGCCCTGGAGTACAAGGAAAAGCAATTTCTAAACAGACAATTTCAAAATGGATTGGACATTGCATCAGATTCTGTTATTCCTTCCATGGAAAGAGTGTGCCAGCCAATGTCAGACCACACTCCACCAGAGCTACAGCCACCTCTACAGCTTTTTTAAGAGGGGTGCCTACAAAAGACATTCTGGAAGCTGCTACATGGAGCTCCGTGCATACATTTTCCAAACACTACAACCTCCCTTTATATTCCAGATCCAGAGCAGGCTTTGCTTCGGCAGTCCTGCAGGGATTGATAGCTACACCATCCCTTTCTTAGAGCATACCACCTCCCCCAGCTAAGCTTTGGTATTCAATCCATATGTTATGACTGCAGTTGCATTCTTGAAGGACATAGTACAGTTTTGTACCTACCATAAATGTAGATGTCTGATAGATATGCAACTGCAGTCGGGTTTTCCCTCCCTCCTTCCCCTCTATGCCTTGGGTCCACTCCTCTCCCTGTTATCCTTAGCTGGGGATATCTGCTATGGTGTATCTGTTTATTGCTTATTTGTTGTCTGGAAACCTATTTTTGTCTTCCAATTTGATTACAGCCTTCCTTGGAGGGCACCTGGCATCTGGGGCAAGAAACACTGAAGAAGATGGCGTCGGCTGATGCTTATATACTCCAGCCGCTCTGACGTCGGACAGAAATGCGACATCAGCCGACGTCGGACCCAGACTTTGGAATCCGGCCGACCGAGGGCTGCCTGAGGCAGGACAACCCATATGTTATGACTGCAGTTGCATATCTATCGGACATCTACATTTATGGTAGGTACAAAACTGTACTTTCTTTATGCATGAATATTAGCATGAGTTAAATTAATGCAGAGGTTTAAATCCTCTGAGAGTGGTATAAAGGTAGCATTAGCATGAAGGCAGTACATAGGGTTAATCAATGTGTAAGGAAGAACAAACTTTGTGTGTTATAAAGTATTTATGTATTAAGCAGGTTAGGTAGGTGGAGTGCAATTGCATTTCCATTTTTGGAAGAGGTAAGAATGCAGCTGGGTTTTGAAGTGTTCAGAGTTCTCAGAAATTCTTAGAGATGGGGGAAGAGAATTCCATTTTTTGGCAATGGAAAAGGATAGGAGAAGCTGACCAGCAGGATATTTTGGTTTATAAACAGAGATTAGATTTTGGTGGGTAGATTTTAGAATTCTGTTTGGGGTGTATAATATTAAGATGTTTGTTAGTGCTGCGCATATAGTTGGTTTGAAAATAAGCTTGTGAGTGGTGATGAGTTGGAGGTAGTCAAGGTAGTTTGGGAGTTCTAGCCATTGCAGCTGGTGGCGAGGTTTACAGTGGTGAATAGAGTATTTGGAAGTGGTGGCAAACTTTGAGATTTTATTGTAACAGGATTCTAGTTTAGAAGAGATGGAGGAAGATAGTTTGGTTAGTAGGGGATCACCATACATTAGTGAAGGTAGTAAGAAGGTAGTGGCGAGAGTCTGTTTTTTTGAGGGGGAGAGGAAATGGGAGTTTCTGTACAGCATGCCAAGTTTCTGATGGGTTTTCTTTATATTTAGCTGAATATGGATTTCTTATTTTAGGTGTTCGTCAATAGTGACTCCAAGAAGTTTAGCAAAAGGAACAACTTCTATAGTGGAGTTGGCAAGGCTTGTAATCTTGAAAGAGGTTTTGTCTAGGTGGATAGATTTTGAGGGAGACAATCGAAGGATCTTTGATTTGTTGGCATTCAAAGAGAGGTGATTTTGGAGCATTCAGTTCTCAGTAGTTGAGAAGGCAGTTTGAATTTTTGTTTGGAGCTCATGGAGGTTTGATGTAGAGCAAACTAAAGATGAGTCATCTGCATATTGTATTATCTTAGTGTTAGGAATGGCTGCATGGAAATCATTAATGAAGATATTGAAGAGCATAGGGCCAAGAATGGATCCATGGGGTACCCCGGTTGGGGTGGGAAGGAAGGTTGAGGTGCCAGTCTTCCATTGTATTTATTTATTTATTTATTTTAATTTTGTTTACCGGGATGGTCCGACTGGACAAGGTCCGTTTACAGCGGAGGCCCGGGGAGAAAAGCTCCAGTTTAATTAGGATAACATATTACAGTAAATAAACATATAATACCATATGTAGGCAATAGTATCTATTGAACAAGAAATTTCTAGACGGAAGTCAAAAGAGTAGACATTTCTGTAAAAAAAAGCAATTTACATATATACATTTAGTTAGCAAAGAGCATAGTCAGATTTTATTAGGTACATGTTTTCCATGTAAAATATTTTGAGGAAATATATTTATTGGGGCATGAAAAGACAGATAGAAGTTGGTTGTAAAGGTAACAGATTGTGGTCTATGTGATACATGGACAGAGCCAAGAACTTGTGAGATGGGCCTTAAGTGAGTTTTTGAATAGAGTGGTGCTAGCTGCAGAAGTCACAGATGGGGGGAGATTATTCCAAGTTTTGGCTATAGTGTGTGAAAAGAGAGATTTTCCTGCTGTATTATTTGCTGAGGTAGTAGTGAGGAGTGACTTGTTGGCTGAGCGGAGTGGACGATTTGGAGTGTGGCGGGTCAGTAGATGCCTTAATGCAGGAATTTTATTGGGTTGTTTTAGGATGTTATATGATAGAACAAGTTGGTGATATAGTAGCAGCTGTGGCAGTTCGGGCCATTGAAGTTGCCTGAGAGATATGCAGTGATGGGTTCTAAATGGTGTTTTGGCAAACTTGGCAATTCTGTTATAACAGGACTCAAGTTTGTCTAGGTCAGATTTCCTAATGTGAGTGAGAATTGGGGCTGCATATAGTAGTGTAGATAGGAGATGGGTTTGAGCTAGGGTGACTTTAGCTTGATTAGTTAGAAAGTTCTTTGCCTGTATAAGGAACCCATCTTTTTGTGCACCTTTTTTATAGTTTGAGAGATGTGGATGTTGAAGTGGAGGTTGTTGTCTATTTCGATGCCAAGGAGCTTGGTGTGAGGAGAGGGAGAGATGATAGTACCATTGGCGGAGGAGATGGAGAAGAAGACTGGAGTTGTTTTTGATTTGTTTGGGGTAAAAAGTAGTAGTTTGGTTTTGTTAGGATTTAGGATAAGTTGTATATTAGTTATCCATCTTTCTACTGAGGTGAAGGACTCTTGGGTGAGGTCCTGTAGGGAGGTCAGGGATGGAGCTGAGCATATAAGGGTGGAATCATCTGCATATTGGATTAGTGAGGCATGCAGGCTACTTTTGTATAGGTTATTGGTAAATATTGAGAAGAGAAGAGGTCCTAGTATGGAGCCTTGGGGTACACCAATGGTGGTTGGGAGCAGAGATGATAAAGCTCCTTGCCACTGGACAGCTTGTTGTCGTTCTGATAGGTAGCTTTTAAACCAAGCAATAGTGTTTGGGGTGAAGGCTAGGGAGGTGAGGGTATCTATTAGTATGGAGTGAGAGACCATATCAAATGCTTTGGAAAGGTCAAGGAATATGGCTGATACGAATCTGTTGTTATTCCTGTGTTGGTTAACTAGGTCTGTGAAGAAGAGGAGGGCAGTGGTTGTACTATGGTGAGGTCGAAAGCCCTGTTGTGTGGGAGAGAGGAGATTGTTTATGTTTAGGAAGTGCATGACTTGTGAGTGTATGCATTTTTCTAGTATTTTTGATAAAGGTGACAGAGTAGCAATGGGTCGATAATTTGAGAAATCATAGGAGGTGCCTCCCTTATGAAGGGGAATGATATAGGAGACTTTCCACAGATGAGGGATATATGACTCCTGTATAGAGCGGTTGATAAGGATTGAGACTGGGTAGGCTATAGAGTTGGCTGCCATTTTTAGGAAATGTGCTGGTAGCCCATCTGCTGCGAGGGTAGTGGGTTTAAGTTTTAAGAGATGTTTCTTTATTGTAGAGGTTGGGATAGGTGAGAAGGTAGAGAGGAGCAGAGTTGTTTGGTGCTGTAGGCATGGGTGTGTAGTTATTTTTGGCTAGTTGAGTGGATAATGAGTTAATGGATTTGGTAAAATGTTGGTTGAATTTTGAGGCTATTTCGGTAGTTGTGTCTGTGGAGGTTGTGGTGGGAGAGGGTGTGGTGTTTTTTCCTGGTTTTAGTACGGAGTTAATTGCATGCCAGAATTTTTGTGGGCTGTTGGAGTATTTGTTTTGGATATTTAGGTAGTAGTTTTGTTTGTCTAACTTAGTCTGCTGTTTAGCCTGGTTTCTAAGATGTTGATAGTTTTGTTTAGAAAGGCTAGTGTTGTCTTTCTTCCAGGTTTTCCATGCCTTATCTCTATTTTACTGCTTGAGAACTGTTAGAGAGGTAGCTGTTGAACCAGGTAATGGTGTTTTGTGAGAGGTTAAGATTGGAAAGGTGGTGAAGAAGGTGGGTGTGGGAGACTGTGTCGAAAGCCTTGGAGAGGTCAAGGAGGACTGTGGATACAAGTTCTCCGGAGTCACTGACATGGTTTACGATGTCTAGAAAAGAGGGAAGAGCTGTTATTGTGCTTTGGCCAGGACGGAACCCATGTTGTGTTGCGGTGAGGAGTTGGTTATGTGTAATGAATGGCATGAGCTGGATGGAGGTGGATGCATTTCTCAAGAATGTTAAAATAGGGGAGAGAATCGCTGTGGGTCAGAAGTTGGAGATGTTATTATTTTTTGCCTCCTTTATGGAGGGGTAGGATAAAGGCTGCACGCCACAGTTTGGGGACATATGATTCTTGTATGGATCTGTTGATGAGTATGCTAATAGGGATGGCGATGCTGTCTGCTGCAATTCTTAAAAAGAGTGAGGGGATATTGTCAGGGGCATTGGAGCAAGGCTTAAGCTTAGAGAGAAGTTTTTTATATACGAGGTGTGGATGGGTTTGAGGTGGAATATGGGAGGTGAGTTTGGAGTGGAAGGTTGGGCAGAGGGTTTGATTTGGGGGGAGGTGTTGTTGTTTGGAAATGTTTTAGTGAGTTCTAATATAGAGTTAGTAAAGAAGGAGTTGAACAGAGTAGCTATTTCTGGGTCAGATTTACTAGTGTCAGGACAAGGGTTGTTTTTGGTGCCTAGGTTGAGAAGTGAGTTGATGGATTTCCAGAATTGTTTGGGGTTAGAGGAGTGGTTAGACTGGAGTTTGATATAGTATGCTTTTTTGTCTTGTATGATACGTTTTTTGGCTAAGTTGCGAAGTTGTTTATATTTAAGAAGGGTGTCATGGTGCATATTATGATGGTAGAGTTTCCAGGTCTTGTCCCTTTGTTGCATGAGCGTTTTGGTATCTTTACTAAGCCAAGGGGTGGAATTGGTTTTTATATGTTTTATTCTTGGAGGGGCTTGGGGAGTTGAGTGTCTAAGAAGGTCGAGTTGAAGAATTTGTCCAGAGGTAGAGTTTTTAGAGTGTCCAAATGTATCAGTTTGAGAGAATTGGAAAAAGTTGCAGGGTTAAAGTTGTTGAGATTCCGAGTATGGATATATTGGTGTAGATGAGGAGTGGAGGGGGTTGCTCTATGGATGAAGGCTGGTAAGTGATCACTGATAGACTCTGCTAAGGTGCCAGTGGTGGAAGATTTTGTTTGGGTGGGAGACAATGATCCAGTCCAGTATGGAGCCTGGGGGGTTATTTTTATTAGGTCTGGTTATAGCATTTGTGAGTAGAGTGAAATGACATAGCTTGATTGAAATGGCAGTAATTTTGTTCCAGTCAATGTTCACATCTCCTAGGATGTATGTCTCAAGCTTGATATTATATGAGGCCCATAGAAGAATTTCCTCAAGTGTGTTAATGTTGTTTCCATGAGGGAATATAGAGGGGTGTAACACAAATGCTTTTCTGGTTATTTAGTTTGAGATTTCTTATGACTAGTTCAGCATTGTTGAAATGTGGAATATGATTTTGGTAGGGAGTGATGGAGAGTAGGCTAGAGTAGATTAAGGCTACTCCTCCACCCTTCTTTTTTAGACGGTCTTGTCTAAGTACTTGAAACCCAGGGGGTAGTATTTCAGAGTCTGAAATGTTGGGTTTTAGCCATGTCTCAGAGACAGCTGCTATGTCAGGTTGGGTATGGGATAGCCAAGTGTGGAAGTGGGCTAATTTGTTTCTTAGACTCTGGGTATCGATGGTCAAGAACTTGAGGTATTTAGTGTTGGCAGTATGGGTAGTAATGGGGGGAGATGGATTGTTGCTGGTACTAGGTCCTGGGTTGGAGTGTATGTATCCTGCTAGGCAAAGGCAGTTAAATGGGAATGAGAGCAGGTGTTTGGATTTGCTCCTAGTGTTTGGTGGGAGGTACAGTAGTACTTTGGGAATATGATGTTTCATTGAGGAGAATAGGAGTTTTGGTTTAAAGCAGAGAAGTGGGTTTGGAAGCACTAGGGAGGAGGATATAGTGTGGAAATGAGATGTGGCAGAGTTATGATGTGTGTTAGGGGAGATGTTGGGGTGAAGATGGGATAGGAAGTAAGGGGGTAGTTTGTAAGAGGAATAGGAGGTAGCATGGTATAGAGGTATTAGGAGTAGTAGGCTAAGGGAAAGGATGAGAATGATTTGAAGAGACATGGTGTGGTTTAGGTATAATGGAATAGTTGGGGGTTAGGTGCTGAGGATGTAATAGGATTATTGGTGACAGTGTAGAAGGAGGAGTATGGAAGTGTATCTAGAGCTTTAAGGATTAGGGGTGGGGGTGGGGTGAGAGAGTATTGGAGGATGGGATGGGAGAGGAGGGGATAGTGAGGAGATGAGAGTGGACTGAGTGAGATGGCAGGAGGGGACTTATGGCTAGAATAAGTGTAGGAGCACTGGGGGTGGGTGGAAATTGGGCGTAGGGAAGGGGAGCGGAGTGAGTCCGCAGGGTGAACGGAGCGGGTAGAGCCAGGGAGAAGGAAGAAGGCAAGACTGTGAAGAACAATCAGTGGTTAGATAGGTAAGCTCAGAGGTAAGGAAAGTATGGAGAATGTAGCACTTGTTTACTGTAGTTGCTGTATGCATCACATAACACAAGTCTTCAGCCAAATTCCTTGTAAGCATAACAGCATATTTTTAACAGCAAACAATTTATGTAGTAAAAGCAGCCACAGCTTCAGTTAGTCTCTTAGACTATTGTGATCATAACAGCATATGTAACAGTAAACAGTTTCTGTAGTTAAAGCAAACACTATTTCATTTAGATCCATAGACTACATAAAGTAAGCTAAGTACTTCAGTTCAAAAATATAAACATGCCTGTTAAACTAGATGCACCACAGACATTTGAGAAGAGCTTAAACACTTGCAGGCACTTACCTGCAGGTGTGCACACTGAAAAGGGTCTGGGGAAGCTTCCTCACCACAAGCAGGCCAAAAGATAACTTTCAAAATGGTGCCGCTCAAGGAGACCCACTAATATAGACTAGTTAATGTGCATGGGGGAGGAGGGAGATACTTATATAAGTCTGACCAGTTATTCGTGTCCTTTTCTAGACCCTTTTTGGGCAAAGCCATATCCAAGGTCTCCTTAGCTAGATGGATTACACAGTGTATACTGCAAGTCTATAAGGACAAAGGTCTGTCCCCACCTGGTCCTGTTAAATGCTCATTTTACCAGATCTATGGCAACTTCTGCTGCTTTTTGGTCTAGGGTTTCACTGGATGATATATGTGCAGCAGCGACCTGGGCAAGGTCACATACATTTATTTCTCATTATAAGTTGGTATAACCAGAAAAAGCAGGTAGAGATCTGGCCCGCTCCCTCACAGAAGACTGCAAAGAAAAGCAGTCAGCATAAGAAGTGGAAGCCTTGGAAATATGTATGCCCTGGCCTTGGAAACATGAATGCCCTGGCCTCTTTGAGACTGTGTAAAGCTTTTCTGAAAGGCACCTTTCTTTTATGCCCTCCTGTTAAGGATTCAGTCCCCCCTTGGGACCTTACCCTAGTGCTGCAGGCGCTAGTTGCTCCCCCCTTCGAACCAGCAGCGTCAGTAGATTTGAAATTCTTATCCTGGAAGACAGCTTTCCTAGTGGCCATTACTTCGGCCAGAAGAGTTTCTGAGATCCAAGCTTTGTCTGCCATGCCCCCTTACTTGATCTTTCATAAAGACAGGGTTTCACTCCGCACAAACCCTTCTTTCTTACCGAAAGTTGCCTCTGAATCAAATATTAATCAGACGATTAACCTGTCTGTTTTCTTTCCAAATTTTCAGAACAAGGGTGAATATAAAGTGCATTTGCTAGATGTTCATAGATAGCTTTGTTTCTATTTACATAGGACTAAACCCTTACATAAGTCTGACCAGTTATTCATGTCCTTTTCTAGACCCTTTTTGGGCAAAGCCATATCCAAGGTCTCCTTAGCTAGATGGATTACACAGTGTATACTGCAAGTCTATAAGGACAAAGGTCTGTCCCCACCTGGTCCTGTTAAATGCTCATTTTACCAGATCTATGGCAACTTCTGCTGCTTTTTGGTCTAGGGTTTCACTGGATGATATATGTGCAGCAGCGACCTGGGCAAGGTCACATACATTTATTTCTCATTATAAGTTGGATTTGATCTCTAGAGGGAGAGCATCCTTTGGCTCTGCAGTGCTCAGGAATATCCTTCCATGAGGGCCTCCCAGGAGTTTTGGTAGCTGGGGACTCTGTCCCACAGGTTGCAGATAAATGAAGTTAACTACTTCAGATAAAGAAGTTATGTACTCGCCATACCGTTCCATCTGAGTAGTTATACTTCATTTTCTGCAACCGTCCTTCCCTCCTTCACCTGAACCTGTTCTAGGTTAGTGCTGTTATTGAGTTGCTGATAGTTTGGAAAATGGCAAACTCGATCTGAGGGAAGGTAGGAAATGAGGGATTATGGGTAAGGGGAGGAGCTTGGAGCAGATGCTTGGAAAAATGTTGCCGGCTCGGATCTGATATGGATACGAATACCCACAGGTTGCAGTAAATGAAGTATAACTACTCAGATGGAACGTTATGGTGAGTACATAATCTCTTTTTGTGCAAGGTGGATAGCTGAATAAAGGCAAGTTGATTGGGGAGTTCAAGCCAGTTTAATTCTAGGAGTGGTTTACAGTGGTATGTGTGATATTTAGAATTTGTGGCAAACTTTGCAACTTTGTTGTAGCACTGTTCCGTCTTACTTAGGGTAAAAGTTTGTAAGTTAGTTAAGATAGGGGCACCATAAAGAAGGGAGGGAAGTAAAAATGTTTTTGCAAGGGTAGTTTTGGTTGCTGCAGTAAATAAATGTTTGTTTCTATGTCAGAGTCCCAGTTTTTGATGAGTTTTCTTTATATTTTGCAGTATATGGGGGTCAAATGAAGGTTTTATTGTCAATGATAACAGCTAGAAGTTTGGTTTCCTGCAGTATTTCTGTGACAGTGTTGTTAGATGCAAGGCTGTTGTCAACAAATCCCCAGGCCCTGATGGATTTACAGCCATGTTCTACAAAAAACTCAGCAATATACTAGCTCCAATACTGCTAAGACTGTGCAACTTTATTATAGAAAATGGCTTTAGAGACAAATACTTAAATAATTCAAAGACAATTTTAATCCCAAAACCTAATGCAGACAAACTGAATCCAACAAATTACAGGCCCATCGCCCTTATTAATCTGGACATAAAGATACTGTTTTCAGTGTTAGCTAATAGATTACAAAAAATCTTGGATAAAATTATTTCCCCAGAACAAATGGGCTTCATGAAAAAAAGACAACTAAGCGATAATACCTGTATGATAGACACCTTAATTTCTCTCTTAACTAAAGATAATCATCCAAGATACACACTTACAATAGATGCCTCAAAAGCATTTGACAATGTGGACCAAGATTTTCTTTTCTCAACAATGTCACACTTCAACTTCCCACTTCATTTATAGCGGCCGTCAAGATGATTTATAACAATGTCACAACCACGCTAAGCTTTAACAAGTGGTATTCTAAACCTATTAAAATCACAAATGGAACTCATCAGGTTTGCTGATTATCTCAGTTTCTTTTTAATATTTATCAAGAACCGCTACTACTCCATATCTCCCAAAACACATACCACCATTTCCCAAAGTTAAATAACACAATAATAAAATACTCGGCTTTTGCTGACGACCTAAACTTATACTTCAAACTCCCTAATACAGACTTACCAAAAATACTTTCCTCAATAGAACACTTCTATACAGTTGCAAATTATAATATGAACCCCAAAAAATCCTCAATCTTCCCTCTAAATCCCATGAACTATAATACAGCATACTTCCCTTTAGTCGACATACCCATAACATGTAAGCTATAATACCTAGGCATAAACTTCTCTCATACTTACAAAGAAATGCACAGCTCAGATTTCCTAAACACATGGGATAAAAATTAGGCAAGACATCTTAAGATGGGAAAACTTAAACCTATTGCTTCTCTCTAAATCTGCCATTATTAAAATGAACTTTTTCCCAAAATTCTATTTCAGCTAAACTCTATTAACCTCAAACTACAAAAAAAACTACTCAAAGCAATGGAAAAGGTCCTCTCCAAATTCCTATGGCATCCTAAAACAATAAGAATAAGCGACAAAAAACTTGCAATACCAAAAATAAAAATCAGGCTGGGGCTACCAGATTTTGGCCTATATTATGTTTTTATAAAAGCAAACAGGTTGATCCAAATTGCAGAATATGAAAGTGCAAAAAAGACTTGGTACCCAATATGGGTTAAAATATGGGCAAACTTACTAAATTCCATAAACATAAATCCCAAAGCTGTTCCTTTCCTCCAACCCCAACAAAATGTTTTTCACAAACTACACCCAGTAATCAGATATGGTATTACTGCATTCCAATCCCTTTTTCTTTGTCAATCTGCAGAATTCTTTAGTAGTCTTGCAACCTATACATATGAACTCGAATATTAAGTTAAATAATAAAATGATTGATCTCAAACCATTCCCAAGAATTAAATAACTAATAGTGTGGGATGTCCTGCAGTACAAAGACGACACAGTTGATAAACTAAGAGAAAAATTAAAGTCGCCAGCTTGCTATAATTACATTCTTAGACAAATTATATTAATAATAAACCTAAAATATTCAAACCACAAAATAGAAATACAAAGTATAGAAAATACTCAAAACATAATCAAAGCTCTAAAAGCTAAAGAAAAAATTTTATCAAATTCATATAAATGAATTGTTTGTTTGTGTCTTTCGGCTTTTCCCGGTAAGGGGTCGCCACAGCGGATGTCCGGTTCGTTAATGATTGGCAGAAGATTTTTACATGCTGAGTTGCCGGCCCTGATGCACAACCTTCAATGAAGGTACGCCCATTCACGCATGTCTCCACACAGAAGATGCTCTAGCTGAGAATCGAACAGGACAACGTCTTACTGTGAGGCGACAATGCTACCGCAGCACCACCACCGCAGTCTTGAGTTAAAACACCAATCTGCATTACTATACTCAAAATACTGGAAAACATAAAAAATAATATCTCTATAATACAAAAACAAGAAGCTATTAATAATACCCTAAAACTTGCACCTTTCAAAAATTTTATATTCTCACAACTGATGATTAACAATAATGCATATTATACCCCAGCTGTTCTCAAAAAAATTGGTTACAAAAAAAGCTTACTGTGCCCCTTCTGCTCTAGGGAAGATGTGGATATTCTCCACATCTTCTGGAGCTGCGAGAAAATCTGCAAGCTCTGGTGTTCTCTAAGAATGCAACTAGAGAAAGGTGGATATGCAAAAACCATTCTCTCTTGGGAAACAATGATCCTGCATATTATTCCTAGTATAGTCATCGGAATGTGCAAACATATCTTAGTTACAGTATGCAAACTACTTAAATTCTATATATCTAAGAAGTGGGTAAATGGCAAAAACATCTCATGGAACAACTTTAAAGAATTGGCAGTTAAATATGTCACCTCTCACAAACTAGCTACTAAAAGTATTAAAAAAAGATTATACTTCCAAATGTACTGGAATTCTCTCCTAGAGACAATTTTGATTAACATAGAGAACAACACCTCTCTACCTGCTGGTTATGCCCATGCCAAAAATAACTCCTCTTCTCACTACTCCCACTCTCTGGGGCCACAGCTACTCTTAGAAGGTCTGCAGCCATACCTATGACTGTTACTACACTGCCTACACAGATTTAAATGCATGTAAATAATTGTATATGATTTTACTGTTTTTTTTCTGCCTCCCAACCAGTAATGTCACGGCATCTATATGACCAAAAGTACATGTTAATATCATCGATGGACTACCATAAAACTGCAGTGGAATTGCTAGAAAACTGTAAATAGTGCTACATTTTTGATATTTGTATTTCTGTAATGTTGATTTTTATGTGGAGCTTTTCTTCCCGGGCCTCCACTGAAAATGGGCTCACCTAGGCCCAGTGGACTTTCCCGGTAAACAAATGCAATAAATAAATAAATAATATGATCAGTGACAGGGGAGGTGTTTTTGGGATGAAAGAGTGCTAGTTTTGTCTTCTTTGGATTAAGAAAGAGTTGAGCCTTTCTTAGCCAGGATTCGACTGCAGTAAAGGACTGTTGGGTTTTTGAAAGTAGTTCTGGTACTAACTGAGCAGTCTAGATTATGGTGGAATCATCAGCGTATTGAATGAGGTTCCCAGGGTAAGAGCCAGTGTGAAGGCAGTTTGTGAAAATGTTGAAGAGTAGGGGTTCTAGGCTGGAGCCTTGAGGGATTCCAGTAGGGTTGTGGAGAAAGGAGAAGAGTTCCAGTGGCGGCTGGTGACTTCAAATCAAAGGGGGGCTGCAGGAGACAGCTGAATGGATGGTGCCAATGGGAAGGGGTGTGGCCAACTAAAAAGGAGTGGGGTTATGGTGCATTGGGATCAATGCTGGACATGCTTACTAATTTACACGAAATAAATGCTCAGGCACTGTTGCACATGCTGAATACTCTACACCGCACACATTGTTATATGTATATACAGGTTGGTTTGAAGACTTACCTCTGCAGTATGCTGCAAACAGTATTTCGTACTCTGTTTCTGCACCTGAAGAGAAGCTGTGGTCTGGTCTGGAACACATCAGGTCATATGGGATCCCCCCCCCCCCCCTTTTTCATGGAGGCTCAAAAGGGACAGTTTAAAGTTTCTCAAGCAAACACTATTCACGTGACCCCACCTGGATCCAAATAAGTGCTTGTAGTCTTCTCTTTCGGTAGTTCCCATTAGGGGTTGCCACAGTGGATCATCTGATCTGATATTGTTAATCCTCGTTCATTCCTTATGTATGAGTATTGGTTCCGAGCCGGCCATTTTCCAAGCTCGCTTCAGCTTCAAACTCTCGAGCTAAACTTTTACCCACAATTCCCCTCTCCCTGTTACCCCAGATTTCATTTGCCTCGTTGCCATTCGGTCGTGTCAAGCTACTTCTCTTGAGCTAAGTACAGTCAGTTGTTGTTTAATTGCTTTACAAATTACTTTTCTGTCAGAAAAGTTGATATTTTATTGTCTCTTGCCCTATCGCATCTAGCGTTCATAATTTCATCAGGTTTTTTTCTGTCCTTTACTTACCCTTTTTACCACGTGGTAATTTCTCCTTACCATCATTGGTAATCCCTTTCCTTTCTCTTTCATACCTTCAGGTACTCTCTTGTACCATTGTTGGTATTTTTCTATTAGTTAATATGGCAGATAAAAAGGGTAGTCCGGGGTTTAAGCGGTGTTCTGATTGTGGACACAAACTGCCTACTTCTGATGCACACTCTTTCTGTGTTTATCGTTTGGGAGCTTCCCATTTATCTGTTAAACCACCTTGTACTATACATTTCTAATAGAACTTTGTTAGAAAGGGAAAATAAGCTGATACTGAAGGGACTTCTAAAATCTCCCTTTTCAGAGGCTATTTCTGGGTCAGAGGTCTCAACCATTCCTAAAGCCCATAAGAAAATAGATGTTTCTACTAAGGCTAAATCCTTGCCTTCGTCCCCGGCTGGGGACTCTCACCAACCAAAATCTAAAAAGGCTAAAATTTTGTCTCCAGAGCTCTCTGTCAGCTCAGTGCTTTCGGTGCCCAGACCTGCGGCACCAAGGCCTTCGGCTCCATTAGTGATTTTGGCACTGACTGTTCAGTCGGTGCAGACCTTGACCGCATCGGCTCCGAGATCTTCCTCGGAACCACGGCCTTTATTACTGACTCCAGTTTTGTCGGTTCCAGTTTCGGCACCGGCAACCACTTCGGCACCGATCTCTGCAGTGCAGACAATGACATCGGCACCGATGACGTCTTCGGTGCAGACTACAGTAGTTCAGTCCTTCTCAGCACCGTTGTCCTCGGTGCGGTCAGATGAGATGGGCACTGACTCTGCCTCTTTTGTGGACAGGCCTGTTTCTCCTTCAGTTTCTGTGAGGTCCACTAGAAGTCTTTCTTTATCATGATATGTTGCGTCTTGTGGACCAGGCATTCTTGGCCAGAGGTATTCCACCCCCCAGGAACTGTCCTTCCTTGGGAAGTGATCACCCATCTCCAAAGACACCTTCTTATTCTCCTCCTTCATTGCCTTTGAAGTCCATGGATATAGTACAGTCTTCCCCTTCTGCGGTTCCCTTTATGGATCTCTCTATGGAACCACAGTTGCCTTCGTGGCAGGATAGTTTTGCTACAACCCAGGATGTCAGCTGTGACTCGCATAGCTTGCTGCTCCACAGCCATCCAGGGACTCCGAGTCGGCAGGCTGAGCCGCTTAGGGGAGGGAGTGCCCCCTGTCCTTGACATACACTCCTGTCCGGGTGGACCAGCCTTCCAACTGATGGAGAAGGCTTTCGCTGCTGCGGGCGATACCGGACTGTCTATACCACCGCCCTCCTCTGGTACACTGGATGTTCATCGTGTTACACTGCTGCAGTCATTACACTTGGGTTATCTGCCGTCAGGTGGTCCCGCAGCTGGCCTGAGTTCCAAAGTCTTGGTCCGGCGTCGGTTGTGGTCGCTTCTTCCCTGACGTCAGTGCGACAGGGGTATAAAAGAGGCAGCTGACGCCATTTTCTTCAGTCTTTCTTGCCGCACGGTGCCCGAAGCAGAAGCTGTTCGCAAGTGCCGGTCGGCCGACTCCTGAGATTTTCAAATCGAATTTCAGACCAAAGTCTTAAATAAAGCTAAGTACCCCATTGGGGAATCTTTTCTTGCCTCAGACCAATGTCAGAAAAAGTTAATAATTGCATTTCTTGTGGGAAGCAAATACCTCGTAAGGATTTTCATTCTTATTGTATTCCTTGCCTAGGCCCAGACCACGACGTCACAGGTTGTCGGTTTTGTGCTAGGTTTAACAAAACGAACTATTAAACGTCAGTTTGATTTCGCCCGACATTATTTTGGTAGAAAATTTAATTACACCATGCCGTTGGAGCAACCGACGACTGGGATGCATAAAAAGTGCAAAGATAAGGACAGGCAGCCGAGACCCAAACCAGACACCAAGGCCTCTGCTAGGCCAGTCACCAGTTCTCCAGTTTTCAGTGAGGTGCCTACGCAACCCCTGACGACCGCTGATTTAGAACCCCAGGCTGCATCCGACTCCCAAGCGGAGATTGCTGGGCCTCCAGAGCCTTTATCTTTAGACCCTTCCGACTCCATTGCTGAAAGGGATTCCGGTGTAGTTGAAAGGCCTTCAGTTGCTGAAGGTGTCTTCAGACCGACTACACTTACTATAAAATCCTATGCAAAGCTGATAACTCCTTTAAAAATAAGGAAGCCTGTACAGCAGTCTCCAGCACAAGGCCCCATGCCTAAGAAACAGATGCTTAAGATGTCTGAAGACTTAATTACCCTAATCAGTGGTTCCCATCCCCCTCCTGACAAAAGGCCTAGACAGGAGGAGGACTACGCTTCGTCTGACCAGGTTTCCATTTCCTCAGATTCTTCTGAGGAACAGGAATACTCCTTTCCCCCTTATGAAGACTCTGGTGCTGAAGAGTCTATTCCTTCAGCATCTTCCCCAGAAGACTACTCTTTTGGGAGAACTTTACATACCATGAGGGAACATTTCCACTGGGAAGGCCAGGATTACTCTGATTCTAAGAAAAGGCTCCGAGAGTTCCTTTTACTACCCCAGCACCGACCCCTTGCTATTCCACTGTGTTAGACAATGTGGATGATGTTTATTCAGAATCTAGCCTTAACCCAGATTCATTACCTCCTGCACCAGCCAAACCAGACAGATACTACAGAGTCCCTGACTCACACAAATTCCTATATAAAAGCTCTGTTGCTGACCCAGAAACCATTTCCCAGGGTCCCAAAGGGGTTAAGGCCTCTATTGCTAAAAATCCTGTACCCTCTGAAAGGGATTCTAGAGCACTAGACAGATGGGGAAAGAAAGTATATACCTCAGCTACTCTAGCTATGAGGGCCTTAAATTGCCAGTTTCACATGCTGAAATATCAACAATATTTGATGTCTCAATTAAAACAAAAAATGCTCACACATACAGAGCAGCCTGATTACAAGGAAATGCAAGATTTGTTGCATGCAGCAGAACAAGTGGGAAAACATACTTTGCAATGTGGGTTTGATTCATTGGAAGCTTCTTGTAGACCAGCAGTAACAGGGTCTGTCATTCGTAGGCATGCTTGGTTAAAAGAACAAACTTCACCTGATCATGTTAAAGCAAAGTTATTGGATGCACCTTTACAGCAGGATGTTTTATTTGGTGTGAAAGCAGAAGAGGTTTTAAAGAAAATGGAGGATAAGGCAAAATCTATGCAGACGGTCAAGGATTTTTTACAGGTTCAAACCCCCTCATTTCAGCAGAAATTGGCCAACCAAAAACTGGTCCTTTCCAACTTCTGACAGACCACAAAGGGGCAAATACAGATGCCCAAGGGACAGAGGTCAGCCACAAGGCTCTTACAAGCCTCGACAATGGGGTGCCACAACCCAGAAAGGAGGAGAACACAGGTCTCAAACTTTCAGAAGACAATCACAATGACTTACCCCTCAGACTGCCAAGCAAATCCCTCTTGGCAGCTCCCTTGGGAGGAAAACTTGCACTTTTTGCAGGCAATTGGCACATCATCACAAAAGAAAAATGGGTCCTAAATATTGTATCTCAAGGATACAGGTTCCACTTTCACACTTTACCAAGGATAAAAGGAATGCCAAACCTGCCACCAAATCAATGGGCAGAGGCTCAAAGACAAATTACAGCACTCATGGACATGAGAGCCATTCAACAGGTTCCTACACAGGAGCAAGGACAAGGATTTTACTCAAGATTCTTTCCGGTTCCCCGAAAGGACAAAGCCTGGAGACCCATTCTGGACCTTTCGATTCTAAACACATACCTGGAAGTACCCAGATTCAAGATGCTCACACTACAGCAACTTCTTCCCATGCTGGGCAAGAAGGCTTGGCTAGTAACGTTGGACCTCAAGGAGGCATACCTGCATGTCCCTATCAGACAAAATTGCAGAAGATACTTCCGATTTATAGCAGGTTCAACACATTACCAATTCTCTGCACTGCCCTTTGGCTTATCTACTGTGCCCAGGGTCTTCACAAAATGCCTGACACCAGTAATTGCATACTGCAGACAAAGAGGAATTCAAATATATCCATACCTGGACGACTGCCTTATTCAAGCAGAAAGCAAGGACATTCTTTTAAAACATCTGGCATTTGTAAAAAACCTACTAAGTTGCCTAGGGTACACAGTAAACGAAAAGAAGTAAAAAATAGTGCCCTCACAAGACATAATATTCCTGGGTGCCAGCTTAAATACAATGGCCCAGATGGCTTATCTCACGCCAGACAAGCAAGGACAACTGACTCAATACTTCAAAATGATGGCAACAAAGACCCAACTCCCTGCAAGAAAAATTCTGCAGGCCTTGGGATTCATGGCATCTTGCATACTACTAATTCCATATGCCAAACTGCATATGAGGAAATTACAATGGTACCTGAAAAGCGTATGGACTCAACACAGCCACAGCTTGGAAACAATGATACCACTCATTCCCTGCCTTCAACAGGAGTTTCTGTGGTGGACTCAGGCATGTCACCTCAACAAGGGTCAGCCTTTCAACTTACCCACAGCCAGGCAAACAATAACAACAGATGCATCGGATTACGCCTCTGGAACACACATGGCAGGACAGTGTATTCAGGGCAAATGGTCTGCAGATCAAATGCATCTCCACATCAATCAAAAAGAGATGCTAGCTGTACAATATGCCCTAACAGCTTTCAAGGACCTCCTACATCCAGGGCAACTTCTAATAAAGACGGACAACACCACAGTGATGTGGTACGTAATCAAACAAGGGGGCACACATTCCTACCCCCTATGCAGGCAAGCAATGACCTTGTGGAACACAGCTCTGACCTACCAAGTTCAACTACAAGCACAATTCCTGCCAGGAAAGAAAAATACATTGGCAGGCGAACTAAGCAGAAATATCATGGATCCTTGCGAGTGGAAACTAGATCCACAAGTATTCACAATGATAACTCAAAAATGGGGGAGCCCAGACATAGATCTGTTTGCCTCCCCCCAAAACTACCAACTACGGAAATTTTGCACAAGGACATACCACACACTAGCTTGGAAAGTGGACGCCCTCACATTCAGTTGGAAAACATTGACAGTGTATGCCTTTCCTCCACTGCCTCTTCTGGCAAAGGTGCTCCTGAAAGCCAGATTAGAGAGGCCACAAATGATACTCATTGCTCCAGACTGGCCATGCCAACACTGGTATCCAATATTAAGGAACATGGCTCAAGGCCCACCATGGATTTTACCTCAAATTCCTCACTTACTGACTCAGCAAAACAATCAGATTCTACACAGCCCGCTCAAGACTTTAAATCTGGCTGCATGGCAGATTACCTAAACAACCAGTCAACACTTCTCTCTAAAGCTGTTATGGATGTCATTCTGGAGGCCAGGAGACCCAGCACCAGGAAAACCTACTCAGACAAATGGAAAAGATTCTGCGCCTGGATCCAGGCTAAAGGCCAAAATCCTCTTGTCCCAAATATTCCTCAGATTCTGCAATATTTAACTGAGATGTTGCACAAAGGCCTTTCCTTTTCATCTATTAAGATCCACGCTTCAGCTATTTCAGTTCATTACAACACGGATCCTCCTATTTTTTCACATCCATTACTAAGACAGTACCTCAGAGGGGCTAAGAACATAAGACCGCCCCGGAGAGCACCAACACCAACTTGGGATCTCAATTTTGTTTTGGAAAAACTTACACTACAGCCCTTCGAACCAGCTTTTTCAGCCGATTTACAATTTTTATCATGGAAAACTGCCCTGCTGCTAGCAATAACTTCAGCATGAAGGGTCTCAGAGCTACAGGCCCTAATGGCAGTGGAGCCTTTCATAATTTTTCATCAAGACAGAGGCTCTTTACGAACTAACCCTTCCTTTATGCCAAAGGTGGTATCTAGTGTGGCTCTTAACCAAACCATCCATTTGCCAACCTTTTATCCAAACCCCCAGAATGAAGGGGAGAAACTTCTGCACTCTTTGGACATACACAGGCAACTACGCTTCTACTTGGACAAAACAAAAGCTTTCAGGAAAACTGAGCAACTGTTTGTAGTGTATGCTGCAGGATCACAGGGCAAGGCTATCTCAAAACAGACCATCTCCAAATGGATAGGACACTGTATCCGTCACTGCTACACGCAGCATGGAAAATCAGTCCCTAATAACATTAGGCCACATTCTACCAGAGCAACAGCCACTTCAGCAGCCTTCCTCAGAAGAGTACCAACCAAGGAAATTTTGGAGGCTGCAACTTGGAGTTCAGTGTACACCTTTACCAAGCATTACCACTTGCCTCTTTATTCTAAATCCAGAGCAGGGTTTGCCACTGCAGTTCTGCAGGGCCTCATAGCCAATCCTAACTCTTTATAGACCAGCCACCCAACATTAGCTTTGGGATTCTCCCCAAGTGTAATGACTGCAGCAGTGTAACACGATGAACATAGTACAGTTTTGTACCTACCATATATGTAGATGTTCGAGTGTTCACACTGCTGCAGTCCAGGTTACCCTCCCTCCATCTCCTCTGTCCTGGCTGAACTTATCTATACCTTTCTATCCTATACAACCTTTGTGGTGTATTTGCTTGTAGCTGAAGGTATTGTGTTTATTTTTTTATATATGTTTTATTAGCAATATGTATTGCCTACCTACTTGGGGGCAGCTGGCATCTGGGGCAAGAAAAACTGAAGAAAATGGCGTCGGATGCATCTTATATACCCCTGGCGCACTGACGTCAGGGAAGAAGCGACAGCAACCGACGCTGGACCAAGACTTTGGAACTCTGGCCAACTCCGGGACCGCCTGACGACAGGATAACCCAAGTGTAATGACTGCAGCAGTGTGAACACTTGAACATCTACATTTATGGTAGGTACAAAACTGTACTTTTCATCTTTCCTTAGGTACAAATTATTTTAAGACAATACAAGTAAATAATATATTTTCCTGATTTGGGGCTTTTCCCTTATTTCTGTGTTTGCTCTTTCCCTAATTCTGAACATAAAAGTTTAAATGTTTTAAGTCTGGTACTTCTCAGTTACATTTAAATGCGCTGATAGAATGGTATGTCTTTTCTATATTTATCCAACTGGCATTTTTCCAGACATTAAAAAGAAACTTGTCAAAAAAAGCTGGACACAAAGTATATGTTTTCAGCTGAGATATATATATATATATATATATATATATATATATATATATATATATATATATATATATATATATATATATATATACATATACCGTGGTTATAAAAAGTGAACACGCCCCTGGTACAGTGTTAGGTTTTTGTGATATAAAAAAAATGAGACCACAATAAATCATTTCAAACTGTTTCCCACCTTTAATGTGGCCTGTTCAATTGAAAATCAAACAAATCTGTTAGGGGAAAAAATAAAAAAAACATAGTCCAATAAACTGGTTGCGTAAGTGTGCACACCCTTAAACTAATACTTTGTTGAAGCACCTTTTGATTTAATTACAGCATTCAGTCTTCTTGGGTACACACCTGCCATCAATTAAAGAGATTCCGATTAACCCCAAATAAAGTTCACTCTGTGGCAGAAGATTTAAAAAGTAAACCTCAAAGTGTTCTGAAACTGATGTGAAAGTTACAAGAAAATTATTTTTGGTCCTTTGTATTGTACAAGTTCTGCTGCATCACTACCCATCCTGTTTCTGCTTAGAATGACCACATGTACATAACACTGTGTCGGTACACCTGGATTTATAATGACTTTGCATGCATAACATTATTAGTTTGGCACAGGATGACCACGATCACATAACATTGTATCAGTTTACTTTGACTGAGGATAATAATCTGACAAACACTGTCTTGCGTCAGCATCAAGATTACAATTTAGAAAAATCTTCACTGTTAAATCTTAATATACCCACACCTACAAACCACAGTAATACAGTGTCATGCAGCATACTTCATATTTGTTCTAAGTCGAGTCCTATCAAAGCAGGATCATAAAACAGAGAAGAAATATCTATCAGTGCTAGGCCCCATAGAGACTGTGTTTATATTTCCACATTTCTTTAATAATTAATTTATAAAGGAAATTGGAATTGTTGTAGATTCTACTAAGGTGAACATCTTCACAAGACAGCGACTTTCCCAACTGTATCTTTAGAGCATCTGCAGTTACTTAACAACCTAATTAAATTTAATCTTGTCATTACTTAATAAAATAAAATATGAAGTATCTCCTGGTCCAGATGGAATATCTGCAAACTCATATAATGCATACATGATTAAATTAAAATAACTACAACAAATATGTGTAATGAAGCACATAACAGAAATGATAGACCAGTCTGTTCAAGAAGCCAGAAGCACAGATTATGAGAAAGCAAACTCCATTTAAAATGTACATGGCCATTTTTAATTTATCCTCTCAATTAAGTTTGAATGCTAGAGTAGAGTTATAATGTTGGCGTCTTGATTTCTAAGGTACTGGGACACTGACATTATCATTCTAATAAAATATTAATCAAATCATGAGACAATATGCAACTAGCTGCTTGGATACCAAACACTGCAGATAATCTAATGGAATATAGTCACATATTTACATTTTATCAGTAATCCAATGAGTATATTTAACTGCTGTGTTATGAATCCACTTGAAATGTATGCATTTATCCTTAGAGAAAAGTATCACATTAATGTACACATTTATAGTTTATGCAGTTTTTTTATGCTAATAAGCTATTGTTACTGTCGCTGATCGTGTTTCTTTATCTTATACAGATGTTTTACAAACATTACAACTAAAACAATATCAGTCAAGATACAAAAATAAACAGACATAATATAAGTAATCAAGCAATAAAATACAAATGGGTAAATAAGTTATTTAATCAGATGATAATCATGATACCTAATTGCAATAGGAAAGACTTTGGTTGTGTAAGAATTCCAGAGGTATATGTCAATGAAGAAAGTGTTCATGAAGAATTAATTTCCAAATCACATTTTAATAAAACATTCAGTAACCCACCATAGTGCTTATTATGTAGCTTGTTCTCTGTTTCCCTGATGCTCAAGTCCTCATTGGTTAAACGGTCTGTTTTATTTCAGATTTATATCATCCTAAATAATTCCATACACTTATCTGTTCTGTAAACACTAGCACACATTTATTGCTTTGAAAATTAATTTATCTTACCCAGTTTTAAACAACTTTCAGAAAGTAAATTTCTATCATTCTAAATTCTGCATTTACCATTTACTCAAGTTCTTATTCTTCCCAATACAATATTTATCTGTGTGTAACTACATTTATAGTTTTAGAATTAATATATCTTAATATGTAATATCTATGCATAATTACACAGAGGTGGGTTGTGACAATAACCGAGCAGTATTTAGCAGAAGTTTCTGCACTTTCTGTCACAGTATGCTGTGCGCAATATCTGCTGTATCACAGAAGTGCCAGTCATGTAAGGGTCACTGATAATGTTAAAGGGATTACTGGTATTCAGTCCTTCACTTCAAGAGCAGGAAATACTATACAAGAGTCATGTGAAAATCACGTGACTGTCTTGCTAGTGAGACCTGTGATTAGATGCACCTAATTAAACACAATTAACTAATACAGAAACACTTGTAGACGACCTGTCCTGACAACCTAATACAGAAGATGAGAAGAACATAGTAACACTGCCCTACACCTGCTGAAAATTATTCAAATGGATAAACAACTGCAAGAGAATAGATGAACAGTGCAGTAAATATTTTAGCAGACCAAGTAACAACAGGGGATTACATTAAAATCAGGTAGAAAAAAGCACATGCCATATATTAATTTTAATGTAGACCCTCATAATTTCTAGAAGCAGCTTGGTGTACCAGCTGAGCTTGCTGGCAGAGCTAAAAGCAGTGAGCAGAGCCATTAATCAAGCAAGAATGACCCATTTAATACGTGATGTTATAATACATTAAAAAACAAGAGTTTAGAGCGCTGCTATAGAAACTATCATTGACTCACACTCATGTCTCAGATGTGACTGCAACACTGCCTACCAAATCCAATACAAAAAATACATTTGGAGCCATCTAGTTACTGTATTACAAAGGTACTCTGCAAGAAAACAGTGCAGATTCTGTGCAAGTGGGTAATGCAAAGAGGAAAGCAAATTAGATAGGATTTGGGTATGAAGTAAAAAAAAAGAAATTAATTATATAGCTTTTTGCAGCTTGACATAGAAACAGTAAGTTTCATTGCTTTACTGTCTATATGTGTTGCTTTTGCCTACCTACCTATCTACACACGCTCACACAAAATACAGCACTAGTTGTTATGGATGCATCAGTTAAGGTTAAATTTAATGGCACAAAGAATCAAAATGTGTAAAAAAAAAAAAAAAAAAAAAAAAAAAATGATTCTAATATTCACATTTGAACTTATTTTCCCTGCGGCCAGGAGAGAGAGAGAGAGTGGAAAAACAAAACTTGGCCAACTGACTCCTGAAAGCTGACATTATATATACGCATTATTAACAACCTACATCATCCTCCCAGGGGCTACAGGACATACACAAATATTCAGTATTTTTCACTTTTGTTGTCATGGCTACAAACACATTCAGTTTCACTTTTGGTTGCAGGTATGGTGTCATAAATAGAAAAATAGCAACACAGCCTCTGCAGGACTCCCGTTTCTACAGTTATACATGTATAGTGTAAGGCAGAATGCATTTCTGAGTGGAGAAACACATTATTTTAGGAAGAAAATGATACCCACGATAATGATGATGACTGGTGATTTCAAATTCCATAACTGCTTCAGTCACACACCCACAGACTATATAAATAGATACACACACACACACACACACATGTATATGTATGTATGTGTATATATATATATATATATATATATATATATATATATATATACACACACACACACACACACACACACACACACACACACACAATTCATTTTTATATCTGCTGTGTTTGTGAACGGTGTGGTGTTTTTGACCAGCTCATGTAGCCTATCAAAATATGTTAATAAATGTATACATTCATTAATAAATTCACTGAAAAAAAGCAACTTTTTTTCTGACTAATGTTAAATGTTGATTGACATCTGAGATGGTTACAACAGTAACTTACAAGGCACAAGGGGTGTAGTGAGGTATATTTGCAGGTGGGGATGATGGATGGACTTGTTCTGTCGTAAAACGTTGATTTTGGACAAATGTTATTTTTCTTCCAGTTCCTGTTTTGTGCATTTGAAGTGAAATGCTCTCTGTTGTTGAGGAAATCTGAGTGACAATACCACTTTGCCTGAAGAAAAAAACGGAAACCGTTTACATTTCAGCTGATGAATGGAGTGACTTATTAGCTTAGCAGAGTCAAATCACAAAAAAGAAGACCGAGACTCTGTTAAGCTATGTAGATAGAGTATAAACAGTTCTGACGGCATTGGCAATACAATATTAGACTGACACACCTCTGACTGACATGACATCTATCTAGTGCAGATTTTCACTGCTGTGTTCGAGAGTACTGTAGTGTAAATAAAAATAAAAAAAATTATATTGACATCTGATTCTGTACAGAGCCGAGTCTGGCACATACCTCAGTTTATCTTGACTTGTTAAAAGAGTGAATGTCCATCTTCTCCTTTCCTATCTGACTTGGTGACTGCATCTGCTTGTAAGCAAGCCAGCAAGGCAAAAGGAGGGGCAAGCCGAAAAAAAACAAAGTTGTTTAACTTTACTTTCACCGACGGTAATGTACCCTCCGTAACACACAAGTAATCAAAAATACTGTGCTTAAGTGTTCTACATACAGGCTACTACTACTACTGATTGTTTCTCACTTTCTTTTTAAGAAGAGGGCGAGAACCAATCAGTAGCAATCCAGCCGTCCATGTCATGTACGTGCCTGCGGACGTGGCAGTCCGAACCCCCTTCTGCTTTAATGTGCATTTAAACCGCATAGACTTCTGGGCATTATACTGCTGCCTTCTCTTTAATCTGGACTGCTTTTACAGCAGTCTAGATTTACAGACGTTCACTAATTTAAAAAAAAAAAAAAAAATAGAACTCGACGAGCATGCGCATTCAAGTTCCGGGACTTTGCAAGTATGTCGGACTCGCTTAGAGCACATTAGCACAACAAACTAAATATTTAGATACATTTTTTATTCAGTGTAAAATGTCCAAACTTCCATTTTTTTTGTTGGGAAGGCTGCAGTCCGATGGCACAATCCGCCACTGAAGAGTTCATTGGACCATTTCACTGTTTTACGATTCTTGAGGTAGCTCTGAAATCATTTTACTGTGTTATGTGAGAAGCCTAAGACAGTGTGTTCAAAAGTAAGGGGTGATACACTGTGTCAAAGGCCTTCGAGACATCTAGGAATACTGAGGCTGTATAGCATCCTGCATCTGTGGCCTTGTTCACAGTGTCTGTAAAAGATAATAGGGCTGTAGCTGTGCTGTGGCTAGGTCAGAAGCCATATTGGGTTTTGGTTAAAAGATTGTTTTGCAATATATATTGCGTTACCTGCTGATGAATACCTCAAGAATTTTGGATATGGGTGACAAGATGGATATAGGACGAAAATTGGATGGATCAAAAGAATTGCCTCCTTTGTGGATGGGGGTGATGTGAGATTGTTTCCATATGGTAGGTACGTCTGATTTGGATAAAGATAAAAACCTATTTATAAGGATACTGATTGGGTAGGCGACTGAGTTAGCAGCAAGTTTGAGGTGTCAGTCAGATCCACTAACCCAAAGGTTGAGAAGGACAGAAGAAAATGTGGATCTAGTGATACAGTTAAGTACATTTACATATGGGTTCGGTGCTGATCCTCGGCTCCGACTCGGCCGATTGCAAAGCTCGAAGTCTCTCAGTGGGCTCATGCAATGTAGGTATCACATAGTGCACTAGTAAGAATCACCAGATCTCATTTGCCACGACTACGTTTTCAGAAGTGTTCTCTTTCTTGGCTGTGGCTAAGTTGGATTTTCTTCATTATTCTAGTTCTATAGAGATAGTTTTTTGATTATATTAGTAGTTTAGTATAAATAGCTTAACTGTTGTTATTATAGTAGTAAATTAGTTAGCGTGTTTTTGAATATTTGCAAATTGTTGTTGAAAAATTGTTGGTCGTCGCTTCCGCAGGCCTTTTTCTTTCTGAGTGGTATCCCTTCTTCGGTGTGCTGGTTTTTTGCTATATTTAGATCTCTTAGACGTAGGTCCGTGTTTTGGTTAAGACCTATTCTAGACTTGTGTTTTTGACTAGAATAAGTAGTTTAAAATTAATAGCTGTGTGCAGTGTTTCTTTATTAACTGTTATTAGCTAGAACTATTTAGTTAGTGGTGTTGAATTTATTGCAGTTGTTGTTGCAAATTGTTGACGTCACTTACTCCTCTGTTTAGGGCTAGGACTGTTTAAGTTAGAGGACCTAGTCCTCTATTAACTTTTCTGTAGTGTGTTGTTTCCTCAGCAGGGCTAGGCCTGTTTAAGTTGGAGGACCTAGTCCTCTGTTTTTGCTCGTCCATGTGTGCTGTTCTTGAGCAGGGCTAGGCTCATTTAAGTTAGAGGACCTAGTCCTCTGTTGTTTTTTTTCCTTGTGTGCAATGCTTCTTTAGCAAGGCTAGGCCCGTTTAAGTTAGAGGACCTTGTCCTCTCTTCCTGCCTTTCCCTCTTGCGATTGTTTTTGTGTCGATATGTCTTAGGAATCAAAGGATCATAAACCTTTGGGTTTTAAAAAGTGTCTCAAATGTTGTCAAAAAATGTCCCTGATTGACAGACAAAGTAATTGTGTTTACTGCCTGGGAGCCATACATTTTCAGGAGACATGTTTCTTTTGCCGCACCTTTAGTTCTCGGGTTCTCCAGGAAAGGAAGAACAAATTGATCCTGAAAGGTCTCCTTAAGCCTTCCTTTGAGGAGGATTTAGCCAGCTCTTCATCATCGCATTCCAGGTCTCCCTCTTCAGAAAAAGAGAAGGTCAAGTCAGCCAAGAGACAGTCTCCCACACTGACTATTTTATCTGGACCTTCACAAAAAATTACAAAACTGGACAAACCTTCTACCTCTTCGGCTCCACTGTCCTCAGAGCCGGTCGAGGTTATTGACATCGACACTCCAGTATCGGCCCCAAGTTTTTCAGAGCCGACTACTGAACACTTACCTCGGAGCCAGTCTAGAGAATTATTACCGGTTTTCCCAACTCTCAGATCTCCAATTTTACAGAGATCTAGATCACCTACCTTGTCTTCCAGATCCTCCTAGAGTCTTTCTGAAGAGGTTGTAGAGAGAGTAGTGTTTAGACTCTTGAAGTCGCCGGCGCTAGCTAATTTGTTGCCGGCTCCGACCCAATCAGTTCCGTAGCCATCTAAGGCCATATTACCTGCTTTTGTTCCTCCTCCGAGCCATGTCGGTCCTTCGGAGCCAGAATTATCGGTGTCACTTGTTGTGGAACCGTCTGTTCCAGCACATCTATTGTCTGTCTCAGAGCATAGTTCCGCTCCAACACCTTCGGTGCCGTCCTTGGTGTCTAGGAGCTGAAGCTCACCAGTTGCCCCTGACTGGGACGCTTGGACCCAAACTTCTTCAGTTCCGAGCCTACCTCTCAGTGAGTCAGCTCGGTTGAGCTCTGATCCTACATCTGTCTTGGAGCTGAGGGCTACTTCTGCTTCCTTGGAACCGGGGGTGTCCTAGGTCTTCAGCTCCACACAAGGGTACCGATGCTCTTCCTCCTATAGCTCTGACCTCTATCTCAGCACCATCTCTCTCTTGACAGCAGAGACCCACAGCCTCAGGAGCCCCCATTGGATGGCCCCCAGTCTTCCGAGACCTCCCCAGAATACTCTTCTGAGGAGCCTCCTCAGAAGAGAACCTGCATGAGGAAGCATATAGACTCCCCTGATGAGTCCATCACCTCTGACACTGACCTCGAGGAGTCAGAAGGGTCCCCTAGGTTGTCCTCTGATCATATCTCCTTCGTAGATATCCTAGAGATCCTGAAACAGAGAGGCGGCTGGCCCACTGTCACCCCTTCTGATGAGGAGTCAGTGTACCTGAAGGCTTTCGTGTCTCAACCTTCAGCCTCTTGGGTGTCTCCACCTTTCGATGAACTCTTAGATTTAGTCTTTCGAAAGGTGTGGGAAACTCCTGATGCAGTGGAACCAGTCCCCAGAAGGCCCACAAAATTTCTTTCAGCCCCTAAAGAGAAAGAGTTTTTGACTAAAGGTGTGCCTGTAGATGCCATAGTGCTGGTAGCAGCCACAAAGAAGGAACTAGCGGAAACTTCCTCATCTGTCCACCCATCGGACAAAGAGCCTCAAACAATGGACAGATACGGGAAGCGTATCTTCTCTTCGGCGGCTTTTACCTCACCCATTTCACTAGGCTTCAAAGAGATCTCCTAAAGGAGCTAAGAGATACTCTCGAAGGTACTTTAGCTGAAGGAGTCCCTGAGAAGGTTACTGCTCAGTTGTCTACCTTAAACTCCATTGTTAACTCCTCCATGAGGCTGATATCTTATGCAGCAGATGGAGCGAGCAGGGCAGCGGGTTCAGGAGTTTCCCTTAGGAGACACTCCTGGATGCGCTTATGTAACTTTGCGGAGCCCTTCAAATATGCATTTACCAATGCCCCCATTTGACGGTTCCTCTCTGTTTGGACCAAAGGTAAAAGATACACTCACCAGGTGCGAGCAGGAAGGGAAAACTCTCTCTGCCATGGGAGCACATTTTTCCGTCCCTTCTAGACCTTACTCTAAGGGTCAGAGAGGCAGGAAAATGTGGTTCAAGAAATCTCAGAGATTTTTCGCAGACACACAAGGTGATTCCTTCTCCAGAGGCAGAGAAGGTGAAAGTAATGGTAGACGTCGCCCTAGAGGCGGTGGGTGGGTGGGAGTCAACAAAATCAGGGTAGCCTCGATTCCTTTCGTGGACGTCCCTATCAGCACTCCTGAAGTGGGACCCAACTGCACTTCTCTGGAGCCATTCGGTGGTCGCTTATCTTCGTATCCAGAAGCCTGGCACGACATCACCCAAGACAAGTGGGTACAAAGAATAATTTCCAGAGGATACTCCATACCCTTCTCTTTTCCACATCATCCCACCAAGAAAATCCCAGATGTTCCACCCAATCACAGGTAGCAAGCAACTATTGAAGTCCAAAAGTTGCTTCAAAAGAGAGTCATCCAATCCGTCCCTGCAGACCAGATAGGATTCGGAACTTACTCCAGACTGGAGGCCCATTTTGGATCTCAGCAAGTTTAACGAATCAGTGAAGAAGTCCAAGTTCCAAATGGTAACACTGCAGTCTATACTCCCTCTGTTAGGGAAAGACAATTGGATGTGCTCCATAGACATCCAAGATGCGTACAACCACATAAAAATGGACAAAGTATCGAGGGGTCATTTACGCTTTTGTCTGGGAGCCCATCATTACCAATTTCATGTTCTGCTCTTTGGTCTCACCACAGCCCCCAGGGTGTTCACCAAATGTGTGGCGGTAGTAACGGCTCACTTGAGACGTCTTGGATTCCAAGTGTTTCCGTACCTGGATGACTGGCTCCTGACTGCCACCACCAGGCACCTACTTCTACAAGCCAGGGATTCAACCATCCGAGTCTGCACTCAGATAGGGATTACTATAAATTGGGGAAAGTCTGCCTTGTCACCTTCTCAATATGCGACTTTTATAGGTGCAGAAATAGACACAGTCGCAATGATGGCTCGCTTTCCTGCAGACAGAATACAAAATCTAAAACAACGGATATATAGCCTGCTTCCCCAACACAAAGTCAAAGCGAAGACAGTGCTCAAACTTCTAGGAACCATGGCCTCTACTATAACTCTAGTTCCACTAGCCAGACTACATATGAGAATTCTACAATGGCTACTCTTTTCCCAGTGGTCTCTTCAACAATTGCCTCTGTCTCATCCCATTTTGATAACAGAATCTTGCAAAAAGGACCTTCGTTGTTGGATCCAGTCCAGTCAACCAATGATAAGGGCACCATTCATCCTTCGCCAACCTGTTGCTACTGTGACCACGGATGCCTCCCAGATAGGGTGGGGGGACATTATCTAGGCAGGACAGTCCAAGGCACATGGCAAGAACACGAGGCTCACTTGCATGTCATTGTCCTAGAGATGAGAGCAGTGCTACTAGCGTTGCAAGCACTTCACAACTTTCTTCCTCTAGGGACAATAGCAATCCAATCAGACAATGTGTCAGTGGTATGGTATATAATCAAACAAGGAGGAACCAGATCCTACCCCTTTCTCGAGAGGCTGTTTGTGTTTGGCAGTGGGCGATATCTTCTCAACGCTTTCTAGTTGCAACGCATATCCTGGGGACAACCAGTGTGATAGCCGACAAGCTCAGCAGGGCAAACTTGATGCCTCACGAGTGGTCTCTGAATCAGAAAGTCGCAGAACAGATCTTTCGCAGATGGGGACAGCCTTGCTGCGATCTGTTTGCCAGCGCAATGAACGCCAAATGCAGCAGCTACTTCTCCCTTATAGCCCCCCCCCCCAGGGGGAGACACTGAGAGATGCACTTGTTCACAATTGGCCCTCAGGACTTCTTTATGCCTTTGCTCCCTTTCCGCTAATATCGAAAGTGATCCAGAAAGCAAAGACCTTGGGAAGCAAAATGATTCTTATCACTCCTTACTGGCCTCGTCAGATTTGGTTCCCCTTTCTCGGGCCTCACCCTCTGGACTTAGTACCAGACCTTCTGACACATATGTCGGGCACCTTCCATCCCTGTCTACTCACCCTCAACTTGACAGCGTGGCTGCTCCACTTCCATCCCTAGTCAGGCTTCATGATTTCTCCCCTGCAGTTACACATATCCTGACATCTTCTCACAAGCCTTCTAAGAGAAAATTGTACGCTAGCCAATGGAAAAGATTTTCTCTCTGGGCACGAGAAAAAAACATAGATCCTTACACAGCCTCCATTCCCTTAGTGTTAGAATTCCTAACCAAACTTTTTCATCAGGGATCAGCTGCTGCTACAATCAGTTCAATTAGCAGCGATCTCCAATTTTCATTTGGGACAACACAAACCTAATCTTATGGCTCACAAATTGTGTAAATCATTTTTAAAAGGCACCACCTTGCTAAGACCTCCCTTTCAAGAACCTGTATCTCCCTTTGATCTAAATTTTGTTCTTTTTAAACTTAGTTCCCTCCCTTTTAAACACACACATACTTGTGAATTAAAATTCCTTTTATGGAGGACCATTTTTCTAGTAGCCATTACATCTGCCAGAAGAGTGTCAGAGTTGCAAACACTTTCAGTCAAACCTCCTTACTTGATTTTTCATAGAGACAGTTTCCCTTTGTACAAATCCGTCCATCCCCAAGGTTTGTTCTCAATCTAATATGAATCAAACTATTGAACTGCCAGTCTTTTTTCCTAATCATTCAAACAAAGCGGAATATAAGTTTCATCAACTTGATGTTCACAGACAGTTAAGGTTCTATCTACACAGAACCAAGGAGTTTAGGAGATCAGACCAATTGTTTGTATCTTTTTCGGAGACGAGAAAAGGTATGCCAGTCTCCAAGTTAACATTATCAAACTGGATTTCAAATTGTATATATTTTATTTAATCTTCTAATGGCAAAGAACTCCCGTTTAAAATTAAAGCTCATTCTACCAGATCCGTATCCACATCTGCTGCCTTTCAAGCCAGAATTCCAATGGACAGTATATGTGCAGCAGCAACTTGGGCTACCCCCTCATACTTTCATTACTCATTACAAATTGGATTTGGCCTCCAGGGGCAGAGCCTCCTTTGGTTCCACGGTTCTTAGGAGTATATTCCCATGAGCCACCCAAGAAAAAGGTGCTAGGGACGCTGTCCCATATGTAAGAATTAAGGTGAGATAGGACTTCAGAACATAAAGAAGTTATGTACTCACCGTAACGTTCCATGTTTGTAGTCCATCTCACCCTTCATTCTTACGAACCCACCTTACCACCCCCATCCATGTATCCTTGGAGGTTCTGGAGACACGGTAGTATCTATCTTATAGGGTGGAGACCTTTCATCTTTGTTGTACCTTGTGGAAATACCTTCTATCACTTTTTTAGACAGCAGCAAAAAAGATCTGGGGATTCTTACTAGTGCAGTATGGGATACCTACCTTGCCACAAGCCAACTGAGAGACTTTGAGCTTTGTAATCGGCCGAGTTGGAGCCAAGGATTGGCTCCAAACCCATATGTAAGAATGAAGGGCGAGATGGACTACAAACATGGAACATTATTGTGAGTACATAACTTCTTTTTTCAGGTTTGTTCAAAATGAAGCTCCAGCCACAGTAGTTGTTTCAGATTAAAGTGCTTCTGATGCTTTTGATCAGCTAGATGGTCAAATGGAGAATGGTTTCTCTTGGAAAGCATACTTTTTTGCAGTTAACCTCAGCCAGGAGAAATTTAGAACTGTAGATCCCTGTGTGTTGAATTCCTTGCACTGGGATACTTATAAGCAAACACTGCTTTTAATGCTTAAGGTTATGATGTGACATTGCATTGAACAAAAATAACCCAGCCGCTACTTTTTTTTATCCTTTTTATCGGTATGCATGTGCGACAGCTTTCTGCTTATGACTCACGACTACAGTTTAGAAAATTTTATTGTCTTTTTTGTCTTATTCACCCCAGCAGTTTGGAAACTTGTATAAGAAAAAAACAATAATTTGTAGTTAGCTTTTTGTTGCACTGCACTTTTTTACAATTTAGTTAATAAGCCTTTTTATGGACCAATCAGAACTAATTTTCCAAAAGAAGCTCTACTTTGGAAGCCTTTTCTTTGAGTCTCCCTGGTAAATTTATGTAGCACTGACCTGAGTGTCATTGTACATGTTTATGTAACAATTCAAGGTAAATTGTTTTTCTAAAGCAAAAGGTGACTATATTAATCATCTGCGGAGTGTAGGCTGGTGCCTCTATCCAGTCTTTGCATACGTAACTTACTACTGTACACAAACTTTTAGTAGAGTTGCATGAGATACAGTAGTTATTTATCTTCCTCAATGATCTTCATCCCTTCTTTCCTCTTATGTGTTTTATTTCTGTTAGTTATGTTCTGTCCTGCTACATTTTATGATGTGGGTGAAGTATATGGGTGCGATGTCTGATAAGATGTTACTAAAGCCATGTTACTCTACTTCAGTGGTTTATAACTCGGTGTGAAAAATGACTGCTGAATCTGCTATATAGTCTTAGCCATATACCTTAGGTATTCACAGTGAAGATCACAGGAATGGTCAGATATGGTAACTGCACTTTGCATAGTATGATCTTCTAAGAAGGGCATAGTCTCTGAGTGCAACTTCTTGCTTGGGTTGCTGGCAAAGACTGATCTGTGAAGCACACTGTTGTTTTGTAAGGAGGGGATGTATAAACAGAACTAGTCATTTGCTGTTACTATTAGTACTTCATACCTGTACTTTTAGAACTATACACCTGTACGTTTAGAACTACACTCGCATATCAGAAGTAATTTGAATTACATATTTTTCCCACGTTTGTTAATATTTTGTTCTTGACACTTTCACAGTAGTGTGGTATACAGAAAAGTACAATAGTGAATTCTAACTGCTGTGTGTAGAGGCTGCCAGATATGTGGATTTTTCTTGCCACTAACACTTATTCTTGGTTGTTTTGCATTTCCAAGAAAGATTGATCCTCTTGCAGCTGCATTTGTCAGATTTGTGCCTTAGAATTATAAATGAGAGAGCAGGACCTCCTTGTTAACATACTGAAAAATCTCTTGTCTATGATCCAAATGACGTGTTATCAAATTGTGGCCCTTTTGCAGCCAAAGACATAATTACCTCTCTCAGGAGGAGGTGGATCATGCCAGATTTGTACTGCCTGGAAAATCTGTAATAGAGAGCAGGTGACTTGTAGCATTTCAACAGCAGTTATGTGGTGATGCTGTCAAAGCGCCTTTGATATCCTTTCATGCATTATACTTGGGTTATGTACTATGTGAAAAGAGACGTTATGGATTTCTCTCAGAATATGTGTTACAGACAGGTGTGTGCCTTGCACTGAGCAGCATTCTAACTTCACCAAGGATGATGTCAGAGTCTAAACAAAAAAAATGATTGATTTTAATATTTGGCTTTGTTTCTGGTGTCACACAATGGGAATCCAGTATCTGTCCGCATGGAAGGACATGGTTAACAGACCATGTTGCTTTGCCAAGGATGGTCTGCATCTGTCTTCTCTGGGCTTTCAGACATTGGCTAGAACTTTATCCTCCCCTTAGAGCCTTTTTTAGGCAATGTCAGAATGAGAAATCAACCAACATAGCAGAATAACTCAGAGCAACCTTAAGGTGTTATAGCTCAATGCTAGTAGGAGCCTAAGCATGAAATTCCACACCCTACAAACTCTCTTCACTCTGGAGAATGTAGACATCTGTGCTGTTACTGAGACTTGGTTTAAAGCCGCACAAAGTATTCTGGCAGTGGAAGGCTACAGTGCCTTCCACACATGTAGACCAACATTAGCACAAACATAAGCTAAAGGTAGAGGTGACTCGAAATACATTAGCAACAAGTACAGCTTCATGTTGGTTAAACAGATTGATGTCCTGGAGTTCATCCATGTCCAAGTTTCCATAGGCAAAGTTACTTACCAATGTTCTGGCCAGCTGTAAGTCTCCCTGTATGACCCATGACTCAAACCTAGACCTACTAGATGCGCTCACCATCCAACCAAATACCCTATTCATGGGACACATTAATTATCTCTCTATAAACTAGGAAAAATACACAGCTTTTATCTCAAAAGCGCAACATTTCCTGGAGTTTATCAACACAAACACCCTGGGCCAGATAGTGTGCCAGATGCTCCAACCAGTGATCAAACATAGTAGATCTAGTACTCGACAACATGTGGAGAGTATTGCACCCTTCAAACACCCTAACCCCCCATGTCATGTCCATATCGGTGAGGTCAGACCACAAGGCTGTCTCCCTTAAAATAAAAATATACTCAGAAAACCTAACTAAACCCGTAATAGTAAGGAACTATTCTAAAGCAAACTACATGCTATTAAGCAAAATTTTGTCATTATTCACCTGTCCACTATACCCTGAGAACACAGCTAGCTATGCAAAATCATTTACAGAAACCCTGTGCAAACATATAAATGGCTGGACTGAGACAGCCATACCTCCCTGAAGTAAACCCAGATCTAACACCAAAAACAAACCCCACTGATAGAATCATTACCTTAATAGGTTATATAACAAACAAACAAAAAATCACTGCCAGAATCAGAAAGAGTAACTCACATACAAACAAGAGGTCTCTGATTCAACTAAACAAGAAACTAAGAGTCTAAAAAAGTCCAGTTAGGCTAATTATGAGGTCAGGATAGCACCCCAAGCTATGTGAGGAACCTTAAGAGTAACACTCAGCAGTGTGCAGAACTAGTGGTAAATGGCACAACCTTCACTAACCAGAGTGACATGCTGAATCTACTGGCTGATAAATTAAGGTCTGACTTCACCCCTCCCCCACTCCTCCCCACCATCTCCTATGAAATGCCTTCTAGAATATCCACCCCCCCTCAACTGTTAACAGGGAGCAGGTCCTGGTGGTTCAAGCTAAGGCCAAAAACACTGCTTCATTGGGCCCCAAAATATCCCTGGTGTAAATAGCCTAAAACTTGACCTGACAGGACCACTTGAGGTACTCTTCATACAGCCTCAAAACAGGTTACATGCCATGTGAATGGAGGGTCACATTGATTAGCCCTCTTCATAAGGGTGGACCATCTGTCCACCCCAGAAACTACAGACCCATGAGGCCAACAAGTCTAATATACAAAGCCATGGAAATGGCCAACAAAGACATTGGCAAACCGCAAACAATGGACCCATCCCAGTTTTGGTTTATTAATGGAAGATCTTGCCTACTCAACTTGGTAGACTTCTTCAAGAAGATCACCAAGGCTATGGATAAGGGGAAAACAGTGCTTACTGCCTACCTTAACCTGACCAAGGCATTTGATACAATATCCCACTCGGGTGTTGTTGACAAACTCTCAGAACTAGGATAAATCCCTACATAACTCGCTGGATTGTTGGCTTGGGTACAGATAACAACCAGAATTGGCGAGGCCACTTCCATCAGGAGACCAGTCACCAGCAGAGTACCTCAAGACTCTGTGTCCCAATCCTATTTGGCATCTACTTCCTAAAAGTCAAAACTAATGTCAAAGGCCTCTGGCTCACCAAGTTTACAGATGATGTAAATTGGGCACTACCATAGAATACCCCCATGACACCAACTTCCTACAAGAGGGTCTAATGCAAACAAATGATGGGTGGCAAAGCCATGGATTAAAACTTAACATGAAGAAATGCATTATAGTGCAGTTTGGGAAATCATCCTCCCAAGCTAATTATTGCATCGGTAAAACACATCTAAGAGGTGGCCCGATAGTTAGGGATCTGGGAACATATGTAGACATTAGTCTGGCCTTTGACCAACACATAGCCAAGATAGTAAGAAAATCATTCTGTGTCATCCAACTCATAAGCAAGGTATCATATTCAGGTGCAAGGAAGATATACTACCGCTCTACTCAGCCCTTTTCAGACCCATGATTGAGTACAATTCCCCCTTTGATATGTACCTAACCAGGCACTTTTCACAGTTGGAATGCCCTCAAAGGTTCCTCAACAGGAGAATCCATGGTATAAATACCCTATCTTGTGCAGATTGCCTTAAGGCCCTGTCTCTGTACTCGGTCTCGTACAGGTTACTGAGAGGTGAGCTATGCGTAATATAAACCATCCTCAGATTACCTCTGATGGATTTCTTGCACATCTGAAAAACAGCACCAGTAACACTAGAGGTTCACCATATTGATCACTGCAGCAGTCGCCTTAACTGTATGGGTTACATCCTGCCAAGTATATGATGGCCAGTCAGCTTCCAAAGCTTCAGGGCACCTTCCATGCACCCAGACTGTCAAGCAGCTTGAGCTGAGATGACCAAAAGACAAGTTTGGACACAAAGCTTTCCAGAGCTTTACTGCTGCTGAAGAGTAAGCTCTTCTGAGGCTTTTGAGGATCGACAGTTGGATTGTGCTTTCCTTTGCTAGGCAGGTAAGTTCCCTTTAGGAAAAAATTGAAACTTCCATTTCTTAATGTTATTGATGTTTTATTAATTTCTTCTTCAGGTAAGTTGTTTTAAAGCTGGGAGTGTTGTTTTAATGGACTGTCTTGAGGCTGTAATCTACTTTTAATGGAGCACTTTCTCTTCAGTCATTTTAAAAGTAGTACAAATTAACTTAAATGTTTTTTTTTCTGTGGAGAACTTGTGTTTATCATCTCTTTGTGGGGCTGATATAGTGTTGTAAGAAGCTTTTTACTGTGTTCTTTTTCTGTCAAAAAAGGAAAAGTCAAATTTGTGGTATGCCTCAACTGCAGGTGGGTGACTCTGCTGTGGCCATTTATTTTACCTCAGACCACTTATCTTTTCCCCCAAATCTTGCTGGTGTAGCTCCTACAGCCACTATGGATTGGGGGTTAGCCACGTCCCCTGCGACGGCTGGAGTCCCCTCCTTAGTGGGCAATGGAGAGCCACTCTTGTTGGTGTTAGGAGAGGAAACGAGGAATGTTTCTCTGTTGTGTTATGCTGTGTCCATCCTTGGGGAAGCAACTGCTGCCATTAGTAATATAGTTTCACCCATTTTTTCCTATTAAAAAAAAAAAACAGAAAACCAAGTGTGTATCTTCACCTTCTCAAATATCTTTGGATATAAGTAGTTTACTGGGTCTGGCTCAGGGTTTCATTCAGGTTGTTGCTCCTTCTTGCAAAGTAGTTTCTGGTAAAAGGAGAATTATTTATTTTCCTGAAGAGATTCAATATACTGAATCTGAACAGGAAGAAGCATGAATGTACACATGTTTTTCCCCTCAGATTTCTGATTCAGACTCAGGAGATCTCAGTGTCTGAGTCTCACTGTGGGGGTTTCTCTTTCTCTGAAACTATTGCTAGACTGTGTTTGTGTTTTCAGTGGGAGAACAATGAGGTTTCTCAGTCCATCAGAAAATGCTATGGGTTGTTGAAGGATTTTCCAGAATTCATACCCATTCCTCTTGTTTTGTCTACTTTAGAGGATGTGTGTTACTGTCTGCAATTTTCCTGATAGTCAGCCAGGTGCCCCTAAAAAGACAGATAGGATGTATAAAGTTCCTCAGTCTTTTAAATGTTATACACTCTTTCCAAACCTGACCAAACGGCTGCATCTTTTGTTGATCCCAGTGCTGTTAAGCACTTGGCTAATTCTGGTCCAATGTTTTCTGAAAGGTATTGATAGGTATGGGGAAAAGTGTATAATCTGAAGTAGGATATTCATTTGTCTGCAACCTGTGGGTTATGGATCCGATATCGGATCCGAACCGGCATGGTTTTCCAGCTATGGATCCAAGCTCTCCTCTCTCCCTCACCCATAATGCCCTGCTCTACCCTCATGACCTCAGATCTCGTTTGCTGCAGACTGGGTGACTGGATTTGGGTCTCAGCTCTCTAAGTGAACTCTTTCTGTAAAAAAAAAATCATTTTTTTTTTTTTTTTTGTTAACTGAATTTGTGTGAAGTTTAGGTTTCAATTTTATTATTTAATATTTTTTGAGTTTATTTTTAGTTAAAGTAAAGTAAATTTTATTCCCTCCCTAGTGTGTTGTGCCTGTGTGTGTCTTTTATTTTGCCTGTTTACTTTTTTATTACAGTTTATTCTGTAACTTTTATGTTTTATAGATTATGATAAGCAGCCTCTCTTCTATTTAGGAAAATGCTCGAGTGTGGCCATAAGCTCTCCCGGCTAGTGGCCACACTTCGGTGTGTAAGTGTCTGGTTTGGTTGTGTTGCAGGGTTCCAGGGTTGTTCCATTTTGTTCAGGGTTCGGAGGGAGGTACTGGTCCAAGCCGGTCTTTGCCTGGGTCTTAGCGCCTCTTTTACGCCTCGACTCGCACTCCTCCGCTCTGTGCTTTCTCTCTGTTCTGGGTGCTTTCCCCCCTCCCACCCAGGACTCAAAGGAGAGGAGAGGATGGCCGAGGGGGGAGAGGGAGGGAGAAGCGGGCGAGGAGGGGCGGGGCTTCCCGCCTCTGGCCGAGCCGCCAGCTCTTTCTCCCGGCTTCAATGTCGCCCTCTCTCCTCGTCCTCCCGGATCGATCTGTCTGTCACCCGGCTCTGGTCCCTGTGTGAGAGGAGGGTCGTCGAGGAGGGAGGACGACCGATCTCGCCTCTATGGGGTACCCTCTCTGCCCTCCGCCTTTCTCCCTTTACTCTGCGAACTCGATCTGGATTCCATCTGGATTGATGGATGGGAAGGTCATCCAGGCCCAGATGGTTTGCCTCCTGCTCCTCCGGGAGCCCCACCCTTTTAGCTTAACTGCCTCCTCTTCCCCACTTATCCGGGTTCGGACGGGCGGTCGGCAGCGGAGCCCGGGGAAGGTCGGAGCCGATAAGGTGAGCAGATGAGGGTCCGCCTCCGGGATCGACCCTGCCGCCGATCCGGTTCCGAAGCTCGAGCGCCGTTGGAGCCTTCGGCGGCCTGGGTGCTCGCCGGCTGTGTGTGTTGTTGGGCGCATCCCTTGCGATTCGGCTGCCGGGCGCCGGCTCCGATCCTCTTCGGTGATCGGGTGGGAGCCCGCCGAGCCTGCCCGGATCGCCAGGTCGCCGCCTTCTCCCTGATCCCCGGGGTCAGGGGAGTCCTGGACCACTTCCGCTCCCGGCCGCGCTTCCCTCCACCTGCTTGCGGCCTCCACCATCCGCCCCCCTGGGACCCATGCTTTCACCTCCCGCCGTTGCCTGGCTCGCAAGCTGCTCCCCTGGAGACTCCTCCCCCCCTCTCTCGAGATGCCAAGCATGCGGAGCGGAGAGCCAGGAGCAAGCCCGAGATACTCACAGAGGGCACCCGATCTCAGAAGGAAGGACAGACACGGACACCCCGCCTCTCACTCGGTTCTCACGAGGACTTGGACCCCCATTAGAAGGGGCCCGGTCTGCTGTTGGTCTTCCTCGGGCCGACCCCCGTGGGTCTGCGTTCCATTTGGCATTTGCCCGTCCCCCTTCTGGGTGTTATTACCCCGACCCTTCGACTCCCCCCTGACACCAGGCGTGCCCACTCCTGGGAGGGGAGATGGACCAGTCCCACCCCAGGGACCGGATCCTTAGTCAGAGAAGTCCTCCAGGACCACCGAGCCCTCCGTCTCGACCCGGCCACAAGATGGAGTTGGCTATGGAGAGCCAATTGCAGGCGGCGGCTCAGGAGAGTCTGGCAGCTCACCCACCGGAGCGTCCATCACCGGACCCAAGGAGGAAGCAGGCATGGCCTGATGGGCACATGGCTGACCTTCGGGGCGCTGAACTATTAAGTATTGTTATTGGATGCAGCGGGGGATTATTGATGATCAGCGGGAATGTATCTATATGAGCCGTCCATATCAGAGTCCAGGACAGGATGTTCTGGCCACTCTTAGGTCAGACACTTTAGGTCACGCTATACGGCTGCGGGGTTACACCCGTCACTCGGCGTCTCCCGCATGGCGGGCTAGGGGTGGTAGGGGACAGGACTGCGGCCTGTGGGCTGCAGCCTGGCCTGGCTCTTTTCTCAAAGTGGTTCGCGAGCTTGCGATGGCCTGGCTCTCTCCTCCGGTTCCGTTACTGAGTTCTTGACCCGCAAGCAGAGGGCGAAGGCCACGAGATGCCTGGACAACGATCGCTTCTCTGCACCTGAGGACGCCTATTCCCTATTCTAGGGGTCAGAAGAAGAAAGGGGGTCAGGAACGCGGCTCGAAGGCCCTGCTCGGACAAGAGTCCCTTGCCAGTCCTCCTAGCGTGGAGGCCCCGCGACAGGAGAGGAAGGGGCTCCCAGAGGCAGAGGGCAGAGACTCCGCTGGGTCAGGGAGGGGGCTCCCTTTCTGAACGCCAGCTGCTCTCTGAACCTAGTGGGGCGTTGCTGGCACCTGAGCGGCGGAGGCTGCAATGGGCACCTCATCTGCTGGGCTCCAAATCATATCCAGGTCTATCGCATTCCCTCGGATTCCATCGCCAGAGTTGAAGTCCTCCCCAAAGTTGAAGTCCTCCCAGAAGCCCCTTACCCTCTCTGGCATCTCTAAGTTCCAAAGGCCATCCAGCCCGTTCCCCAGACCAGGCCTATTAGAGGTTCTACTTTTGGAGCTTTGGATTCTACTGGCTAAGAACTAAAGGCCACCAGACCTAGACTTTCCTTTGGACGCAGTTCCCAAAGAAAAAAAATGAATGGTCACTCTCTCTATTCTCTTCTTCTGGGAGAAAATCACTTGGTCTCTAACTCAGGTCTCAAGGACTGAGTACTACCACATCCTGATGGACAGGAGCAGTTTCTCCTCTTCTTCCCTGAGCCTGTCAGTCACACCCAGTTCAGGTCCTTTCCTTTGTCTCCACAGCCCCCCAAGGTCCAGTTTACCAGCACTAGGTGTGCTGCCCCACTGAGGGTAGTGGGGGGCAGTACTTTTCCCCTACCTGGGCCTCTGCCCTTACCCGCCCAACAAGGCATCTACTTCTCTTGGCCATCTCACTTCTTTCATCAGCATCTCCATTTCTGGGCATCCATTTAAATCTATTTCCTCACCTGGCCATCACAACAGATCTAAGGTCAAGGGCTGGCTCTTACCACCTCACTCTTACTCAGAGTTCCTTCCTCACTGCGGACAGAGTTACTCTCTTCAGCTCCAGGTCGCGGGCCATTCTCTATTGCAGTTCCACCATCAGCTAGCCATTCCCTCTGAGGCTCCTGGGCCAAGTGGCTTACGCGCTTCATACAGTTCACTCTTCAGGCTCAGCCTCGCATTCTTCTACCAGCAGCTGGAGTTTGAGTACAGTGGTCTACTAGCAGTGGCAATATGTCATTCTTGAAAGCGATCAGCCCCTTGAGGCCCTCGGCTTGCATTCTGGTGGCTCCTCGTGGGATCTCCACCGGGTGTGCATCTCCAGCCTACTTCCCCCACGGTGACCACTCACGCCTCCGCCTGGACCTACTGCACTTTCTTGAGCCGGAGCAATTCCCTTATGTGGAGCAGTTCAGAGACACCTGCATATCAATCAAATGGGCAATGATCTGTGTAAGAGAAGTGCGCAGTGCTCGGGGCACAATCTTCCCTTAGGTGGACAGAACTCCCAAACATCAATATGAGCCATGCAAGGTTGGGAACAAAACAATTCACCCGGAACAAGGTCTTACCCTCTTTTCTCAAGAGGCCTTCCAGATTCATGGATTGGGCAATGGGCGCAAATCTACTCTCTCCCAACCGTGGCGCGGTCTCTCCCTCGGTCCATAGCGGACTCGCTCATATCTGACCTCACACGACTTCTTGCGATCTTTTTAACAAACACGCCAAGCGGTTCGGTATGCGCTGGGGAACCCCTTCCGAGAACCCTCCCAACTCTTTTGTGGTTCACCAAGTCGCTACAGTTTCGCCTCCTCCTATCCTAGCCTGATTCCATGAGTACTTCCAGAGGCAGCTCTCTTGCATGCCATCCCTGATTCTCTTTCCTCCACCTATCTTCAGCGCCTCTGATGTTCTTCATTCTCTCATAGCCTCATTCATCCTGCAGAATTCTATTCTCATTGCTCCCTTCTATCTCACGACAGATGCATTCTCTCCCTTCTGATAAATCTACTTTCGGATCTGCTGCGCATGGATTGGATCTGATATCCCATCCATCCTGCTCTCCTCCGGTGCTTGCTCCTCTGGTACAAACTCTTACCACTTGTTAAGGCTTCCCCTCAGGGAAGTTCTTTATGGTAAGGACTCTCACTATCATCCACTGTAAACTTCTACCTCCCTCCCTGGGCATTGATCAAGTGTTTCTCTTTTACAGAAAAAAAGCACTTGCGGCTCTCTGTGTGGGGCTTCGGGCAAGGCCTCCTTCTATCCTTTGGGTCAAGATATCCTGCTTCTTTTTTCGTGAAACTCTCTTTGTAACATTTCTCAGGCTCACATTGGTCAAGATTCCCTAAACAATTTCTCCACTATCACATTGAAAAACATTCTTTAAAGGTACTTTATCTCTAAACCTTATGTGAACATTTCAAAAAACTCCTCCTGACCTTTTCTTTTTGTCCTTGGCCTTGACCGCTCCTCCTGAGCCATCTTTAATCCAAAGGGCCTTGACCTTCAACCTCCGGCCGCAAACAATTAGCCTTCTCATACCATTGTCTAGTCCTCCCCTTTTAGTAGCTTAGATCTTCTACAGCAGAATTTCGCATCTTGTCAAACAGGATCCAACTCACTCCCTCACTCCTTTTTTCTAATCCCCAAAAGTCTCCCTGTAAACAAGCCATTATCTCCTTCCCTGTTCTCACGTTCATTTCCATCGAAATAATCCATTAACCTCCTTATTTCATTCCCTAAGTATGAGCTTAAGGGTTCGGCGTCCTTCTCTTCACTAGATGTTTGGTCATAGGCAACTGGATCATACCGGCAAGACAGCTGGCAAGCAACGGTGGGGACACAAATTTCTAGTCCTTTAAAATTCAATTTTTCACAGTGCATTCTTTCTAAAGCTTCTACCCTGCATCAGCCAGTTTCACTAGGCATTTTATGTTCATAGTAAGCAGTACGGCAGGCATGGGGGGTGCAGATTTCAATTTCTAGATGATCAGATGCATCTGCCACAGCCAGCCCATAACGTCATCCTATACATTTATTTCCCACTGCCCGCGTGATCTAAGATCAGCATTTATGGCAGTTCATATTCCTGATCACTCCTTATCCAGGGGAAGAGCATCCTTTAGCTTTATGGGTGCTCCGAATAGGTTTCCATATTAGAGAGTAGTATAGATTTATTGGACTAGATGTTGCATCCATAGTCATCCATTCCTTTATCCTCAGCCAGATTTCGGTCCCTGTCCCCACTCCCTCCGGTATTCCCTTTAGGTGTCTTCATTTGTCCTGTACTCCTCCATAAGCCATAATTTCTGCAACTTTGATTTTCAAAATGTTAAATTGCCAGTCTCGTATGTTAGAGGTCTGTTCTGACAAATTGTGAAAATATGAGGAAAGTTTTATCTGCAGTTTCTTCTTGTGAAGAAAAATCTGCATTAAATAACTTGATGTGAAGTTGTTCAATCTCGCCGTTCATTCTTCAGTGATGGGTTCGGAGCCGATCCTTGGCTCCGACACGGCCGACTAGCAAGCTCAAAGTTTTCCAGTAGCTTGAGACCTAGCACCTTATCCCACAATGCACTGCTGGAATTACCCCAGATCTAGTTTGTCGCGCATAGATCTCTGTTTCCAGTGTTGCTCGAGACTATTGTGGGAATTTTCAACTTTCAGCAAGTTTTTCCATTGCATTTTTATATCTTTCTACTATTATATTTACATAGTATTACCTAGTTTAGCAGATTTTTCTGTTTTTCTCCTTTTCCCAGTAAATCACTAGTGCTTGCCTTCAGCCTGTTGGTCTTGGGCCTTTTCTTACTCTTGTTACTAGTTGCCTTTTTGGGCTTTTGTGCTGTCTTTTTGCATTGCTGTTTGTAGTGAATTGTATATAGCCTTTAGATATGTTAAGAGTTGCCCCTTTTGGGCTGTTTTAATATTATTATTAAATTACTCATTTCTGAGTTAAACTATTTTTATATAGTTAAATAGTGTTGTTTTTTGATCTTTTGATTTTCTTTCAGGAAGTTAGTTGCTATGTCTGAAGAAAGGGAAAAGCATCCTAAGTCTGGGTTCAAGAAGTGTCCAGACTGCGGACAAAAGATGTCCGTTACGGATGCCCATGTGCAGTGTGTGTACTGTTTGGGTGAGGTGCAACTGCAGGAGTTATGTAGTATCTGCCACTGTTTTTCCACTCGAGTGCTTGCAGAAAGGAAGAGAAGTTAGTTGACAGGGGTATTATTAAACACCCTTTCAAAGAGGCATTGTCTGACCAGGATGGGGCCAGCAAATCGTCCAAATCTTCCTCAGAATCCATGACAAAAAAAAGGGAAAAAGTTGGAAAGTGTTGTGACTTCGGCTCCGCTTCTTTTCAGACCCGGGACACTGCTTTGGAACTGGTTGCCGAAAAATCTCCCTCTCCACTTCTCCAATCGGCGCCATCTGATCACTCTTTCAGGTCTTCTTCAGCCTGTCCGATCTGGATATGGACCGGCTGGTTCAGAAGCTCTTAAAGGCACATTGCCTAGCTAAATTGCTGTTGGCTCAGACCCAACCGTCGGAGCCGAAGACCATTACTCTTGAATTGTCTGCTCCTCCTCCGAGCCATACCGGACCTTCAGAGCCGGAGGAGGCCGACCTGATGATTGTGGATCCCTTGGAGCCAACACCTGTTCCAGTGTCGTCTGCTCCATCTGCTCGGATGTCCTCTGCGCTGACCGGGGACTCTAGGAGCCGACACTCACCAGTCGGGTCTGGGGAGGATAGTGGCACGGACTTGTCTGTGCCGACTCTTCCTCTCGGAGCTTCAGCTCGGGTGAGCTCGGCTCCTACCTCGGGCTCAGAACCCACGGTTTCAGTGCGGGAGGGGATCGTGTCTCCTCATGATGCGTCGACTCCTTCTCATTGGAGCCATGGTGCATTCAAAGCCATGAGGCGATTGTTGTCTCCTAAAACTTCCTCATCTCCAGATCTGGCCTCTTCCTCCCCTAAAGTGCCTGTGTCAGTTTCTGTTTCCTCCGATCATCCCAAGCATAGAGACCCAGAGCCTCAGGTAGCCCCACAGGGTGCTCCCTGCTCTTCTGAGACCTCTCCAGAAGCTCCCCCTGAAGAAGATCCCAGGATGAGATTATGCAAGAGGAGGCATTTGGACTCCCCACAAGAGTCTCTAACATCAGACACCGACTTGGATGAATCAGAAGGATCCCCTAGATCCCCCTCTGAGGACATCTCCTTTGCGGAGATTCTTGAAATTCTTAGGCAGAGGGGTGATTGGCAGTCCAAGAGCCCTACTGAGGACGAGTCGGTTCTCCTGAAGACGTTCGGGTCTCAACCTTCCACCTCTTGGGTGTCTCCGTCCTACGATGAGCTTATGGATCTGGTCTCTCGTAGAGCATGGGAGTCACCAGAATCTATGGAATCTGTCCCTAGGAGGCCTGATAAGTATATTTTTGCCTCCGTAGACAAGTCCTTTTTGACCAAGGGAGTCCCTGTTGATGCCATGGTGGTGGCAGCAGCCACCAAAAAGGGAATGTCTGAGACTTCCTCATCTATCCATCCTCCTAACAGAGAATCCAGGATCATGGATAGATATGGGAAACGCATGTTTAATTCAGCGACTTTCTCACTCAGATCACTGAACTACTTGACCCATTTTACCAGACTGCAGAGAGATCTCCTTAAGGAGTTGGGAGATACTCTTCAGGGTGCTGTAGCTACGAGTGTATCCGACAAAGTTGCTACCCAGCTTGCTACCCTTAATTCAATAGTTAACTCATCCATGCGTCTTGTATCTTACACAGCTGATGGTTCGAGTAGAGCTGCAGGTACAGGAATTGCTCTTCGTAGGCATGCCTGGATGTGACTCTGTTCCTTCGCGCAACCCTTCAAGTCCCCCTTTACAAATGCCCCGTTTGGCGGCTCATCCTTGTTTGGACCAAAGGTGAAGGAGACTTTGACCAGGTGTGAACAAGAAGGAAAGACTCTGCTGTCGGAGTCTGTTTTTCCATCCCCACTCGACCCTATCCTAAAGGCCAGAGGGGAGGAAAGATGTGGTTCCGGAAAGCCCAAGGAGCCTTTCAAGACACATGTGTAGAGCCCCCTTCCAGAGGCAGAGGAGGGGGTTACAGTGGAAGACGCCGCCCTCGTGGCAGAGGGGGTCCGCAACACCAGGGTGACAGAGATCACGTCTCTGGTCAGTCCTACCAGCGCTCCTGAAGGGAGGCCCAGCTGTCCTACTCTGGAGACAGTCGAGGGTCGCTTGTCATTGTACCCAGAAGCCTGACTAGATATAACAAATGACAATTGGGTACAAAGTATCATTTCCAGAGGGTATTTCATACCGTTCTCCACCAAGCCCCATCCCGTCAAAAAAATCCCGGACGTTCCTCCCAGTCACGGGGAACAAGCAACAATAGAGGTACGCCGATTGCTAGAAAAAAAGAGTCATCCAGCCAGTCCCGGCAGACCAAACCGGATTCGGAACATACTCAAGATTCTTTTTGGTTCCAAAGAAAACAGAGGACTGGAGACCCATTTTGGATCTCAGCAGACTCAACCTATTTGTGAGGCAAGAGAAGTTCCGAATGGTCACGCTACAGTCCATACTTCCCTTTTTAGGGAAAGACAATTGGATGTGCTCGATCGGTCTCAAGGATGTGTACTACCACATAAAGATGGCCAGACCATCCAGGGATCACCTGCGTTTCCGGCTTGGAGCCAATCATTATCATTTCCAAGCTCTGCCCTTTGGTCTCACTACAGCCCCCAGAGTGTTCACCAAGTTCATGGCAGTAGTCAGGGCTCACCTGAGGCGTCTAGGATTCCAGGTGTTTCCGTACTTGGATGATTGACTCCTTACCTCCACCACCAGGCATCAACTTCTTCAAGTGAGAGAGGCTGCTCTGACACTCTGCAATCGGCTAGGCATTACAGTCAACTTCGAAAAATCTGCCTTGTTGCCATTGCAGCATATCGTTTTTATAGGGACAGAATTAGACACGTCAACCATCACTCTTCGTCTTCCACCAGAAAGGGTTTTTATTCTTCGCCACATCACGTCCTTGGTATCAAAGAACAGACCACCAGCTGCAGAGGTATTGAAAGTACTAGGATTGATGGCAGCAGCAATATTGGCAATCCCGTTAGCAAGGAAGCATATGAGGATTCTTCAAAGGCTCCTATTCACGCAATGGTCTTACCAAGAACTTCCAATGAATCACACAATCCTGATAATGAATTCTTGCGAGAAGGATCTTCAGTGGTTGTTGACGTCTCTTCATGTCACAATAGGACGTCCCTTCATGCTACCCCCTCCAGTTGCCACTGTGACCACGGACACTTCCCTGATTAGGGGGGGGGGGGCATTTTCAGGGAAAGACTGCCCAAGGCACATGGACAGATCAAGAATCACATCTACATGTCAGTGTCCTGGAGATGAGAGCAGTACTTTTAGCGTTGCAATACTTTTAGGGCTCTCTTTCTCTAGGGACAATTGCAATACAGACAGACAACATGTCAGTGATCTGGTACCTGAACAAGCAAGGTGGGACCAAGTCTTGCCCCCTTTGCCGAGAAGCCCTCAGAGTATGGCAGTGGGCAGTGTCATCCCAGCGCTTTCTGTTAGCAACACACATCCCAGGCAAATCCAATGTCATAGCGGACAAACTGAGCAGGGCAATTTTATTGCCCCACGAATGGTATCTCAAACAAGAGATTGCGGACAGGATTTTCCGCAAATGGGGCCAGCCTTCCTGCAACCTGTTTGCCAGTCATTATCAACAACAAATGCAGAAGCTATTTTGCCCTGATTCCCCCGCCAGGTCAGTCCCCGAGAGATGCTCTTGTCCACGATTGGCCCCCAGGTCTCCTCTACGCATTTCCCCCAATTCCTCTGATACCCAGATTTTTACAGAAAACAAAGTCGCTGGGACGGACAATCATCCATATAGCCCCTCATTGGCCTCGGCAGATTGGGTTTCTGTTTCTTTACCATCACATTCTGGAAGACCCATGGATTCGGTACCCAGTTCCGGACTTACTGACACATCCGTCAGGGGATCCCCATCCCTCATTGCAGACACTGAAGCTAACCACTTGGCTGCTCCAGTTCCCCGCATAGCCAGGCTTTATAATCTTTCCCATGACACTAGTCAAATTTTGTTGGCGTCCCATAAGCCTTCCACTAGAAAGTTGTATCGTAGTAAGTGGAAGAGATTTTCCATTTGGGCTTCCTACCATAATATTGACCTTTACTAAGCACCATTGTCTTCTGTTTTACAATTCTTGAGACAGAAGTTTTCAACAAAGGAGCAGCGGCTGCTACGGTGCGGGTACAACTAGCTGCTATATCTAATTTCCATCTAGGGATTGATGGATTGAATGTTATGGCTCACCAATTGTCTAAAGCTTTTCTAAAAGGTTCCTTTCACATGAGGCCTCCAGTGAAGACTCCTTATTCTCCCTGGAATTTGAATTTTATGTTATCGCGCATCGTTCTTCCTCCCTTTGAGCCTGCATCATCTTGTGAGCTAAAATTTCTATTGTGGAAAACTATCTTCCTAGTAGCCATCACTTCAGCCCGCAGTGTGTCAGAGCTCCAAGCCCTATCCATCAAGCCTCCTTATATGGTCTTTCATGCTGACAGAGTATCTCTCAGGACAAACCCTTCCTTTTTCCCTAAAGTATGTTCAGAGATTAACATCAATCAAGTCATTGAGTTGCCTGTTTTCTTCCTTAATCACACCCAACAAATTGGAATATATGTTGCACAAACTTGATGTTCACAGACAACTTAGATTTTATCTAGAGAGAACAAAAGAGATTAGGAAATCAGATCAGCTTTTTGTGTCTTTTTCTGAAGCCAGGAAAGGTAAACCAGTAGCCAAAACAACTCTAAGTGGCTGTCAAATTTTATCACTTACACCTATTGTCATAACATGCCCTTGTCTAGTAAGTTGAAAGCTCATTCAACCAGAGCAGTTTTTACCTCTTCAGCCTTTCAAGCCAAATTACCTCTAGACAACATCTGTGCTGCAGAAACATGGTCTACACCTCACACTTTTATAACTCATTACAAAGTGGATAAGGCCTCCAGGGACAGGGCTTCATTTGGTTCTACGGTTCTGAAGAGTGTACTTCGTGAGCCACCCAGGGTTAGGGTGCTAGGGACGCTACCCATCAGTGAAGAATGAACGGCGGGATTGAACAACTTCACATAAAGAATTTATGTACTCACCATAATGTTCCATGTGAGTTGTTCCATCTCGCCTTCATTCTCATGTCCCTCACTCCTTCCCCCTCCTGGCTGGCAGTTGACCTGGAGGCTGTCTTCATCCTGGTTTCTCAATGTGTGTTCATTCCTAGACAGAATAATTATAGTATCACTATATGGTACGCAGCAAACAAGATCTGAGTTAATTCCAGCAGTGCATTGTGGGATAAGGAACTAGGTCTCGAGCTACTGGAAAACTCTGAGCTTGCTCGTCGGCCGTGTCGGAGTCAAGGATTGGCTCCAAACCCATCAGAGAAGAATGAAGGCGAGATGAAACAACTCACATGGAACGTTATGGTGAGTACATAACTTCTTTTTTCTTCTGTTGCATAGGTCAGTACTCATTGTTTTCAGTTTGTGTATGACCCTGTTTATATTTCTTCCAGGGCTATGACCACTGGTACTGTTTTAAGGAGGTTTGCATGGCTGCATTCTGAGAACCTTCCAGATGATATCAAAACTTAGATTTTTAAATTCTCCCCTGGAGATTTAGTGCTTGACCCATCTAATTAAAAAGTGATTAAAGGCGTGATGAAAGTGTCAGCCTTCATTTTTTCAAATTGTACAAGGGATTCTCTTATTTCCTTATTTAATTTTGGCAAAAATAGATTAAGCAATCTCTTTCAGGGCTCAGCCTCCCTCTGTCTGAAAAGATTCATTCCCAAACTTGTCTGTCAGTCATCTCAGCTTGAGCTGCTTGACAGTTTGGGCGTGTAGATGGTGTTCTGAAGCTTTGGAAGCTGGCCGGCTGTTATATCATTTGCAGGATATAACCCACGTAGCTAAGGCTACTTCAGCAGTGATCATTCGAACATCTACTTTTATGCTAAGTTCACTTAACACAAGTGTACTATCCAAGGACCTGAACTTTGCGTGCTTCATAAATAGAAAATGGTGGAGGGGTCAGTATGTGTCTCAGAGGATCCCCACACTATGGACTAAGCTCCCCATCTATGTGAAGCTCAGTTCATCGCTGACCATATTCAAAAGAAATGATCATGCTAGGAAGTTACAAATTTATTCCCTGTCTTGCCCTCCATAACTCAGATGGACAAAGGTCGAAAATAAGTAAATTAATCCCAACTATCATAACCCAGCCTTAGCTGCCTCTTCACTAGTATACCGCACCATATAGGTATCCAAGGAATTTGGGGGGGGGGGTGGATTGGGTTGAACAGCTAGGCTTGCAAAGTCCCTGATGGTCGTTAGCCTAGTGTAAATAAACCTGTGTACCTGTAAGATAGTGTAGAGCATAAGTAAAAAGAATCAGCCCTTTAATATGATTTTCAGGGATCCACTGCTCACACATTATCCCGTAGAGAGAAATGAATGAGCAAGACTGACAGTGGTCAAATGCTGAATTCATAAGATCGTTAGTAATGGATGCTACAATAAGAAAACTCAGTTTCCAAATACAGCTTTTTGACATACATGCGTGGTGTATGTTCAATTTTAAAATTACATTAAGCACTAAAAGAATTAAAACACCAAGCAAAATTTATTTCATCTTCCCAATTCTCATTTGTGATGTCTGCTTTAATGGTAATAAAAGGCAATGCAAAATTAGCATTTGTAATATAGTAGTATATTTTAAGTCCTGAAAATTCATAAAATCAAACAACTTTTTGAATGAAATAAAGTATCTCTTATTTCCTCCATTTTGCCAAGGTATAAGTCATAGTAAACTTAAGTGATAACATAATCACAGTTTCTTCAAACAGATTTTTTTCTGCAGACTCCTGTGTGAATTAGGAAAATGCATGTAAAAAACTAAATCTGATGGCTTTTTGTAAGTACATGTTTAACTTTTACTTTTCCAACAGTATGTAAATGATTTTTTGAACATTACCAGCAGTTAAGTTCAATATGGGTTAATATGTGAAAGAAATGCTGTAAAATGAGCTGTGTGCAGAGTGATATACTTTACAGATCTTTTTTTCTGATGGTTGCAGTATTAAACATTTGATTGTTAATAACCAACCTTGTTTTTATATTGTCATTTAAGTGTCTTCCACCCTGTTTGTCACTGCTTTAAAAAGTTTTTGTTGGTTCTACTAGTCAGAATTAAGTAATATGTTATAGAACACAGTTTTAGATCCCATGTATATGAACAATTTGTTTTGTTTTAGCACAGCATTGGATGATTGTTCTTCATTCGCTTATAACATTTCAGCCTGTAGAAGGTCATTCTTAAATTCTCAGTGGTGTTAGTATCTATAAGTATCCCATTTTCTAGATGAAGATGAGGTATGTTGTTTAGATATTTATGGTATTTTGCTGTCAGGTAGCATTACTTATATATTACTGTATATCCTAAAGATATTCATACAGCAGATGCAGTACTCATTTAGATATAAAGTATTGAATCTAAGCTGAAGATGTACTTCTGGAGTCTTGAGTCTATAAACTTAAGACAGTCTAATTTACAAAACCCATAAAACCAGGCTGTTCTTCTGGTGGTCCCATTTTTTCTTAAGAAGACTGATGTAAATCATTTTAAATTGGTTAGAAATGTTAATGGTTAAAGGAAGTAATACACTTTGAATATACAATGTGGCATCAGTTTTACTACTGGTTTAATTTTCATTAATCTACTAGTACAAGAAAACACTGTGCTTGCAAATAAAAGTTTGAACATTCATATCTTTTATTTTGAGGATACAGTAGTATACTATAAATTGTAAACTCAGATATTTAGAAGTAATAGTGACTAGAGTATTACAGCATGAATCTGCTGTTGTAAGTTTTTTTTGTAACTAGAACAGAGCTGATTGGGCTATATTTAGTTCAATCATATTAAATTACTACACAGTAGTTACATGGGTGCAGTGGTTAGCGTTGTCGCCTCACAGCAAGAGGTTGTCCAGTTCGATTCTTGTCTGGAATGCCTTCTGTGTGGAGTCTGCATGTCCTCCCCACGGTCGAGTGACGTTTAAAGACATGCAGGTAGGTGCGTGCGTGAATGGGTGTGCCTTCTTTGAAGGTTGGGCGTCAAGCTGGCACCTTGGCACCATAAAAATCCACTGCCAATCATTAGCGGACCGGAGTTCTGCTGTGGCAACCCCTAACCAGGAAAAGCCAAAAGACATTAGTTTAGTTACATGGGAAGTAGACTAAAGTTTAGTTGTGTCTGTCCATTAGGTAATGGTTCATTTAGTTCTTCATTTAGTTCCGTAGTCCATTTTCTGCACATTTCTTTCATTAAAAAAATTAATTTATTTTTGTTTATTTTGTTGACTGTACTAGGGTGACTGGGCCTAAATTAGGCCCCTTTTTTTCAGTTGCAGTCCCAAGGAATATAGGTCCGTGAATGAAATACAGTGAACAGAAACAGATACACATGGAATAGAGACTTATTATGGAATTAATCAATCAGGACATGGGGAACCTGCAAACACTGGACCTGTCAACAGTTTGGATTCATAAAGAGCAAGTTATGCTTACTCAGCCTGGTGGATTTTTTATTTTTTTTTAAAGATCGCTAAAGCAGTGGATGAAGGCTAAACAGTACACACTGCATGCCTTGACCTGGCTAAAGCTTTTGGCACAATTCCTCATTCAGGCATAGTAGAAAAGCTAAATAAACTGGGAATAACCCTGTGTCACCTGCAGGATTGCCAGCTAGCTCACAGATAAGACACAGGAAATCAAAATGGGGGAAGTTACCTCCACAAAAAGACTAGTCACCAGTGGAGTCCCCCGTGGTACTGTGCTGGGACCTCTCCTGATTGGTATCTCATTTTCTGAAGTAAAAGCAAATACCAAAGGGCTCTGGCTTACTAAGTTTGTAGATGACTGCAAACTAGGAGTACTCAAAGTTTGTCCCAAACAAATAACTGGTGTCAAAATCATGACCTGAAACTAAATGCCAAAAATATGCATTATTATATCCTTTGCAAAGTCATGTATCTCAGTAAACTACCACATTAACAGTACTCCCCTGAAAACTGACCCACTTGTTCAGGATTTGGGAACTTATGTAGACAGTGACCTAACTTATGACCAACGTGTCTGTTGTAAGAAAGTCCTTCTATACTGCACAGTTTATAAGCAAAGGGATTGTGTCTAGATCCAGGAGTGTCATTGTCCCCCATTACACAGCCCTCATTAAGTCAGTCATTGAATATAATTACCATTTGGCATGTATCTGTCCAAACATATGCAACAACTGGAACACCCACAGAGATGTCTAACTAAAATGATACAAGGCCTAAACCACGTCTTACACTGACTGACTCAAAGCCCTGTCACTGTATTCTTTATCCTACAGACTACTAAGAGGTGACCTGTGTCTGGCATACAAGGCAACCTCCCACCCATTAGTGATTAATTCACTGCACATCAGCAAGTCAGATGGCATCAGAAATAGTCTCTCTATGGATGTAAACCTGTTTTGCAACATCAACAGAGTGGTTTGGAGGGACAGGTATATCTCGGAGAGGATACTCTGGAACAGACTCCATATCCACATAAAACAAAGTTCATTCTTGTCCATTTTCAAACACAACTTGGATCTTTGGATGGGAAACAAAAAAAATTACCCCAGAACTGCTCCCATACCACCAAATGACAGAGGCAGTTACTAAATGCTTCATCCCATACATGCTTCCCCTCAAATTATCTATGGTATGATCCCAGTTATTCTCATTAGGGATAATATATAATGATCAACCATTGTTGGGGTAAGGCCAATCTCTAACCAAATGGGATAAGTTAATTCAAGCACAAAAAGGGAAATTAGCTAGGCTTAAAATGGCCCTCAGGGATGTTTAGCCTAGTACTTCCCTATGGACCTATGAAACTGTATAAACAGAAGCTATGAATAAAGTGAAGAGTAGCAGACAGCAGCAGTAGGTAAAAATAAAGCAGAACAATTTCTAAGAGGTGTAAGAGGACAATCAGACAATACTATGATGCATATTTACAAAGGAATATGCGTTTCAAATTGGCTAAGTTTGGTTAAGCTCTGTGGAATATGGTCAGTAAGCCTGTACTGCACTCCAGGCAACCTGAAATCAAATATCAACCGGAGAGCCAAGGAGGGGGTAGCAGAGTACATCTTCTGCTGATTTGCTTGAGGGAGGGTTTGGTCTGTTTGGTTGTAGGAGCATTACCTGTGACCAGACCACAGATGTACATGTGCCCTGTGTGCACAGCAAGCAAGATGATGAAATAGTGTGAGCCTGTTGTGTAGTGCTGCATAGCAGGTGTGTGTGTGTGTGTGTGTGTGTGTGTGTGTGTGTGTGTGTGTGTGTGTGTGTGTGTGTGTGTAAACTTGTACCTGCATTGGGGTCTAGCATAGCAAATACTGATCTGTCAGCCAGCGGGGTGAGAGATCAAGATTTATTGTTATTTATTTTATTTTACAGTTTGTTTATCGGGATAGTCCATTGGGCCAAGAAGAGCCCGTTTTCAATGGAGTCCTGGGGTGAAAAGCTCCATGAACAACAACATAATATGAAGGCAATGCATTTATATTTATGTAATACTATTGAAGAACGATGGTATTATACAACATGACAAAAAAAATCCAGGATTGCAGTGAAAATACAGTCAAAAAAGTAAAAGGTAAAATTACACACACACACACACACACACACACACACACACACACACACACACACACATGTCAATTAAAATAAGAAAAATCCATTGGTGCATATTCCTGTTAGACTTGTTACAATGTGAAATAACACAGGGTTGACATCGCAGTTTTACATGAAATCTTAGCAGCGTTAAAGTAGGATAGGGAGATAAGAGGTGTTAATTGTTGAATGTCAGAAGGGAGGGACAATAAGAAAAAAAAAGTAGAGCAAGAGCAGGAGTAAAGGAGAAAAATGAAGATGGTAGTCAGAGAAATGATGAAGAGAAGTAAAGGAGTGTGACAAATGGGGATCATGTGGGATGAGAGCAGGAACATTCCCAGAGGGTTTTGAGATGGGAATGAAGCAGGGTCTTAAAGGTAGAGTGGTTGTCTGTAGTAAGAATAAGAGGTGGTAGGGAGTTCCATAGGTGAGCTAGGGAAAAAGATAGTAGGTGTTTGCCTGGAGGACGAGCAAGCTTGTGCAGTTCAAGCAAAATCTGGTTATAGGATATTAGAAGCCTGTTGGGTAGGTGCATTTTGAAGGAGGAGGCAAGGGAGGGGCAGATGGAGGGAATAAAGATGAGTTTATAGGCATGAGTAAGTTGAATGTAGGTAAGATGGTGAAGATGAAGATCAAGTGAAAAAAATATTTCTTGACTCTTCCCTGCTTGATGGTCATGACCCTTGGCTCTTATTGTCTCCCACCATGCCTTAATACTGGAAAGCAGGAAGAATGATAAGGCCAAAAGGACATAGAAACTCAGTTGTCAAAGAGAGAGATAGAGGAGGCAGAGAAATAAAATTATTACTGAACTGGCTGATTTCAACCAGACATTATTAAACTGAAGTACTATATAAGGATCTTGAAAAGAACAGTACATGATATAGTATAGTATAGTACAATAATTCAAGACCACAGTGTGTGTTGTATCATTCAACAAAAAATTCCGAATGCAAACGTAGGATAGCTAATTATTGCGCTGTTTTCAAAGGGGCTGATTTCTGTTTTGTTAGGGAGGTAAAGTCATTTGAAAAGCATGTGGAGATTCTGTAAGGCCTGAGGTAGCAGAGCTGGCATTTTTATTAAGTATGTAGCAAATGATTTTTGGGTACTTATGGGTTTTGCTTATATTTGATAACCTCAGAGTTTGTTGTGTCTGTAGATGTTTGGTAGATTATTGTTGAATGTATTTTTTTGTTTAATGTGTTCATTTATATGATTTTAATGCATGTGTCATATGTGGTATACAAACACAGAAAGCTACAAATATCAGTCTGTATGCACCAAATCATTTCCACCACATTTCGTACTTTATATATCTCATGTTCATCCAGTACAGTATTAAGAGTCTAGAGTGCACTTTACTTTGCCCTAGTTTGGGACACTCTTCCACATTGACCAGTCTGTCTCTTGAGTCTTTTCTTAATATGTATGAATGGCATTTTAACACTTGTGCTCTCTTAGATTTTTAATATTTGGTTATCTTCTGAGTTCTAAAGTTTTTAGCAAAACATATCCTTCACTGCATTGTGGACTACAATCTCCTGTAAGCTTCCTGTAATAAGGTGCATACTTTTTCTTTCAGCCAGCTTTCATAAGGTAATCATCAGTTATCATACAGGTATGAGTCACTTAACATCCTTCTGCACAATGTCCCACTGCATTTACATCCATACTGTGCTAAGCGGACGTAAATGTGATTCAGTGTTGTGCAGGAGGATGTTAACCAAAGCATAATGTAAAGTATACTGTGATTGCTTAACATCGTAGTCACTTAACATTCAGTGGGATAGTACCTATCCTGGATGTTAAGCAATGGTCACCTGTACATAAAAAAGATAGACTGGCGGACTTGTGTATCTGATTTGTGTTGATCCATGACACTGCAATCAGTAACATATTGCTAGCAAAATGTATTGAATTTACAAGTTATATTTTTTGTAGCTATACTGTGGAACCCAGTTTTGCCTTATGATATGCTTTAATGGCTTAAAGCTTTGCTAAACTGAGGTCATTGACCTGTAGTTTAGAGTCATATGACTAAGAGAATTGTAATTTGCTACAGGTTCTCATGACACAGAGCTCCACTATTGGCATTATTTGATTGGATCCCACTGTAGCTTGTCTGCTGTAATGTGCTCAGAGCTGTACCCACCCATGGTCTTTTATTCTGGACTCTGAGAAGTGTGGAAAGCCCTGAACTAGGAGACATGAGTTTTTTATCAAAAAAGGAAGAAAAAAAAAGTTCCCCGAGCTACACTCTGTAGCGGGCCGTCTTCACAAAAACTTTTTCCCTATAAGAAACCTGAAAAATCTATACAGCTTTAGAATTCTAGGTCTGAGGGTCAGATAACCAATGCCAAGTGCAAGTAAACTCACCTTGTGCTATACAGTGCATCTCTGACCAAATAACTTGGCATTTCTGCAAACCTAAGTAGTAAGCCCACTAAAACGGTATCTTAAACAAATCAAATTTCAAGCAGTCATCGTCACCCCTCCCTCCATGCGTCATTCTTGTCAAAACCATAGAGAGCCTCATTGAGATAATTATCTTTTAACAATGCAAGAATTGTCACATGTTGTCTGACAATCTTCTGTTACTCAGCACAACATAACAAAGATGTACATATATAATATCCTTGGAGACAAAAATCTTGCACACAGTAAACTCAAGATACCAAAGCCATCAGCATTACACCAGGCACCACACCTCACCAAGGCCATCACAACGCACATGATCCATAATTTTCTGAGACTGTAAAGAGTAACTTGTCTAAACCTCAGAGACCTCCAAAATGCAACACAGTCACAAAGTGCACTCAGCAAGTTAGGCTTATCACCTCACATAGCACAAGAAACCCAAAAATCACAAATACTGAACCAGTAATGCAGGTATCTACCCAGCCAAACATTCTAGTTATAGGTGGATCTATTCTAAGACATACAGATGTACCTCTTACTAGGCTAAGCAAGGAAAGATCGATGGTTAGTTGTTTTACTGGTACCAGGATCCATCAGATTATGCACATGCTCAAGTTCTTTAACAACAAGTATCAGTATGACTCTGTTGTAGCACATGTGGATGTCACTGATTTGAGATATACCTCACTGGACTATGTAAAGAGAGACATGATGGAGCTCTCAGACTGTCTGTCCCAGGCAGGTATGGGCCTAGCACGGAGCAGCATTCTAGCTTCTCCAAAGATGGCGTCACCATATGAGCAAAAAATAATTGAATTCAATAAATGGATTAGTTTTGTTGTGGCATTCGCAGGGGGTCCACTGTTTTCCAACCTGGGAGGACATAACTGACACACCATTCTGCCTCACAAGGGATGGCCTGCATCTGACCCTTCTAGGGTTTTGATTATAGGCAGAGATATCCTTCACCCTCATAGTTCAATTTTAGACAATGCCAACCTGATAAATGTACCAACATAATGTAGCAAGCAAAGGAAAATATGAAGGTGCTACTAGTCAGTACCAAAATAAGAAACTTCACTCCCTGCAGTTCATCTCACCTCACCCTGGAAGACATAAATGTCTGTGTAGTGAGTGAAACAACATTTAAAATGGTGGAGAGCACCGCAGCTGTGTAGTGCTATAACACTTTCCACAAGTTTAGACCAGCTACTGCTCAGGAGGGGAAGAAAGGTGGGGGAGTCTCAATCTACATCCAGAAGAGACCCACATCAAGGCTGCTAAAGCAGCACGGTGCACTAGAGTTTCTTCATGTCCAGCTCAACATCAGAAGGATCCCACACCATATATTAGCTAGCTGTAGAACTCCCCATGACCTAGGAGAGCCACAGATCCTATTTCTGTAATTACTCAGTATGAAACCCAGTACCATTTTCTTAGGAGATCTAAACTGTCCAGCTTTAGACTGGGCAACCTACACTACCACTAGTTCACAAGCACAGAGATTCCTGGACTTTGTCAGTACAAATGCCTTGGCACAATTAGTCAGAGTACCAACTAGGGGTTACAACATCTTGGATCTTGCCCTTACTAATATGGGGACATCTTGCATCATCCCTTGAGTATATTCGGCACTTGTTATGTTTGACTGTAAAGGCTTCTCCTTCGAAATACAGTTGAAACCAAAGACCCCTTCCATCCAAGGTACTTTTAGAAATTTCCCTAAGACAATCTACTTACTCCCAAGTAATACATTGGCAAGCTTCATATCCCCACCAAACCCTGTACTGATGCTGTCCATGTCATTATTCATCATGGATGGGTCTTGGATACGAGCCGGCATCTATCTGACAGATCCAGAGTTCAAGGTCCTCCCCTTCCCATGATCCCTTGCTGACCTACCACCTCAGATCTCATTTGGGGCAGAAACGTTACAGACGTGACTCCAGCAACGCAAGCAAAGGTTTCAGAAAAGTGTTTTAATTTTTCTTTTTTGGGAGATTTTTCCTTCAGTAGTGTAGCCTTTATCTCCCTATCTCCCTTTTGGTAGTTAGTCAGGTTTTTCCTCCCCTCCCGTAGCTTCTAAGATTATTTATGTTGGTTCCCGCCTTTTCACAGGTCCCTTCCTTAGCTGTCCCCCTTCTTTTCTTCCCCTTGTTTTTGTGTGCGGGTGTTTTTTGTGTGTGTGTGTGTGTGTGTGTGTGTGTGTGTGTGTGTGTGTGTGTGTGTGTGTGTGTGTGTGTGTGTTCAACATGTCTGATAAGCCCTCAGGCTTCAAGAGATGCTCCTTGTGCAGTCAAAAGATGCCTCATTCCGAGTCGCACAAGGAGTGTGTCTTCTGTTTAGTAGAGGGTCACCTGGAGGTTGAATGCGACATTTGTGTCACATTCAACCCCAAGGCTCTCGTGGATCACAGGAATAAACTCCTGCTCAAGGGACTTGCTAAAGGCAGACCTCTAGCCTCTGGTTACCCCTCTAAAGCTCCTCCAGATCCTAAAAGGAAGACCTCCTTCTCTTGCTCAAGGGATTCCCCTGCAAAAAAAAACAAGTCTTGCGATCCCTGATCTGAGCCCAGCCTCTTTGAGTTCGGATTCAACCTTTTCCACTCCGAGAGTCTCAGGTCAGTCTGTCGGATCCAAGGCTTCGGATCCCACGAGGCCCTCAGATCTCACTCAGCACACCCCAACTTCAGATCCAACCCGTTTGTCGGATCTGTCTTCAGCACCAGAAGCAATCTGATCCGATGGTCCCATTGAATCTGATAGTCATAGGCAATTCCCCCTCAAGGTCTAGAAGTTCAGGCCCGAGGCACAGGAGTCGGTCTCCTTCCCTAGACTGCAGGACAGTGTCAGGGTCTCCAGCCAGGTCAGGACATTCGTCAGTGTCCTTCAGATCTTCCAGAAGTCTGCTCCTTACTGATATGGACAGGATGATGAGGAGTTTCCTCAAAATTCAAATCTAGCTGGGTTTGTTACCACCCCAGCTCAGTTGCCCTGGGATCTTCTCCATCCTCGGGACTCCACTTTCCTCGTCTGACCCCCCCACCATTTTTCATTTTCCAGGATCAGAGTATTCTCTGTGAGAGGCTGTCGGTGTCGAGCATCCCTCCCTTGCCGACATCGTCAGAGCCCACCGGTGCCTCAGAACTGGCTGCACTTCGGCACTGTGAGGTCTAGGTCTATGTGGGTTCCCAGGGGTTGGGGTCAGGCCCAGAGTGTTCGGATGATTCCCCTTCCTTTGGGGGCCTCTGTGCAGGACATCTCTGGGCTGATATCGTCCGGAGACATCAGCGCTGGGTCAGAGTCCCTCCTTCCTTCCTGTACAACTGCGGCTGTGGGGGAGGATAGGGAGGCTTCGTCCATCCCGTCAGCTTTCAGGGTGGTAGAGAGGACTTTCTCTTTCTGAGCAGTCACCTCTCCTTCATCTGTAGGCCCTCTCCAGCCCCTCTCTCGACTTTGGGTGGCGAGTCTACATCATCCTTCCAGGGTCAGCCCTCTTGCGAGCACTTTCAGACGGGCATTCCCCCACTTAGGATCCCTGCCTCTTCCGAGTCTAACCCAGAACCCACCGCGGAGAAGCCCCTCGAAAGAGGACGTGCAAGAAGAGGCACATGGACTGCCCTAGAAAGTCTCTCACTGAGAACACGGATTTTGAGGAGGGAGATGGGTCCCCCAGACTTCTGTCTGAGGAAGTGTCCTTTGGCAACGGTCACGAGATCTTAAAGCAAAGAGGCAGTTGGTCTTCCCTCACCCTGTCTTCAGAGGAATCTGTGTTTTTGAAGGCCTTTAGGACAGGCCCATCTTCTACCTGGGTACCATACCCCCCACTCCCAATGTGCTTGTACAACTTATCGCCAGCAGGGCATGGAAGGAACCAGACACAGTGGAACCAGTTCCCGAAAAGGCGGACAAATGTCTTGGCCCCACAAAAGACAAAGGTTTCTGGAGTAAGGCCCTCCCAGTTGATGCCATCGTGGTGGCCACAGCTACTAAGACCGAACTCCCCAAACAAAGTTCCATGGTCCATCCTCTGGACAGGGATTCTCAAGTGATTGATCGTTTTGGAAAGTGCGTTTTCACCTCAGCGACCTTTGGACTGAGAGTGACCAATTACATGGCACATTTCACCCAGCTTCAAAGGGATTTGGTCTTGGAACTCTCCATTTCCTTTTCAATGTTACTGCCTCCGGAGAGTCTCATGTTGTTCTCCCTGAAGCTTTCTACTCTAACTTCCCTGGCTAATGCTTCGATGAGATTGATCTCCAATGCAGAGGAGGCCACCTCTCAAGCGGTGGGCACAGGCAGATGGCACACTTGGCTTTGCCTTTGTGTGTTTGCGGAATGTTTTAAGGCATCCTTTACCAATGCCCCCCTTTCGATGGGTCACCCTTGGATGGATGGCCCATCCGTCAAAGAGACATTGACTCACAGTGAGCAGGAAGGGAAGACTCTGTCTGTGGTCGGGATCAAGTTTTCTACTCCCCAGTGATCCTTTTCCAAGAATTAGAGCGGTAGTAAGGATCTTTGGTTCCACAGGACTTATTCCTCCTTCCAGGATGCTCCACAGGTCCTCTTCGACTGGCTGGGGTAGGGGATTCAATGGCAGACGCCGCCCTAGAGGCAGAGTTGGTCCACAGAACCAAGGCTCCAAGGAACCTTTCTCTGAGATGCCCACTCACCGCTCCTGAGGCACTGTCCAGCTGTCCTCCCTGAAGGCAGTTGGGGGATGACTGTCTCTTCACCCAGTAGCCTGGACAAGTATCACCTCAGATCAGTGGGTGTTAAAGATCATCCGGGGGTTCTTTCATACCCTTCTTTCTGGCCCCTCCTATTCCAAAATCTCTGTCAGACATTTCTCCCTGCCAAAGGGAGTTTGCCCATCTCGAGGTCCAAGATCATCTTCAAGAAAGAGCCATCCAAGAGGTCCCAACAGGAATTTACTCTCGCTTCTTTTTGCTGCCAAAAAAGTCTGAGGACCTGCATCCCATTTTGGACCTCAGCGAGCTGAACCTGTCAGTCATGAAGTCCCAAGTTCTGGATGGTCACTGTACAGTCCGTTCTGCCTCTTCTGCCCAAGGATGATTGGATGTGCTCAGTGGATTTGAAGGACGTGTCCTAGCATATCAAAATCGACAGACACTCCAGGAGGTACCTGTGCTTTCAGTCATGGCTCAGTCATTACCAGTTCAAAGCCCTGCTCTTTGGACTCACTACAGTTCCCTGGGTGTTTACCAAATACATGGCAGTGGTAGCAGTTCATCTTCAACTGCAAGGATTCCAGGTCTTCCCATGCCTGGACGATTGGCTACTCATGACCCACTCGAGGCATCAACTGTCTATGGTCTCAGACTGTACTCTCCACTTCTTCCATGATCTCGAGATTACAGTCAACTTCGCAAATTCAGATCTTTACCCTGTCAGAATCTGGAGTTTATCAGGGTTCTTCTAGACATGGTGTCAGAGACTGCAGCAGTCCTTCCCTGCATGGTTCAAATCATTTGGGGCCAGGTCCTTCAACTGCTGGCTCAATCATCCTTCAGCTCACGTAGTTTTGCAGGCTCTGGGCTCCATGGCAGCTGCCATTCAGCTGTTACCTCTTGCCAGATATCACATGCAGGTACTGCAGTGGTCCTTGGCGGTTCAGTGGTTGGCTCAAGTTCACCCCTTGTCCATGGCCATCAGGATTTCTCGGGTATGCAAAAACCATCTTGCTTTGTGGCTTTGGACTCAAGATCTGTTTACAGGCAGGTCCTTTTGTTTTCCCCAAGCCAAGGTCATGGTGACCACAGATGCCTCCCTACTGGGGTGGGGTGGCGTTTTCGGGGAAGGACAGTTCAAGGCACATGATCCCGTGTAGAGACCAAATTGCATATAAATGTCCTGCAGTTGACAAGCAGTCCTCTTAATGTTGCAAGCCTTTCAGGAGTGTCTCCTTCTCGGGACTATAGCAGTTCAAACAGACAACACAGCAGTGGTCTGGTACGTCAACAAGCAGGGGGAAGCACGGTTTATACCCTGTGCAGAGAGGCCATGAGAGTGTGGGAGTGAGCAATGTCTTCCAGGTGCTTTCATCTTGCAACACATCCCTGGCAGTTCCAATATGTTAGCTGACAAACTCTGCAGGTCTGTCCTGGGTTCTCAGAAGTGGCCCCTGAACCCATCAGTGGCACATCGGATTTCGACCTTTGGGTCTTCCTTGCTGCAATCTGTTTGCTTCCCCTATCAACCACAAATGCAGCAATTACTTCGCTCTGATCCCCCCAGAGGGGGAGTCTCCAAGGGACACTGTGGTTCACAGTTGGCCGTCGGAACTCCTGTATGCTTATCCTCCAACTCCCCTCATCCCCAGAGTTCTGCAGAAAGCCCGTCACCTGAAGATCCTTCTCATCCTCATTGCCCCCTTTTGGCCTCACCAACCGTGGTTCTCCCTGCTTTGGTCCCATCTGAAACATCCTCCCTGGATATTGGATCCCATTCCGGATCTCATTTCTCACCCTTGGGGGCTACCTCCACCCAGTCTTCAGTCCCTTTGGTTAACCGCATGGTTCCTCCAGTTCCAATGATCCTTGCCCAGTTCAGGCTTTCTTCTCCGGCGAAGAATATCATCTTAGCCTCTCAGAAGCCATCTACTAAAAAGGTATATTCTAGCAAGTGGAAAAAATTCTCCATTGGGGATAGATGACGAAACCTTGGCCTCTTTTCAGCCCTTATTCCTGACATTTTGCTGTTTTTAGCTTCCCTTTTCCAGGAAAGGGCTAGTTTCTCCACGATTAAGCTTCAGTTGGCAGCCATCTCATATTTTCATTTGAACAAGAGTCCCACCTTCACTTCCAGACTGTAAAGCCTTCCTCAAAGGAGTATTTCTCCTTTGACCTCCTGTCAAAGACCCCCCCCCCCCAATGAGATCTCACTTTGGTTTTGCAGTGTTTGACATAAAGCCCTTCGATCGTGCTGCATTGTGTGATCTTAAATTCCTATCCTGGAAGATAATTCCTATCCCAGAAGATGGCCGTATTGGTGCTTTACTTCAGCTAAGAGGGTTTCTAAGCTGTAGGCTCTTAGTATCAAGCCTCCATTTTTGGTCTTTCATAAGGATAAGGTATCTCTCAAAACTAATCCTTCATTCATCCCCAAAGTAGATTCAGAGGCCAACCTTAACCAATCTGTTCAGCTCCCTGTTTTCTTCCCTAATTATTCCAACAAAGGGGAATGGGGAATATATGTTGCATTGTTTGGACGTCCACAGACAATTAGTTTTTATCTTAAGAGGACCGAAGAATTTTGAAAGTCAGATCAGCTCTTTGTAGCTTTTTCTCATGCCAGAAAAGGGTAGGCAGATTCCAAGGTATTGCTTTCCCATTGGATCGCCAACTGTATTTCCTTCATTTATGACAGCATGCACATCAATCTTTCAAAACCAGTTAAAAGTCACTGTACTAGTTCGATGGCTACTACTTCTGCCTTTTTGGCAAGACTTTCATTGGATGAGATATGTGCCGCTGCTACTTGGTCTAATCATTACACCTTTTTTATGCATTATAAGTGGGATTTGATACAGAAAACAGGGCTTCCTTCAGTTCCACTGTGCTCTGGCAAATCCTTCCCTGAGGCCTCCCAGGGTTCATAGTAGCTGGGGACTCTGACCCGTCCGTGATGAATAATGACACAGATAGCATCAGATAAAGAGTTATGTACTTACCATAACTTGGAATCTGTGCTGTCCAGTATCATTATTCATCATGTTCCCACCCACCTTCCCCCTGCCTTTTGGAGATCTGGTAGGTATGGAGGGATGTCTTCCTTTATGGACCTTTCTAGTATTATAAGCAGTCCTGATTGCTATTTCCTTATCCAGCAAACTCGATCTCAGGTTGTAGGTCAGCAAGGGATCATGGGAAGGGGAGGAGCTTGAGCTCTGGATCTGTCCTTTAGTTGATAGCTCCGATCCGAGGTCGGATCCAAGACTCATCTGTAATGAATAATGACACTGGATAGCACAGATTCCAAGTTATGGCAAGTACATAACTCTTTTGAACTCTACAGAATATGCTGAAACATCTGTCACATGATAAAAGCATGTGAACAGCTGCATAGATGCAGCTTTACCCAGTAGAAACACACAGAGGTACAGTTGCTTCTGCACCCTGTATGGATACGCACAAGACAAACCTCGGAAACAAATCCCCATGGTGGAATCATAATATCAACAAGCTTTACATTAAAAGGAAGAGAAGTTTGACCAAATGGCAGAAGAGTAATTCCCAGAATGACAGAGCCCTTGTCACTGAAATAAGCACCTCAGAAGCTTAACAAAATCAGTCAAAGCCGAGTTTGAGGCTAAAATAGCCACCCAAGCCAAAGATAATCACAAGGCCTTTTCCAGTTATGCTCGTAATCTCAAATTTAGAATGCATCAGTGCGCTAAACTGAGGCTGAAGATATAGTGAACCTATTTGCCAATAAATTCAGCTCAAACTTTACCCCTCTTTCCCCTCTGTCTGTCCCAAAAGATGTACCTGAAACCGAATCACCTCCAGCTATTATATAAAAGCAAGTCTTAAAAGCACTACCAAAAGCTAAAAAACACATCAGTGAGTCCTGACAATATCCCAGGCTGGACTTAAACAACATGAAGGATGATTTAACCACCCCTTATTAACACTGTTCAACCTCAGCTTCTGTGCTGGTTTTATGCCAAACAAATGGAGAACAGCTATAGTCATTCCCCTGCTTAAGAGGCGATCTTCCACAGATTCAGGCTGTTACAGAGCTGTAAGTTTGAGCTCATGGAACTAATCACTAAGAACATAGGGAACCTTCAAACACTGGACCTGTCTCATTTCATTTGCAGGTCATACCTATTCAACCTGGTGGACAATTTTGAAAAGTTCACCAAAGCAGTGAATGAAGGTAAAACAATACACACTATGTACCTCGACCTGGACAAAGCTTTTGAAACAGTCCCCCATTCAGGCATAGTAGAATAGCTACATAATCTGGAAGTAAACTTCTATGTCACCTGCTGGATTGCCACCTGGATCACATGTAGGACTGAGAAGATCAAAGTAGGGGAAGCTACCGTCACAAGAGACCAGTCACCAGTGTAGTCTCCCCCACGGTTCAGTGTTGCAACCTCTGCTGTTTAGCATCTACTTCTCTGAAGTTAAAACCAATACCAAAGAGCTCTGACTTACTAAATTTGCAGATAACTGCAAGCTAGGAGCAGTCATTGAATACCCAAATGACTTAGCCATCCTGCAGGAAGGTTTGTCCCAAACAAGTAAATGGTGCAAAAAATATGGACTGAAAGTAAATGCCAAAACAAAAATGCATTATCGTATCTTTTTGGAAGTCATCTACACAAGAGGCTACCACATTGATAATACACCCCTAAGAGTTGACCCGGCTGTTTGGGATTTGGGAGCTTTTGTGAACAGTGACCTAACTTTTGATAAACCTGTCGACTATTGTAAGAAGGTCCTTCTGTATTTCATATCTTACAAACAAAGGGATTTCATCTAGATCAAGAGATGTCATTCCCCCTTTTTACTCAGCCCTCATTAGCCCAATCATTGAGTATAATGCCCCATTTAGCATGCAACTGTGCATACACATACAGCAACTAGAATGCCCGCAGAGATTCTTTACTAAAAGGATACAGAGCGTAAGTAAAATGTCCTATATGAATTGCCTCAAAGTGCTGTCACTGTACTTGGTATCCTACAGACTGCTAAGATGTAACCTGTGTTTGGCATACAGTGTAGCCTCCATCTCAATACTGATGGTCTTGCTGCATATCAGCTAGTCGAACGACTTGAGAAATACTCAGTCCAGGGTTCTAAACCTCTTCTGCAACATTAACAGAATGATTTTGAGAGATAATTATATCTTGCAGAGGATACCACTGCTCTGGAACAGAATCCCCATCTACATAAACAAACATCATCCCTGCCCGTATTCAGGCACTACTTGGTTCTATGGATGGGTAATAGAAAATTTACCCCACGACTGCCACCTGTGCTGCTGATGGACAGAGGCAGCTCCTAAATGCTTTATTTCATGCATGGGTCCATTCTAATTATCAGTGGTATGATTCCAGGTATTATGACTATGGGTAATATAAAATTATCGACTGTAAGATGGGTAAGGCCAGAAGTAAATTGGCTAGGCTTAAAATGTCCCGCAAAGATAGCTAGCCTAGTACTTAACCTGTGAATGTCAGAAACAAGACAGGAGGTATAGGGAACCCTCGCTTAGTGCTGTGCATTACTTTAGTTGAAAAAAATATAGCACGTCATAAGTGTGAGACCTGTAAATCTGATGTTGTTAACATTCATTCATTCCTTACTGATGGGTGTCAGTTCTGTCCTCGGAACAGAAGTCGGCCTTATACCCAACTCGCGCCAGCCAAAAAAAACTCTCGAGCTAAGCTTACCCATAGTGCCTCTCTTCCTGTTACCTCAGATCTCATTTGCCACATAGTTATCAAGACATGTCAAGCCAGCTCTCAGCTAAGTGTTTTAGGGCTTTTTCTATTAAAACTTTGATAATTTTCTTACTAATTTTATATATATTACTTTATTAGTTGGTTGCTAGTTTCTGTACCTGTTTTAGTGCCTCCCTTTCTCTTTTTCTTACCAATTTTGGATATTCTTAGTACCATTGCTGGTACAGACCTTTCCATTTACTCTGAGGTAATTTCTTAATATAATTGCTGGTATTCCCCCTTTTTCCTCCTTTTTATCTGTCTAGCTAGCTATTTAAAAAAAAAAGTTTAGCATTGATAATTTTTTGTGTGTGTGTTAATCTGTTTAGTGTGTCACTATTCTTGAATTGTCCTTCTTCGCTATGTCGGAAAAAAAAGGAACAGCTGAATGTAAACAGTGTGACCAGTGTGGTTGCAAATTGCCAAATTTGGACACCCCTACCTCTTGCGTTTAATGTTTGGGTGTTCTTCATCTATCTGTATAACCTCTGTGCGAAGTAATATTCAAGGGCCTACTAAAAATTCCTTTTGCGGAGGTTATTTCTGGGTCGGAGAGTTCACCCCCTTCCAAGAAAGAACACAAATGTAAGAGCCATTCGGTTCCATCTTCACCCCATGGCACTGACTCTAAGTCTTCGGAACCGAAGGCCAAAATTCCAAAATTGACACCATCAACTTCGACACCAGGGTCTCAACCCCTCTCCATGGTGCCGCCCTTGGTTCCAAAACTGCAAGTATCCACCTCGGTACCACCCACTGTACTGATAAAGGCTACTGCATCGACCATGCCTTTAATTTCTACATCGACTCCAATCTCCCTTTCGGCACCAGATTTTCGAATCGAGTTTCAGTCCGAAGTCTTCAAAGCTAAGTACCCCGTTGGGGAACCTTTTCTTGCCTCAGTCCGATGTCAGAAAAAGTTAACAGTTGCATTTCTTGTGGGAAGCAAATACCTCATAAGGACTTTCATTCTTATTGTATACCTTGCCTAAGCCCAGACCACGACATCACTGGTTGTCGGTTTTGTGCTAGGTTCAATAAGCGAACTATAAAGCGACGCTTTGATTTCACACGACACTACTTCGGTAGGAAATTTAATTACACTATGCCTTCAGAGCAACCGACTACCGGCGTGCATAAAAAATGCAAAGATAAAGACAGGCAGCCTAGATCCAAGCCAGACTCCAAGGCCTTGGCTGGGCCAGTCGCCGGTTCTCCGGGTTTCAGTGAAGCGCCTACGCAGCCCCTGGCTACCGCAGAATTGGAACCCCAGACCGCTTCGGATTCTCTAACAGAGAGTTCTAGGCCGACGCAGCCATTTTCTTTAGGCCCTACCGACGACATTGCAGAAGGAGAAGCCGGTGCTGTAGAAATACCTTCGGTTTCAGAAGGTGTCTTCAAACCGACTACTCTCACCATAAAATCTTATGATAAGGTTAAGACTCCTCTAAAACCAAAAAAGACTGCACTTCATTCTCCAGTTCAAGGCCCCATGCCCAAAAAACAGATGCTTAAAATGGCTGAAGATTTGATTTCTTTAATCAGGGGATGTTCATCGTGTTTCACTGTTGCAGTCATGACTGTAGGGTTCTCCCCTGCCGGCAGGCAGCCCTCGGTCGGCCAGAATCCCAAAGTCTGGGTCCAGCATCGGCTGTTCAACTCTGCTCCCTGACGTCAGAGCTCCAGGAGTATAAAGCTGACAGCCGACGCCATCTTCTCCAGACTTTTCTTGCCGTGCGGTGATAGTTCGCAAGTGCCGGTCGGTTGATTCCTGACGAATATTTCTACGTACTTCGGTCCGAAGACTTTCTTCTCCACTCAAAGCTAAGTACCCCGGTAGGGAAACTTTTTTCTTGCTTCAATCCAATGACAGAAAAAGTTAATGATTGCATTTCATGTGGGAAGGGAAGCAAATACCTCATAAGGATTTTCATTCTTACTGTATTCCTTGCTTGGGCCCTGACCACGACGTAGCTAGTTGTCGGTTTTGTGCTAGATTCAGTCAGTGTACAATTAAGCGAAGGTACGATTTTGCCTTTCATTACTTCGGTAGACGCTTTAACTACAAAATGTCGTTGGATACGCTTCCATCTACCAGAGTTCACAAGCGTCGCAGGGATAAAGACAGGCCTCCGAGGTCCAAATCTGATGATAGCGCACATGTGGAGCCAGCTTCAGGTTCGGCCGTTGTCATGAGGAGCCAACCAGGCCTTTAAATATCACTGTTGCAGGACCTTCGGACAACGCTCCTTCCGATGGGTCCGGAGCCGCTGTGCAGGTACCGGCTTCCGAAGGGGTTTTCAGGCCTATTCAGCTTCAAGTAAAGGCAAAGCCAAAGGCGAAGACTCCTTCTAAATCAAAGACTTCAACACAGGCCTCTTCTGAACCGGCTCCCAAGTCACAGAAACAGTTACTCAAGATGGCGGAGGATTTACTTACAATGATTAGGGGTTCTCATCCCCCTCCAGACAAAAGGCCAAGGCAGGATGTTTATTATGATTCCTCTGATCAGGCTTCTGTTTCCTCGGTTTCTTCTTCTGATCAGGAATATTCTTTTCCTCCTTATGAGGATTCTGATGCGGAAGAATCCATTCCTTCAGCTTCTCCTCCTGAGGATTTTTCTTTTGGGGAAACTCTGCATGAAATGAGGGAATATTTTCACTGGGAGGGACAGGAATATTCAGAATCCAAGAAAAGACTGAGAGATTTTCTTCTTCTACCCCAACATAGACCCCGGCTATTCCTCCTGTTTTGCATATTGTGGATGATGCCTTTTCGGAGGCTAATTTAACCCCTGATTCTTTTCCTCCTGCTCCTGTTAAGCCTGATAGGTACTACAGGGTTCCTGATTCCCATCAGTTTTTATACAAGAATCCTTCTGCTGACCCTGAAACCATTTCTCAGGGTCCTAAGGGTGTTAAGGCCGCTACTGCCAAAAATCCTATTCCTACTGAAAAGGATTCTCGAGTCTTGGAAAGATGGGGCAAAAAGGTGTACACTTCTGCTACTTTGTCCATTAGGGCTTTAAACTGTCAGTTTCATATGCTTAAATATCAGCAATTTCTCTTGTCTGTCTTAAAACAGAAATTTACTTCCATTTCTGCCTGTGCAGAGGATAAGGAATTACATGGCTTATTGCATGCCACTGAACAAGTTGGGAAGCATGTTTTACACTGTGGATTTGATGCCTTGGAGGCTTCTTGTAGGGCTGCAGCCTCTGGCACAGTCATTAGAAGACATGCATGGCTAAAGGAACAAAATTTACCTGAACAAGTAAAGGCTAAATTATTGGATGCTCCTGTTCAGCATAATGTTTTGTTTGGATCTAAAGCTGAAGAGGTGATTAAAAGATGGAGGATAAGGCGAAATCCATGCAAACAGTTAAAGATTTCTTACAAGTACAGCCTCCTAGATTTAGCAGGAATTGGCCATCAAAAAACTGGTCCTTTCCCTCTTCAGACATGCCTCAAAGGGGTAGATATAGACGCTCCAGAGGGAGGCCTCAAACACAAGCTGCTTATAGACCAAGGCAATGGACTGCTTCTACCCCTAGGGGAGGAGATGACAGGCCACAGTCTCAAAGGAAACAAACTCAATGACTCCCTCTGTTGGGCTGCAGGAACGTCTTGCCTGGTAGCCCCTCTCGGAGGAAAACGCTCTCTTTTTTTACCAAAATTGGACTCAAATAACCCAGGACAAATGGGTTTTGGATGTGATTTTAAGAGGTTACAAATTCCATTTTCATACTTTGCCAAGGCCAAGCGGATGGCCAGACCTTCCAAAACATCGATGGACGGAGGCCTTAAACCAGGTGGAGGCTCTTTTGGCTATGAATGCCATAGAACTGGTACCTCTTTCAGAGTTGGGAAAAGGGTTTTACTCAAGGCTCTTTCTAGTCCCAAGAAAGCAAAATTCATGGAGGCCCATTCTGGATCTGTCGGTCTTGAACACCTTTCTAGAGATTCCAAAATTAAAGATGCTTACTCTACAGCAGTTACTTCCAATGCTGTCCAAAGATGCATGGATGGTGACTTTGGATGTAAAGGAGGCATATTTACACATTCCCATCAGGCAGGATCGCAGAAAATACCTCAGGTTCAAGGCCGGATCGAGGCACTTTCAATTCTCTGCGCTGCCCTTTGGATTGTCTACTGCGCCCAGGGTCTTCACCAAATGCCTGGCTCCAGTAGTAGCTTACTGCAGACTCAAGGGAATTCAAATTTACCCTTATCTGGACGATTGTCTAATTCAGGCAGGCAGCAAGGATGTCTTACTCCAGCATCTAGACTTTGTACAAAACCTCCTCAAATTCCTCGGATTTTCTGTAAACATAAAAAAGTCAAATTTGACACCATCACAACAGATAACTTTTCTGGGTGCTCTTCTAAACACTACAACCCAGATGGCATTTCTGACATCCGAAAAACAATTACAGCTGGCATCAACTTTCAAAGCCTTGGCAACTCTAACCCATCTATCTGCAAGGAAATTCCTGCAGGCTTTGGGTTACATGGCCTCCTGCATCCTTCTCGTACCATATGGTGGACTACACATGAGGAAAATACAGTGGTACCTAAAAAGTGTATGGTCTCAGCATTACCACAGTTTGGACATACTGATTCCTGTCCTTCCTTGCCTTCAAAAGGAATTTCTTTGGTAGTCCAGGGCATGTGCTCTAAACAAAGGGAAGCCCTTCCGTCTACCTCCTGCCTCTCAGATTCTAACCACGGACGCCTCGGATTATGCTTGGGGAGCCCATTTTCAGGGCAATTGTCTGCAGGGCCTTTGGACAAAGGATCAGAAGCACCTGCATATCAACTTAAAGGAAATGTTAGCCGTTCAGAAAGCTCTGTTGGACTTCAGGAATCTCATACAACCAGGACAACTACTAATACGGACAGACAACACCACAGTTATATGTGGTACATAAACAAGCAAGGGGATCTCATTCCTACCCCCTTTGCAGACTAGCCATGGATTTATGGAACACAGCTCTAGCTTGCAATCTGGATCTTCAAGCTCAGTTTCTACCAGGGAAACAAAACTTACTGGCAGACAGTTTGAGCAGAAACCTTTCGGATCCACACGAGTGGATGCTGGACACCAAAATATTCAGGATGATAACAGTAGTATGGGGATGTCCTCTCATAGATCTCTTTGCATCCCATCTAAATCATCAGCTACAGAATTTTTGCACCAGGACATTCCACAAAAAGGCTTGAAAAGTGGATGCCCTGTCATTCAGTTGGAGGAACCTCTCGGGATATGCCTTTCCGCCTCTACCTCTTCTTCCTCAAGTTTTATTGAAGATAAAACAGGACAAACCCAAGATGATAATCTTGTTGGCTCCGAATTGGCCTCGGCAGTTTTGGTATCCAGCTCTAATAAACCTATGCCTGGAGCCCCCTTGGATTTTACCTCAGTCTCCGAACCTTCTGTCCCAACATTAGGGTCAGGTTCTACACTCTCATGTCAGAACTCTCAGCCTGGCGGCCTGGTTAATCCAGGGCCTTTGATTTCTTCTTTCCTACCCAAGCAGGTTATGGATGTCATTTTAGAAGCCAGACGTCCTAGCACTAGGAAATCTTATGCAGGAAAATGGAAAAGATTTTGTTCCTGGATGCAGGCTCAGGATTCTGATCCTCTTCTTCCTAACATTACTTTAATTCTACTTTACTTGACGGATCTCTTACATAAGGGTCTCTCTTTCTCTTCCATTAAGATCCATGCTTCTGCTATTTCTGCTCATTATAATTCAGACCCTCCCATCTTTTCCCACCAGCTCATGAGACAGTTCCTCAGAGGAGCTAAGAACTTAAGACCTCTAGATCTCCTCCTATTCCTGCTTGGGATCTCATTTATGTTTTGGAAAAACTAACCTTGCCTCCTTTTGAGCCTGCTGCTTCTGCTGACATGAAGACAGCTATCCTATTGGCACTAACCTCTGCCAGGAGAGTTTCAGAGTTACAAGCTCTTATGGCGGTGGAACCTTATATTATTTTTCATCAAGACAGGGTATCTTTGAGGACTAATCCGACTTTCATGCCTAAGGTTGTTTCCAAAGTGGCTTTAAATCAAACTATCCACTTGCCAACCTTTTTCCCCACTCCTCAAAATAAAGGGGAAAGGATCTTACATTCCTTGGATGTACATCGACAGCTACGTTTTTACCTGAACAGAACCAAGGACATCAGAAAATCAGAACAATTGTTTGTTTCTTATGCTTCAAGTTCCCAAGGTAAAGCCATTTCTAAACAAACCATTTCTAAATGGATTGCTCATGGAATCAGATTTTGTTATTCACACCATGGAAAGCAAATCCCAGGGAGCATACGGACTCATTCCACCAGAGCTGCTGCCACTTCTGCAGCCTTCCTCAGGGGAGTTCCTACCAAGGACATTTTGGAAGCTGCAATTTGTAATTCAGTGCATACTTTCTCTAAGCATTACAGTTTGCCTCTCTACTCTAAGTCTAGGGCAGGCTTTGCCTCTGCAGTCTTGCAGGGCCTTTTAGCCGCCCCTCCTTCTTTATGACCACCTCCCTTTCTTTCAGCTTTGGGATTCTACCCTACAGTCATGACTGCAACAGTGAAACACAGTTGTGTACACCTACCATAAATGTAGATGTTCGAGTGTCTTCACTGTTGCAGTCTGGGTTTCCCTCCCTCCTGTCCCCTCTTATTTTTACTTTTGTGTGGTTCCTTTTTTCACCATTCTTCTGAGGTGTATTTGCAAAGGTTTTGGAACCATTTTCATTTTGGGACTCCTGACATCTGGGGCAAGAAAAACTGGAGAAGATGGCGTCGGCTGTCAGCTTTATACTCCTGGCGCTCTGACGTCAGGGAGCAGAGTTGAACAGCCGATGCCGGACCCAGACTTTGGGATTCTGGCCGACCGAGGGCTGCCTGCCGGCAGGGGAGAACCCTACAGTCATGACTGCAACAGTGAAGACACTCGAACATCTACATTTATTGTAGGTGTACACAACTGTACTCCCCCCCACCCCACCCCCACCCCCGACAAAAGGCCTAGACAAGAGGAGGATTATACCTCCTCTGATTAAGTGTCTATTTCCTCAGGCTCCTCTGAGGAAAAGGATTACTCCTTACCCCTTATGAAGATTCTGATGCTGAAGATTCCATTCCCTCAGCTTCTCCCCTGAAGACTATTCCTTTGGGGAAACCTTACATACCATGAGGGAACATTTCCACTGGGAAGGTCAGGACTACTCCGACTCAAAGAAAAGGCTCTGAGAGTTTCTTTTACTCCCCCAGCACAGACCACTTGCTATCCCCCCAGTTTTAGACATTGTGGATGATGTTTACTTAGAATCTAGTCTAAATCCAGATTCTCTGCCTCCTGCTCCAGCCAAACCAGATAGATACTATAGAGTGCCTTACTCACACAAATTCCTTTACAAAAGCCCTGTTGCTGATCCAGAGACAATCTCCTAGGGTCCCAGTGGGGCTAAGACTTCTATGGCTAAAAATCCTGTACCCTCTGAAAGGGACTCCAGAGCACTAGATAGGTGGGAGAAGAAAGTTTACACCTCAACTACTCTAGCTATGAGAGCACTAAATTGTCAATTTCACATGCTTAAATACCAGCAATTCCTAATGTCTCAAATAAAACAAAAGATGAGCACATACCCTCAACAGTCTGAATTCAAGGAAATGCAGGATCTGTTGCATGCAGCTGAACAGGTGGGCAAACATACTTTACAATGTGGATTTGATACCTTGGAAGCTTCCTGTAGAGCAGCTGTTACTGGGTCTGTTATACATAGGCATGCTTGGTTAAAGGAACAAACTCTGCCTGATCATGTTAAAGCAAAGTTACTAGATGCACCCTTACAGCAGGATGTCTTATTTGGGGTTAAAGCAGAAGAGGTTTTAAAGAAAATGGAGGATAAGGCAAAATCTATGCAGACGGTCAAAGATTTCTTACAGGTACAGCCCCCATGCTTCAGCAGAAATTGGCCAACAAAAAATTGGTCCTTTCCAGCTTCTGACAGACCATAGAGGGGTAAATACAGGCGCCCAAGGGGCAGAGGACAAGCACAAATCCCTTACAAACCTCGCCAATGGGGCACTGCAACACAGAAGGGAGGAGAAGACAGGTCCCAAACTACTAGAAGGCAAACACAATGACTTACACCTCAAACTGCCAAGCAAAACTCTCTTGGCAGCTCCCTTGGGAGGAAAATTAGCACTTTTTGCAGACAACTGGCGCATCGTCACAAAGGACAAATGGGTCCTAGACATTATCTCACAAGGATACAGATTCCATTTCCACACCTTGTCAAGGATAAAAGGAATGCCAAACCTGCCACAAAATCAATGGACAGAGGCACAAAAACAAATTACAGCTCTCATGGACATGAGAGCCATTCAACTGGTACCTACACAGGAACAAGGCCAAGGATTTTACTCAAGGCTCTTTCTAGTCCCCAGAAAGGACAATGCTAGGAGACCCATTCTGGACCTTTCAATTCTAAACACCTTGCAAGTACCCAAATTCAAGATGCTAACACTACAGCAGCTTCTTCCCATGTTGGGCAAGAAAGCTTGGCTAGTAACGTTGGACCTCAAGGAGGCATACCTGCATGTCCCTATCAGACAAAATTGCAGAAGATACCTCCGTTACTTTGCAGGTTCAACCCATTACCAATTCTCTGCACTGCCCTTTGGCTTATCTACTGCGCCCAGGGTCTTCACAAAATGCCTGGCACCAGTAATTGCATACTGCAGACAAAGAGGAATTCAAATATACCCATACCTGGACGACTGCCTCATCCAAGCAGAAAGCAAGGACATTCTCTTACAACATCTAGCTTTTGTAAAACACCTTCTAAGTTGCCTTGGGTACACAGTAAACGAAAAGAAATCAAAACTAGTGCCCTCACAAAATATGACATTCCTGGGTGCCAGCTTGAATACAATGGCCCAGATGGCTTATCTGACGCCAGACAAACAACTACAGCTAGCTCAATACTTCAAAACAATGGCAACAAAGACCCAACTCCTTGCAAGAAAAATTCTGCAGGCCTTGGGCTTCATGGCATCTTGCATACTACTAATACCATTTGCAAAACTGCATATGAGGAAATTACAATGGTACCTAAAAAGCGTATGGACTCAACACAGCCACAGCTTGGAAACAATGATACCTCTTATTCCCTGCCTTCAACAGGAGTTTCTATGGTGGTCACAGGCATGTGACCTCAACAAGGGTCAGCCTTTCACCTTACCCCCAGCCAGGCAAACTATGACAACAGATGCATCGGACTATGCCTGGGGGGCACACATGGCAGGACGGTGCGTTCAAGGCATATGGACTGCAGATCAAAGGAATCTGCACATCAATCAAAAAGAAATGCTAGCTGTACAGAATGCCCTGACAGCCTTCAAGGACCTTTTACATCCAGGACAGCTTACAATAAGGACGGACAACACAACAGTAATGTGGTACATAAACAAACAAGGGGGTACACACTCCTACCCTCTGTGCAGGCAAGCAATGACCTTGTGGAACACAGCACTGGCTTACCAAGTTCAATTACAAGCTCAGTTCCTGCCAGGAAAAAAGAACACATTGGCAGATGACCTAAGCAGAAACATCATGGATCCCCACGAGTGGAAACTGGATCCACAAGTATTTGCAATGATAACCCAAAAATGGGGCACCCAGACATAGACCTGTTTGCCAGCCCCCAAAACTATCAGCTAACAAAATTTTGCACAAGGACATTTCACCATCAAGCTTGGAAAGTGGACGCACTCTCATTCAGTTGGAAAATGCTGACAGTATATGCCTTCCCTCCATTGCCCCTTCTCACAAAGGTGCTGCTGAAAGTCAGGATGGAGAGACCCCGAATGATACACATTGCCCCAGACTGGCCACGCCAACACTGGTACCCACTATTAAGGAATATGGCCCAGGGCCCACCATGGATTTTACCACAAATTACTCATCTGCTCACACAGCAAGACAGTCAGATTCTACACAGCCAGCTCAAAACCTTAAATTTGGCTGCATGGCAAATCACCTAAGCAACCAGCCAGCTCTTCTTTCACAAGCTGTTATGGATGTTATTCTGGAAGCCAGGAGGCCCAGCACCAGGAAAGCCTACTCAGACAAATGGAAAAGGTTTTGTGCCTGGAACCACACTAAAGGCCAAAATACCCTTCAGCCAGACATACCTCAGATTCTACAATATTTAACTGAGATGTTACACAAAGGCCTTTCTTTTTCATCTATTAAAATACACGCCTCAGCTATTTCAGCTCACTACAACACGGATCCTCCCTTATTTTCACATCCACTTCTAAGGCAGTTTCTCAGAGGGGCCAAAAACGTTAGGCCTCCCAGGAGAGCACCAACACCAACTTGGGACCTCGATTTTGTTCTGGAAAAACTTACGCTACCTCCTTTTGAACCAGCTTTCTCAGCTGACTTAATGTTTATATCATGGAAGACTGCCCTGCTGCTAGCAATTACTTCAGCCAGAAGAGTCTCAGAGCTTCAGGCACTAATGGCAGTAGAGCCTTTCCTCATTTTTCATCAAGACAGAGTTTCTCTACGAACTAACCCCTCCTTTATGCCTAAGGTGGTATCCAGTGTGGCTCTAAATCAAACCATCCATTTACCCACCGTCTTTCCAAATCCACAGAACAAAGGAGAAAGACTCCTGCATTCCTTTGACATTCACAGGCAGCTACGTTACTACTTGGATAAGGTTTTCAGAAAATCTGACCAGCTTTTTGTATCCTATGCTACAGCATCACAAGGAAAGGCTATCTCAAAACAGACCATTTCCAAATGGATAGGACATTGCATACGTTTTTGCTACACCCACCATGGAAAACCAGTTCCTGCTAGCATAAGGCCCCACTCTACCAGGGCAGCAGCTACATCTACAGCCTTCCTCAGGGGGGTCCCAACCAAGGATATTCTGGAAGCTGCAACTTGGAGTTCAGTACACACCTTCACCAAACACTATCACTTACCACTTTACTCTTAGACTAGAGCTGGCTTCGCCACTGCAGTTTTGCAGGGCCTTCTAGCCTCCTCTAACCCTGTTTGACTCCACCTCCCATCCTTAGCTTTGGGATTCTACCCAAGTGTGATGACTGCAGCAGGGTAACACGATGAACTTAGTACAGTTTTGTACCTACCATAAATGTAGATGTTCGAGTGTATACCCTGCTGCAGTCCAGGTTACCCTCCCTCCATCCCCTCTGACCTAACTAAAACCTTTCAATACCTTAAAATCTGATACAACCTTTGTGGTGTATTTGCTTATAGCTGGAGGGATGTTTTGTTTGTGATAAACTTTTATTATTGGTACTATCTACTGACCACCTTTTGGGGGGGCACCTGACATCTGGGGCAAGAAAAACTGAAGAAAATGGCGTCGGATGCCTCTTATATACCCCTGGCGCACTGACGTCAGGGAGGAAGCGACAGCAACCAACACCGGACCAAGACTTTGGAATTCAGGCCGACAATGGGACCACCTGACGACAGGATAACCCAAGTGTGATGACTGCAGCAGGGTATACACTCGAACATCTACATTTATGTTAGGTACAAAACTGTACTTTTTTCCCCACACCTCTGTAGAGGTGTCAAAGCCCCTGACACCGACACCTATCCCGGTTTCAGCTTCTTCAGTACCACTGGTAGACCTCACCATGGTTTCGGAGCTGACCCTTTGACCATCGACTCATTCGGAGCCAAGCCATCCTCGGGATCGCAACTGGACTGCTGGCACCATGACCCCTAGTGCGGCGCCCATTTTTTCTACAGCACCATCTGCTGCGGTTCCCATTGTCTTGGCACTACCAAGTCCTCTTGCAGCTCCTTCCCTGGGAGTGGGTTCATCTGAGCGGGGTGTAACTCCGGTTCAGCAGTTGTCCTTCTCAGTTCTGGGCTCCCATCCCTCTTTGGACGGGCCAGCTTTCCAGGTGATGGAGAGGACCTTTGCAGGCACACAGATGGTTCCCTCGGCATCTGAGTGACATACATTTACCCCCACTGGTATGCAGCTGACACAGTCCACCACAATGGGATGTCGAGTGCAAGAGCCTCAAAATACCCTACCGCAGGGCACCCTCTCTTATGAGTCCTCTTCGGATGTCCCTGCCGAGGAGGTACCACATAAGTGGCTCTGCAAGAGGAAGCACGTGGACTCTCCCGAAGACTCCCTCATGGAAGATACGGACTACAATGAAGGGGAGGAGTCCCCATGGTCGGCCCTTGATGATATCTCCTTCGGAGACATACTAGAAAACTTAAAACAGTGGGGAGGCCGGAAACCCACCAATCCCTCCTCTGAGGAGCCCGTATTCTTGCAGGCTTTTCGTGCTCGACCCTCTACTTCATGGGTGACCACATCTGCAGACGAAGTAGTCCAACTTGTCGTGCAGCCCACATGGAAGAGTCCTGATACCGTTAAACCAATACCCCGGAGACCAGACAAAATTCTGTCCCCGTCGGAAGAAAGTCCGCACTGGTCCAAAGGCCTGCCGGTAGATGCTATGTTGGTGGCAGCAGCCACTAAGAAACAGCTCAACAAGGAGAGCTATACTATCTACCCCCCAAACAGGGAGTCTTGGAAGATAGACAGGTTAGGAAAATGAGTGTTTGCCTCATCGACCTTTGACCCATTTGGTCCTTGAATTACTTGGTACACTTTACCAGCTCCAGAGAGACCTAATCTCAGAACACTCCGGAACCTTATCAGGAGCAGTCTGTAATGAGGTACGTGGCAAAGTTGCCTTGCAACTTGCAACCCTGGAATCTATATCCAGCTCGTCCATGCGGTTAATCTCTCACACTACCGAAGGGGCGGATAGAGCTGCAGCTTCAGGCATTGTCATGAGATGTCACGACTGGATCCGCCTTTGTGATTTTGTGGACCCTTTTAAGTCTTTCTTTCTTAACGCTCCAGTGGAAGCTTCTTCCCTGTTTGGCCTGAAAGTGAAAGACACGTTAGCCTGGTGTTGAAAGGATGGCAAGACCCTGTCTGCTGCGAGTGTGCTTTTTTCCACTCCTCAGCGATCCTACTCGAGGAATCAGAGGAGTGTAAAGATGTGGCACAAGAAGTCCTAGGGTCTTTTCCATGACACACATGACGGGTTTACCCCCCCGGAACAGAGGGGGATAACTCTTCCGGAAAATGCCCCTACAGAGGCAGAGGGGGTCCGCATAATCAGGGGTCCAGAGATTCTTTCTCAGGACAGCCCTATCAGCGCTCCTGAAAAGCAGCCCAATTGCTTACCTCTGGAAACCGTTACTGGACATTTCTCTCTGCACAAACTTGCCTGGCAAACCATATCCACAGACTCTTGGGTGCTGACGATAATTGCCAGAGGTTATCTCATCCCCCTCAATGCTTGCTCAAAGCCACTAAAGCACATTCCCGACGTTCCACCCAGTCAAAGAGAAGCAGCAGCTCAAGAAATACAAAAGCTGCTTCAAATAAAAGTCATCCAAACAGTCCCACCAGACCAAATAGGATACAGATTTTACTCAAGATTCTTTTTAGTGCCAAAAAAAGACAGGTGGCTGGAGGCCAATCTTGGACCTCAGCATCCTGAACTAATCTGTAGATCAAACAAAATTTTGCGTGGTCACGGTACAGTCTATTCTACCCTTCCTGGAGAAAGACGATTGGATGTGCTCAATAGATCTTCAGGATGTGTATTTCCACATAAAAATGGACAGACACTCCAGAGGATTCCTCCACTTCCAGCTGGGCCAATCATTACCAGTTTTGAGCACTGCCCTTTGGTCTCTCTACATCCCCCAGAGTGTTCACCAAATGCATGGCAGTGGTAACAGCTCACTTGAGACTGCAAGGATTCCACGTGTTTCTGTAGCTAGACGATTGGCTCCTTACTACCACCACCAAGCGTCTACTGGTTACAGCCCTACAGTATACCCTAAACCTATAAACAAAGTACAAGCACCAAATTCCCAGCGCACAGTACCTCAATTAGGGCTGCAAGATGTATATATAATTGTAGTCAGACACAAAGAATATTCCAAATAGCAGCAACTTTAATCCAACACAGCACACAGCAGCAACAGTGTAGGAACAAATACACCACCTTTTCCACAACTTCTTCAGAATGACTACACAGCCTAGGAATAACATTTAAATACACTTATTAAATTCAAACTGACCTATGAGAACCATTTACTTTGAATAAATTAATTAATTACAAAGTGTATATATTAAAACCAAAGTCATTTTAAAAATATTATTAAAACTTTAGAAACATTGTTACTTTGTTTATACAATACAGAATAAACTCATAAATACATAAAAAATTATTTGATTGTGTTAATGAAAATTTATGTACATAATAGTGAATTTTTCTGATGTTAACAAGTCATACAATGCCCTCTAGTGGTTGATGTATGTAAATAAATGATGGACTACTACAAATTAATGACTTTTATAAAAAGTTTTAAACCCACTTATTATACATATTTTAAAACAATTTTGCTACTGAATGTACATTTAAAATTAAAATTAAAGTTTTGCCGATCTCATTTTCAACACAGGTGCCAAAGTGATCATATCATTTATACCTGGGAATTTATTTGACTCTAAAACAATTTGCCAATATAATTCCTGTATGCAACCAAAGTCTCCCAACAACCTCCCTAGGATCTAATGGTACAACTTCTAAAACAAAGAAATTAAAATAAGCCCCATCACAGACCAAGGTATGCTTAAATAAAGAATTTGTGTCCCGCTTGGTCCTGATATCATACAGGTGCTCATAGATTCTCTGTTTCATTTTTTCTTTCACTTTTGCCAACATAAAATGCTTCGCATTTTCCACATAATGCAATATATATAATACCTTTTGTGTTACAGTTTGCAAAGGAGTGTAGAGTGAGTGTCTTTTTGCGGGCTACTAAAAAATGTGTGTTACCAGTCTTCAAATTCTTACAGTATCCACAAGCGCCACACTTAAAAACACCATGTTTTTTCTTTTTATTTTCATCACATCCCTTTGCATAACTAGCCTTTTCAAGGATTCCTTTTATATTGCAACCTCTTTTGTAAGTGTACTTGATTTCATTGTCAAAAATATAACCTAAATCAGATACTTTTGCGAAATTGTTCCATTCACTATCTACAATTTTTCTAACCTTTTTAGTCTGTAAGTCATAGGTTAGAATAAGGCCCGAGGCATATCCATCCCTAGGGATGTTATTTTTATTGTTCTTACCATTTGTTTCACTTAAAACTTTACCTAATATAGGTGCAAATCTCCCCTCTCTTCCTTCTAGTACCTCATGCAGTGTTTGATCAATCAATTCTATAGGATAAGCCCTATCCAAAAACATAGACTTCAGATTTTCACATTCTTTTGAAAACAGAAGATCATCAGAAGTCATTCTACATATTCTCACTACTTGTCCTTTTAAAACACTTCTTTTCTGAAAAAATGGGTGAGAACTTGAGAAATGTAAGTAGGTATTGGAAAAAGTTTTCTTCCTATGCACACTTGATACAAAACACTGACCATTTTTTTCCAAAAATACATCTAAATAATTCACATTAGTATTGGAAAAATAAATAGTGAATTTTAGAAAGTTTGTGGTACTATTTACATAATTTACAAAAAGTTCAAACTCATCAGAAGTGCCCTTCCACAAAAAGCATAAATTATCAAGGAACCTAACATATAGTGTCCACTTGTTTTCAAACCTTGGTATCAAAATGTATTTATTCTCCCAGTAAGCCATAATAATGTTGGCATAAGTTGGTGCACAATGTGCCCCCATCGCCACCCCCTTGGTTTGCCTGTAATATTCTCCTTCAAAAAATAAAAAATTGTTTTTCAATACTATTTCCATTAAGATTAAAATAGTTCTAAATTCATTTTGGGAGATTCTTTTAAGGGGTAATAACATTTCTTCAAACCAGGCTAAACCCGTATCATGAGGTATATTGGTGAATAAGTCTACAACATCTAATGTACCAAAGCCAGTGGTCTCATCATACAAATGGGGTTTATTTTACTAAGAAAATGCCAAGAATCCTTTAAGATGTTTTCATTCTCATCAATTATATGCTTATTTTAAGATCTATATACTTGGCAAGAGGAGCTGTAACTGATCCATTTGCAGCGACAATAAGTCTAAGGGGAGGGTCCATTTGGTCTTTGTGCACCTTAGGGATTCCAAAAACTGTTGGAATCCTAGGCTTCTCCACATGTAAGTATTTGTAAGTCTTTAGGTCAATCAAACCATCGAACAATAGATCATTCAATACAACATATATTCTTTTGTACGCAACATTAATTTCATTGATTGAAGTAACACTATACTTTTCTACATCATGTAATAGGTTCAACATCTTTCCTGCATACATATTACCCCCCCTTGTCAGGTTTCATAATACGAACTTCTTTGTCAATACTTAAGGTTAATAAAATGTCTTCTTCACTTTTAGTAAGGTTTGGACATATATATTCCTTTCTTAAACCATTTCTTAATTCTTTTTCTAATGATAATTTGAAGTTTTTTAGTTGAGGATGTAGGGGTGGGTTAAAATTACTCTTTCGTACTAATTCACTTGGACCCATTGTCAAATGTTGTCCTTTAAAGAATAGTTCCAAATTTTTCTTCCTAATAAACATTTTAATATCTACAAGCAACCTAAACATATTTGTTTTACACTGTGGAATGAAGCCAAAACCTTTTGAAAATAAGTCAAAATTAACTTTGTTAAGTATAATGTGTGAATAGTTAAAAATGTTAAAATTTCCATAAGTAAATTTATGTCCATCATTTAAAATATGTTCTAAAGGTCCACTTAATTGTCCCTCCAAGAGGGGTAACCCCCCTTCCCCCTGTAGTTTTTTGAGTTGTAATTTACAGGGTTTTTATACATCAGTCTCTCCGACCTACGTAGTGGGGGAAATTCTTCATTATCCAGCACATTTTCATTATGCACATCTATTTCCTCCATAGGTAAACCATCATTGACTCTATCTGAATGATTTACCTTCTGTTTACCCCAAGACCTAGGCTTGGGGTAATGAGTATCTGTTTTGTATTCATGTATGTCTCTGTCTATTTTAGATAGTTTTCTGTTATGAACTTCTGTACAATGTTTTTCAACATCTTTTAATAAATTTCTATAATGACCTCTCTGTTCAGATATAGAAAACATAAGATCATTAACAATAAGTTTGTTTGTTTCATCTATTATACTATAAAGTTTTTCCATCTCATGTTCATTGTTAACAATAATAGCACGCATAATAGAGAAACCACAGTCATCAAAAATTTGAATCAAACTTTTATGAAAATCAGTCCCTTCATACACATTGTTTGGATATTTAGTAATTCTTAACCCTTTTGGTACAATCTTTAGACCAATACAGTGCTTTAAATAGGCATTGTCCATCTCTAACATCTTATACTTTTTGAGATAAAAGTACAAATCATCCAAAGCCTGTTTGTATGAACCACCAACTCCTTCGGAGACATACTAGAAAACTTAAAACAGTGAGGAGGCCGGAAACCCACCAATCCCTCCTCTGAGGAGCCCGTATTCTTGCAGGCTTTTCGTGCTCGACCCTCTACTTCATGGGTGACCACATCTGCAGACGAAGTAGTCCAACTTGTCGTTCAGCCCACATGGAAGAGTTCTGATACCGTTAAACCAATACCCCGGAGACCAGACAAAATTCTGTCCCCGTCGGAAGAAAGTCCACACTGGTCCAAAGGCCTGCCGGTAGATGCTATGGTGGTGGCAGCAGCCACTAAGAAACAGCTCAACAAGGAGACTTATACTATCTACCCCCCCAAACAGGGAGTCTTGGAAGATAGACAGGTTAGGAAAACGAGTGTTTGCCTCATCGACCTTTGACCCATTTGGTCCTTGAATTACTTGGTACACTTTACCAGCTCCAGAGAGACCTAATCTCGGAACACTCCGGAACCTTAGCAGGAGCAGTCTGTAATGAGGTACGTGACAAAGTTGCCTCACAGCTTGCAACCCTGGAATCTATATCCAGCTCGCCCATGCGGTTAATCTCTCACACTACCGAAGGGGCGGATAGAGCTGCAGCTTCAGGCATTGTCATGAGATGTCACGACTGGATCCGCCTTTGTGATTTTGTGGACCCTTTTAAGTCTTTCTTTCTTAACGCTCCGGTGGAAGCTTCTTCCCTGTTTGGCCTGAAAGTGAAAGACACATTAGCCTGGTGTGAAAAGGATGGCAAGACCCTGTCTGCTGTGAGTGTGCTTTTTTCCACTCCTCAGCGATCCTACTCGAGGAATCAGAGGAGTGTAAAGATGTGGCACAAGAAGTCCTAGGGTCTTTTCCATGACACACATGATGGGTTTACCCCCCGGAACAGAGGGGGATAACTCTTCCGGAAGATGCCCCTACAGAGGCAGAGGGGGTCCGCGTAATCAGGGGTCCAGAGATTCTTTCTCAGGACAGCCCTATCAGCGCTCCTGAAAAGCAGCCCAATTGCTTACCTCTGGAAGCCGTTACTGGACATTTCTCTCTGCACAAACTTGCCTGGCAAACCATATCCACAGACTCTTGGGTGCTGACGATAATTGCCAGAGGTTATCACATCCCCCTCAATGCTTGCTCAAAGCCACTAAAGCACATTCCCGACATTCCACCCAGTCAAAGGGAAGCAGCAGCTCAAGAAATACAAAAGCTGCTTCAAATAAAAGTCATCCAAACAGTCCCACCAGACCAAATAGGATACAGATTTTACTCAAGATTCTTTTTAGTGCCAAAAAAGACAGGTGGCTGGAGGCTAATCTTGGACCTCAGCATCCTGAACTAATCTGTAGAGCAAACAAAATTTCGCGTTGCCACGGTCCAGTCTATTCTACCCTTCCTGGAGAAAGACAATTGGATGTGCTCAATAGATCTTCAGGATGTGTATTACCACATAAAAATGGACAAACACTCCAGAGGATTCCTCCACTTCCAGCTGGGCCAATCATTACCAGTTTTGAGCACTGCCCTTTGGTCTCTCTACAGCCCCCAGAGTGTTCACCAAATGCATGGCAGTGGTAACAGCTCACTTGAGACTGCAAGGATTCCACGTGTTTCCGTAGCTAGACGATTGGCTCCTTACTACCACCACCAAGCGTCTACTGGTTACAGCCCTACAGTATACCCTAAACCTAACAAAATCCTTGGGGATCTCCATAAACAAACAAATGCAAGTTAATTCCGTCTGGAATTTTGGAATTCATAGGGGCAGTTTTCAATACGCGGTCTTGCCTAGTCTCCCTCCCCCTTCACAGACTGCAAAGATTAACCTCTCAACTCCGGGTGATACTCTTTCGAGACAAGGTTCCAGTTCGGGCAGTCCTCCAATTACTTGGATCAGTGGCAGCATTAATAGCAATAATTCCACTGGTGAGATTACACATGAGATTACTTCAGTGGGTACGACTAGCACAGTGGTCTCCTTCGATTCATCCATTGTCCTTCCAAATCCGTGTAGCAAACTGATGCAAACAAGATTTACTTTGGCAGTTATGAAGCCAGACGAAGTTTTATGGAGTCATCCTTTCTCCCCCCAGCCCAAGGCCATAGTGACCACGGACACTTCCCTGACTGGGGGGGGGGGGCACTTCCAGGGAGAGACAGTCCAAGGTACTTAATTACCAGGGGAGGCCAATCTGCATATCAGTGTCCTGGAACTGAGGGCAGTGCTTCTAGCTTTGCAGGCATTCCACTCTGCCCTTCTGTCAGGGACAATTGCTATCCAGTCAGACAACAGGTCAGTGGTCTGGTATATCAACAAACAAGGGGGAACCAAGTCCTACCCTTTGTGTCGAAAAGCCATGAGGATTTGGCAGTGCGCGATATCTTCCAACCGCTTTCTCATAGCAATGCACATTCCCGGGGATTCCAGTGTGATTGCAGACAAACTGAGCAGATGCATCCTCCTGCCTCATGAGTGGTCCCTCAATCCAGCCATAGCAGCAAAGATCTTTGACCTCTGGGGTCCGCCTTGCTGCGATCTTTTCGCCTCACCAACAAACCACAAATGCAGCAGCTACTTCGTCCTAATTCCCCTGCAGGGGGAGTCCCCGTGAGATGCTCTAGTACACGATTGGTTCACGGGACTTCTTTATGAATTCCCCCCTCTACCTCTGATCCCACACTTTATAAAGAAGGCCAGTTGGTTGAGAAGCAGAGTAATCCTCATTGCACCGTATTGGCCCCGACAAGTTTGGTTTCCCTTTCTTTGGCCTCATCTAGTTCATCAACCATGGATTATGGATCCAACTCCTGAATTGCTGTCTCACCCGCAGGGGTTAATACATCCAGACATATCGAGTCTCATGCTGACAGCTTGATTTCTCCATTTCCAGAGATTGCCAGGCAGAGTAACCTTTCCTCCCCTGTACCTAACATCCTTCTGGCTTCTCACAAACCATCCACCAGAAAAATCTACCTTAACAAGTGGAAGAGATTCATTATTTGGTCTCGACAGAAAGAACTAGACCCCTGTTCAGCTCCAGTAACTGCTGTACTGGATTACTTGTCAAACCTTCTTCATTCAGGGGTGTCCGCCTCCACTATTCAAGTACACTTGGCTGCCATATCAGATTTCCAGGATGGATTCCAAGATTCATCTTTAATTTCCCTCTGTCTTTGTAAAACTTTTTTGAAAGGGGTTTCACATGCCAGACCAGCTGTCAGAGGACCAATTGAACCTTGGAGTTTGACTTTAGTCCTACAATCATTGACTAGACCCCCTTTCGAACCTGCTGCCACTTGTGATATAAATTTTTTATCCTGGAAGTCCCTATTCTTGGTAGCCATCACCTCAGCAAGAATATCTGAACTCCAAGCCTTGTACATAAAACGTCTTTACTTGGTCTTTCATAAGGACAGAGTATCATTACGGACTAATCCTTCTTTCCTGCCCAAAGTTATTTCGAACTTGACTACTAATCAGACGATTGACCTATTGCTTTTCTTTCTAAACTTCTCAAATAAAGGAGAATACTGGCTTCACTTATTGGATGTACATAGACAACTACGATTCTATCTAGACAGAACTAAATCACTACGCAAATCTACCAGTTAATCGTATCCTACTCAGGACCAAATTTGGGTAAATCTTTTTCTAAAGTGACTTTATCTAAGTGGTTAAGGAATTGCATATGCTTCACCTACCAGCATAACAAAACTCTTCTACCGGGTAAGATCAAAGCACTTTCAACCAGATCGGTGGTGACCTCTGTTGGCTTCCATTCAAGGGCTTCCATGGATGATATCTCTGCAGCTGCCACATGGACTACCCCTCATGCCTTTATCTTTCATTACAAATTGAATTTGGTCTCCAGGGGGAGAGCATCCTTTGGTTCAATGGTAGTCAGGAATATTCTTCCATAGGGCCTCCCAAGACACAAAGTAGCTATGGACTCTGTCCCATCAGTAAGGAATGAATGAAAATTAACAACATCAGATAAAGAAGTTATGTTATTACCATAATGTTCCATCTATGTTATTGATCTTCATTCATTCATTACATCCCTTCCTCCTTTCCCCTCCAAAAGGCTCCTGGAGTTGTGGATTTGGTCCTAATCATGTATTAGGGAGTTTGCTCAGAAAAAGCCTCTGCTTTCTTTCTTATGGACAAACTCGATCTGAGGTAACAGGGAGAGAGGTACTATGGGTAAGCTTAGCTCAAAAGCTTTTTTGGGTGGCGAGAACTTGGTATAAGGCCAACTCGGTTCCGAGGATGGAACCAACACCCATCAGTAATGAATGAATGAAGATCAACAACACAGATGGAATGTTATGGTAAGAACATAACTTCTGATGTTATGTGATCCTATCTCGCCTACATTCTGACTGATGGGTTCGGAGCCGATCCTCGGCTCCGACTCGGCACGCTTATGCCAAAGAACGAAGTCTCTTATTGGCTGAGCTTTCTATATCCCAGGATGCACCACTACCAGTCCCCCAGATCTCGTTTGCCGCTAACAAGCAAAGACGTGGTCTCGAGCTTGGCTGAGCTAAGTAGTGTTTTTTTTCACTTACTTTCCTGTCAGGGATTTCCTAAAATTTCAACAAAAGCTGTTTTAACAGCTATCTCGGTTTTTTGTGTATGAGTGAATATTTTTGTAAAATATCTGTGTGGTGATTGCGTTTTTCTGACTAGAGGTCCCCTTTGAGTTGAAGGGCCTTCCCTGTCAGTCAGTTGTCATTCAAGTCCCGTTTTATTTTAGGGTTCTTGGATCCTTTTAGTTATTTTTCTATTGTGACAGTCTTTGGTTAAAAAAAAAAAAAAAAGAATTTTTCTGTGATAGTTAGTGTGTTTTGTTTTGCTTGTTCACTAGATTGGTTGCCATAATGTCACAGGCTCCTAGGCCTTCAGGTTTTAAGAAGTGCACTAAGTGCAGTTTCAAAATGTCAATAACAGATGACCATTCTCTGTGTGTACTGTTTGGGCGCCAAACATTTGCAGGAGTCCTGTGGCGTGTGCACGCTTTTCCTCGAGGGTCCTCCAAGAGAGGAAAAATAAACTTATTTTAAAGGCCTTATTAAACCCTCATTTGAAGAGGCATTAGCTTCCTCTCCTTCTCCTGCAAAGAAGAAAAGGCGCTCCGACCAGCCCATCGGAACCGACCGCCAAAAGACATAGGCAGGCTTCTCCTTCGCTCCACGGACTTGGAGCCGAGGGCGGAACGGTCTGCCTCGATGCCTCCAGCCTCGACTCCTCTGGGTTCGGAGCCGACGGCTGGGGCCTCGAGGCGGGTCACCTTCATCGGCTCCACTGATCTTGGAGCCGATGAAGGTTGTCCGCCAGACACTTCCTCCTCGGCCAAGCCCTCTTGCACCGATGGAAATTGGTTTGGACACTCCTTCGCCGATAATTATCGAGTCGATTCGAGCCGGTCCCCTAGTCCCTTGGAGCCATTGGAGAGGCCTACTCGGACCCCTTGGTCTCTTCCAGGTCATCAAGGATGTCAGATTCGGACATAGACAGGGTACTCCAAAGACTTTTCCAGTCCCCAGTCTTTCAGAAATTACTGCTCCGACCCAATTGGCTTGGAGCCGATAGCCCATTCCACTGCCATTCCTCCTCCGACCGCTTCGGCTCCGTCGGAGCAGGTGCTGATGGAGCCAGTGGAGATCCTAGGGTCAGCTCCGACCCTACTCCAACCCCAGCCTTCGGGTCGGAGTTTAGCACACGGACTTCTTCGGCCGGGCCGGGGTGACGTTTGGGACCAATGCAGTCGGTTCCAAGCCTCCCTCTCGGTGCTTGCCGGGACTTCCGTCTGCTATCATGGCTCGAGACTGGAACCTCCCACGATTCTGGGGGTCCGACCTTCAGAGCTATGAGGAGTGCCTTGGCCAAATCTTCTTTGGCCATCTCACGGCTTTACCGGCACCTTCCTGGGCATGGAGACTGGGTCTTTGGCAGTTCCCTTGTCTCTAGGCAGCGGAGCCCGGGGCCTGAGGTTACCCCCACTGGGGTTCCCTCCTCCTGAGGGTCTTCGGAGTTGTCTTCGGAGGAGCCCCCAAGGAAGAGATCGTGCAAGAGGAAGCATGTAGACTCCCCCGATGAGTCTCTTACATCGGACACTGATCTTGATGATGCGGAGGGGTCCCCAAAGTCGTCCTCGGATGATGTCTCATTTGCAGACATTCTAGAGATCCTCAAGCAACAAGGCAGCTGGAATTCCAAACCCCCCTCCGCTGATGAGTCGGTGTTCCTCAAGGCCTTCGGGGCTCAGCCCTCCGCCTCCTGGGTGTCTCCGCCTTCGACGAGCTCCTAGATTTGGTTTGTCGGAGGGCGTGGGAACATCCAGATACTGTGGAACCAGTGCCTTCTCGCCCTAACAAATTTTTGTCTGCCCCACCCGAGAAGGAGTTCTTAACGAAAGGCGTGGCTGTAGATGCCATGGTGGTGGCATCTGCTACCCAGCAGGACGTGGCAGAGGCTTCGACGTCCGTCCATCCTCCTAATAAGGAGTCTAGGAGCATGGACTGCACGGGAAGCGCACCCTGAGTTCAGCGGCCTTTACTCTGAGGTCCCTGAATTATTTGGCACATTTCACCAGACTACAGAGGGATCTGGTTAAGGAGCTCTCAGACTCCCTCTCAGGTAACCTACCTGAGCAGCTAGCCCAGTCGGTTGGCTCTCAGTTGGCTATCCTTACCTCGATTTCTAACTTCGTCCATGAGGCTCATTTCATATGCGGCAAGGGGCGGCAGAGCGGCAGGCACAGGCGTGGCTCTCTGAGACAAGCCTGGCTCCGTTTGTGTCATTTCGGAGGCCTTCAAGTCTTCCTTTGCCGACGCTCCCTTTGATGGGTCCTCTTTGTTTGGACCCAAGGTAAAGACACTCTTACCGCTGTGAGCAGGAGGGAAAGACTTTATCTGCCGTAGGAGCACGATTTTCCACTCCCTTCGGCCTTATCCCAAGGCTAAAAGAGGAGGGAAGATGTGGTTCCAAATCACAGAAATTCTTTCCTCAACAGCAGGAAGATTCCCCTTCCAGAGGCAGAGGACGGGGAAATTTTTCTGGGAGACGCCGTCCCAGAGGAGGCAGAGGCCCCCGCAACACTGGAGACCGCGAGTCCTTTCGTGGCTCTTCAGCCTCCCACACTCCATGAGGGATTGCCCGGCTGTGCTGCTCGAGCCAGTCGGGTGCCGTTTTCAAGCACCTAAAAGCCTGGGAGTCTATTACTCAGGACAGCTGGGTGCTTGGATTATTGCCGGAGGTTACACCATTCCCTTCACACCCACCCCACCGTCCAAAAATCCCGGACCCACCACCCAGTCAAAGGGAAATTGTAGCCGTAGAAGCTTCAAAGCTGCTAGAAAAAGGAGTCATCCAACCGGTCCCCACAGACCAGATCGGATCCGGAAATTACTCAAGGTTCTTTTTAGTGCCAAAAAAGACAGGGGACCTGAGACCCATTTTGGATCTCAGCAAACTAAACCAGTCCGTCATGAAGTCCAAATTCAAAATGGTCACTTTACAATCCATTCTCCCATTGTTGGAGAAAGATGTTTGGATGTGCTCCATAGATCTCAAGGACGCCTATTATCACATACCGATACATCAGGCGTCCAGGAGGTATCTGCGCTTCAGCCTGGGAGACAGTCATTTCCAATTTTGTGCACTGCCCTTTGGTCTCACCACAGCCCCCAGGGTGTTCACCAAGTGTTTGGCAGTAGTGACTGCTCACCTGAGGAGTCTCGGATTCCAAGTGTTTCCCTATCTGGACGACTGGCTCCTGACTGCCACCACCAGGCATCTACTACTAGAGAACCTACAAGCCACCATCTCCTGGGTGCTTCCCTGGGAATTACATTCAACTGGTCAAAGTCTGTCTTGCTGCCTTCTCAGCGCATAAGATTCATAGGAGCAGAGATAGACTCAAAATTAATGCGAATCTTCCTTCCTACCGAAAGGATACAAACATTACAAGATCAAGTCCGAGCCCTGCTTCTAAGATCCAAAGCCCCAGCCAGGATGGTCCTGCAACTTTTAGGTTCAATGTCTGCCACGGTTCTCCTAGTTCCTCTGGCAAGGTTGCACATGAGGATTCTCCAGTGGCTATTATCGACACAATGGTCTTTTCAGGATCTCCCCCTCAATCATCACATACTGATTACAGAAACGTGCAAACGGGACCTCCGCTGGTGGCTTCTGCCATCCAATCTGAATCAGGGAAGACCCTTTGTTATACCCTCCGGTGGCCACCTTGACAACGGATGCCTCCCAGACAGGGGCATTGTCTGGGCAGGTCAGTTCAGGGTTCTTGGCTTCCAAACGAAACATTTCTCCATATCAATGTGTTGGAAATGAGGGCTGTACTTCTGTCCCTACAAGCCCTCCACAAGTTTCTCCCTCAAGGCATTATCGCCATCCACACAGACAACATGTCGGTGGTCTGGTATCTAAACAAACAGGGAGGGACCAGATCTTACCCCTTTGCAGAGAGGCCATGAGGGTGTGGGAATGGGCAGTGGCTACCAAGCGCTTCCTGGTAGCGACCCACATTCCAGGAAAATCCAATGTATTAGCAGACAGACTGAGCAGGACTATTCTCTCTCCTCACGAGTGGTCTCTGAACAAACAGTAGCAGCTCAGATTTTCAAAGGTGGGGACTCCGTGCTGCGACCTGTTTGCAACACCACAAACACGAAGTGCAAAGGTTCTTTTCCTTGACCCCGCGTCAAGGGGAGACAGCTACGGATGCTCTAGTCCAACCTTGGCCTACAGGACTGCTTTATGCTTTCCCTCCGATTCCACTCCTCCCCAAAGTCATCCAGAAAGCTTCCCAATTGGGGTCCACAATGATTCTAATTGCCCCGTACTGGCCTCGTCAGGTATGGTTCCCCTACCTACAGAAATATACCCTGGACAGTCCTTGGTTCTTGGATCTAATTCCGGACCTTCTGGTTCATCAGTCGGGACAACAGCACCAGTCCCTTCGCACTTTGAAATTAACAGCTTGACTCCTCCTCTTCCGACTATAGTCAGAAATCACACCTTGGACCCGGAAGTTATTCACATTTTATCTTCAGCCCACAAACCCACCACTAAGAAATTGTATCACAGTAAGTGGAAGAGGTTTGCTATCTGGGCTCAACTCAGAGGCTTAGACCCTATTACTGCCCCGATACCAGAGGTCTTGAAATTTTTAACATCCTTGTTTAATCAAGAATCTTCAGTCTCTACTATTAAAGTCCAACTAGCAGCTATCTCCAAATTACACGATTCCATAGACCCAGCGTTGATGAGTAGCAGATTATGTAAAACTTTCATGAAAGGTGCTGTGCTTTTAAGACCCCCAGTTTTCCATCCTGCGCCTCCGTGGGATCTTGATTTGGTACTTCGTGCCTTAACATCTTCCCCCTTTGAACCGGCTGCTACATGTGATTTGAAATATCTGTCTTGGAAAACGGCCTTCTTAATTGCAATTACCTCTGCAAGAAGAGTTTCAGAACTTCAAGCCCTATCTATCAAACCACCGTACTTGATTTTCACAAGGATAGAGTATCACTTAGGCCTAATCCATCTTTTGTCCCAAAGTTTGTTCCAATCTCTGTCTCCAACAGTCTTTAGAGCTACCAGTTTTCTTTCCAAAATTTTCAAACAAAGCGGAATACACCTTCCATACATTGGATGTTCACAGGCAATTGCGCTTCTATCTAGATAGGACTCAACAAATTCGAAAAACAGATCAATTGTTTGTGTCCTTTTCAGATAATAAACTGGGTAAAACCATCACTAAAGCTACTATTGCAAAATGGATCAGAGATTGCATAACTCAGGCTTATTCCTCTTCAAATAAACAACTTACAACTTCTGTCAAAGCTCACTCTACTAGAGCTATGGCTACCTCTATTGCATTCCATTCCAAGCTCGCTATTTCTGAGATTTGTGCTGCGGCTACTTGGTCCAACCCGCACACTTTCATTTCCCACTATAAATTGGATGTGGCATCTAAAGGGCGAGCATCATTTGGTTCCACAGTACTCAGGAGTGTTTTCCAGTGAGCCACCCAGGATTTAGGTGCTAGGGACGCTGTCCCATCAGTCAGAATGTAGGCGAGATAGGATCACATAACATCTTTTAGTTATGTACTCACCATAACTTCAGATGTTTGGGATCCATCTCGCCTACATTCCTAATACCCACCCTCCTTCCCCCTGCCTTGGAGATCAGAAGAGATTGAACGGTTTGAGTTCTACTGTTTTATCTTGTATCATCTGTCAATGTTATATAAGCAGTGCATGCGTGTGTGCATGTATGCGGACAAACTAGATCTGGGGGACTGGTAGTGGTGCATCCTGGGATATAGTAAGCTCAGCCAATAAGAGACTTCGTTCTTTGGCATAAGCGTGCCGAGTCGGAGCCGAGGATCGGCTCCGAACCCATCAGTCAGAATGTAGGCGAGATGGATCCCAAACATCTGAAGTTATGGTGAGTACATAACTAAAAGTTTTTGAGTACTGTATCTAGAGCAGTTAAAGCACAGTACCCCAAGAACTCCAGTGAATCTTACAACTTCCCAGTAATACTAAATGATTGTTTGTGGATGGCGGCTTCACACCCCTGGACCTCCTTCTAAGGGAAGCTTGTCTGTCCCACATCTTTGCTCTTTATCTATTATCTCCATGATTGCTTTATCTACAGGTCAGGAATACTTAAAAAGTAATCCAGTAAGCTCGAGTCTGGTCTGGTATCCCACCTGTGACCCAGATGGTGACAGGGCTAAGCAGAAATAGAATCCAAAGGATTAATCCAGATAAAATAACTTCAGCTAGCAGATCTAGGAAACTCTCTGTAATGCCTTCCCTATGGGATTAATAAAGACACCTTGCTGAAGTTTAAAGTAGTTTGTTCAGTTAAGTAGGGAGATGGATGAGTGTTCTAATGTCAGGAATACTCTTGCAGTACCACAGCTTCAGACTCAGTATATGTATATGTGTGTGTGTGTGTGTGTGTGTGTGTGTGTGTGTGTATATATATATATATATATATATATATATATATATATATATATACTATATACTTTTGTACTTTCAGTTCGACTGTTGTGAAGACTGCTGCTGAGGCCCTCATAATTAAAAAAATAAATAAATATCCTGGATAAACTCTTGGCTAGGCTTGTAAGGACCCCCCAGGGTCATTAGCTTTAGTAACCTCCTATAATCCTATGTATGTGGATATCATTATATTACTATATGGAGTTTTGATTGCATCTTGATTGTTTTACATAGTTACATTTCCAGGCCTCTTTGGTACCTAATAGTGTGCTCAGTTTTATCAAAATGACTAGAGAAAATTTTAGCACTGATAAAATAAATTAGGTCTTGCCCATTGCTAAAGTTTGTTCTATAACTAACAGTACAACACGTCATCAATAGCTGCAGAATTTTTTGTTGTTGTTGTTACAAAGGTTGCAAGTTAACTATTTACAGTCCAAGTCAATCTAGGTGTTTTTTGAGGTAGTAATTAAAGTGTCTTTCAATAAATTAAGGTACATAGAAAAGTCCATACTAAGATCTACTGCATTAGAATGAAAAATTGCTGCCAATTTTTCACAGCCAGGAGTACTGTTTTCTGACCACTGGAGGGCAGTGTTCACAATTGTTTTTAGCCAGGGAATCACCTAGTATGAACAATTCTGATTTTGTTTCACTTAATACTTTTTTTCTCTAATGCATGATTATTATTATTATTATTATTATTTATTATTGTTGATGTCAGGAATGCAGCGATAATTTACAAAGAGGAGAGTAAACAGGTTGTTCACTTGTTCTTATACATGAAAAACTGAGAAGACAAGGTAAGTGATATTAAAATATAAACTTTATGAAAAACTTATATGATGAAAGCAACAGTCTGTTGAACCTGACTTCGGGGTCCAGGATGTTCACTTTTGTCCAACGGTGCAAAAAGCTTTCATCTGGTCCTTCACAAGTAAGAGTTGCTCAACTTTTGCTCAAGTTGATTGTGTTATTTCATCCAGACTTAATTCACAAAAAAGAAAAAGAAAAAAACTTAGCATTCTTTTCAGGATGAGAATTTTGTAGGCTTGCTTGTTCATCCACCTTATGTGCTTGTCCCACATTGAGTGTGAGTGGTCATCTGGGTTTATTGCCTTAACTGTTACTTCATTAGTTACACTCCATTGTATTTCTGTGTTCCATTAGTTGAGAAAAAGGCTTTGCTGCTGCCACTGTCACCCAGATGGTAACTTTTTTCAGCCTATGGGAACATCCTTTTGTTAAGATACAGCATATAGCCAAAGTTAGATTTGTACTTGAAATCATTGGTTGTATTGCTTAATCGTGCAGTAGTCCAGAGTTTTACAATGCAGTCATCTTCTGGAAGGAAGTTCATGAATAAGTGTAGGAGTGAGCCCTGCCATTCTGGTAACCATTTGAAATGTCAGAACCCACTAGTGTGAGTCCCCAAAAACAGGGATTGAATGGCCAAAAGAACAGACTTATGGATGCCAAGTCTGAGATGTCTTTTCTTAGAATATTCACTTTTCTCCAAGGTATGGTTAGCTGGGAGTTGGTACATATAAATATGGGGTGCAGGGGGGGGGGGCTTGCCCCTCCTACAGAAAGAAATGTAAGGATAAGAGTGATTTTCAAGATTCGCTGCTTGTTGGCACTCTGCATTTTGAGTGCCAACATTTCAGTAGGGAGCCCTGCCACATTATTCTTGGATAATTATTTATTTGATACTCTACCAAGGTTATCACCTTGGATCATCTTTTTACTTGAGTTAGGTTCTTCTTGAGTTGGTGTTTGATAATAACAGTCATGTATTCTGTTAAACTAGCCACTTGTGTGTAATAAAGAATATGTAAGTCATTAGATTCTACATTCTTTAGGCCAATATTAAACTTCACTATCTGTAAAGCAAGTTATTTGATCATGCTGTCTCATTTTGCACTCCATACACAGAACACTGTTTTTCAAGTATTTCTCTTATTATAACCTGGTTTGTCTTATTACTATGTTGCATGATTGGTAGTAGTAAATGTCATAGTTAAACAGTACTGCTGCTTCTGTTCAAGAGATAATGGACCTATAAAGTCTCTCTCCAAGATCTGTCCTGGTTTATCCCCCGATGCAACTTTCCACATGCTTTGTGTTGCAGTAATCCGGCTGCAGTCTTACGTGCTTCTCTGGTATGGATGTTTCTGGATCAAGCACCTACTCCAACTTGTCTTCCATCATCAGGCTTCCAGATATCTTGTCTTTTAGCTGTTGCCTTCCTGGCATCAGGTATATGGACACTTGCCTTTTATGTATCTGGTGTGTGGGTGTCAGCCCCCTTCTTCTTTTGAATACACTAATCTTCTGCTTTTAGGCCAGTTTGGGTTTCTGTGTTGGTCAACTGTGTCCATAACCATCTCCTTCCAGCCTCCTTGTTGAAGTAGTACTCCCATCCCCCTGCATTCCTACTGGCTCCCTAAGTGCCTCTGTTGAGATTTCTGCTAAACCCCTAAATTAGGTATGGGGTGTTCTAAGTCAGTACTTTTTCCCAAGCAAAATAGAATGTGCATATGTAAGACATGCCATATTTATCTGGTTATTGACTTGCCATCTGTAGAGCTTGGATGGGCCAATTTCCTCTTTGTTTCCCCCAACCCAGAGGTTGACAAATTCTTACAATTAGTGCAGAAGAAAAATGGCTAGCCTATAGTATCAGTCTTATTCCCCCAGTGAGGATTGCAGAAGGCCTGTCACCTCCCACTTCACTCTTCCTGGATGGTCCCTCCTTTATTAGACATCCTCAAAAATACTACCTTGGACAGTTCAGTGACACCAGTCCATAAGAAAGTATACCATTCTGGCATCTGGGATAGTGTTTGATTTAGGTGGAGATGCCCAAGCAGAATGTGCCTGTTTTAGTGGCAGCCATGCATAGGTTCTCTGCTCCACAGAAGCCAGCTGTCTATCCCACAGAAAGGAATTGCTGACCAGTGCAGTGATGTAGAATGTATGCGTCTGTATCTGCTGTGGTTGATTTCTAGAAGCTTGATTAGCTAATGCGCATGTTGTATTTTCAATGGGATATCATAGATCAACTACAGAATGCTGTTGAGGAGTTCCCTAACAATTCCTTGAACGACGTAATTAAGGTCTAGGCCAATGTTTCTTCAATTTCAACAACCTTATGGTATGCATGATCTGCAGTACCACAGCAGCTGCTGCTAGGATGGCAGCATTCATCATTGCCATTTAGTAGCACTCCTGGCTTTATCTTACCCACCTTTCTGAGGACACCAGGGTGACCTTTCTGGACAGCCTCTTCAAGGAATCGTTCCTATTCAGTCCTGAAGTTGATGAATACTTAAAGGGCATTAAAGGAATTTGGCATGCCCTGATGGATGTGGGATTTAAATACTGTTTAAAGCATTCTTTTGCCAGGACACAGAGAAGCCATTTCCAGATGTGTTTTCATAGTTGTAACGTCTGCCAAGATGATTTTTAAGCTCAAGGTTCTTTTCTCTTTGCTTTTTCACAGGGAAAGTATGTCTCTTAGGATTAAGATTTATTCCAGGCCTAAGGTCACTATAAAAGTAATTTTGAGCCAATCCATCAGTTTACCAGTTTTCTTCCCACCCTGTTCTGGCCAGGGTGACTACTTCATTAACTACATAGATGTCCACAGACAATTCAGGCACTGCTTAGTCAAGAATAAATCCTGGAAGCAGAATTATAAATTCTATGCATCCATCTGATGTTAATCTTCATTCCATTAATCACTTGTGGGTTCAGTTCTGAGCTGTCGGAACCAAGTCGGCCTTATACCAAAGCACGAGCCAGCCAAAAACTCTCGAGCTAAGATTTTACCTATAATCCCCATCTCGAGTTACCTTAGATCCCGTTTGCCGCATTGCCGTAAAGCTGTGTTCAAGCCAGCTCTCAGCTAAGTCTGTAATATTTTTGGAATATTCTGATTTTTTTATATTGCTGTTATCCCTAAATAGTTAGTTTGTTTCTACATAGTGTGTTATCTCTATACTTGTGTATCGCTAAGTTCTACTTCCCCTTTTTCCTGTCAACTACCCGCTGGTAATCTTTGTACCATCACTGGTATTCTCTTTCTCTCTACCCGCTGTGATAATTCTCCTCTACCCTCATTGGTATCTTCTCTCTCTCTCTCTCTCTACCTCTAGCTAACTTTAGTTGTGTGCTTAGTTGTGTTCTTCTGTTGTGTTTCTGTTCATGTTTTGCTCAATTTGTTGGTGTTAACATGTCTGATAAAAAGGGCACTTTGAGGTTAAAGCAATGACTGAAGTGTGGGAGAAAAATGCCTAATAGTGACCTCCATGATGACTGTGTTTATTGTTTGGGTGTGCCTCACCTCTCGGTACAACCCTCTTGCTCCTTCTGTGCAGGGTTTAGTTCTCGTACCCTGAATGAACGTAAAATAAATTAATTTTGAAGGGCCTTCTCAAATCGCCCTTCTCAGAGGCTCTGTCCATGTCGGAGGGTTCACCCCCTCCAAAGAAAGAGAAGAAGAGGCCCCACTCCATTCCCTCCTCACCCTCTGATGAGAAGGAAAGACCACCAAAACCAAAAATGATAAAACGTTCTGCAATGGAGAAGAAGTCTTCGCCTACAGTACCGTCTTCGGTACCATCTATTTCTCTAGTGTTGATGTTAACTCCTCGGCACCAACAACGTCTGTGGCACCGAATGTGACTGATACAAAAATCTTGACCTCGACCCCGATTACTACTCCGAGCCCTTCCATGGCTTCGATAACTCAATCTGACGCTGCTGCTTCTCTCGTCTCAAAATGGAGACTGTGGTGCCTTTAGACACACAAGCATGGACCCAATACTCCCCGTCTGTGGACCCCTTCTTGGGACAGGCTTATAGTCCCTTCATAGAGTGTCCAGAGTCCCTCCTGGGGATATCCACTAGATCTACCAGGATCCTCTCCGAACTTGATGTGGTGTGCCTTGTGGACCAGCTGCTGACGACCAGGACGGTCCTTCTGATTCTCAACCCCAATCCCTTCTAGAACTTGGGTTTTCTGCTTCATGGACTCCATCTTAATCTCCTCCTTTGCCCTCCTTGCAGGTTCCGAAGCCCTCTACACCGACGGCTCTCTTGGCACCCTCGGCTTTAGTGCCAATAGTGGACCTCACTTCGGCCCCAGAGTCAACCCTTTGGCCTTTGGTTCCATTGGAACTGGGTCTTCCTCAGGCCGGGATTGGGATTGGTTCTGAGTTCGGCGCCAGCCTTTTCTACATTGCCATCCACGGCTCCAGGAACCCAGTCGGTACCTATCCAGCTTGAGGCTGCACTCCTGGGAGCGGGCTTAATGGAGCAGGGTGTGACCCCGGTTCTGAGGTTGTCCTTCTTGGTTCTGGGCTCCCATCTCTCTTCAGGCGGCCCTGCTTTCCAGGCAATGGAGAGGGCTCTTGCCTCCGTGAGCAAGCCTTCGGCGTCGGAATTCCCATGTCCTCCCCCTGTGCTGCAGCTGTCACAGGCCACCATCCCAGATCGAGCATGGGAGCCGCAGGAGACCCTATTGCAAGGTGTCCCTTCTTCTGGGTCCTCCTCAGAAACTCCCACTGAGGAGGTTCCTAGGAAGAAATTGTGCAAGAGGAAGCACGTGGACTCCCCTGAGGAGTCCCTCACCGAGGATACGGATTACAATGAAGGGGAAGGATCCCCACCATCACTCCCTGATGATGTCTCCTTCAAAGACATCCTGGAGATCTTGAAACAGAGGGGTGATTGAAACCCAAAACATCCTTCCTGAGTGGAATCTGTTTCCCTGCAGGCTTGACCATCTACCTCCTGGGTGATCCCACCTGCAGATGAGTTGGTTCCGCTTGTGGTGCAGCACCCCTGGAAGAACGCTGACATGGTTGAAGCAATCCCCAAGAGACCAGACAAGATCCTGTCTCCCACTGAAGAACATCCTCATTGGTCCAAAGGTTTACTGGTAGATGCTATAGTGGTGGCGACAGCCACCAAGAAAGATTTTCCTGAGGAGAGCTATACTGTTCATCCACCTAACAGGGAGTCCCGAGCAGTGAACAGACTGGGGAAGCGAGTTTTTGCTTCATCGACCTTTGCTATTCGGTCTTTGAACTACCTGGCACATTTCACCAGACTCCAGAGAGACCTCATCTCCAAACTCTCTGGTATTCTATCAGGAAAGATGTCTGACGAGGTTAATGACAAGGTAGCCTCGCAGCTAGCGACCCTGGAATCGATTTCTAATTCGTCCTTGAGGTTGATTTCACATGCAACCGAAGGGGAGGCTAGAGCTGCGGGTTCAGGCTTAGTTATTAGACTTCACGCCTGGATGCCTGTGTGACTTCACGGATCCTTTTAAGTCTTCCTTCCTTCCTTAATGCTCCAGTGGAAACGTCTTCCCTGTTTGGCCCCAAAGTGAAGGACGCGTTGGCCAGTTATGAGCAGGATGGCAAGACCCTGTCTGCAGTTGGTATATGTTTCTCCACTCCTCAGCGTCCCTTGTCCAGGAACCAGAGAAATGGGAAATTATGGCACAAAAAGTCTCAGGGTTCTTTTTGTGATACACATGGCGAGTTTACCCCCAGAGACAAAGAGGGCAACTCTTCCAGAAGACGCCCCTACAGAGGCAGAGGGGGTCAGCGTAATCAAGGTTCCAGAGATTCTTTCTCTGGATAGCCCTATCAGTGCTCCTGAAGAGCAGCTCGATTGCTTTCCTCTGGAAGCAGTCGGGGGGTGCATTTCTCTGCACCCCACTGCCTGGCTATCTATTACCACTGACTCTTGGGTGCAGAAGATAATATCCAGAGGTTACCAAATCCCTTTCGACTCCTACCCAGAACCTCCAAAGCGAATCCCAGATGTCCCACCCAGTCTAAGGGAAGAGGCACCTCTATAAATATAACAGCTGTACTTTAAAAAGAGTCATCCAGAAAGTCCCACCAGACTAGATAGGATCCAGATTTTACTCAAGGTTCTTTTTGGTGCCAAAAAAGACAAGGGACTAGAGGCCAATTTTGGACCTCAACTGTTTAAACAAGTTCATCAGCCAGACAAAATTCCGGATGGTCACGGTTCAGTCCATTCTCCCCTTTCTGGAGGAAGGCAATTGGATGTGCTCGATAGACCTTCGGGATGCGTATTCCCACATCAAAATGTACAAACACTCCAGGAGGTTCTTTTGCTTCCGGCTGGGAGCCAGTCATTACCAATTCTGTGCCCTGCCCTTCAGACTCACTGCAACCCCCAGAGTGTTCACCAAATGCATGGCAGCAGTGACAGCTCACTTGAGACTGCAAAGATTCCGGGTGTTTCCATATCTGGACGATTGGCTCCTCACTGCCCCCACCAAGTTTTTGCTGGTAACAGCCTTGCATTGCACCCTCTCTCTGGTACATTGACTGGGAATATCTATAAACTGGGAAAAGTCCAGTCTAACTCCGACCCAGACCCTGGAGTTTATAGGTGTAACATTCAGTACCGGCTCTTGCTTGATTTCTCTCCCGGATCACAGACTTCAAAGACTAAAGATACAGCTCCGCGTGATACTCTTCCACAAACAGGTCCCGGCTCAACAGGTTCTGTAGTTGCTAGGGTCAATGGCAGCATCTATACCTATAGTCCCCCTAGCAAGATATCACATGAAACTGTTACAATGGCTTTTGTTGACCCAATGGTACCCAAACTGTCAACAGTTGTCTTACCAGATTCATATTACAGATCGGCTCAAACTGGATCTTTCTTGGTGGATGAAGCCAGACACAGCACTTTGGAGCTGGCCTTTCCATCCCCCTCAGCCTGGCACCATTGTGACCACGGACGCTTCTCTGATAGGGTGGGGGGGGCATTATCAGGGAATAACTGTCCAAGGCACATGTTCCGATCTAGAGGCCAGTCTGCACATAAATGTTCTAGAACTGAGGGCAGTGTTTTTAGAGTTGTAAGCATTTCAGACTGCCCTTCCTCCAGGAACAGTTGCTCTCCAATCAGACAACATGTCAGTAGTTTGGTACATCAACAAGGATGAACCAAGTCCTATCCCCTATGTCGAGAAGCCATGAGAGTTTGGCAGTGGACGATAGCTTCCAACAGCTTTCTCATAGATATGCACATCCCGGGGATTTCCAACCTGATCACAGACAAGTTGAGCAGGTGCATTCTCCTGCCTCACGGGTGGTCCTTCAACCCCAACATAGCAGCGAAGATCTTCAGCTGTTGGGGCCAGCCTTGCTGCGACCTATTCGCCTCCCTGTCCAACCACAAGTGCAGCAACTACTTTGCCCTAATTCCCCAGCGGGGGGAGCTCCTGAGGGACACACTTATCCACACTTGGCCCACAGAACTTCTTTATGCTTATCCTCCCATTCCTCTGATTACTCTATTTCTGAAGAAAGCCCTCTGGTTGAAAAGCAAAATGATCCTCATAGCCCCTTTTTGGCCTCGACAGGTGTGGTTCCCCTTTCTCTGGCCTCATCTTCTTTGCAGTCTGTGGATCTTGGATCCAACTCCAGATCTGATATCTCACCCTCAAGGGCTGAACCACCCAGACCTTTTCAGCATCAGGCTCACAGCTTGGCTTCTCCACTTCCAATGATTGCCAGGCATTGTAGTCTTTCCTGTCCAGTATGTGATATTATTCTGGCTTCACATAAACCATCCACCAGAAAACGTTATACTGACAAATGGAAAAGATTTGAGATTTGGTCTAGACAAAGGGAATTGGATCCATTTTCTGTATCCATCTCTGCGGTACTCCAGTATCTTATCAAAATTTTTGAGGAGGGCACATCTTTAACTATTCATGTCCCTTTAGCTGCCATTTCGAATTTTCATAATGGTTTTGGAGATTCCTCTTTAATTGCCCATCGTCTGAGCAAAACCTTTTTGAAAGGAATCTGTCATTCAAGACCTCCACGTAAGCAGCCCACTGAACCCTGGAGTCTCACGCTTATCTTGCAGTCCTTAACACGGTCTCCCTTCAAGCCAGCAGCCATGTGTGACATCACGTTTTCCTCCTGGAAATCCTTGTTTCTGGTGACTGTTAATTCGGCTAGACGTATTTCCGAGCTCCAAGCTCTCTGTATCAGGTGTCCTTATCTGATTTTTCCTAGGGACAGGGTATCACTTCGGACCAATCCTTCCTTCCTGCCCAAAGTAATTTCTGAGTTCTCAATTAATCAGACTATTGATTTGCCTGTGTTCTTCCCTAATTTTTCCAGCAAGGGAGAGTATTGTTTACATTTATTGGATGTTCACAGACAACTGAGGTTTTAGACAGAACAAAAGCAATCAGGAAAGCTGACCAATTATTTATTTCTTTTTCTGATCCAAAAATGGGAAAGTCAGTCTCTAAAGTGACTCTATCCAAATGGCTCAGAGACTGTATGACCTTTATTTACAACCTAGAAAGGAAATCTGTTCCACCAAACATCAGGGCTCATTCCACCAGATCATTGGTAACGTCTGTGGCATTCCACTCCAGAGCTTCCATGGATGACACCTGTGCAGCAGCTACGTAGGCCTCCCCCTATACCTTTATCACTCATTACAAATTGGATCTGGTCTCCAGGGGAAGGGCGTCCTTTGGTTCAGTGGTGCTCAGGAATGTTCTTCCTTCGGGTCACCCATGGATGTAAGGTAGCTGGGGACTCTGTCCTATCAGTGATGAATGGAATGAACATTAACAACATCAGATAAAGAAGTCATGTATTACCATAACGTTCCATCTGTGTTGTTGATCTTCATCCATTCATCATGTCCAAGCCTCCTTCCCCCTAATAGAAGCTGCTGGGGGATCTTTGGTTCCATTTCCTGGGCTAAGGTTTTTGTTCAGAGGCAGCCTCTCCTTTACTTGCTAGGGCAAACTCGATCTGAGGTAACAAAGAGAAGGGAGTTATGGGTAAAATCTTAGCTTGAGAGTTTTTTGCAGGCGCGAGCTTTGGTATAAGGCCGACTCGGTTCCGAGGGCTTGGAACCGAACCCATCAGTGATGAATGGATGAAGATCAACAACACAGATGGAACGTTATGGTAAGACATGACTTCTTTATACCCTATTTAAGAAGTTAGCTATCTCCATTATCTTTTGTTACAAAAAATATGAAAGAACTCTTCCTACTGTCCCTGAGACTCCACAAGATCTGTAGTTATTTCATTAGTCTTTTTCCACAGTGCCACTTCAGATGATATTTGTGCCACCCAACCTGGTCTTCCTTCCTTCATCATATTAACCAGGCCTTCTTTGTTTGCCAGTGTTGTCACAGATTCCCATACTGTGGCCACCTAGAAGGATTAGCTAAGAACTCTGTCCAGTTGGTTATCAAAGATGCGCCTTTTCTTATCAAATGTGAAAGTCGTGGGTCTTTTTTCACCTGCTGTCACTTCAACCCCCAGCTTTATTTCTTTCCTTTCTTGTCTTTTTCTTTGTGATGTGATTAGCGATAGCATTTTTTTGTTGGACATAGAAGTAGAGAGAGAGAGACAGAGAGTTGGTGCCTTGGTGTTTGATTGGAAGAGGAAGAAGAGGAAGACATCCTGAGAAAGCTTTATCTTCCAAGTGGTCCTAACATGACACATATGTCCCATGAGATACCAAAGGTGTCTACTTTATTAAAGAGCTGTCATTATAGTAAGTACCCATGACTTTAATTTTCCTTATGTCTGTCCTGAACCTTTACCTTCTTCTAGCTGCCATCCATGTCTCCTTCTCCCACTTGTTCAGCCTCATTTATTTACTCCCGACAGAGTGAAGTGTAGATTATCTTCCATGTTTCTCTTGTTTCGTCTAATGTCTTCTACATGTTTAATGGCATACGTTTGCCTTCATATTACAACTCCTCTGTTGCCTTCAGTGTTTTTGTAAGCAAATTGTACACTTGCTACCAAATTGATCTCTGTTTCTGTCTGTGGCCATCAGAAATAAATATAGTGCACCGCATATGCCTTACCAGTGCCCTGAGCAATGAGAAGATGCCTTCTGTATCCATGAAATCTATTTGTTTTCCTAATTATACAGGCATGCTGTTGGCTTTTGACAATGATCTTTCACAATAAAATTGCATTATTCTAGTAGGTGTGGTTTGAGTCAGCCCCCTGAGTCCTTTCCCTGTTAATCCTGATTTTCCATTGCAAACCCTTGAGGCATATTATGGCCCCCAGAATCATAAATACTCCAGTTTGGCGTTGAAGTTGAACTGCCACCTTTCTGCTTATGCTGGAAGCTGTAGTAGGAGTTGCTGATGACTGGCTCCTCTATTGACAACCACTACACATTTCTTGACATCATGTTGTTGTACAGTCCCAGCCTGCTGCAGATGTGCTAAACCTAACTAATCTTTGTACAAAACTCTGCTGTTTTCTGGTTATACGTCTTACAGTTTTCAATCCACTGCAACCCTGTGCTTTTAGGTAGATAGATGCTTTTCTGTGTATATCACCATCTTGTGTCCACCTCTGTGCCTTTGTGGCCAGCCTTCAGTTTGGTACAGTGTCAGAGGCTTTTTGATGTCTTGACAGGACGTCCCTTGTCCACCTCAGTGATGATCCTTCAGTGTAAATGTATCATGTTAGACTGGCATGACTTCTGTTTTGTGAAGCCAGACTATTGGTGTCTGCAGGAGGTAGCATTTATGAACTTTCCCATTCTGATTCACATAGGTTTATAGGTAAGTACTAGGCTAACTGCCCTTGTGGGCCATTTTAAGCCTAGCCAGTTTTCCTTTCAAAGGTGAAAATCAAACACTATACCTTGTGTCAGTGAGTTAAACACCTTAGTCATCATGCCAACCCCACAACAACATTTTCATTTTTCCTTTTCTTTAGATTCATGGTTTCATAAGTTAATAGTTAGTTACTATGCTAGTTTTCTTAATAGACAGTTTACATGTAGCCAGTTTCACTCCCAAAGGTGAGAATCAAACGCTGTAGCTTATGTCTGTGAGTCAAACACCTTAACCATTATACCAATCCCATACCATTACCATAGTTATTTCCATAATATTTCATGGGACAGAAGTTACATTAACTGACCTGTAATTGGCCAGCTGCTTCCTCAATGCAGTCTTTATGTAAAGGAACTGCCATTGCATGCCTCAGTTGTGAATTACCAGTGCAGTCTATAATAAGAGGCTATGCCCTTCTGCCTGTGATTCATCAACCACTAGTAACAATTCTTTATTATCCTGGGAGATAAGGAAGTAAAGAACTGCACCCTATCCCTCCAAAGCTTCTTTCTTATTTAACTTACTTCCTCTTTAGTTAAGTTCACCTGTCTCCATTTGCTTCTGTTTTATACCTCTGTTTGTTTTTTCAGCCTTCCATCTTTACCTGTTGATTCTCTGTAAATAAACAGGTGAAAAACTAATATCTCTTCAGTCTGCAACATTTTCAATATCTGATTTGGGAGGCCTTCTCGGGTTTCTCTTAGAATTTCCTCTTTTGAGGTCCACAGCTTGACATAGTGTTAATTTTTTTTGTACTTACGGATATAAGCATCTTCACATGGTAGGTTAGGAGGGTGCAGTCAGCCACTGTGCTATTGTTTTCAACCCTGCATTGTTTTTCTGTCATTTGCAGAGTTCATGTCTTACTGTTAAAGGATGTCATGTAGAAGCTTCCACATTTGATGCTTGGAACACTAGAACCTTGCAGCTATTCTCATGCTTTCCAAATAATGAGCCAGGGCATGCACTGACACTTTCCTTGCTGTTTGGAACTGGTGCATGGTGTAAAACATTGCCTGTGGTATCAGCACTTCAGCAGAAGGCAAAGAGGAAATCTTGGGGTCTGTATCAGTTCCTTGAAGATGACTGCAGTAGAGGATGGCAGAAAGGGAATGGACAGGGATTCTTGTCACAGTCTCTGTTCTGTGGCAGGCTGATGAATAAAGATAAGAGAATTGCAGGTTACACATTACTCAAAATTTATTCATTCAGTATTTGCAGTGAAGGCATCCTCACCATTCTCATGAACACCCCTTCATCTTGCAAGGGGTCTGGGTTGCACACATCGTCAGCTGACAACAAGGCGAGCATAAAAACTGCACCCCCTGCAGTCATATTAGGTGTACATCCCACAGTGACTCACCTAGTTTCAAGCATGTGGAGCTTGTTTAGCCCCAACCAGCTCATGTGGAGCAATCCCTTGAGATCTACAGTGAAGACTAGGTGTTAACATTGTGGATCAAAGAGTCTTCCTCAGGCATCCGTCAGCATCATGCATGAGTTACCTGCTAGGTCTGAGGAGACTCTGCAGGTCCTTCTGTTCCTGTCACCTCTGCAATGACATTTTAGACATTAGAAATATTTTCATGGTTTGTTGCCTTGTGGGACTTTTCTTTACTGGTGCAGGAATGTTTCCTTAGAAAACAAACACTAATATCTTCACCAGACCTTGCACATGCCTTTCACAGCAAGGTGCTTCTGCAGCATTCAGTGCAGTTACTACTGGTAGTACTACTTTGAAATGGCTTGGCGACCTGCAGATGAATGAGCATTCAGACATATAATTAAAGATGGTCTTCAGACTGGCAGCAAAGAAGTTCTGAGGAAGGTACATCTGTACATCACATTTATGCCCTGTACTGTGAACAGGGAGCATATGTGTGACATACAGTGTCCCTATAGAACCTAAGGCTTTGGTATACTGGCTGGACTTCAGGCTACCCTTGGCAGGGTATCCCTAGTATAAGGAGTACTGCAGTAGTGATATGAAAGGACATCCTCTTTTTTATTTTATCTGGCAACCTTGAAAACTACACTGCTGGGGCAGTATGTTGCATGTTTATTTAGTTTCATCTTTTCAGTCATGCTGTTACTTTGTATACCGCATATTTGATGTGGAAGTTGTGGGTGTTAAGAGCAGTAACGGTACATTGAGAAGATATATGAAAGCAGACGAGAGGATTTGATTCTAGTTAAGGATTAAGATGTATATAATGTCGAGTGTAGTGCATAGAATGTCACAGCTATGCTCTGAAATTGGGTAAAAGATGAACTTGTTAAGCTCTTCATTAGTGTGAGACTATGATAACAGCAAACAAAAGTTTGCTAAGGACAACTAAGTATTAATTTTGGGTCTTGCACTAGGAACTAAGAGTGGGCAGCGCTGGTTGGTAGTATGTAGCGATAGAACTTAAATGCAGCTAGAATTTTAATCAGCATAACTTACAAATAGGAAAAAAATTACTTTTTTAGAAGTAGGTTGTTTTTGCTTTCGGGTTTGCACCTCTCATCTGTCAATGATTTTGCAGAAAGTGCTCAATTCTTCATTATATTTTTGCCTTATCTATCGTAAATTTTTTGATTTTCTGATAAATCAATGAGGATTACAGTCAGACTGTAACGTTAGACAATAGATTTTCATACTTATTGTTCAGAAGACATCTGATTTTTGCTTAACTTTTTAATTGAATTAGAGCAATATTTAAAAACTGTCCCAGATTTTGAGTCTTTGTTCCCCCATTATTTCTGGATTTGTCCAGAATTCTTAAGCAAAGAATTTGAGAGGCATGCTTCTCTTGTTTGACAGCACTTAGTGTTTTCAAAGCTGGCAAACATCAACCGTTCCTGTGCTTTCTGTTGGTCCTATTTTGTTTTCTGTAACCGGTAGTACATAAAAGGAGATAAAGCTTCATGCACAGCAAAGAATTAAGATCAGATCACTGACCTTAACCTTTAATTATGTTTTCTCACCATGGATAGCAAAATTCACCTCTTGAGCTTTGTTCCCAAGGTGAATTCCTTGGTATCCATTCCTCAAACACGTAATAAGCTGGTTGTGTCTGGAGATCCGATTAAAATCCTCTTGTGTTACATATGCTTAATGATGATACTGTTTTGTATTTTTTTTCATGATGAAGAAAATGAATCTTAAGGCTTGTAAAATGATTGGCAAAGCTCTACATTATTAACGAATGGGACTGTGATTCTGTAGCTGAATAGTGTTTGTATTGTAACCCATCGTGTTCCGAAATAGTTTTTGGAATACCGAAGGTTCATGTTGCTACTAACAGTCCACCCTTTTAGTTAATTATATGACCTTTCATAAGATCTATGCAGCCCATGTGCAAGGTACAGGGTTCAAGCCTGACCTCCAACCAATGCCTTTGTGAAGTTTGCATGTTCTCCCTGTATCTTTGTGGGAATTCCTTCCAAAAACATGCTGGTTGCTTCCAGCATAGACTCATCAAGTATGGAGTTGTGGGCAGCAGCACAAACTCTAGACTGTGTTTATCAGGAGAAGAGTTGTGTAGACCAACCACTTTGGGCATCAGCTATTGTGTGCATTATCCTGTAGATAGAACACCGATCACAGACTGCAGGGCTAGCCACTAGATGGCGTAAAAATTGGCTGTTGGTGATTGTGTCATAGGATCATAGGAGGTTACTAGGTTAACGGCTTCAGGACCCTTACAAGCCTAGCCAGGTTCAGCCCATGTGCCCAAGGGTGTCTGGTTCAAGCAGACACTTAAATCAGCACCTATTACCCCTGACATGTCACATGTTGACTAGTGTCACAAAAAATAAATTGGCATAGATATTTTGCCAGTGGTAAGTGGGTTGAGGACTCGGCCTAGTCCAACCTACACCACTATTGGTCAGTGTCTGCCTATCTTAAAATCTAGCAGCTCTGGGTCAGTAAGATACTGGCTGGCCAGTTTTCTTTTACCCAACTTGGGTTACCAGGGATACCTCTGTTGCGCAAAAGCTGGACGTAAAGCCAGTCAACCTACAAAACATGAACCAAAAATTGCTGCACTCAGTATAGATTCACTGACAGGATACAGCTTAGAAGTGACTGACATGATGGTAAGGGGCTGGACATTCTCTTTATCTAGGAGACAAAATGGAAGGGCAGTGCAGCAAAGCCACTTGTTTTGGGATGCAGAGTCTCCAATTTGGGGAGGATAGACTAGAAATGGTGTGGGAGTTGTGAAAAGGGCACATTCATGCAGCAGTTGCAGGACCTACTAGATAAAGCAGGAAAACATGATATGTTCTTCGTGTTTCACTGTTGCAGTCATCACATTTTGGGTTATCTCTGCCAGGGTAGCCCTCAGTCGGCCTGAATACCAGAGGCTTAATATTTCTGCGTCGGTTGCTCCAGGACTGACGTCAGGTCATCAGTAGTATAAAATATGGCAGCCGATGCCATTACATCAGTTTTTCTTGCCGAATAGCCAGAAGCAGTTTGCATGAGTGCCGGCTGGTCGCTGTTTTCGTTTTCCGAATTGAAGTTGTCTTCTAAAGTTAAGTATGCCGTTGGGGATTCTTTTGTCTTGGTGTAACCGATGTCAGAAAAAGTTAACAATTGTCTCGCCTGTGGAAAGCAAATACCACACCGAGACTTTCATTCTTACTGTGTCACTTGCTTAGACCCAGACCACGACGTCCCCCGCTGTTGCTTGTGTGCTTTGTTCAACGCCAGAACTATACGTCGTCTGGCCCTTATTGTAGCTAGATATTTTCGCTCTCAGTCCTCGAATTCTGATATGGCTTCACTAAGTCATCCGGCAGCAGATCTTCCAAAAAAACATAAGGATAAAGACAGAGACAGACCGCACAGGTCCAAATCTACCGGGGATGCTTCCATTAAGCTAGTCTTCAGTTCTCCGGTCCTCAGTGAGGTGCTTTTGCAGCCTCTGATGCCTGCTTCTGTGGATTTGCAAGCTACTACCGAGACCCTTTTGGAGTCTGGTATGCCGTGGGACTCTTCATCGATTAAGGATCCTCCGGATGTCTCTACCTTGGATGGGTCCGGAGCCGCTGAGCAGGCACTGAGGAAGTACTTCGCACTACCAATTCTCGACACAGACCAATGACTTCTTTTCCGTCTACCATTCATTCGAAAACTACCGAGTTTCTAAGGTTCAGGGTACAAACAACACCCAAGAAACCGACAAACTAATCTCAGACATCTGCTTCCTTGCCTCAGTCTCAAATGCTTAAAATGGCGGAAGACTTTATAATGCTGATCAGGGGGAGCCAAGCTACACCTTCCAAAAGAAAAAGAGATTTGTCCCCAGTAGTTTTATCTGAGCAGGAGTCCGATGACTCTGAGGCATCTGAATATGAAAACATGCAACTCCTCTCTGCTTATGAGGATTCTGATGCAGAGGAATCCATTCCTTCAGCTTCTCCACCCGAGGACTTTTCCTTTGGGGAAACCCTACATACTTTTTACTGGTTCTGTCCTTAGAAGGCATGTTTGGCTTAAGGAACAGCCTTGCCAGACCATGTCAAATCCAGATTATTGAATGCACCCTTGCACAAAGACAACTTATTTGGCACCAAGGCAGAGGAGGTCTTAAAAAAGATGGGAAAAAAAGCTAAATCTATGCAGACAGGTAAGGACTTCCTGCAGGTCCAGCCACCCAGGTTCAGTAGGCATTGACCCTCCAAGCACTGCTCCTTTCCTGCAGGCAAAGAAATATTTAAATTCACCCATACTTAGACGACTGCCTAATTCAGGCAGACAGTCGGGAAAAGCTGCTCAAGTACCTGGCCTTTGTAAATGGACCTACTGACCTCCCTAGGGTATACTATCAATGAAAAGAAATCCAAACTAGTACCCACCCAAAAAATGATTTCTGGGTGCAAGCCTGGGCACAGCATCCCAGATGGCATACCTTACACCAGAAAAGCAAACCTACCTGACAGACTATTTCTCTCAACTAGCCATCAGACTCCAGGTATCTGCAAGGAAAATCTTGCAAGCTGTGGGGTTCATGTCTTGTTGCATTCTACTCATTCCATATGCCAGACTGCATATGAGGAAACTACAGTGGTACCTAAAAAGCCTTTGGTGTCAACACTCTTATGACCTGGAAACTCTTATACCAATGATACCTTGTTTAAGGAAAGATTTTCTTTGGTGGGCAGCAGCATGCTACCACAGCAAGGGACTACCCTTCTCGCAACCCCGCGCCGCCCAGACCCTCACCACAGACGCATCAGACTATGCCTGGGGTGCACACCTGGATGACAGTTGCATACAGGGCCAATGGAGCCCACATCAAATACATCTGCACATCAACCAAAAAGAGATGTTAGCTGTCCAGCACGCACTAACAGCTTTCCGACCCCTCCTCTCCCCGGGGGCTCTACTGGTCAAAACAGACAACACCACTGTGATGTGGTATATCAACAAGCAGGGATGGATTCACTCATACCCTCTGTGCAGGCTCGCCATGACCTTTTGGCACACGGCCTCAGCCATGCAACTATACCTGTTAGTACAATTCCTGCCAGGCTCTCTAAAGCCTCTGGCAGACAACTTAAGCAGAAGTCTTCTGGACCCACATGAGTGGCAGCTAGACCAAAGAACCTTCATCCTTGTAACTCAGAAATGGGGCACCCCAAAGGTCAACCTCTTTGCTTCCCACTCCAACCATCAGCTCAGCAAGTTCTGCATCAGGGAGCCTCACTGCAAGGCCTGGAAAGTGGATGCTCCAACCTCTTGGTCTCTGCATTTCCCCCACTAACGCCCATTAAAAGGGTACTGCTCAAAATAAGGGAGGAAAAACAGAGGACAAACCAGATTGCCCCAGACTGGCCACGCCAGCACTGGTACCCACTGCTGCACAGACTATCACCTCTGCCACCATGGCATCTTCCTCAGATCCCAACACTCCTGACCCAGAGGGAAGGAGAATTCATACATCCCCATTTGCAGACCCTCAATCTGGCAGCCTGGCTTATTCCCTGACCACTGCACAAGCTGTCAGTCTCAGCAAACAGGTTCTAGATGTTATACGTCAGGCCAGATGGCCTAGCACTAGAAAGTCTTATGCTGACAAATGGAAAAGGTTTTGCACCTGGATCCAGGCTAAAGGATCCGGGACTGCACAGCCCTCCCTACCTCTCATCCTGGATTACCTTGCTAACCTGCTACACAGGGGTCTATCCTTTTCTTCTATTAAAATTCATGCCTCAGCTATCTCTGCTCATTTCAGCACAGAGCCACCTCTTTTCTCACACCCTCTCATCAAACAGTTCTTAAGAGGGGCTAACAACTTGAGGTCACCCAGAAGAGCACCTACCCCAGCATGGGACCTAAACTTTGTGTTGGAAAAGCTCACCCTGCCCCCCTTTGAACCAGCAGCTTCAGCAGAGTTAAAGTTTCTGTCATGGAAGACAGCCTTGCTTCTGGCCATCACTTCAGCAAGAAGAGTATCCGAGCTACAAGCACTAATGGCTGTAGAGCCCTGCATCATTTTCCCAAGCTGACAGGTTCTCCCTCAGGACTAACCCATCCTTCATGCCAAAAGTGGTGTCCAGTGTGACTCTCAACCAATCCATTCATTTGCCCACCTTTTTCCCTAACCCACAAAACAAGGGGGAAAGGATCCTGCACTCTCTAGATGTGCACAGACAGCTCAGATTCTGTACAGGACTAAATAATTTAGAAAGACTGATCAATTGTTGGTCAGCTTTGCTGCAGGAGCAGAGGGCAAAGCCATAGCCAAACAAACCATTTCCAAATGGATAGCACACTGCATCCATTTCTGTTACAAGCAACACAGGAAACCTCCCCCTAAGGGGGTCAGGACACATTCTACCAGAGCAACTTACACCTCTGCAGCTTTAATCAGAGGGGTCTCCACTAGGGACATCCTGGAGGCTGCAACATGGGCATCAGTTCATACCTTCACCAAGCATTACCACCTGCCTATCTTCTCCAAATCCCCCGTAGTCTTGCAGGGCATCCTAGCCAGCCCTCATTCTTCTTGACTGCCTCCACCCTTTTCTTCATCTTTGAGAATCAACCCAAATGTGATGACTGCAACAGTGAAGCACGAAGAATATAGTACAGTTGTGTACACTTACCTTAAGTGTAGATGTTCGAGTGTATTCACTGTTGCCGTCCTGGTTTCCCTCCCTCCATCCCCCTTGTCTCTCTCTCTCTCTCTCTCTCTCTCTCTCTCTCTCTCTCCCTCTCTCCCTCTCTCCTTACAAGGAATTTTTCGTATTTACTTTCTACTGGTGGTGTTCTTCCACCATAACCTAGCTCCCTCTTGGGGGCTCTTGACAGTTATGGCAAGAAAAACTGATGTAATGGCATCGGCTGCCTTATTTTATACTACTGATGTCAGTCCTGGAGCGACGGCAACCAAAGCAGAAATACTAAGCCTCTGGTATTCAGGCCGACTGAGGGCTACCCTGACAGGGATAACCCCAAATGTTATGACTGCAACAGTGAATACACTCGAACATCTACATTTATGGTAAGTGTACACAACTGTACTTTAGTGGTAATACTGGGGGAACTAAATGCATGTAGTGGGACAGACAAAACAGGATATGAAGACTGCCTAGGTCCAGATGGGTAGGGCACCAGAATTAAAGAAGAAAAAGTAATTCCAGATTTCTGCCAACACGTTTCAGAAAGAGAGTCACAATATCATATGCAAGTGTGGCCAGCATGCGACATGCCCAGTGAAACAGTCAGCGCACAGCATAGAATACTAGTTGCCACAGTCGCCTTCGGCCAGTGGTCAGAGTCTGCTGTGAGGTGAGTAGTGACCACGCTGAAATCCTGGAAGTTGACTGGAGAGAATGCACACGAGTTCAAGGAAATTCTCAGGACTGTAGCACCTTAGGAAAAACAGGAAATATGTGGAATTAAAGAAGAAAGGCAGCCCCTCAAGACATCTTGTGTGAGGACTTTAGAACAGATATGCAGCTGAGTCAGATTTTGAAGTAGGGTACATACGGAAAGCTAGTGGTGGAATTCAGAAGTTCAGGAAGTCATTAAAAGAAGGAATGAGTGCAGGGAAAAGTGGGAGATAAAAAAAAGGTGTACCACACTAAGAAGGCATACTAGTCGTCTAACAAAAAAGGCAAAGAGAGTAGTTGTAGTAGCTAAGAACAAAACATCAGAGGCAGTCTTCCATCTTTCTGGAAATTGACTCAGAAGATGTCACAAAGAAACTGTCAGTTTGCATGGCAAACATAGAAAGATACAAAAGATAGTCATCAGACACCCTTCATAAAGGTTGCCAGCAACAACCATTTCCCTAAACCATGGGATATCAAAGGCAGAAGCAAGGATAGATGGTGACAGTTGACTTGACATCCCACCAACCCCTCTGTATTTTTTTTATTTAATTTCTCCCAAGTCTTTTTTGGTTTCTAATAACACGATGGGAATGGACCCCATTCTTAAGTCAGAGTATCAAAGTTCATGAAGTTAGTATTGTTTCAGTCTTTGATGTTAACTAGAAGTGCTCTTCGCAGTTTCATTCTTCTACATTGCCCTCATTTCTGCCTGTAAAGCTTGGTGTTTTTTGATTTTGTTTCTTTCTGTACACAAGACAGTTTAGTCACTGGTTGTAGCAATTTCAGTCATCAGTGCTACTTTTGGCTTCTTTTCATGGAGCTGGTTTTCTCTCATCTGTTTTTTGGACTGCTGGAAGTGAGTGATCCCGTGTGATACAAATTTTCTTGACATTATGCTGAAGTATATGGAGGAAAATATATCCTTCCCAAGTACTGCATAGGAAAGAACCACCACTGTGCAGGAGTTCTAAGCTGTTTTTTCTTTTCCCTGTTGTCCTGGGACCTGTTGACTGCAGACACATTGCCATCAGTGGCCCACCTTGTCCCCTGCATCTGACAGATGCATTAACAAGAAGGTTTTCCCCTCCCTCAGGTGTGTAATCCCCAGGGTATTGTCCATAATGTTTACATGTACTACTCAGGCAGTTCCCGTGCTTCACACACATCACACATTTCACCTGTACCAGCTGCTCATGTGGGGGATAGCTTTCCATTGGGTCATCTACTTGGTAGGTGAGTGTAGGGGTTAGCATATCTGTTGCCATGCAATCAGGTATCAGCCCACATATAATGACATCACTGTTGTGTGTTGCAGGGGCTGCTGAATATGCATTGGAACTGTAGTTGATTTCCCCTATATCCATAATCCACAGATCATGGCAGAGGTGAAATATAATACTGTCCATGCAGTGACAGAGTATAGTAAAAAAGCCAAGTAAAAGGACACTTCCATTGCCTTAATTTGTATGGTGGGGTACTGTAGTATTCACCTGACACTTTTATCAAATATTTGCAGTGTGTGGCTTTCCGCATAACATGGTTGTGCAGAAACACCTACAGCAGCAGGGCCCACCATACCTGTTGGAGCATTGGCCAAAGAACAGGGGGTCAATCAGAGGAGGAACAGGCAGCAGTGATACCTACTGTGAGGCAGAGGTAGGGCAGTACATCATGACACTGACAGAGAGGTGGTATCTGGGCCAACGAAATTTGGACAAAGTCTAAAATAATGGTGGGGACAAAGGTAGGGACAGATTTTAAATATTGCTCTTATAAACTTAGGAAGTTGTAAGAATAACAGGTTTTGTGTTAACATGCATTTTCTGAAGGATAGGATATCTGAAATGCAAATGTTTCTCATTGAGTGGCTTCATCCTCTGTGATTTGGCAGAAACCACAAATTTTATAAATTTCAGTGGTGGATATATATCTTAATACGGTTTGGCTCCAGCACTGCCATCCTTTGGAGAATTTGGTTCCTGTCTTGCCTCATCTCAAAGTCAAATTCTGCTGGTGAATTCACCAGATTTCCCTGAATCCAGGTCTGCCTTTTCAGGTTCCTCTCCCTACTTCCTATCAAGACTGGGGAGCCTCCTACAACAACCCTCAAAGTCCTGCATCTTTGGTCCCCATCAGCAACTAGCAGAACATATCACCATCAAAAAGATGATGGTTCTAATTTTAGTTCTCGCTGGCTTTCACTCCATTTGGGTTTCTGGTCCTCTAAAGGTTTTCATAGACAATACCACACTCATGTGGTATATCAATAAACAAGGGGGCACAAAATCTTACCTCCTTTTTAGACTTTGAAATTTTCAGTCTGCCATCATTTGTTTCTACAGGCAGTTTACATTCCTTCAGAGTACAGTCTTAGAGTACAGTCTTGTGGCAGATTATTTGAAGAGGTCCAGGACAAATCCAAACAGGGAGGTGGTTCTGGACATTGTATATTAGTGGTGTACTCCTCAAATAGATCTTTTTGCATTCCGTCTGAACAGGCGACTTCCCAGTTCTTTTCAAGATTGCCAAGTCCTCTAGCTTGGAAAGTGGACATCATGTGTTTTTTTTTGCAAAAGGATGTTTCTGTATGTCTAGCCCGCTCTTCCTGTACTAACCAAAGATTCTGCAAAAGATCACGTGGGACAGGCCCAAAATCTTGCTGGTGACTCTCTTTTGGCCCAGACAACACTGGTTTCCCCATCTATTTCATTTGACCAAAGGAAATCTCATACAAGAAAAGGAAATTTTTACATTTCTCTGTTTCTTCCTCTCATTATCAGTTCTCGGCTTTGCCTTTTGGTCTTGCCCACCCTTCACGTAACACTTTGGGGGATTGGTCGCTTCAGGTGTTGCAGAAAGCTAGAAAATCCACATATAAATATATATATATATATATATATATATATATATATATATATATATAGATAAAATCTGTTAAAGCTCATTTGTCAGCCATTTTTGTTTGTGTGCCTCTGAATCCACCTCTGGCTTTTAGTTTTGAAGTCAAACAATTTCTGAAAGGCCTCATTGCATTCAGCGTTTTGGGAATTTAATTTTGTTGCTGAGCAATTGACTCATTCCCCTTTTGAACAGGCAATTTCCTCTTCCTTTCAACATTGAACTTGGAAGACTGTATTGGTGGCTCTTAATTCTGCCAAGAGGGTTTCAAGCACTCATGGCAGTTCCAACTTTTTTGTTTTTCACAAGGACAGCGTGCCTCTTTGTACCAGTCCTTCTTTTATGCCCAAGGTCATTAATGATTTTTCCTTAAATCATCCATTCATCTTCCTTTTTTATCCCTTCGACACAGAATCCTAATGAGAGGGTTCTTCACATCTTGGACTTGCATAGATAGCTCGGATGGTACCTAGAAAGGACAAGACAAAACTTATCAGGAAATCTGAACAGCTTTTTGTTTCCTTTCATACCAGGAAACTGGGTTTGGTGTTGCCTAAGCAAAACATCTCCTCCTGGATTTCTAAGGCCATTTCTTTTTGTTATTCTTTTCATGGCAAACGGCTTTATTCTTCTGTTTGTGCACAGTCTACCAGGGCAGTGGCTTCTTCTGGTGCTTTTTTCAAGGGTCTGGATACTAGATCCATTTTAGAAGCTGGTGCTTGGTCTTCTGTTCACACTTTGACCAAACATTACAAGTTAGATTTTATTTCTAGGTCCAGTGTGGGTTTTGCTAAAGCATTCCGTCATGTTTTTTTGGAGGGCTGTTCTGTGGCTTCCACCTCCCATACTTTCCAGTACCTTTTGTACTCTCAATAAAGAATACTGCAGCAGCAATAAGGAAGGACATAGTACAGTTGAGTAAGATCCTATCATAACAGTAGATGTCCTACTTCTCACTGTTGCAATAGTCCGTCCCTACCCCCTGTTACATTCTGCTGCCTTCCTCCTGGTCAAGGGGTCTTCTTCTTCTTCTTGTCTTCCTGAATGTATATTTTATTTCTTTCTTCTGGCGTTGTTGTGGTTCGTCTGGGGCACTTCACTTCTGAAGATTAGGAGCTTGTACTTCACATGTTTACCATATGCTTTGCACATAAAAAACACATTTGACGTACAGTGCCTGGAAGGTATGAAGGGTTTTGTATGCTGACAGGATGTTTGGCTATCCTTGGCAGGATATCCCAAGAGTGGAGAAAACTGCAGCAATGAGAGGTAGGACATCTACTGTTATGGTAAGATAATACACAACTTTACTTTTCAGACTTAACACTTTCTGGACACACTTCAAGCCATTAGTTTTTGGATAATTTCAGTAGATGTGTTAGCTGTCTGTTGACACATCACTATCTGGAAACCACACTGGAAGATATTTTTCAGGGAGGTCACTGTAATAGTAAATTATGACCTTACATGAGCCACATTGATCCTCTTCAGTACTAGGACTGGTCAGCCACAAGTTGCTTAGCACCTTTAGCTCTGTCCAAGCTGTTGTCATTAGTCCCCATGACACATCACATTTCCCCTTCAATGAATATCTCATTTGCTGTGTTTAAGTCATCAACAAGAGGTGCTTCCAGGCTTGTTTGATAGTATACTTAGTGAAAAGTGTACCTGCTAAGCAATTTGAGTAAGGTCCAAGTCTCTTTTTTTGTATACAGTTTTTCAACTGCAAGTTTAATTTTTAAGAGTTATTCCTCCTCATGGTCCTGGTTTCCATTTCACTTAGGTGATTACTGGTCTATTTTGAGTGTCCATTTTAGTTATCCTAGTGACAATGCTGCATAGTTGTTCATCAATTGTTGGTGATTTATTGTAAAAATAACCTTTCCTATCATTTGGAAGAGTTTATGGATAAGGCCTCAGGGTTTCATTTTTTTCCAGGTATAAGGGAAAGATTTCCTTATCAGGAGACGCACATTGTTAATATATGTTTCTGGGTGTGGAACACATTGATACAAATTGCAGTATTTTTGAAAAATGTTGATGCATGACATTGTAAGAAAGATGAAAAAAAATGCAATTATTTATTCTTATTTGTTGAGCAGGGTAGAACACTGATCCCCATGGTCCTTTTTTTCAGACCTAGCCGTGTAGCACTGGCCAAGTGACCTGCTCAGAGTCACGCAGTAGGGAAATTATGGCTGAAGGAATCAAAGCCTGGACCACAGGAAGCAGATTACTAACATCTCATAACCTTAGTCCTCTGCACTAATGATGGGACAGCTTGTGAAAGGACTTCTGCTTTCAGACACTTGTACTTTTAAACCCAAGAAAGAAAAAAGGAAGCTTGGTGGTTGTAGTGCCCTAAGGATTTAGTCCAAGTCTTCCCCTTTATTAGTAAATTGCCCTTGATGGAGGTTTCTCCTCCCAAGGATTCTTCCACCATGGCATTTTAGGATCATTTTCTTTCAGATGAAGTTTATGTGGTTCCATATCCTTTTCACATAAATGGCTAAGCAGTTTTTCATCTAGAAAAACGTTATCTAAATATTTAGTTTTTAGATCTTCCTGTTCCTATCCAGTCATTCTTCCAGGTCTCTCTCTAGCCCCTCATTTCATGTTGATAGGGAGAAAATGGAGAGGGCGCTTGATGACTTTTGTTGAGGTACAGAGTGAGATGGGTACCCTCTCTTCCTTGCCTTTATCCAAGGTAGCAAGGAAAGACCTCACCCCTTCTATTTAACTTGCTGCTTCTTTTGGAACTGGGTACTTCAGAGCAGTTTGTTCTAGTATGACTGTTAGGCTGGCATCAGTGCCAATTTCTTATAGTATCATTATCCTCAGCACTGAGACTTTCTGTGCAAAGGTCACTAAGACAAAGGCCGTTGCCACCAGTTTTGAGCCAGATACCCTCAGGGCCGTTGTTGATGTCAGCCATTTAAGTGTTTGATGGCAGGGCACTGAAACCTTCCTCTAAGCTAAAGTCAGCTTTAGTGCCAGGATCTGTTGTGTTTCTTTTGATGTTGAACTCATTAGTAGTGACATTGAGGAGTCTGCTGCCTTACTCAGTACTTAGTGTTTTAGTATTGGCAGTCTAGGAACAAGCCATGGTACAAAGGCAGTCCCAGAGATTAGTTGAGATCTCTTCAGAGTCAGCATTGTCATTGGTTGTACCGAGGGTACCCCTCAGTCTGCTACCTTAGCCCTATCATCTCTACAGAGAGGTGGAGAAGCAGAAAGCTGCCTTAGGGACAGATTAGCATATCTGGACCATATTCCTCATTCTCACACTTAGGCAGATTCACATTCCTAAGTGTTCCCAGGAGTAGGCTGGTGTAAAAGAAACCATCTGAACTAAGTCCTCATCAGTAGACAGTGATCTGGAAGGATGACTTCCATGGCATACCACTGATTACAAATTTGATACGTTTTAGAGTTAATGAAATAGTGAGGATTATGACCAATTGACCAAGTGCCCCTGGATGAGGATATTCTGCAGGAGGCATTATGTTCTGCCCCACTGATTTTGTGGGTGGCTTATCCTAAAGATCACATAGTTTCATAGGTCATGCAGGAGACTTGGCATGAGCCACATGTGGGGTCGCCCATTTTTAAAGACCATAAATTTTCCATTAAGGCCCCTTTAGCTGATTCCATTTTTTTGTGGCTACCAATATCAAGAAAGAGCCCTATTAAAAAGAGACACAGCAGTTCAGCCCACTATCAGATGCTGGACCACTTTGGAAAGTGTTTATATGGGTCTAGTATCTTTCTATCAAGACTTTATATTACTTGACACACATGACCTAGTTTCAACTAGCATTGGTGGCATAGTTGCATAGTCCTGACTACAGCACAGGAAATCCAGGTTTGATGTATGGCTCAGGTACTTGGTTGCTCTGGCAAGGAGGATGGGTAGACCCCTCCTGGAGAAGTGAGAAGAAAAGCTGGCTCCACCCACTTTCATTGTTCCTCAGGAAGAGGAGCAATGCAGAGGGATACTTTGGAGTGATCCTGAGGCTCAACAAGCCACTGATGGGTGGCACTCTTCAGAGTGTGTTTGTGGAAGTGTACAGTCACAAAGAAAGAGGGGGCATTGTAGGCAGTTCACTCATCCTCCCACCCAGTGGGTAGAGTTAGGTCATTCACAGTGCTGTCATTGCCAGGATGCTGGTAAGAGAACAGAGTACCCTGCTAAATGCCTGAATGAAGGGCCTCCTCTTGGAAGGCTCTCAGCTTGACTGTAGGTGAAATCCCAGAGCAGATGAAATGGAAATGGCCCATCAAGGAGAGGCTTGATGCTTGGCAGACAGGCAGGCATGGCAGCTAAAACAACAAACAAAAAAAGAGAGAGATGACCCAGTTCCAAACAGTCTTAGGGGGTCTGAAAAGGTTACTGCATGAAAACTAATTCTCATTGTGGCTATTTTAGATAATGGAAATAACATCTCCATGAGACTGATACATAACACAGGCCAAGGATGCTGGGTCAGGCATTGCCATGTGTTGCAGTGCCTGGCTCAGACATTATAACTCTGCAGATCGGTTCAAGCCATATTTCATTAATGGTGTATCTCTGCTTGAGCTTCAGGTGATGACAGAATTGCAAAGAATCAAAAAAAATGGAAGAAGGTTGCAGCAGTTGAACAGATTTCAGTCCTCAAAGAATATTTTCATGTAACCAAAGGAGTACACAGATCATATGGTTCAAGAAGAACCATTATCTCCTGTTTGAGCATAGTTCTGAAAGAAACTACTGCAGATGTATAGTTTTCACAGTGGCACCATCCTAGAGGTAGAGGTGGTCTGCAAAATTAGTAATACTACAGTCCTCCTCCAGTGGCGTGACTGCAGTATCTCTGAGAATTTGTCTGAATGTCTGTGTCTGAAGGCAGCCAGATGTTGAATTTCCCTACACATTCTTGCTTGGCAGGCGTTCATACAAGCTATGTGGCTCAAGGAGATATCTAGAGGCTACAACATTTCCTTTATAACCCCACCAAGGCCAGCATTCATACTTCCAGATGTCCCATGCCAGCAAAGGTATGCAGCCAAGCTACAGCCTCTTGGCAAAAAAAAAATATTCAAGGTATCCCACCAGACCAAAGTGGATCCAGAGTTTATTCAAGATTCTCTTTAGTTCCCAGGAAGACGAAGGTCCTCAGACCCATGTTATATCTTAGTGAACTTAATCAGTATGTGAGGAAATCAAAATTGCAGATGGTCAAAGATTAGCCAATTCCTCCTTGCTTCCAGAAGGGAGACAAAAATATGCTATTTAAGTCTCCAGTACACCTGTTTTCATTTCGAGATAGCCAAGGCATCCACAAGATTCCTGCACTTTAGAATTTTGGCCAAGCAACTACTACTTCTGAACCCTCCCATTTTGGTTCACCACAGCCCCAAGGTGTTTACTAAATGCATGGCAGTTGTAGCAGCTTTTCTCAGCCTGATGAATACTCTAATTTGCTTTAGTGCACCAGCTTTTAGCAGCTACAAAACAAGGAAGTCGCTCATCCAAGCAAAGGATGACTTACTGAAACTGTTCCGGTTATTGGGGTGTTTGGTGGGCGTTACAAGCACAAACTTTAATTGGATTTACCTGGACATGAGGACATGTACAGTTCATCACTGTATGAATAGAACTGCCAAAATACAAACCGTGGTTTGTGCTCTCGTTGACCTTCATGCCAACAGCTACTCTGCGCTTAAAGGTTCTGGGTCTGATGGCAGTGACCATTGTTTTGGTCCCCTCTGGGCAAAGATGTATTGTTTGGGCCCTCTGCTGCTGGGATCCTAAAAAGATTTGATGAAAGAGGAAAATTGATTCAGGGTTACTCAGATTTTTCTATCCTCCATTTCATAGTTTGCTAAAAACTTTCTTTCCTTTTCAGGATTCTTTTCCAGGAAGCAGAGTAAGCAGTGTCAGCAAAGTTACAACAAGCATAAGTTCAAAAAGCAGTGGGAGGGGGAGCTCAAAGAAGAAAAGGGAGCCTCCCAGAACCAAGGACTGCCCATAAAGTCTGATTGTTTTGCCTCTTCACTCCCCTCAACCGCCACCATGACAGTATTACAAATCTCTCCCTTGGTCTTAGCCTCCATCTTCCTCTGTGATATCAGATTATCTTAAAAGACAGGTATATTCTGAGACTCATTCAGCAGGGGTACAGATGGCAATGGGAATCCTTTCCCCTTTTCATCTGATTCCTCTTCATCCTGCAAATGAGACATCTCTTTTTCTTTCTATTTTATAGCCTATGTTGGTTTAGATGAGAAAAGGTTTTTATTCAAGTTTTTTCTTGTACCAAAAAAAGATGGAACTTGGAGACCAGTCCTAGACCTCTCCTTTCTGTATGTTTTTGTCAAGATTCCAGAATTCAAAATGTATCCATTCAAACTCTGTTAAATCTGACACCGTCATGCAACTTCATGGTAACATTAGAGCTAAAATACACTTATCACATTCCAGTTTGCAGGGAGTTCAGGGATTTTTAAAAAAAATTGTCTGTATCTGGTTGGCATTATCAGATGGTCAACGTTAGCATGGAAGATGTGAGTTCAGTAGTAGGAACTAGGACAGAATGTACATGTTATTCCCCAAGGTACAATAACTGGGCTAGACATTTGTTTAATTGAAAGTTTTCAGATTATGCAGCACTGGTGCTATACTACTTACATTTTAGAAAAAGAGGAATTTAATAGTGGAAATCTTCATTCTGAATTCCGACTACGAAATTCATATCTTTCATACCAAATGTTCTCATATATTTCTTCAGAAATCTCATTGTTATATTTTCCCTTTTAGGTCCCTGTTACATCCTCACTATTACAAATCAAGTTACAGTCCCCACCTGTAAATAATATTCCCCTGCTGAAAGCTGTTTTCCACAAAATTATCTTAACTCCATAATAGCAGTTTTAGGTGGAATATAAATATATACCAGAGTAATTCTTCTCCCATGCCAATAACCCCTTACTAGTACAAATCTACCATTATTCTCTCTTTTACTTCTTCTATCACTATTGGTCCCCATGTAGTAATCAATATTATTCCTCTCCTTTTCTTTTGCCCCAATATTCAGCTTGAATGTTCAGCCTAAAATCCTTTCTTCTATCAAATTCACATGTTCACATTTATCCAAATGTGTCTCTTGTAACATTGCTATTTGCACCTTACATTTCTTAGTATAATTCAGTATGCTATACCTGTTAGGTCTTTTACATTCTGTGATAATGTGGACAGAGTAGCCATTATGATAAAAAGGTATTACTCCCATCTATTATACATGACAGTTGTTCTGAATGTATATTTCCAGCTTTTAGCTTACATGCACAAACTAATCTTTGGCAGGCTAATCTCTTATGCAGTGACGACTTATCTCCATCTGAACAGATGTTCATCGTGTTTCACTGTTGCAGTCATTACTCTTGGGTTATCCTGCTGGCAGGCTACCCTCAGTTGGCCAGAATTCCAAAGTCTTGGTCCGGCATCGGTTGCTGTCGCCTCTTCCCTGACGTCAGTCAGCTGCCTGTCTGTGGCCTGCCCCAGTTACATCCAACACCACACATACACATTCAAGACAAAGGCCAAAATTAAAAAGGCTGCGCCCAGCTTGCCACAGCCTTGACCTTCTGGAATCCATCTCACCAGGCCTATTGAGTATCTCATACAAATTGTGAGATCCAAACAGCATAGCCCTGCCTGACCCTCTGTTACAAGATCTTTTTTTGGGTAAAGAAAGCAGGATCTTCCCCCCAGGAGTCTACTGATTCCTACAACTCTGATTAGAATGAATGGGATCTTCAACTGGTAATGTGATGATTCAGAGTTTGATGAAAATTTTGCCTCAGCTTCGCCACATGCGGACTTCACCTTTGGGGAGAAACTCCATAAAATGAGGGAGTTCTTCAACTGGGAATCTCAGAACTAACCTCAGTCCAAGAAAAGAGTAAGAGAATTTTAAAACTTCACTGAGCACAAGCCTCTTCCTATTCCTCGAGTACTATAGGGAGTGGATGATGTCACACTTGACTCTTCCCTCTAGACTGACTCCAAGCCATCTCTTCCCAGAAGTGAGGCTGTTTTGCAGAGTCCTTGATTCCTAGAAGCACCTTTTTAAAAGCCGTGTGGCAGATTCTGGGGTGTTATCTTAAGGTCCCAAGAGAGCTAAGAGCAGTGTCTCTAGAAATCCTTTGCCTCCTGATGTCCTTCCTTACTTTACTGTTGCTGTATTCCAATACTATTGGGTTATGAACATGATCTGGATATTAGGAAGGAAAATGACAGGAATTCTTTAGCTAAGCATGTATCACAGTTCCCTGACCACTGTGGACTGTGGGAGGACCATATTGAGGAGCACTGTCAACTTAGGTTAAATGCCACTAATGTGCCTGGTCTTAATGACCTTATTTCCATTGGGAGTATTTTAAGATTAAAATCTTATGTTCTGTAAATTCCTTGGATGAGTCCTTATGTGATAATGGTGGATGTTTTAACATTTGTGCAATATTTGATTAACCAGGTTTTCAAATGAGTTGAAGGTTTTAAACAGTGTATGTGAAGTTGTTCAACATTGCCATTCATTCTTTACTGATGGGCTCGAGGTCTTCAAATAGCTCGAGGCCAAGTTCCTATCCCATGATGCATCTGTGAATTACCTCAGATCTAGTTTGCCACTGCAACAGATCGGAAGTTCTGATTTAGCTCGGGCCAAATAAGCAAAATTTTCATTAACAAATTTTCTCAAAAAGTTTTTTGATAGCTAGTATAGTAGTTAGCATTGTTTATAAAGCTCTTATAGCTTTCAGTGTGTTTTCCCTTCCCATTTACTGTGCTTTCTTATAATTCTAGTTGGTCTCTTTTAGGCCTAGTTAGTAGTAGTTCTTTCTAGACGTGGTCTGTCTAGCCTTTGAGTTTTTATATAAGGCTTTGTACAGTAAACCTTAGTTATAGAGCTAGGTTATTGTCTTGCTGTGTTATTTAGTGACCTTTGTCACATTTTCGTAGATAGTTGTATTTATCAGAGTTCTGTGTGGTCTGTCTAACCTTCTATATTTTAGATGAGGCTTAGTCATTTACTTATTTAGATAAGGTTGTTCTTTATCAGCAGCTATCTGTTTTTTTTTTTTGTTTTGTTTATTTTGCATAGTGTGCTTGTGTGGTATCACATTTTGTGTGTATACGCGCGTGTTTAGCCTGCTTTCATTAAGGCTTGCCTTTACTTTTCTATTGAGAAAATTTACTGTTGTAGTTTTTTGTGTGGTAATAGTAAATATTTTCTATCTTTACTATGGCTGATCAAGATAAGCACCCCAAGTATGGGTTCAAAAAGTGCCCAAAGTGTGGCCAGAAAATGTCAGTCACAGACAGCCACGTTAACTGTGTATATTGTCAAGGGGATCTGCATTTGCAAGACAGTTGTGCCATTTGTAATTCCTTCTCTTCTAGGGTCCTACAGGAAAGGAAGATGAAACTGATCGATAGAGGCTTGTTGAAGCCTTCTTTTCAGGAAGCTTTGAGTGACCAGGAAGGCTCCAGTAGGTCCCCAAAGTCTTCCAAGACATCAGACTCAAAAAAAAGAAATTAAAGAAATCATCGACTTCGGCTCCACTGCCCTCGGAGCAGACAGTCTTTTCCTTTCAGAGATGGTCCCCAGTCTAGGACCCGGTCTCCAAAGTGCCAAAAAGTCCTATTCTTCAGTCGGTAACACCTTTGGTACAGTCGTCTCAATCATCTATCAGCCCGTCGGATGTGGACGTGGATCGTGTGGTACAGAAGGTGTTGTCGGCACAGGCATTAGCCAAAATGTTGTCGGCTTCGACCCAAATGGCTTTGGAGCCGAAGACCATTGCAGCGACTATTAATATTCCTCTTCCGAGCCATACTGGTCCTTCTGAGCCAGAGGAGGCAGCCCTGATGTTACTGGAAACTTTGGAGCCGACGTCTGCTCCACTGTCTTCCACTCCGTGTACTCTGAATTCCTCTGTGCCTATCGAGGACTCTAGGAGCTGACACTCTCTGGTCGGGTCCAGGGAGAACAGTCGGACCGACTTGTTGGTTCCGACCTTGCCTTTTGGGTCTTCGGCTCAGATAAGCTTGGCTCCTACCTTAGGCTCAGAGCCCACTGATGTTCATCATGTTTCACTGTTGCAGTCATGACTGTAGGGTTTCCCTTGCCGGCAGGCAGTCCTCGGTCGGCCAGAATCCCAAAGTCTGGGTGCGGCGTCGGCTGCTCAGCCATGCTCCCTGACGTCAGAGCGCCATGAGTACAAAGCTGGCAGCCGACGCCATGTTCTCCAGTCTTTCTTGCCGTGCGGTGATAGCAGTTCGCAAGTGCCGGTCGGCTGACTCCTGACAATTTTTTCTAAACGTACTTCAGTCCGAAGACTTTCTTCTCCTACTCAAAGCTAAGTACCCCGTTGCAGAAACTTTTTTTTCTTGCTCCAGTCTGATGTCAGAAAAAGTTAATAATTGTATTTCATGTGGAAAGCAAATACCTCATAAGGATTTTCATTCTTACTGTATTCCTTGCTTAGGCCCTGACCACGACGTAGCTAGTTGTCGGTTTTGTGCTAGATTTAATCAACGTACAATTAAACAAAGGTATGATTTTGCATTTCATTACTTCGGTAGGTGTTTTTATTACAAAATGTCGTCGGACACGCTTCCGGCTACTGGAGTTCACAAACGATGCAAGGATAAAGACAGGCCTCCAAGGTCCAAATCAGACGATATTGTACAAGCAGAGCCAGCTTCAGGTTCAGCCGTCGTCAGTGAGGCACTTTTGCAGCCCCTGTCGTCGGCCATTTCGGAACCGATGGCCGAAACGGACTCCCCCGAGGAGCCAACTAGGCCTTTAAATATTTCAGTTGCAGAACCTTCGGACAATGCTCCTTCGGATGGGTCCGGAGCCGCTGTGTAGGTACCGGCTTCCGAAGGGGTTTTCAGGGCCTACTCAGCTTCTGATAAAGGCAAAGACAAAGGCAAAGACTCCCTCCAAATCAAAGACTACAACCCAGACCTCTTCTGATCCGGGACCCAAGTCTCAGAAACAGTTACTTAAGATGGCGGAGGACTTACTTACTATGATTAGGGGTTCACATCCCCCTCCAGACAAAAGGCCAAGGCAGGAATTGCATTATGACTCCTCTGATCAGGCTTCTGTTTCTTCAGTTTCTTCTTCTGACCAGGATTATTCTTTCCCTCCTTATGTGGATTCTGATGCGGAGGAATCCATTCCTTCAGCTTCTCCCCCTGAGGATTTTTCTTTTGGGGAAACTTTACATGAAATGAGGGAACATTTTCACTGGGAAGGACTGGAGTACTCGGAATCTAAGAAAAGACTTAGGGATTTTCTTCTTCTTCCCCAACATAGACCCCTGGCTATCCCTCCTATTTTGGATATTGTAGATGATGCTTTTTCGGAGGCTAACTTAACTCCTGACTCTTTTCCTCTAGCTCCTGTTAAGCCAGACAGATATTATAGGGTTCCTGTTTCCCACCAGTTTTTATACAAGAATCCTACTGCTGATCCTGAAACCATTTCTCAGGCCGCTAAGGGGGTTAAGGCCACTTCTGCTAAAAACCCCATTCCCACTGAGAAGGATTCCAGATCTTTAGAAAGATGGGGCAAAAAGTGTACACTTCTGCAACTTTATCTATTAAGGCTTTAAACTGTCAATTTCATATGCTGAAATATCAGCAATTTCTTCTGTCTGTTTTGAAACAAAAGCTAACTTCCATTTCCGCTTGTGCAGATGATAAGGAATTGCATGACTTAATGCATGCCACTGAAAAGTAGGGAAGCATGGTTTACACTGTGGTTTTGATGCCTTAGAGGCTTCTTGTAGGGCTGCTGCCTCTGGCACAGTCATTAGAAGGCATGCTTGGTTAAAGGAACAAAATTTGCCAGATCAAGTCAAAGTTAAGTTATTGGATGCTCCTGTTCAGCATAATGTTTTGTTTGGATCTAAGGCTGAAGAGGTGATAAAGAAGATGGAGGACAAGGCAAAATCCATGCAAACGGTTAAGGATTTCTTACAAGTACAGCCACCCAGATTTAGTAGTAATTGGCCTACTAAAAATTGGTCCTTTCCCAATTCAGACAGGCCTCAGAGGGATAGATACAGATGCTCCCGAGGAAGGCCCCAAACGCAAGCCTCTTATAGACCAAGACAGTGGACTGCTTCCACCCCTAGGGGAGTAGAGGACAGGTCGCAAGCTCATAGAAAACAGGCTCAATGACTCCCTCCGTTGGGCTGCAGGAACTTCCTGTCTGGAAGCCCCTCTCGGAGGAAAACTTTCTCTTTTTCACCTAAATTGGACACATATAACCCAAGACAAGTGGGTTCTGGATGTGGTTTCAAGAGGTTACAAATTCCATTTTCTTACCCTACCAAGACCAAGCGGTTGGCCGGATCTACCAAAACATCAGTGGTTAGAGGCCTTAAACCAGGTGGAAGCCCTCTTGGCTATGAAAGCCATAGAACTGGTTCCACTTTCAGAAATGGGACAAGGTTTTTACTCAAGGCTCTTTCTAGTCCCCAGAAAGCAAAATTCATGGAGACCCATTCTGGATCTGTCAGTCTTGAACACTTTTCTCGAGATACCAAAATTCAAGATGCTTACTCTACAGCAGCTACTTCCAATGCTGTCCAAGAATGCATGGATGGTAACTTTGGATTTAAAGGAGGCTTATTTGCACATTCCCATCAGGCAGGAGTGCAGAAAATACCTCAGGTTCAAGGCCGGATCGAGGCATTATCAATTCTGTGCGCTGCCCTTTGGATTGTGTACTGCACCCAGGGTCTTCACCAAATGCCTGGCTCCAGTAGTAGCTTATTGCAGACTGAAGGGAATTCAAATTTACCCTTATCTGGACGACTGTCTTATTCAGGCAGACAGCAAGGATGTCTTACTCCAGCATCTAGAATTTGTTCAGTACCTTCTCAAGTTCCTGGGATTCACTGTAAACATAAAAAAATCAAATTTGACACCCTCACAACAGATAACTTTTCTGGGTGCTATTCTAAACACAACAACCCAGATGGCATTTCTGACATCCGAAAAACAATTACAGCTGGCTTCAACTTTCAAAACCTTGGCATCATTGACTCAGCTATCTGCAAGGAAATTCCTGCAGGCTTTGGGTTACATGGCCTCCTGCATCCTTCTCGTACCTTATGCAAGACTACATATGAGGAAAATACAGTTGTACCTAAAAAGTGTATGGTCTCAGCATTGCCACAATTTAGACATACAGATCACCGTCCTGCCTTGTCTTCAAAAGGAATTCCTTTGGTGGTCCAAGGCATGTACTCAAAACAAAGGGAAAGTCTTCAGTCTGCCTCCAGCCAGTCAGATACTAACCACGGACGCCTCAGATTTTGCATGGGGAGCCCATTTGCAGGGCAACTGTCTGCAGGGCCTTTGGACAAAGGATCAGAAGCACCTGCTTATCAATTTAAAGGAAATGTTAGCCGTTCAGAATGCTCTATTGGCCTTCAGGAATCTTCTTCAACCAGGACAACTATTGATACGGACAGACAACACCACAGTTATGTGGTACATAAACAAGCAAGGGGGATCAAATTCCTATCCCCTTTGCAGACTAGCCATGAATCTATGGAACACAGCTCTAGCTTACAAACTGGACCTTCAAGTTCAGTTTCTACCAGGGAAGCAAAACATCCTGGCAGACAGTCTGAGCAGAAACTTGTCAGACCCACACGAATGGATGCTGGACACCGAAATATTCAAGATGATTACAGCAGTCTGGGGATGTCCTCACGTAGACCTCTTTGCATCCCACCTCAATCATCAACTACAGATTTTTTTGTACAAGGACATTCCACAAACTAGCTTGGACAGTGGATGCACTATCATTCAGTTGGAGAAACCTCTCGGGATATGCCTTCCCGCCTCTACCTCTTCTTCCACGGGTGTTATGAAAGATCAAACAGGACAAGCCCAAGATGATAATTTTACTGGCCCCAAATTGGCCTCGACAGTTTTGGTACCCAACACTGAAAATCCTTTCTCTGGAGCCCCCTTGGGTTTTACCTCAGACTCTGAATCTTCTGTCCCAACTCCAGGGTCAAGTTCTGCATTCCCATGTCAAAACTCTCAGCCTGGCTGCCTGGTTAATCCAGGATCTATGATTCATTCTTTCTTACCCAAGCAGGTTATGGATGTCATTTTAGAAGCCAGACGTCCTAGCACTAGAAAATCTTATGCAGGAAAATGGAAAAGATTTTGCACCTGGATGCAGGCTCAAGATTCGGATCTTCTTATTCGTAACATTCCTCTGATTTTACTTTACCTGACAGACCTCTTACATAAGGGTCTCTCTTTTTCTTCCATAAAGATACATGCCTCTGCTATTTCTGCTCATTATAATACAGACCCTCCTATATTTTCCCACCAGCTCAGAGGAGCTAAGAACTTAAGGCCCCCTAGATTTCCACCCATTCCTGCTTGGGATCTCAACTGTGTTTTGGAAAAACTCACCTTACCTCCCTTTGAGCCTGCTGCCACATCTGACATCAAGTTAGCTCTGACCTCTGCCAGGAGAGTTTCGGAGTTGCAAGCTCTCATGGCTGTGGAACTTTATATTATTTTTCACCAAGACAGGGTGTCTTTAAGGACTAATCCTACTTTCATGCCTAAGGTGGTTTCCAAAGTGGCTTTAAATCAAACTATTCACCTGCCAACTTTTTTCCCCTGTCCTCAAAATGGGGGGGGGGGTCTTGCATTCCTTGGATGTACACAGACAACTTCGTTTTTACCTGGACAGAACCAAGGACATCAGGAAATCAGAGCAATTGTTTGTTTCTTATGCTTCAAGTTCCCAAGGTAAGGCCATTTCAAAACAGACCATTTCTAAATGGATTGCTCATGGAATCAGATTTGGTTATTCACACCATGGAAAGCAAATCCTGGGGAGTATACAGACTCACTCTACCAGAGCTGCTGCCACTTCAGCTGCCTTCCTCAGGAGAGTTCCTACCAAAGACATTTTGGAAGCTGCAACTTGGAGTTCAGTGCATACTTTTTCTAAGCACTACAATCTACCTCTCTACTCTAAGTCTAGGGCAGGCTTTGCTTCTGTGGTTTTGCAGGGCCTTTTAGCCGCCCCCTCTACTTTATGATCACCTCCCTTTTATTCTGCTTTGGGATTCAACCCTACAGTCATGACTGCAACAGTGAAACACGATGAACATAGTACAGTTGTGTACACTTACCATAAATGTAGATGTTCGAGTGTCTTCACTGTTGCAGTATGGGTTACCCTCCCTCCTGTCCCCTCTTATTTTTTCTTTTGTGTGATTCCCTTCTTCACCCTTCTTCTGAGGTGTATTTGCAAAGGGTATGAGATTTTACTCATTTTGGAACACCTGACATCTGGGGCAAGAAAAACTGGAGAACATGGCGTCAGCTGCCAGCTTTGTACTCCTGGCGCTCTGACGTCAGGGAGCATGGCTGAGCAGCCGACGCCGGACCCAGACTTTGGGATTCTGGCCGACTGAGGACTGCCTGCCGGCAAGAGAGAACCCTACAGTCATGACTGCAACAGTGAAGACACTCGGAACATCTACATTTATGGTAAGTGTGCACAACTGTACTTTCCGGTGCCAAGCATTTCGACAGTTTCCTCGGATCCATCGGCTCCTTCTCATCGGAGCAGGGGTGCTTTCACTGCCATGAGGAGAGTCATGTCTCCTAGGACATCCTCTACCTCGGGTTTGCCCTCTTCCTCCCCAAAATTGCCCATGTCTGCTGCTGCATCACACGTCCTCACTAAGCGTATAGACCCAGAGCCTCAATAAGCCCCAGTGGGTGGCCCCTGCTCTTCCGAGACCTCACCAGAGGCCCCCACTGATGAGGTTCCCAGGAAGAGATTGTGCAAGAGGAAGCACCTAGACTCCCCTCAGGAGTCTGTCACATCGGACACTGATTTAGATGAGTCAGAAGGGTCCCCACGATCCCCCTCTGAGGATATCACCTTCGCTGAGATATGTGAGATCCTTAGGCAGAGAGGTGACTAGCAGTCCAAAAGCCCTACTGAGGATGAGTCAGTTCTCCTGAAGGCTTTTGGGTCTCAGCCCTCCACCACTTGGATGTCTCCGCCCTTCGATGAGCTGATGCAGCTGGTCTCATAAAGGGCGTGGGAGTCTCTGGATACTATGGAGCCTGTCCCTAGGAGGCCTAATAAATTTATTTATGCCCCACTTGACAGCACATTTTTAACTAAAGGTGTTCCGGTTGATTCCATGGTGGTGGCGGCCACCAAGAAGGAAATGTCTGAGACTTCCTCATCTATCCATCCTCCTAACAGAGACTCCAGGATTATGGATATATATATGGGAAGCGCATGTTCAGTTCAGCGACCTTTGCTTACCGTTCAATGAACTACTTAACCCATTTCACTAGGTTGCAAAGAGATCTCCTTAAGGAGTTGGGAGATATTCTTCAGGGTACAGTAGCTGCAGGGGCCTCCGACAGAGTTGCTGCCCAGCTTGCTACCCTAAACTGTATTGTCAACTCATCCATGCGTCTCATATCCTATGCAGCTGATGGAATGAGTAGGGCAGTGGGTACAGGAATTGCTCTTAGGAGACATTCCTGGATGCGCTTATGTTCCTTCGCAGAGCCTTTCAAGTCATCCTTCATGAACACTCCCTTTGATGATTCGTCCCTTTCCGGGCCTAAAGTGAAGGAAGCCTTAACCAGGTGTGAACAGGACAGAAAGACTGTGTCTGCCATCGGGGTCCGTTTTTCCACCTACCCGACCCTATCCCATAGGTCAACGGGGAGGAAAAATGTGGTTCCAAAAAGCCCAAGGAGCCTTTCAGGACACACATGGTGAACCCCATCCAGGGGCAGAGGAGGGGGTAATAATGGAAGACGCCGCCCTCGCGGCAGAGGGGGTCCGCAACACCAGGGTGACAGAGATCATCTCTCTGGAAAGCCCTACCAACACTCCTGAGAGGAGGCCCGACTGTCCTGCTCTGTAGGCAGTCGGGGGTCACTTGTCTTTGTACCCAGACGCCTGTCTCAAAATAACAAAAGACAGCTGGGTACAAAGTATCATTTCCAGGAGGTATTTCATTCTATTCACCACCACCCCCACCCACCCCCCCACATCGTAAGAAAAATCCCAGACGTTCCACCCAGTTACAGGGAACAGACAACTATAGAGGTCCAAACGTTGCTAGCAAAAAGAGTCATCCAACCAGTCCAGGCAGACCAAACACTATTCGGAACTTACTCAAGATTCTTTTTGGTTCCCAAGAAGATGGGGGACTGGAGACCCATATTGGACCTCAGCAGACTGAACCAATACGTAAAGAAAGAGAAGTTTCGGATGGTCACGCTTCAGTCTATACTTCCCTTTTTAGGGAAAGACAATTGGATGTGCTCGATAAATCTCAAGGATGCTTACTACCACATAAAAATGGCCAGGCCATCAAGGGATTACCTGCGCTTCCTGCGGGGGGGCCAATCATTACCAGTTTCGAGCCCTGCCCTTTGATCTCACTACAGCCCCCCAGAGTGTTCAAATGCATGGCAGTGGTCACGGCTCGCCTGAGACGTCTAGGATTCCAGGTATTTCCGTACCTAGACGATTGGCTCCTTACCACCACCACCAGGCATCAACTCATTCAGGCCAGGGAGTCCGCTCTGTCACTCTGCAATCATCTGAGCATTACAATCAACTCAGAAAAATCTGCCTTGTCGCCATCGCAGCATATTGTTTTTATCGGGGCAGAGTTGGACATCACCACCACCACCACTCTAAGACTTCAATGGAAGGAGTCCTTCTCATTTGTCAACATGTCAGCATCCTGTTATCAAAAGACAAAGCACCAGCATCAGAAGTTCTTAAAGTATTAGACATGATGGCAGCAGCAATTCTAGCCATACCACTAGTTCAGATGCACATGCGGGTTCTTCAGTGGCTGTTGTTCACTCAATGGTCTTACCAAGAGCTACCCATGAATCACACTATAATGATCACAAATTCTTGCAAGAAGGATCTTCAGTGGTGGTTGACCTCACTTCATGTCACGATAGGACTCCCATTTATGCTACCCCCTCCAGCAGCCACTGTGACCACAGACGCTTCCCTGATGGGGGGGCATTTTCAGAGAAAGACTGCCCAAGGCACATGGACCAACTAGGAGACATCTGCATATCAATGTCTTAGAGATGAGAGCAGTACTTTTGGCATTGCAGTACTTTCAGGACTCTTTTCCTCTGGGCACAATTGCGATTCAGACAACATGTCGGTGGTCTGGTATTTGAACAAACAAGGAGGAACCAGATCTTATCCCTTTTGTCGAGAGGCTCTCAGAGTTTGACAGTGGGCTGATCCCACCCAGCACTTTCTGTTGGCAATGCATATCCTGGGGAGATCCAATGTGATAGCAGACAAACTGAGCAGGGCAATCTTGTTGCCTCACAAGTGGTCCCTCAAGAAAGAAGTTGCGGACAGGATATTCCGTAGGTGATGCCAGCCTTGCTCTTACCTTTTTGCCTGTCACATGAACACGAAATGCAGAAGCTACTTTGCCTCGATTCCCCCTCTGGGAGAAGTCCCATGGGACGCACTCTTACACGATTGGCCTCCAGGTTTCCTCTGTGCATTTCCACCAATCCCGTTGATACCCAAAGGTCTACAGAAAACAAAATCCCTGGGAAGGACCATCATTCTTATAGCCCCTCACTGGTCTCGTCAGATTTGGTTCCCCTTCCTTCGACTTCATCTTGTGGAGGATCCTTGGATCCTGGACCCACAATTCCAGACCTTCTGCCACGTCCGTCAGGGAACCTTCATCCTTCTTTGCAGTCCCTAAAACTGACAGCTTGACTGCTCCAGTTCCCATCATAGCCAGGTTTCATAACCTTTCCAATGAGACAAAACAGATCTTTTTGTCTTCTCATAAATCTTCTACCAGAAAGCTATATCCGAGCATATGGAAGAAATTTCTATATGAGCCTCTAAAAATAATATTGATCCTTACTAAGCTCCTATGGCTTCCATATTAGAATTCTTGACTATGATTTTCAACAAAGGAGCTGCAACAGTTCGGGTTCAGTTGGCTGCTATTTCTAATTTTCATCTTGGATTTGAAGGTTTGAATATTATGTCTCACAAGTTATCCAAAGCATTTCTCAAAGGGACTTTTCTTATTAGGCCACCTGTGAAATCATCCTATTCTCCATGGAATCTAAATTTTATGCTCTCACGTATAATTCTTTCGCCATTTGATCCAGCTTCATCTTGTGATTTCAAATTTTTATCTTGAAAGACCATCTTTCTGGTAGCTATCACTTCTGCCCGCAGAGTGTCAGAGCTTTAGGCTTTATCCATCAAGCCTCCCTATTTGATATTTCATGCTGACAGAGTTTCACTTAGAACAAATCCCTCATTCTTGCCCACAGTTTGCACTGAAACTTACCTCAACCAAGTTATTGATTTGCCAGTTTTCTTCCCCAATCATTCTAACAATTTAGAGTATATGCTGCACAAACTTGATGATCACAGACAGCTCAGATTTTATTTGGATAGAACAAAAGATTTCAGGAAATCAGACCAGCTTTTTGTTTCATTCTCAGACTCCAGAAAAAGGAGACCAGTGGCTAAAACAACTTTGTCCAAATGGTTATCTGATTGTATCACCTTTGCCTATTCAGCTGCTAATATGCCTTTGCAACACAAGATTAAAGCTCACTCAACCAGAGCAGTTTCTACATCATCTGCCTTTTCTGCCACACTTCCCATTTAAAACATTTGTGCAGCAGCCATTTGGTCAAAACCTCATATATTTATCACTCATTACAAAGTTGACAAGGCCTCCAGGGACAGGGCCTCCTTTGGATCCACGGTCCAGAGAAATGATACTGCCGTGAGCCACCCGAGATTGGTGGTGCTTGGGATACTACCCATCAAAACGATGAGATTGAACAATTTCACATAAAAAAGTTATGTACTTACCATAACGTTCCATGTGAGTTGTTAATCTCGCCTTCATTCTTACTTCCCTCCCTCCTACCCCCTCCTGGGCTGATAGATGACCGAGATGCTGGCTCCATCCTGGTTACTCAAACCTTCTCGTCCTTTTCTCTAGGAATGTAACAGTGATATATGGTATTAGTATACGCAGCAAACAAGATCTGAGGGAATTCACAGATGCATTATGGGATAGGGACTTGGCCTCGAGCTATTTGAAGACCTCAAGCTTTGCAGTTGGCTATATCGATGCCGAGGGATCGGCTCCGAACCCATCAGTAAAGAATGAAGGCGAGATGAACAACTCGCATGGAACGTTATGGTAAGTACATAACTTCTTTTTTGTTTTTATTGGGTGGGATGATCATGTAACAGAATTGGAGGGATGGATTGTGTTGCACGAAAGCACGTAATCATTAGTTTTATTTGTGTGTAATTATTAAAAACGCTTAACTTAATATATCTGGGTGCTGATACACTTTCATTCATTTTGGGATTGGTGTTTTTGCAGTTTGCCAATGGGTTTTTAGTCTGTTTGATACTATTGGGTTATCTTGAAAAGTTAACCTGATGTCCCCATAAAGTACCAAAGTCAAATAATATTCTGTATGGTCATACCTCTGATGTATGACCTAAGCCTGCAAGCTCAAGGGTTTATAAGGGGGCGGATTTGTCCAAAATCCATAAGACTGTGTTGCCACCAATTCGAATGCAAGTCTCGTACTTTGTCAGTCTTTTTGTTCACACCGTTGTTGGTGTTACCTCTGTCGTCACTTACTCAGGTAAGTGCTCTGTTGGGACCTTACATTTTTTTGTTGAACTTTGATGTTTAAATCTGTTAGAGGGAAGTGTGATTGTGGTAGGCAGATTCCTTGTAGGAGCTTCACTCTCACTGTTTATTTTTCCTTGGGACTCAACACAACCATAAAAGTTGGCAGATTTGTCAGTTCCAAAAACCCATTTTTAATTAATCATTTATTAGAGAGCCAGTGCTTGAAGTGCCTCACCCAATCCAAATTAGTGGAACCCTTGGCATTTGACATCCTGCTCACTCCAGAAAAAAAGAACTCCAAAAGGCCTAGGCCTGATCTACTTTCTGTCCAGTCGGACTCAGACGTACCAGCTCAGGTGTTGCAGGAGCCATCAGTATGTCCAATCACTTCTCAGGCTCATGGTATCCAAACCCCTTTGGAGACCAGTATGGCATCTAATTTTCGCTTATACGATACAACTAATCATACTGATACAGTTGTGAAGATGGAGAAAGGCTTGTTATTTTTGAGTATCTGGAGGACATACCTCAAATACTCACAAGACGTGCCCTGATCATTGATTGAGGTACATCTGGGATCAGATCTGCCTTGCTTTGTTAAAGCAGACATCATCCCGAAGAAGAAACAAAAGACAAAAAATGTTTTCTCTTTCTCTTTCTCTTACTTCTCAAGAAAAGGCCATTTTGTCTCTGAAACCACCTTCATTTCTTTCTTCTTCCTCTCTTTCTATCCCCCAGAAGAGATGGCATGAGTCGTCTTCTGAGGAGAAGGAAGAGTCTGATTCAGATGAACACTCTCTAGCTTATTCATCTCAGAGTGATTCTCAAAGCTAGTTGTCGTCAGATAATGGATAATTCTCTTTTGAGAAAATCTCCTTTTGGAAAACCTTCACTAAAGTGATGCAGCAATTTGAATGGGCATCTCAGCAAGTTTCTGATTTGCAGAAGAGGTATCACAATGTATTGGAGATAGGAGTTCCTGTGCCAGCACCTTTCCCTACAGTTTTGGATGCTTTTCTTGATGCTGCATGCTGTTATACTTCATTTGACTCCATGTCCCTAGCTTCTAAGAGTCCTGATAGTTGTTAAAAAGTGCCAGGGAATCTAAGATTCCTGTATAAAACCCTTTGGCAGATCATTCTTTGTTTTCAGTCACTACTTACAAGCCTTCCAGACTTTTACCTGCAACTAATATTCTCTCTTCAGACAGAGACAGTACAGTCATTGTACCATTCTAACTTTCAGGGCATTGACTTAACAAACTCAAATGACAAAGTATCTGTTGTCCATTCTTGGTAATTTGAGCAAAACAAAACTTTGCCAAATCTTGAGGTTTCTGAAACCACGCAAACCTGATCAAATATTTACAGGGAAAGAAATATAATGCAAGATTTCTAGCAATTTTTTCTTACCTCATTTTCTAAAAGGAGCTACGCAGCAATTTTTTCTTATCTCATTTCCTAAAAGGAGCTACCCAGCTAAGCCCACTTTTTATTCTTGTAGAAACCCAAAATCTGCTCAAAAAGGCAGGAAGATGCCTAGGAAAATTACAAACCTACAATAGATTCCAAGCCTGGGAAACTTCCTTTTCCTGGCAAATCTGCCTGACTCCTTTCTGCTGCTTCCTTCCCCCTCAGTCCACACCTTCCCCTGTCAAAAAGACTAACTTCCTCCCTTTCAGCTTGACAGCTTATCACTTCAGACATGTGAATACTTTCTAGCATTCTTCCTACTCAATCCAAGCAGGTGCACCTTCTCCCTCTTATTTTGCAGGTCTTCTCAGCCAAGGTATAATCTGTACCACCACAACAATTAGGAAAAAGGCTTTTATTCCAGACGTTTCTTGGTACCCAGTGGCAGGGCTATCCACTAGATGCTGCAAAGTATGGCTCTAGGTGATTCAATTGTGTTTTTCTTGGTATCCAGAAAAGAAGGATACTGGAGACCCTGTCTGGATTTGTGTCACCTCAATATCAAAAATCTTGCTGGTGACTCCATTTTGGACCAGGCAGCATTGGCCAGAGGTAACCATCACAAGTTACCCCACAGAGTGGACTTGTTCATAAAGAAAAAGGGGTCTGCACATTATGCCAGCTTGCTAGATCACAACCTGACATTGTGGATGCTAGAATCTTTATCTCTTTCTGACACCAATTTTCTGTGGATGTGTTCCAGGTTCTCCAGGAGTTTAGGAAACCTGCCACTAGAAGATCTTATAATGGCAATGATTTTCTATGTGGTGCCAAAAAAAAAGAGAGAATCGCATTCAAACTGGGATCCCCACAATACTTTCATACTTACATTAGTTCTTAAGAGCTGGTCTAACCTGTTCCTGTATCTAATTACATTGAACTATCATTTTTGCATGTGTACCACTTGATCCACCCCTGCTTTCTAGAATTGAGGTGACCCAGTTTCTTAAGGGCATCCTCCATTTGAATCCACCTAAGACAGCTATCCTCCCTCCTTAGAACCTTACCTTTGTCTTAGAAAACCTTACCCAGCTATCTTTTAGAACTTCTATATTTCTAAAGTTTTGTGCTTGGAAAACCATCCTACTAGTGGCCTTTCCTTCTGCCAGGAGAGTTTCTACTCCAAGCCCTAATGGCCTTTTCCCCCCTTCCTTATTTTCTGTAAGGGTAGTCCTTCTTTCATGCCTGAAGTGGTCAATGAGTTGTCTCCCAAACAGGCTATTAATCAGCCTACTTTGATTCCAAACCCTCAAAACAATGGTGAAATACTTCTGCACTCCTTTGGTGCACACAGACAGCTTAGATTCTGTTTGGACAAGACGAAAGACATTTGGAAGATGGACCAGCTGTTTGTTTCTTTCCATGAAATCAAGTTGAGCTATCCTGTCTCCAAGCAAACAACTGCTAACTGGATTTCTAAGTCCATATCCATTTTTTTATTCCCATCGAGGTACGTCCTTATCCTCTCCAGCTAACACCCATTCCATGCAAACAGTTTCATCTTCAGGGCTATTTTAGAGGCATCCATTTCATCTTTGCATACTTTCACGAATCGCTACAGGGTAGATGCTTTCTCTAGATCTAGAACTTCATTTTCTAGATCTGAGCTGCCTGGATTGATTGACAGCTCCCTTGTTCTTAGTCCATCCACCCTTTCTAATTTATGATCTTTGGGAATCACGCCATAGTATTCAAAAGCCAGCAGACATCCCCTTGGTCCAAAGGGCCAACCAAAAGAGGCCTTATCACATATAGATCTCTTATTTACTACTAAAAATAATTCACATTTCTTCTTCTACTTTGTTGATAATTATATATATTGTATCGATTTTTTAGATTGTCTGCCTTCTGTGATTACTTTTTGTGAATTTGTTCTGTTTTTATATTTTATGAATTAATTTACCCAGGCTGTGCCTGCGAATAGTCTGTTGTGATCAGCATACTACCCTGGTAAATAGACAAAATAAATAAATAAATAAATAAATCTATTGCTTGCTCAGGGCTCCACACAACCAGCACTTCTAAAAGAAAAGGGTGCAGGCTATTACTAAAAACTGTTTCTAGTACCAAGCAAAGAAGGAACCTGAAGGCCTATGCTGGACCTGTCATGGCTGAGCAGGTTCCAAGTTGGCTTCCAAATTCAAAATACTCGCCCTACAAAAACTTCTGCCCTTGTTAACACCGTAAGTCTAAAAGATCCATACATACATTTGGACTGCAGGCTAGAGATTGCCTTCCCTCTCATTGATTGATATCATAGTATAGGCAAAGAGAAATGGATAACAGAATCCTAATTGAAAGACCTGCAGTAGTTGAGTTTTTTAGTGGAATCTAGAACAGAAACTGCTGGTTAAAAAGGGATATTTAGTTGCATTCCCTGTTAAAAATTATAAGGTTCATTAGGAGGATTTATGAGGGATCGGAGGCAAAAATTAATGTGGGTGGGTTCCTCTCTGATAATTTCTTCTTTGAGCAGAGGAACGAGGCAGGGATGTTCGCTTTCTCCTTTGTTATTTGCACTATATTTAGAACCACTGACAAAGAAAATAAGAGTCTTAAAATTGAAGGATGTAATTGGTAGTCAAGAAAAGCTGGCTCTGTTTGCAGATGATATATTTTCCCTCATAAAACCAGAAAAGGACATTTCAGTGTCGTGGAACATTTTGAGTCAGTTTCATATCTTTCTTGGTAGAAAATTAATGAAGCTAAAACAAAGTCAATAGCTGTAAATTATGTACCCACACATAAATTGGTTCAGCAATATCCATATTTATGGGGACATGATAAAATGTGAGGTACTTAGGAGTATGAACTAAAAAGGATTCTGGTGTGGTAGCTAAGGGTATGTGGGAAGAGACTAAACAAAAGATAATACAACAACTGAGAAATTGGAAGCTCTGTTATATGGATATTGATAGCAAGATGCAAGCAGTTAAAATGTATTTAGTCCCTTTAGTCTTATACACAGGTCAGGCATATTTTTATGAACCAGAGGAGAAATTGTGGATAACAATTAATAAAGAGCTGAAGGATTTTATCTGGGAAGGGAAGATGGCAAGAGTCAAGTGGGATAAGCTTGATTTTTTCAAATGAGCAAAGTGATTTGGGATTACCCAACTGAAGGGGTATTTCAGAGCTACACAGTTAATGCTTCTATAATTCAAAGTGGAAGGGGATAATGATGAAACAGGAGAAGCTCAAGAAGCAATGAGAGACTGGGATTTTGGATGCAGATCCTTAAGGAGAATAATAATACAGAATATTGTATTCATAAAATAACAGAAAGTACTCTAAGAAGTAAGCCAACATAGGAGTGGAAGAAGGGAGATTCTGCTGCTAGGGATGACTGCAGTTAGGGATACAGACAATAGGCAAGAAGGGGCTGGAATTTGTTGGAGAAAACTGGCAAAAGAACCAAGGTATTGGGAGCAAATAATTAGAGAGGGAAAGGTAATAGAATGGGAAGATGCCAAGAATTTATTTGGACTGCTGGCTAGAGATTGCCTTCCCTGTTGAGGATTGATATAGTGTAGGCAAAGCAAAAGACAAGCACTGGTAGAGTTTTCGTAGAATCTAGAACAGAAGCTGCTGTTAAAAAGGGAATAATTAGTAGTCCATACAAAATATTGCATGATAACTATAAGAATCAATCAGTCAGAGGTTAGACAGGATTGGAAAGAGAGATTGGATAAGCAATTCAGAAAGAAACAATGGAGGATATATGTATGTCTCCCAAATGTGCAACAATGTTTGAAGATTTAGGATCTTTGCTTGGAAGTGTTTACATAGGTATTCTTATACCCCCAGTAAACGCCAAAGGATTTTTTCGCAGGTAGACAGCAAATGTTGGAAGTGTGATGGGGAAGAAAGTGGTAACGGGGAACATTTTCTAGGAGTGTAATGAGTTAGCAGACTTTAAAGATTTCCAGCAGACTGCTCTGTCAAGAGAAATTGGGTGAGCAAATTGGTGAGACTAAGGAAATAGGTGTTTTTGAGCTGTGCTACAGAATCGGAATTGCCTAAACATAATAAGGCCTTGCTGATTATAATTATAGTGGCTGCCAAAAAACAGTTACTAGAAAATGGAAATCATAGTTTTAAACAACTTTACTAGAAGTAGTGAATACAGCAGTTGAGTTAAAACAACTGGAATTGGGATCTTTAGAAAAGGATAGGAGCAAATTACATAGAAAAAATGGGAATTGTGGGGACAATACATGCACAGGAGGAATGTGATTTAAAAGGGCAGGATTTGAATGCATTATGTAATGTTTAATGAAAATGACTGGATAGATTGTAAGTGATTGCATAATGTTTGTAACTGAAATTATGTCAATATGGTTTGTGATGTATAATGTTTGGAACTAAAATTACGTTAATATGGTTTGTTTTCATTTATGTAAATGCATGTTTGCCTATGTCATACGTGATAATTTAATAAAGATATTTCTTGTCTTAAAAAAAAAAATCTGGATACAGTGGTGCAGCACACCCCTTAATTGCACTGCAGCAATTTGATTTGTGAACTAAGGGGAACTGGTACAGCTCAGGCACAAGCATGTAGGATTTCAAGACATCTTACAGGACACCTTAGAAATGTTCCCAAGTGTCCCATCCAGTGCATAGGGTTATCTTAAAGATCAGCTGCTGTGGTGAGTATTTTAGGTCCTTTTTTGTAGTGTTAAGGAATGTAATTGTGATCCTGAGAATGACAAGACTGTACGAGCAAATAAGAGCAAAATTTGGGTATCATTTCTAAGTCAGGGTTACAGTAATTCAGTGTATGCCTACACCTCTGAGGTGCAGTGCCCTTTGCCCTTGGAGTTAATATATATTGTTATCAGGGAATATTTGGGCACAGTCTCCCATGCTGGATTTTGGAGTGGGCTTATTTAAAGTTGTATTTGGAGTTCCACTACATGTTGTCAAGTTGAAAGCGGTCAGCTCTTCAGAGATATAAGTCAAACTGGTTGAAGTTTCAACCACATATAAATGACAAAAAGTCTCACCTTGAATAACTATAGTAATGCCATGGTTGTAGAGCTACAGAGAAAAATAAAAAATATAAGAAACCTTGAATTACTTCTGGCGCACAAATAGAAACCACTCCAGCAGTGAATTTGTATGGGAAATTACAATCAGTGAGTTGCATATTGGGGAAATGTGCTTGATGAATTGAACCCTCATTAAGTTTGCACTCGACTGAGAGTAGGCAAGTTGTATTTGGAGGTGCTTCTTTTATTTCTATTTTTTCTTTCTTTTTGTTGTTGACCCTAGTTCTGTCCATAGTTATGGCTAGTCACTCTACCCAGTCTAATCAGTAACCATAGTAGCCAAGACTCTTGAAGTTATTTAGAATGTCTTCCATAGCAGAAGACTGGAATGCTGCAGATAAAAATAAGATGGATGCATGTATTAGGGTGTACACAACAGCTTCAGAGGACGTGAGGATTCCTTACTTAAACAGTAGACATTGGTTTGTCCTGCAAATTTCTGGATTCTTATTTTTATTTTATTGCTTTTCTTGCTCAGGAAAGTCCAACTTGGTGAAAAGTCTCTGTTCAGTGGAGGCCTGGAGAGAAAAGCTTCACAAGAGAGATACACTTAATGTATCATTTTTATTGCAAAGGGGTTTTTAATATTTCTCAGTAGCCTCATTTTCTAAACTACTGCTGCAGTAGCCTTTAGGCTGTATGGATTGTGTCCTGCCCAGGACACAATTGGCCAGCTGCCAAAAGCTTTGACTCCCTCCCACATTTTCACTGTCTCTGTTGGTTGATCAGACCTGTGGAGGAAAGTCAGCAGTCAAAGTGAAGCTTTCTCAGTATTTTGTTGCTCCTCATGAAAAAGCAGCTCAGAGGTTTCATGGGAGCAGCAGCTAGCCTTCAGCTTTGTTTCTAGCAGATAAGGCCTCAGTGGGGAACCCTTCCACACAGAATATTGCCCTTAAATTTTTTTTTTAATAGGACTTTTTAGCTGTATTTCCCCTTTAAGAAACCCAGTATATTTCCAGTACCAGACGTTTTCTGTCAGAGACCGCTATTTTAATATCTAAGCTAGTGTGGAAGCTGTTTTTCTATGAAAATGTACTAGTTATGCAAACTTTGTTTTTATTTAATGAACATTTTAATGTTGGGAAGTGTTTAATTTGGGCAGGGATCATTATGCGGTATGGTAGTGGCTGTGTACACTATGATAATGTACCTGCCATTTTTTTAGACTCAGTTTTTGGAAAAGGGGGTTTCTGACAGGAATTTAGTGTGCTGCTTATGCCTTACTGTAATTAGGAACTGTGTATGCTCGCATTAGTGTAGGCGTGCTGCTTGAAAACACTTATTGACAAGTAATCCTCTGACTGACTAGTCATCCTCCTTGGTTACATCATGGATGCTTACCCACTACAGCTGTTCCATCTCCCACTGTATCTAGAAAGAAGAAGAAAAAAAACAAAGAGCCCTTGCTGACACAGCAGGCTTATTCATTGCCTCAGCCAGTAATATGTGAATCTGTAGCGGCCGTTAGTCATTCCTCAGACCACTCACTCACTTGTTTGACTTCCTCTGGTGTAATCCTTTCAGCCACGGTGAAGTTGGGGTCAGCCATGTCCTTTTTGGCTGTTTCATTGTCCTATGCGGGCATGGGAGAACTGTCTCTTCTGGATCAGGGAGAGCCTCATGTTGTTTGGTGTAACTGGGGAAAGAGACCTCTAGATGGGGCAGATGTGCCTTCTCCAATTCAATCTTCATCCAGACCTGTAAAGAACAAACAAGAGGTTAAATAGTATTAATCTGAAGACGTCAGTTTGAAAAGATGATTTTCTTACCTTAGCCAGGCAGTTGTTACAGGCAGTTAATCCTTGTGTTATGAAATCCTTACTTGAAAATAATGTCATCAGAGATATTCATTAGGAAAACATGCCAGGGATTCTGACATAGACAAAGACAGGACATCTTCACCTGCAGATTCCCAAGCCCAGATTTTTGATTCAGAGGAAACTTGGTCCTCATGACCCTCTTGGAAGAATTTTCGTTTTCTCAGACTATAGTCAGGAGGAATGAGATGCTTTTGTGGGAACACATGAATTGGATGTTCCCTCTGAATTGAGACAATTTTATAATGTCTCTTTCCACTCCCATACCTACTATTGTACCAGCCTTGGAGGCATACCTCTCAGCCTCTTAGAGCAAATAATCTGGACAAAGCCTAAAATGATGGGGGGACAGCTTTTAAATATTGCCCTTACAGAAAGTTGATAGAATAATAGGTTTTGCATTAGCATGAATTTTCCAAAGGATGTGGAGTCTTAAACTCAAATGTTTGTCATTATTTAATTACTTCAGTCCTCTGCTATTTGCCAGAAAGAGACAAATTTTAGGAGGAACACACCAAAAATATGCAGCAAAAATCTGGTCATCCTGCGAAAACCTGTACAGTTGAGAGGTATGCTTGGAGGCTCTATTTAAAGCTGCCTGTAATAATCCTGATTCTCAACCTTCAGTTCCCAAAAAAGGGCAGATAGACTTTACAAAGTTTTTAAACTAACAAACATTTTTTAACAATAATCTCTTTATTCGCCATATACTGATGTACATTTTTAATTGGCGGTCCTGATGAATAATGCTTTATTTTTCTGCTGCCAGGTCATCCTTTTCTTGTCAGTTTATGCCTATAATTTCCATACTTTATTACACCCCAATACCAGCGGCTACAACTCTTTTGCTTCAGTTTAATCCCCATCAAACCCTCCATACAGCCATTCAGTTTCTGCTTGCTTGTCTGTAGCACTTCTTTTGGTATCTAACTGGCTTCCACTCCTAATGATATGATTTTAGTCAACTTTCAATTGCTCTTTGTTACTGAGTCTAAAGTAGCCTACTTTAATTTTTGGCATGTCTCTTTGTCTGCCTCTTTTCCTAGCCCAGTTTTCTAACTCAGCTTACTAAGTTTCTCCTTAATTAACTGTTTACATACATTTCACTCTTGGATTATATCATTTCTGTATCTTCTTTTTATGACTTTTATTCCACTCTCTATTCTGATACTGTCTTGTTTTTCTGCTCCACATTAAACCTCCTTTAATTAATGTCTGTGTCCCCCTTGACTGCTATATCCACTATTCCTTTGTTTCCTGTCTTTGCCAGCTCCGACATGGCCCACTTCTTTTCCATAGCTTTTCTCCCTAGTTGGCCATTGCTGCTCAACTCTCACTCTGTACTGTCCTCCATTATATCCCTGACTTCCCTTATACTGGAAGGGTCTTTCTTCTTCCATCATCTCAAGATTGTTTTTTTGCTGTTACTGTGATAGAGTATATATATAATGTGAAGTTGTTAAATCTCGCTGTTTATTCTCACTGATGGGTTCGGAGCCGATCCTCGGCTCCAACACGGCCAATAGCAAAGCTCAAGGTTTGCCAGTAGCTCGAGACCAAGCCCCTTATCCCATGATGCACTGCTGCAATTACCTCAGATCTAGTTTGCCGCAGCACAGATCTCGGTGTTCCAGATAGCTCGGACCATTATTAATCGATATATTCATCTATTTGCAAGTTTAAAAACTTTTTTCTTGACTTCTTGATAGGATAATATATATATATATATATATATATATATATATATATATATATATATATATATATTATATATATATATATATATATATATATATATATATATATATATATAAAATCTCTATAGTTTTAGACTTAGACTTAGTTTTAGATAAGTGCCCTGAGTTGGCTTCTGTTTTTCTATAGTGTTGGCCTAAGAGTTGGCCTTGTATTTAACCACATTCTTAGGAGTACTTTGGTAGATAATTTCTTAAGTTTGTTGTTTCAATTGTTTAAAATTGTTTAATTTGATAATAGAGATGTCTGACGAGAAAGAGAAACCACATCCAAAATCTGGCTTCAAAAAATGTCCAGATTGTGGACAAAAAATGTCAGTCGCTGACTGGCATGTTCAAGTGTTTATTGTCTGGGGGCTAAACACCTCCAAGACTCTTGCAGTATCTGTCACTCCTTCTCCTCCAGGGTACTTTTAGAGAGAAGGAGGAAATTAGTGAATAGGGGTTTACTTCAGCACCCTTTCTCCAAAGCGTTAGGTGACGAGGATGGTGCTAGTAGATCCTCAAAGTCTTCTAAGTCCTCAGTTGACTTGAAAGCATCCAAAAAGACTAAAAAAATGGAGGGTGTAGGGTCATCGGTTCCACTGTCCTCAGAACCGAGTGTCCCTTCTGTTCGGAGCCAGCTCACAGCTTTGGAGCCGGTCTCTGAGATTCCCTCATCTCCTCTGCTCCAGTCAGCACATTCGGTGCACTCCTCAAAGTCTTCTGTCAGCCTCTCAGATATGGATATGCAGAAGCTTTTACGGGCACCAGATCTTGCTAAATTGTCGGCTCCAACGCCTTTATCGGAGCCGAAGACCATTAACCCGGACTTGACTACACCTCCTTCGAACCGTACTGGACTTTTGGAGCCGAAGGAGCCCGACCTCATAGTTGTTGAGCCTGTGGAGCTGAGACCTGCACCGGTGTTATCAGTTCCATCTACTCGGATGTCCTCGGTGCCCACCAGAAACTCTAGGAGCCGACACTCGCCTGTCAGGTCCGGGGAGGATAGTTGTATCAATTTGTCAGTGCCGACTCTTCCTCTCGGGGCTTTGGCTCAGATGAGCTCAGCTCCTACCTCTGCCTCGGAGCCCATGGCCTCGGTGCGGGAGGATCGGACAGTCCCCTCGGATCCGTCTACCCCTTCTCGTCCGAGCCATAGTGCGTTCGATGCCATGGGGAGAGTCATGTCTCCAAAAACATCATCAGCATTAGGTCTGGCTTCCTCCTTCCCTCAAGTGCCTGTGTCTGCTCCTGCTTCTACCAGTCCACCCAAGCTTGGAGACCCTGAGCCTCAAGTAGCCCCATAGGGTGCCCCCTGCTCTTCTGAGACCTCCCCAGATCCCCCCACTCTGGAGGTACCCAGGAAGAGACTGTGCAAGAGGAGGCACTTGGACTCCCCACAGGAGTCTTTGACATCTGACACTGACTTGGATGAGTCAGAAAGGTCCCCTCGATCCCCCTATGAGGATATCTCCTTTGTGGAGATATTAGAGATCCTTAATCAGAGGGGTGGTTGGCAGTCCAAAAGCTGTACTGAAGACGAGTCAGTGCTCTTGAAGGCTTTTGGGTCTCAACCCTCCACTTCTTGGGTGTCTCCGCCTTACGATGAGCTCATGGAGTTGATCTCTAGTAAGGCGTGGGAGTCTCCGGAAGCCATGGAACCTGTCCCTCGGAAGCCAAATAAGTTTATCTCTGCCCCAGTGGACAAAGCCTTTTTGACTAAGGGAGTGCCTGTTGATGCCGTGGTGGTAGCTGCAGCCACCAAAAAGGAAACGTCTGAGACGCCCTCATCTATCCATCATCCTAACAGAGATTCTAGGATCATGGATAGATATGAGAAAAGCTTGTTTGGTTCAGCGACCTTTTCTCTTCAGTCACTGAACTATTTAACCCATTTTACAAGACTACAAAGAGATCTCCTGAAAGAGCTAGGAGATACTCTCTAGGGTACTGTACCTGCAGGGGTTGCCGATAAAGTTAACATACAGCTCGCTACCCTTAACTCGATTGTGAACTCGTCCATGCGTCTCATATCTTGCGCAGCTGATGGTTCTAGTAGAGCCGCTAGTTCAGTCATTGCTCTGCGTAGACAAGCCTGGATGTGTCTCTGTTCTTTTGCGGAGCCTTTCAAGTCTTCCTTTATCAACACCCCATTTGATGGCTCATCCCTGTTTGGGCCCAAGGTAAAGGAAACTCTAACCAGGTGTGAGCAGGAAGGCAAGACTATCTGCCGTTGGAGTTTGTTTTTCTACCCCTACTCGGCCCTATCCCAAGGGCCCTAAGGGCAGAAAATGTGGTTCCGAAAAGCACAGGGAGCCTTTCAGGACACACATGGTGAAACCCCCTCTAGAGGCAGAGGAGGGGGTTATAATATAAGACTCCACCCGCAGGGCGGGGGGGTTCCGCAACAGCAGGGTGACAGAGGCCATTTCTCTGGTCAGCCCTACTAGCGCTCCTGAAAGGAGACCCAGCTGTCCGGCTGTGGAGGCAGCCGGGGGTCACTTATCTTTGTACCCAGAAGCCTGGCTAAGCATAACGTCCGATACCTGGGTACAAAGCATCATTTACAGGGGGTATTTCATACCGTTCTCTTCCCCTCCCACTCCTGTAAACAGAATCCCGGATGTTCCACCCAGTCTCAGGGAACAAGCAACTATAGAGGTCCGTTGCTAGAAAAAAAGAGTCATCCAGCCAGTCCCAGCAGACCAAGTTGGATTCGGAACTTACTCAAGAATCTTTTTGGTTCCAAAGAAAACAGGGGATTGGAGACCTATCTTGGACCTCAGCAGACTCAACCAATTTGTAAAAAAAGAGAAGTTCCGAATGGTTACCCTTCAGGTAATTCTTCCCTTCCTAGGGAAAGGTGATTGGATGTGCTCCATTGATCTCAAGGACGCGTACTACCACATAAAGATGGACAGACTCTCCAGAGATCACCTGCCTTTCCGGCTGAGAGCCAATCACTACCAGTTTCGAGCCCTGCCCTTTGGTATCACTACAGCCTCCAGAGTGTTCACCAAATGCATGGCAGTGGTCACGGCTCACCTGAGGCGTATAGGATTCCAGGTGTTTCCATATCTAGACGATTGGCTCCTCACCGCTACCACCAGGCATCAGTTGATTCAGGCAACACAATCTACTCTGATACTCTGCCACCACTTAGGTATTACAGTCAACTTCGAAAAGTCTGCCTTGTCGCCATCGCAGCATACCGTCTTTATAGGAGTAGAGTTAGATACCTCAACCACCACTCTAAGTCTTCCAGTCGAAAGGGTCTCACTTCTTCGTCAGTACGTCAACTTATTGGTGTCAATGAACAGAGCTACAGCCGCAGAGGTCTTGAAAGTACTAGATTTGATGGCAACAGCAATTCTAGCCATTCCACTTGCAAGGATGCATATGCGAATTCTTCAATGGCTCCTGTTCGCTCAATGGTCTTACCAGAAATTACCAATGAACCATATGATTCTCATCACAAATTCTTGCAAGAGAAACCTTTGGTGGTGGTTGACGTCTCTTCATGTCACAATAGGAAGACCCTTTGTGCCCCCCCCCCCCCCCCAGTAGCCACTGTGACCACGGATGCTTCCCTGATAGGGTGGGGGGACTTTTTCAGGGAATGACTGCCCAAGGCACATGGACGAATCAAGAGTCACGTCTGCATATCAGTGTTCATGAGTTGAGAGCAGTACTTCTGGTGTTGCAGTACTTCCAGGACTCTCTTCCTCTAGGGACAATTGCAATTCAGACAGACAACATGTCAGTGGTCTGGTACTTGAACAAACAGGGCAGAACCAAGTCTTATCCCCTTTGTCGAGAAGCCCTTAGGGTATGGCGATGGGCTGTGTCATCCCAGCGTTTTCTGTTAGCAACACACATCCCGGGGAAATACAACGTGATAGTGGACAAGCTGAGCAGGGCAATCCTGTTGCCTCACGAGTTGTCATTCAACCAACATGTTGCGGACTTGATTTTCCGCAAATGGGGCCAGCCTTGCTGCGACCTCTTTGCCAGTCACATCAATACCAAATGCAGAAGCTACTTTGCCCTAATACCACCTCCTGGACATCCCCCGAGAGATGCACTCGTACACGATTGGCCTCCGGGTCTCCTATATGCATTCCCACCAATTCCATTGATACCCAGGTTTTTACAGAAAGCAAAATCGCTGGGAAGGACTGTTATCCTCATAGCCCCCCCCCCTTTGGCCTCGACAGATTTGGTTCCCTTTCCTTCACCAACATCTGCTGGAGGATCCATGGATCCTGGACCCAGTTCCAGACCTCCTGACACACCCATCAGGGGACCTCCATCCTTCATTGCAGTCTCTAAAGCTGACTGCTTGGCTGATCCACTTCCCCAAATAGCCAGGCTTCATTCACTCTCAGATGAAGCAAGACAAATTCTATTGTCTTCTCATACGCCATCCACCAGAAAACCATATCGCAGTAAGTGGAAAAGGTTCTCCATTTGGCCCAGTATACAAATAATTGACCCTTTCCGAGCTCCTTTGTTGTCCATTTTAGAGTTTTTGACAATGATTTTAAGGAAGGAGCAGCAGCTGCCACAGTTCGGGTTCAGTTAGCCGCCATATCAAATTTCCACCTTGGATTCGATGGGTTAAATATTATGGCCCATAAGTTATCTAAGGTTTTTCCCAAAGGTATTTTTCACATGAGACCTCCTGTCAAAATCCCTTATTATCCCTGGAATCTGAATTTTATGCTCTCAAATACCCCCCCCCCCCCTTCGAACCAGCATCATCTTGTGATCTCAAGTTTTTGTCCTGGAAAACTATTTTTCTAGTGACCATTACTTCTGCCCGCAGAGTGTCAGAACTTAATGTTTATCTATCAGACCTCCTTACATGATTTTCTATGCTGATAAGGTATCTCTCAGAGCAAACCCCTCCTTTTTGCCTAAAATCTTTTCTGAGTCCAATATCAATCAGGTCATTGAGTTGCCAGTCTTTTTTCCCAACCATTCCAACAAATTGGAATACATGCTGCACAAACTTGACGTACACAGACAGCTCAGATTTTATCTTGATAGAACTAAGAATATTAAAAAATCAGATCAACTCTTTGCATCTTTTTCGGAGGCCAGAAAAGGTAGACCAGTGTCTAAAACAACCCTTTCTAAATGGTTATCAGATTGTATCTCATTTGTTCATTTAAATGCTAGCATACCTTTGCCACACAAAGCAAAGGCTCATTCAACCAGAGCCGTTTCTACGTCTTCTGCCTTTCAAGCTAAATTGCCCCTTGACAACATTTGTGCTGCAGCCACTTGGTCTAAGTCTCATACCTTTATCACTCATTACAAAGTAGATAAGGCTTCCAGGGGCAGGTCTTCTTTTGGTTTCCTGGTCCTGAAAAATGTACTCCCGTGAGCCACCCAGGATTGCGGGTGCTAGGGATACTACCCATCAGCGAGAATAAATGGCGAGATTTAACAACTTCACATAAAGAAGTTATGTACTCACTATAACATTCCATGTGAGTTCTTTATCTCGCCTTTATTCTCACGTCCCTCCCTCCATTCCCCTCCTGGCTTACAGTTGACCTAGAAGCTAGTATCATCCTGGTTTTTCAATACTTCTTCTTCCTTCTTGGGGAGTGCTCCCCTTACAGGGGTATATATACACGCAGCAAACAAGATCTGGGGTGATTCCAGCAGTGCGTCATGGGATAAGGAGCTTGATCTCGAGCTACTGGCAAACCTTGAGCTTTGCTATCGGCCTCGGCTCCGAACCCATCAGTGAGAATAAAGGCGAGATAAACAACTCACATGGAACGTTATGGTGAGCACATAACTTCTTTTTCTATGCCTTTATTTTTTGTTTCCTCTCTATTCCACTTCAGCAAAAATCCTTCTTTGCTTAACACCATCCACTGTCCTCCAAACCTGTTTATTTGATTCTGCAGTTGCCCTTTAAATTGCTCCAGTCCTTTGCACTCCCAGGACATGTGCTCCCAGTTCCATTCTGCTTCTTCCTCACATCACCAACATTTCTTTGTCAGCTAGGGGATTATTTTGCAAGGTTGGCTTGGTGTATAACATTATCTCTGCAAACATTTCCAGGCAAATATATGAAATCTCCTTGATATGGTCACATATCTAGGAGCTAAGAAAATGTTTGCCTACTCTTCCCTGCTAATTTCCCTTTGCATTTTCTTCCTCCAAGTTTGCATTATCCCCTCCTCAGTCTTCCCCTCTCCCGTTATAATTGCTTTATATAGTCTGCTCAAGAGCTTCTTATTAAATTCTTCACTGCCACTGACCTCTATCATAATCTTCACCAACTCTGATTGTTCTCCTTGCACTTCACTGTTCGCTCACCTTTCATGTTGTTATGATATCAATGCCTGAAATATTCTCTGTTGCTAAACTGGTACTCCTCTTTAGCTCTCTGCCATGTTTTTATTGCGTTTCCATGTTTCATCTACTCAGAGCAACAAGGTTCTTTTGCTTTCCTTCTTCATATATCAGATCCCTTTTCAGATCAACATCTTTGTTTCCTGTCAAGGCTCTACCCAATTGGGAGTATCTGTTAAACCCATGGCTTGATATTCTGACCCTTCAAAATGTCTTTCCTTCCTGCCACCAAGGGTTCTACAGTTTCTTTCTTCCTGCAGCCTCTTTATGCATCTCCAAATACTTAAGTTGTATCCCCCCACCCAGTCGAGCCTGAACTGTATCATGTGTTGCCATTTTACTTTCTGCTTCTCTGCTTGTAACAGGCATAGCATTTTTAACTACATAATTTTGTAGTAACCTTTCAAATCCAGCACACTTATACCTCCCCATTCTTAATGTAATTGCACAATATCCCAGCTAATGCAATTCTGTTTGCCATTCTATAAAACTACTTGAGTGCTTTTTCCAATCTGTGCCACACCTCATCTTGTTGGGGGGGGGGGGGTTACTGATATGACTGGCCAGTATACAAAATTAGCAGCACTATAAATGTCATCTGTTTATACTTATCAAAGTTTTCCTTTCTTTATCTCCCCACATTTCTTTTGCTACTTGGGTTATGTCTCTCATAAGCCACACCCCAAGTGCTTCAGCTTTGTTTGGCCCCAAAGATAAGAGTATGTCTGCAACAGCTGATGTGTTGGCTAATGTTGCTTTAGTCTTTGACTCACTTATTTTGTACCCCTACACCTTGCGAAACTCCTATACTTCCTTAAACAAAAGCATTAAGTCCGTTTCAGGATTCACCAAAAACAGAAGTACATCATGTTTTTTCTGCTGTTCTCTCCTTCCATACCTTTGTGCCTTGCAATGCCTGATCGTCTATGCAGAAGGCTCCATGTATACTGCAAGACAAGAGGGGGCACCCTTGTCTGGTCCTTCTGCAAATTTCAAATGCATCCGACAACCCTGCAGCACATTTGACAACTGCCTTAAATACACTGTACAATCTAAGTGTCATTTCTCTTCAAGTGTCTGAAACATCCAGTTTCTTAAGCTCACTCTATTGAACCGCTTCTCTGCATCCAAGGATATTGTCATTAATTTATTTCTCCAGACTTACCACCTCTTGCTGAATAAGTGCTCTTGTTGTCATATGTTTGCCTCCCCTCCACAAACAAACCCTGAGTGTTCCCAGTGTGTTAGTTTAGTCATTGCTTTTGGGAATCTTTTCACCATTGCTGTCATATAAATCTTAATAGTTGTGGTTTAAAACAGTTATGGGTCTGTACAGCCCTTTCCCCTTTTTGAGGATGGCCATTGTCACTGCCCAAGGCCATGACTCAGGTACCCCCCTCCCTCCTCATGCTGTTAAAAGACGATGACAAATTCTAGCTAATTTATCTAGGTTTCTCCTCCAAATTTCCATTGGAATCCCATTTGAGCCTGATGACTTCCCTCCTTTCTGCAGTTGTATAGCTCCCTTTATCTCTTCCGGTGTAGTAGGTCTTGTCAAGATTTGCTTATCACTCTTTTCTGTTCCACTCATCTGCATTCCTTCCTCGCGTTCTTTTTTCATTTTGTTCATCCTGTCTCTATAGTGTTCTGTAGTAATTGTTCATAGCATTTATTTCATTGGTTTCTATTACCATGCTTCCTAGTTTTTGGTCCCCTGTTTCTGTTATTATTTTACTACTGTTTACTCTGTAACCTTCTGTGCCAAATATTTACTCGCTCTTGGTGTAACGCCAAAGTACTCTTGCTGCTACACTTTCGCCTGATAGGCATTAAGTTTATCTAAGTAACCTTCTGTTTTCTTGATTTTGTCAGCCTGCTGCCTATTCCTCCCCAACCATCTCTCCTAAGTTCCTAAGTTTTGTTACCTTTATTTGATGTCCCTCAAAGCTGTTAGGTATTTTATTTTTCTTTTGTACCTAATGCTTTTAGCCCTACCCATGACTTTCTGCTTTATACATTCTTTTGGTTTATCCCACAATCTTTGTATTGCCTGACTATGACTTTCAAATATATCCAACTCTAATTCTAATTCTTCATCGTGCAAGGATCTGTCCCTTAAATATGTCTGGAACTGCTAGTGTTTCTGTGCATCTCTCTTCCTACTTCAGCGATACTCTGCTATGATGGGCACATGATTACTTAATGTTAAAGGATGTGAAGCCATCCTTCCACTTTTTGTATATGTTCTCTTGAAATGTATTCCCTAACCAGTCTACGTATTGTTTACTTTGTGATTTGACACTGCTGTCATAATGTCCCGCAGACCCCTCTGACTGAATTCTGACATCCTTTGGGCCACCTCACACTTCCTACTTCCTGCCCACAACATTTCATTCCTCTGTTGCTAACAAAAAAAAATTATGAAGCTCTGTTATGCATCGTAGTATGTTTTTAATTTCCACGTTTTTGGTTTTAGGCAGGAGGTTAACTGAAGCTAATGTCATTGGCACTCCTCTCCACTTACCCTTTTATTACTATGTATCTACATAATGAATCATTGTACTCTGCTTCCACACTAATCCTGACCCTTCTGTGTATGATGTCATCACTCCTCTTGTCCTTTATTCCCTGCAGGCTTGAGTGGTACCTGTGCATTCTAAATTCTCTCAATAACTTCTTCCCCTCATCTTTTGCAAGATACGTTTCCTACAGTAGCACTACTTGGGACCTCATCTTCTGCAAGTATCTCATGATCATCTTTCTTTTAATTGGGTTTAGCAGCCCATTAACATGTCATGTAATAATTCTCATCCCCACTTCAGCATGATTAACATCTTGGGAGTTCCCTTGCAAGCTATTTGTGTCTTTTTTTTTTTTTTTTTTTTTTTTGTATTCTTAAGTATGTTTTACAGTTCTATTTCTGCCTGTCTCTCCCCTAGTTATATTTGAGGTATACTGTCTAGTTTTCCTGGTTATCTGATCCCCCACCTCAATTAACATGTTAACATTTACTAACATTAACTCTCTTCTTAAATTACAACTTTTTACATCAAAACACCTCACCTTCGTGGCTGTTTGAGCTTCTGCTGTCTCCTCGCTGTATTTCTCGCATTTTTCCTTCCAGTTCCATACAGATTTTCAGCAATTCTTCTGTTCCATGTAGTTTTTATCCCCTCCTTACCTGTCAGCTGTTGACAGGTCCTGCTTGAAGTCAAGATCCACTAACCTGTCATTATTTCTCTACATGAGCTTTCTTTTGGCCTTCACTCTTTCATACCCAGGCTTCATTGGTTCATTCCTACTCACCACCCCCTGCTTTCTCCCTGCTTTTGATCTGTTTCAGTCCTGTCTTTACTCCACTCTCTGTTTTCTGTCATTTCCCCTCTGCCTTTCTGTGAGTGCACAGCTCTTGTTTTTCTCTGTCATCTGTTACAGCAATTAGTTCAAAGAAAACAGGTCCAAGTCCCTCCTTGTCTCTTGCTAATGTTAAAGGGACAATCCCAGAGTCTAAAATTCTGAGCTAAAGAAACTTGACCTGATACCTCTCAGTTGTCACCGCCCAATTACCACATCATCATCATCATCCCTACTCCTGGTTTCAGTTTACTTCACGCAGCCCTGTTTTCATTCCCTCTAGTGAATACATTTAACAGTATTGAGTTCCTGTCAAAGCTTTCAGTCCCTGATCACTGGGAAACAATAAGGTTATTACATTTTTGTGTGTGTTTGCAGTGGGGGTGGTTAGGCAAGAGTCTAAGTGTTTACTTTTTATGAACTTGTCAAAAAGCTTATTTTAATTGTGCAGCTGTTTATTTCCTTCATTTATTCTGCATAGTGTAACTGCAAGTGGTATGCTCAAAAGAGTACAATTTAGTGAACTCATACTAAATCTTAAGTCTCTTGACATATTCCCTTACTCTATAGTAAAGCAATCTTGGAATTAGTATGTATAATTATTACAGGTTGCCGTACTGTACAACCACCACTGTGACAGTAAGTTTTGAACTTCATTGTTTAAAATGAATCTGTTGCTTGTGTTGCACGTGTTTTTTTTTTTTTTTTTTTTTTACAGGAGATCAGGAAACCATTACATTTGGCTAGTATTCAGAGATAAAAAAAAAAATCAATGACAAAAAAGACTGCTTCTACTACTGTTCGAAATTTGCATTATTCCTATGCTTTCTGCAGAGCAAGTGGCATTCATGCATGACGTCATAGCACTTAGCTAGTATTCAGAAATCCGCACAAAGTAAAATATGAAATGAAATAAACAGAAAACTCTGTAAACTAAATAATGTTGTGTTGTCCTATCTCGCTTTCATTCTTACATGTGGGTTCGGAGCCGATCCTCAGCTCCGACTTGGCCGATTGCAGAAGCTTGAAGTCTCTTGGCTCGTAGCAAGGTAGGTGTGTCCCATCATGCAGTGGTATCAATCCTCAGATCTCGTTTGCCACTTTATGAGTTCAGTAGTGCTCTTCTTGGCCGTGGCTAAGTTAAACTTTTTCTTCTGTATTTGTATATATATATATATATATATATATATATATATATATATATATATATATATATACCTCGTCTTTCTTAGTTAGAATATAGTTAGAATTCTTAGTTAGAATACTGCTATTTAGAATACAGTTAGAATACTGTTATTTAGATAATAGTTAATCTTAGGTATTGTTAAATAGTTGTCGCTGGTTTGTCAGCTGTTTGGCCGACATTTTTTCTGCAGGCCTGTTTTATCGATATCCCGCAGTGGTAGTTAGATTATTTATATTTAGAATTTGCTGTTTCTTCTTGTTGACCCCCCCTTTGTCTGCTCTTTACTAGTTTTGATAGCGTGTATTATAGTACAGGACTTGCTATATTTTAGTCTGTTTGTTTGATATTAGCTTTCTGCCTGTGTGTTTGTTTCTCTAGGCGTAGATAACTTAGTTAACTGTTTCCAAGGGCTAGGCCCGTTTAAGTTGAGGACCTAGTCCTCTATTAAGCTTTTCCTTTTCTTTTATAGTGTGGTGTGTTCCCTTCCCTTTCTTGGCAGGGCTAGGCTCGTTTAAGTTATAGGTCCTAGTCCTCTCATTGACATTTACTATTTAGTGTGGTGTGTTATTTTCTCTTCCCTCCAATAGTTAGGCTCCGTTTTAGTTAGGTGACCTAACTAATCCCTTTTTGTACCTTACAGAGCTTTTCTGCCTTTGCTACAGTGTACAATTATGTCTTAAGGATTCGAAAGAGAAGGGTCATAAACCTTCGGGTTTTAAAAAATGTCAAAAATGTACTCAGAAAACATCCATAACGGACAAGCATAGTGTATGTGTCTACTGTTCAGGGACCATTCACTTACAAGAGGCTTGTACTTTTTGTCACTCTTTTAGCTCAAGAGTCCTTCAAGAAAGGAAAAACAAATTGATTTTGAAAGGTCTCCTGAAACCATCCTTGGAGGAAGATTTAGGTAGTTCTTCTTCATCACAATCTACAAAGTCTCCCTCTAGCCGGAAAGAGAAGTCTGTGAAAAGGCCATCTCCAGTGTCCTCTGAGAAATCTGGACCTCCTGAGAAAATATAAAAAACTACCAAGACTCCCACCTCATCGGCTCCACTGCCTTTGGAGCCAACTGAAGTTATTACAATTGACATGCATATATCGGCCACAAGAACTTTGGAGCCGAAAAAGGATTCTTTAGCTCGGAGACAGTCAACAGATATTCCACCATTCTCCCCTACTCTGAGATCACCTATTTTTCAAAGATCTCTCTCTCCAACCCTTTTCTTCAGGTCCTCTAGGAGCCTATCGGATAAAGATGTGGAGAAGGTGGTGCACAGACTCTTGAAGGCGCCGGGGCTGGCAAATTTGCTCTTGGCTCCTGCCCATCTGGCCTCAGAGCCATCCAAATCTTTGTCATCCACTACTGTTCCTCCTCCGAGCCATTCCAGTCTATCAGAGCCAGAATATCCAGTACTGCTTGCAGTATAGAACCTTCGGCTCCGGCACCCCATGAGGCCTTACCAGGACCGATATCTGCTCCGACACTCTCGGTGCCATCTGTAGTGTCTAGGAGCCAAAGTTCACCAGCCGGCCCCAAGGGAGATTCTCAGACCGAGCCTCTTCTGTCCCGAGTCTACCACTCAGTGTGTTGGCTCGACTGAGCTCGGCTGCTACATCGGCTTCAGAGCCGATCTCACTGGCACCGGGGGCTACCTCTGCTTCTTCGGAACCGGTGGTGTCCTCGGAACTGGGGGAGTCGGCCTTCGAGCTGATGAGGAGCGTGCTAGCCAAATCTACAGCTCTATACAAGGATGCTGATATTCTTCCCCCAAAAGCACCAGCTTTTATCTTGGCACCACCCTATCCACAGGATAGCAGAGATTTGCAGCCTCAGGAACACCCTCTGGGTGGTCCCCATTCATCCGAGACCTCCCCAGCATACCCTTCTGAGGAGCCTCCTTGGAAAAAAACATGCAAGAGGAAGCATGTAGACTCCCCTAATGAGTCTGTCACCTCTGACACTGACCTCGAGGAGTCAGAAGGATCCCCACAGTCATCCTCTAATGATATCTCCTTTGCAGATATCCTTGAGATCCTAAAACAGAGAGGTGGCTGGACTACCATCACCCCTTCTGATGAGGAGTCTGTGTACCTGAAGGATTTCGGATCTCAATCTTCAGCCTCTTGGGTGTCTCTGGCTTTTGACGAGCCCATGGACTTGGTCAGTCAAAAGGTGTGGGAATCACCTGACACGATGGAGCCAGTCCCTAGGAGGCCAAACAAGTTTTTGTCAGCCCCCAAGGAAAATGTTTTCTTGACAAAAGGTGTGCCGGTAGATGCTATGGTGGTGGCAGCAGCCACCAAGAAGGAGTTTGCAGAGACATCCTCATCTGTCCTTCCGCCGAACAAAGAGTCTCGAACGATGGACAGATATGGGAAGCATGTTTTTCTTCAGCAAGTTTTACTCTTAGATCGCTGAATTATCTTACCCATTTTACAAGGCTTCAGAGAGATCTCCTGAAGGAACTAGGAGATACTTTACAAGGACTTCAACTGCGGGGGTCCCAGAAAAGGTTACCACTCAGTTATCCACCTTAGGATGGCCTAATGGTTAAGGTGTTTGCCTTACAAACACAAGGTACAGGGTTTGAATCTCACAGGGGATAATTGGCTAGGCTTAAAATGGCTTGCAAGGGCAGTTAGCCTAGTAGCAACGTATAAAAGGAAACTAAAGCATTTCTTTAGGTGCAGGGTGGCCTAATGGTTAAGGTGTTTGCTTTACAAACACAACTTGCAGGGTTTGAGTCTCACAAGGGATAATTGGCTAGGCTTACAATGGCTCGCAAGGGCAGTTAGCTTAGTACCAACGTATGTAACTATGTATGTAACTATATGTTAAACTCCATAGTGAATTCCTCCATGAGACTGATATTATACACAGCAGATGGAGCAAGTAGGGCAGCAGGTTCAGGAGTTTCCCTGAGGAGACACTTCTGGATGCGCTTGTGTAACTTTGCGGGACCCTTTAAGTCTACCTTCACTAATGCCCCTTTTGACGGTTCCTCACTTTTTGGACAAAAAGTTAAGGATACACTCACCAGATGTGAGCAGGAAGGAAAACTCTCTCTGCCATTGGAGTATGTTTTTCCGTCCCTTCAAGACCCTACCCTAAAGGGCAGAAAAGCAGTAAGATGTGGTTCAAGAAATCCCAGAGATTTATCCCAGACACACAAGGTGACTCCTTCCCCAGGGGCAGAGGGGGAGGAAATAATGATAGACTCCGTCCTAGAGGCAGAGGGGGCCCACAAAACCAGGGCGACCGTGATTTATTTTGTGGACGTCCCTATCAGCGCTCCTAAAAGGAGGCCCGACTGTGCTACTCTGGCGCCAGTCTGGGGATGTTTATCTTTGTACCCAGAAGCCTGACACAACATCACAAAAGACAATTGAATACAAAACATAATGTCCAGAGGATACTCCATACCCTTTTCCTACCCCCTGCTTGAACCAGAAAAATCCCAGATGTTCCACCCAGTCTCAGGGATCAAGCAACCATAGAAATCCAAAAGTTGCTAAACAAAAGAGTCATCCAAACCGTCCCTGCAGACCAAATAGGATTCGGAACTTACTTCAGATTCTTTTTAATACCAAAAAGAACAGGGGACTGAAGGCCCATATTGGATCTCAGCAAACTAAACGATTCAGTCAAGAAGTCCAAGTTCCAAATGGTGACACTGCAGTCTTTTTAGGGAAAGACAATTGGATGTGCTAGAGAGACCTCCAAGATGTGTACTGCCACATAAAAAATGGACAGAGCATCGAGGAGTCACTTACGCTTCTGTCTGGGAGCCAGTCACTGTCAGTTTCATGCTCTGCCCTTTGGTTTCACTACAGCCCCCAGAGTGTTCACCAAATGCATGGCAGTAGTAACGGCTCACTTGAGACGTCTTGGATTTCGAGTGTTTCCGTACCTGGACGACTGGCTCCTAACTGCCACCACCAAGCATCTACTTCAGCAGGCCAGAGACATGACCCTACAAATTTGTTCTCACCTAGGCATTACAATAAACTTGCAGAAATCTGCCTTGTTGCTCTGTCAGCATATTACCTTTATAGGCACAGAAATAGACACCATTTCAATGATGGCACGCCTTCCTGCTGACAAAATTGCGAATCTCAAACAACAGATATTACTTATTCTTCCCAAACACAAGGTCAAGGCAAAGATAGTGCTCAAACCACTGGGAACAATGACCCAACAACCATAACCCTTGTTTCCTTAGCCAAGATGCATATGAGAATTCTACAGTGGTTACTATTCCTCCCAGTGGCCACTTCAGGAACTTCCTCTCACCTAATCATAATAACAGAAACTTGCAGGAAGGATCTTTGTTGGTGGATTCAATCCAACGAGTTAACCATCAGGAGACCATTCGTTCCACATCTTCCTGTTGCTATTGCGACCACGGATGCTTCTCAAATAGGGCAGGAGGGCATTACCTGGGAAAGACAGTCCAAGGCATATGGCAAGAACACAAGGCCCATTTGCACATCAGTGTTCTAGAGATGAGAGCAGTACTTCTGGCATTGCAAGCACTCTACAACTCTCTTCCTGTAGGGACGATTGCAATCCAGTCAGAATGTATGTCAATGGTATGGTATATAAACAATCAGGGAGGAACCAGATCATACCCACATTATCGAGAGGCTCTGAGGGTTTGGCAGTGGGCAATCTCTTCCCAATGCCTTCTAGTAGCAACTCACATCCTGGAAAAGTTCAGTGTGATAGCCGACAAGGTCAGCAGGGCAATATTGATGTCTCACAAGTGGTCTCTAAATCAGAACACAGCGGAATAGATCTTCCAGAAATGGGGCCAGCCTTGCTGCAATCTTTTTGCCATGCCTATGAACGCCAAATGTAGCAACTACTTTGCCCTAATCCCCCCTCCGGGGGAGACACAGAGAGACACACTTGTTCACAATTGGCCCTCGGGACTTCTTTATGCTTTTCCCCCGTTTCCCCTCATATCAAAAGTCATTCAGAAAGCAAAATCCTCGGGAAGCAAGAAGAGTCTCATTGCTCCATATTGGCCTCGTCAGATTTGGTTCCCCTTTCTCGGGCCTCATCTACTGGAGGCTCCATGTATTCTGGACCCAGTTCTAGACTTGCTGATACATATGTCAGGAACGCTCCATCCTTCTCTCCACACCCTCAACTTGACAGCTTTGCTGCTCCACGTCCAACTTTAGTCAAACTTCAGGATTTCACTCCAGCAGTAAAACACATTTTGATATCCTCTCATAAGGTTTCTACCAGAAAACTATATACTAGTAAATGGAAAAGAATTTATTTCTGGGCACAGACCAGAAACATAGACCACTTCACTGCCCCAATTTCTTCAATTTTGGATTTCCTTTCAGAACTTTTCCAGCAAGGCTCTGCCCCTGCTACAATTAAAGTCCAGCTAACAGATATCTCCAGTTTTCACTTAGGACAGCATACACCTAACTTGATGGTACATAGACTGTGTAAAGCATTTTGAAAGGCACTTCCTTACTGAGACCTCCATTTAAAGAACCTGTCTCTCCTTGGGACTTAAACTTCGTCCTATCACACTTAACCTCACCACCCTTTGAACCTTCTTCCACATGCAATCTAAAGTTCCTCTCTTGGAAAACAATTTTTCTGGTAGCTATAACCTGAGCAAGAAGAGTTTCAGAGCTACAAGTACTTTCAGTCAAACCACCCTATTTGATTTTCCATAAAGACAGAGTTTAGCTTCAAACTAATCCGTCCTTTGCCCCTAAGATTTGCCCTCAATCTAATATTAACTAATCTATTGAGCTTCCAGTGTTCTTCCCTAATCATACCAACAAAGCAGAATACAGACGTCACTAACTTGATGTGCATAGACAACTTAGGATGTTCTTCGTGTTTCACTGTTGCTGTCATCACCTGTGGGTTATCCATGCTGTGGTAGCCCTCGTCTGGCCCGAATACCAGAGTCAGTTTTTTTGTGTGCCAGCTGCTGTCACCTGTAGTCTGACGTCAGGTCATCAGTACTATAAAGCAGGGCACCCGACGTCATTACATCAGTCTTTCTTGCTGTGGAGCCCATAGGAGAAGCTGTTCGCATGAGTGCCTGTCAGTCGTTACCAGAAGTCGTATTCAGCAGAAAACGTCTAAAGTTAAGTACCCCATTGGGGACCCTTTTTTCTTGCTCTAACCAATGTCCGAAAAAGTTAACAATTGTCTTGCCTGTGGAAAGCAGATCCCACACCGAGACTTTCATTCTTACTGCTTCACTTGTTTTAGGCCCAGACCATGATGTCCCTCGTTGCCAGTTCTGTGCCCTCTTTAATGTAACCATTTGCCATAGAGCTCTTTTTGTAGACAATTATTTTCGTATTCTGTCTTCGAATTCCGATATGGCGTCCATCAGCCAACATTCCGAAAAAAAACATAAAGATAGAGACAGGCCACACAAGGCTAAGCCTTCTGATGACGCTACTTTTAAGCAAGTCATCAGTTCTCCGGAATTCAGTGAGGCACTTTTGCAACCCCTGATGCCTGACTCGCTTTCTACGCAGGCCTCTGCTGAGATCCTTTCGGAGTCCGGTATGCCACAAAAATCCACTTCGTCTTCTGAGCCTTTGGCTGTCTCTCCCTTGGTTGGGTCCGGAGCCACGATGCAGACACCGGTGTCCGAGGAGGCCATTCGCACTACCGATTCTAAACAAAAACCGACATCTTCTCTTCCGACCACCGTTTCTCAGAGACCAACGGATTCTCTTAGGCCTCAAAGCCACGCCAGTACTAGGAAATCTGATTCTAGCCACCATCTTGCTACTGCTCCCCCACCCCAAGCATCAAACGCTTAAAATGGCAGAGGATCTCATCTCTCTTATCTGAGGTACTCAAGCCCCCACTCCAAAAAGGAAAAGGGCTTCTTTTCCAGAAATTATAACAGGCCAGTATTCTGATGAATCTGATTATTCTGCCTTTGAAGAGGAACAACACCCCTTAACTGTTTGAGGATTCAGTTGCAGAAGAATCCATCCCCTCTGCCTCCCCTCCAGAGGACCTCTCCTTTGGGGAAGCCCTTCACTCCCTCAGGGAACATTTTCAGTGGTTATCTCAGGACTACCCACAGTCTTTGAGAGTTTCTGGACCTGCTCCAGAACAGACCTCTGCCCATCGCACCTATTCTAGAAGTGGTGGATGATGTTTTCCTTGAATCTAGTTTAGCCCCTGATGCCCTGCCTCCTGCCCCAGCTAAACCTGACAGGTACTACAGAGTACCGAATTCTCACAAATACCTGTACAGGAACCCTGCTGCAAACCCTGAGGTCATTACACAGGGACCCAAAGGAGCTAAGATTAGTTCTGCCAAGAATCCTTTTCCTTCTGACAAAGACTCCAGGGTTCTAGACAGATGGGGTAAGAAACTACACACCTCTGCAACCTTAGCTATCACAGCACTCGGTTGTCAGTTCCATATGTTAAAATATCAACAGCACACTTTAGAACAATTAAAACAAAAGATTGCTACCTCCCCTGATGGTGCCAACTCAAAAGAGCTGGCAGAATTACTACACTCTGCTTGTCAAGTGGCCAAGCACACATTACATTGTGGATATGACACCCTAGAAGCCTCTAGCAGGGCAGTAGTAACAGGATCTATTATTAGAAGACATGCATGGCTGAAGGAACAACCTCTCCCTGATCATGTCAAGTCTAAACTTATTGATGCACCCCTAGATAAGGAACGCCTGTTTGGAGAAAAAGCAGAAGAGGTGCTTAAAAAGATGGAAGACAAAGCAAAATCTATACAAACAGTAAAAGATTTCTTTCAAGTTCAACTGCCCAGATTCAGCAGGAACTTCCCCTGTAAACACTGGGCCTTCCCTGCACCCAGCAGACAGGGCCAAAGTAAGCCCCGCAGGGACAGGACATCCAGCCCCCTTCCCAGGGTCAGCAAAGAAGCAAACAATGGACCACTTCCATGTCTAAGTCAGGGAGTTCTAAGCCAAGCTTCTATGGTAAGCACTCACAATGACTCTCCCTCCCCGTCTGTCCTCCTTTCACTCATCTAAAACTACGGAGGAAGGCTCACCCTCTTCATGAACAATTGGGTCTCTATAACCAAGGACGATGGGTATTAAAAAATCATTTCTCAGGGATACAGATTCTCCTTCAGTAAACTCCCAATTCCAAGAGGGTACCCAGACCTCCCCCCAAACCAGTGGGCAGAGGCATTAAAACAGGTAAAAATACTAATATCCTAGGGGACAGTAGAACTTGTCCCTCCGGATCAAACAGGAAAAGGTTTTTACTACAGACTATTCCTTGTCCCCAGAAAAGAGAGCACTTGGCGCCCCTTCTTGGATCTATCCAAACTGAACACCTCCTTGGTGGTCTCCAGATTCAAAATGCTAACCTTGCAGCAGCTCCTGCCTATGCTTGCACAAAATGACTGGCTGGTGACACTAGACCTAAAAGATGTCTACCTCCACATCCCCATCAGGGAATTGTGCAGAAAGTTCCTGCGCTTCAGAGCAGGCAGTCAGCACTTTCAGTTCTCTGCACTGCCCTTTGGCTTATCTGCTGCTCCCAGAGTATTCACCAAATGCTTGGCCCCAGCTGTAGCAGTCTGCAGACAGAGGAATATACAGATTTACCGTTACCTGGACGACTGCCTCATTCAGGCGAACCGCAAAGAAAAGTTATTCCAGGATCTTCTCTTTGTCAAAAAACTCCTAACTTCCCCAGGGTTCACCATCAACGAGAAAAAAATCTAAGCAAAACCCCATCAGGAAAATTGTTTTCCTGGGAGCTGTTCTAGACACAGCAACCCTAATGGCCTTCCTCTCCCCAGAAAAGCAGAGTTTCCTGCCTCTCTACTTCACCCAGCTGGCTTCCAGAAGTCACCTCACTGCGAGGAAGTTCCTTCAAGCCCTGGGATACATGGCATCTTGCATCCTTCTCATCCCTCTCGCCAGGCTTCACATGAGAAAGATTTAGTGGTACTTAAAGAACCTTTAGTGTCAGCAATCTCAAGCCCTAGAGGCAACTCTCCCACTGATCCCTTGCATAAGGGATGAATTTCTCTGGTGGGCAGAGGCCTGTGCCATGAACAAGGGTCTTCCCTTCATCCTCCGCCTTTCCTGCCAGACAGTCACCACCAACACCACAGACATAGCAGACAGGTGTACCCAGGGACTTTGGAATGCCCAGCAACTTCACTTGCACATCAACCAGAAAGAAATGATGGCAGTGCAAAACGCTCTGACTTCCTTCCAACCCCATCTCAGGCCAGGGGGGTCCTCCTTATAAAAACAGACAACACCACAGTAATATGGTATATCAACAAGGGGGGGGGTGGCACCCAATCTTACCCCCTGTGCAGGTTAGCTATTAGTCTGTGGCTTACAGCCACCTCCATGGGGCTACACCTAATTGCCCAGTACTTAGCAGGGATCAGCAGCATACTGGCAGACCACCTAAGCAGAAACTTACTGGACCCCCACGAATGGCAGCTCCGCAGAGAAATCTTTCTGCAGATCACCCAGGAGTGCAGGTCCCCAGAGGTGGACCTCTTTGCCTCGCACCTCAACCACCACCTGCACAAGTTTTGCACCAGGGAGTTTCACCTCCTAGCATGGAAGGCGGATGTCTTGACCTTCCCCTGGAGCTCCCTCTTTGTGTACCCATACCCTCCTCTGCCCATTATGAGTCAGACCCACCCCTCTTCTCTCATCCTTTGGTTAAGCAATTCCTCAGAGGGGCTTCTAATATCAGGCCTCCCAGAAGACCTCCTACTCCACCTTGGTACCTGAATTATGTGTTAGAGAAACTAACCATGTTAAGTTGTCTATCTCGCCTTCATTCTTGCTGGTTGGGATCGGAGCCGATCCTCGGCTCCGACTCGACCATCTTCAATAGCTCGAGAGCTGTTTACTGGCTCGAGGCTACCCCTTATCCCATAATGCCTAGCAATAGCTACCCAGATCTCATTTGCCGCCTCAGCTACAAGGTGTCGTTTTTCTGGCTCAGGCTTGTATAGAGTTTTTTTGTGTAACTTTTTCAGTAGAATTTAACTTTTCTAGTATTTTATTATTAGCGATAGTTTTGTTTTTGTGATAGATATTGTTTATCTTATAGTATCCCTCCTTTTTGTAGAACTCTAACATTATGTCTCATAAGCTCTGTAAAGCTTTTTTGAGAGGGACAACTCTTCTTAGGCCTCCAGTGAAAGATCCCCCTCCTCCTTGGGACATTAATTTAGTCCTAACCTCCTTAATTCTGCCCCCTTTTGAACCAGCAACGTCCTGCTCTATCAAGTTTCTGTCTTGGAAGACTCTCTCTCTGGTGGCTATTACTTCAGCCAGACGTGTCTCCGAACTTCAGGCGCTATGTGTTTGTCCTCCATACTTGGTTTTTCGTAAGGACAGGGTTGCTCTGAGGACTAATCCTTCGTTTCTCCCTAAAGTCTGTCAGAAAATAATTTAAACCAATCTATAGATCTTCCTGTGTTTTTCCCTAATCATACCAACAAGGCAGAGTACAAACTACACCAATTGGACGTTCATAGGCAATTGCGTTTTTACCTACACTGAACTAAAGAAGTAAGGAAGTCGGACCAACTATTCCTTTCTTATGCCTTGGGCAAACAAGGTCTCCCAGTTTCCAAGGTAACCTTGTCCAGATGGTTGTCACACACTATTTCTTTCACTTATCAGTTAAGGAACAAACAGTTACCTTTTAAACCGATAGGTCATTCTACTAGGGCCTTGGCCACCTCTGTAACCTTCCAGTCTAGGTTGCCCATGGATTCCATCTGTGCAGCTGCCATGTGGGCAAACCCTCATACCTTTATTTCTCATTACAAGTTGGATACGGTCTCCAGGAGCAGAGCTGACTTTGGTTCCACTGTTTTGAATAGTCTGTTAGACTGAGCCACCCAGGATATTAGGTGCTAGGGACGCTGTCCCAACCAGCAAGAATGAAGGCGAGATAGACAACTTAACATAAAGAAGTTATGTACCTACCATAACGTTCCATGTTAGTTGTCTTCATCTCGCCTTTCTTCTTGCGTCCCACCCTCCGTCCCCCTGTCCTAGTGGATCGAGAGGAGTTTTTTCTGCTTCACTGGCTGTGTGTTCTATTGTTTCCTCTATTGACTTAGAGAATATGGCAGGTATAGTCAACTGATTTTTTGACTGATTTATTCTTTTGTTATGTCTGGAGTTAGCTATTTCAAATGAGATCTGGGTAGCTGTCGCTGGGCATTATGGGATAAGGGGTAGCCTCGAGCCAGTAAACAGCTCTCGAGCTATTGAAGATGGCCGGGTGGAGCCGAGGATCGGCTCCGATCCCAACCAGCAAGAAGGAAGGCGAGATGAAGGCAACTAACATGGAACGTTATGGTAGGTACATAACTTCTTTTTACCTCCTTTCGAACCTGCTGCTTCAACAGAATTTAAATACCTCTCTTGGAAGACTGCCTTCCTACTAGCTTTCACATCAGGCAGAAGGGTCTCAGAACTTTAAGCTCTCATGTCTGTCGAGCCCGTCATAATTTTCCATGCAGACAGAGTCTCTCTGAGGACTAATCCATCCTTTATGCCCAAGGTGGTATCTGATGTGACCCTTAACCAGGCCATACACCTTCTTCCCCAACCCTCAAAACAAGGGGGAAAGAATTTTACACTCACTAGATGTGCACAGACAACTCAGATACTATCTGGACCGCACCAAGCCATTCAGAAAAACTGACCAGCTTCCTGTAAGCTTTGCCCCAGGGACAGAAGTCTAAACCTCAAGATGCACGCACTCGAAACTCTCCTTAGCATGGAGAAAATTGATATCTGTGCAGTAACAGAAACCTGGTTCAAGGCTCCAGAGAGCACCCCAGCACTACCAGGTTATACCTCATACCATGCTTTTCGGCCCCAAAACTTGGACCGTACCACAAAAGGAGGGGGAGTATCAATATTTGTCAAAGATACCCACACCTCCAGGTTGGTGGCACAGCACGAAGCATCAGAGACTATCCATGTGCAACTAACAGTGGGTAAAACTGCCTTCCAGTTTATAGCCTGCTACAGACCACCCTCCCAAACCCAGGAACCCCACTCGGCCTTCCTGAGAACACTGGAAAATATGAAGGTCTCTCCAAACACCATTATATTGGGCGACTTCAACTACCCAAACATAGACTGGGAGCATTACTCTAGCTCCAACACCCTAGCCCAAAGGTTCCTAGAATTTATAAACTCAAATGCTATAGAACAACTTGTTACCACTCCCACAAGAGGGGAAAACATACTGGACCTGATCATCACCAACATGGGGACTCTATGCTCCAGACCAGAAGTGTATCCCTCACTGGTAAGATCAGACCATAAACTAATCTCACTGGATATTCACATCCCGACTCCACCCGCTGCCCTGAAAACCACAGTGAAAAACTTCTCTAAAGCAAATTTCACACTCCTCAAAACTGAGGTGGAATCCTTCAAAGCCCCGGGCCTGTGGAAAATACGGCCCAGACCGCAGAATCCTTTATAAACGCATTCTATGAACACCTTCAGGAATGCATGGATCATGCAATCCCAAATAAAACCAAGACCCAATCCTCCAAAGGCAGACGTCCTGTCTGGTGGACCCCAGCCATAAATAAACTATACAGTAGAAGGAGGAAGCTACTACATGATAGAGCAAAATCCCAAAAACGGAAGGCGTCTCTGATCAGTATTAGCAAAAAACTACAGGCGCTCATAAAATCGTCTAAGGCCAGCTTCGAGAGAAAAATTGCACAGGACACTAAGGATAATCACAAGGCTTTCTTTAGTTATGTTAGGAACCTGGGTGGGAATTCCCAGATATGCTCAGAATTAGTCCAAAATGACAAAAAATACACCGAACCCACAGACATTGCCAACATCCTAGCTGACAGGTTCAGCGCAAACCCCCCCCCACCACCACCACCACCACCAAAAGGGCAAATATTTATCCCAGCAGAGTGCTGCCCCCCTGACATCTCAGATGCTTAGGTAAGAGCCGCCCTCTCCAAAGCAAAAAACACAGCATCAAAGGGACCAGACGGTGTCCCGGGCTGCGTCCTACATGAACTCCAAGAAGAGCTAAACCCAAACATAAAACTACTGTTCAATCTTAGCCTTACTACAGGATATGTACCCAAAGAGTGGCGTACAGCAACAGTGGTCCCGCTGCACAAAGGTGGTGCCTCAACGGATCCTGGAAACTATCGCCCCATAAGCCTGACTAGCTTAGTCTGCAAAGCTATGGAAAGGATCATCATAGACCTCATAAATAAAGACATTGGGGACCTACAGACACTGGATCCTACCCAGTTTGGCTTTGTTAAGGGCAGATCCTGCCTCTTAAACCTGGTTGATTTCTTTGAAACAGTCACCAAGGCCATTGACAAGGGGAAGGTGGTCCACACAGCCTACCTGGACCTCGCAAAAGCCTTCGATACAATACCCCACTCGGGCATTATAGATAAGCTCACCAGCTTAAATATAAACCCCTGTGTCACTAGATGGGTTGCAAACTGGCTCAAGGACAGAACCCACATGGTTAGTATTGCTGGAGCCATGTCAGACTCCAAACCAGTTACAAGTGGCATCCCACAAGGCTCAGTCCTGGGACCTCTCTTGTTCGGTATATATTTCTCGGAGGTACAGGCCAACATGGAAGGACTGTGGCTGACTAAGTTCGCAAATGGCTGCAAACTGGGCGCCATAATCGACTCTCCAGCCGACACAAGCATCCTCCAAAAGGCCCTCATAAAAACAGACAACTGGTGCCAGAGCCATGGCTTCAAGCTAAACGCCAAACAGTGTACATCCCTTTGGCAAAAACAAAGTCCCCACAAATTACCACATAGGTGGTAATCCATTAAGTACAGAAGAAGTAATTAGGGACCTGGGGACCCGAGTTGATAGCAATCTCTCATTTGACAACCACGTGGCCTAAGTGGTTAGAAAAACATTTTATATAGCCCACCTAATCATGATGGGATTCACATCTAGATCAGGGGAGGTCATTGTGCCTCTTTACTCATCCCTCATCAGGCCCATAATTGAGTACAATGCCCCTTTCAGGATGTACCTTACCAGACACCTGCAGCAACTGGAAAGACCCCAAAAGTACCTCACCAAGAGGATCATAGGGCTCAAACAGATGCCATATGCTGCCCGGTTAAAGAAACTCCAGCTCTACTCAGTGGCATACCGCCTGCTCAGAGGCGATCTGTGCCTGACGTATAAAGCCATGTCCGACCCGGAATTAATGGACATGCTGCACCTCAGAAAATCCAAATCCCATCGAGCTACGCGCTCGAGAGACTTGAACCTCCGCACTGAAATAAATAGGACATGCTGGAGGGACAGATTCATAACCCAGAGGCTCCCTTCACTCTGGAATAAAATCCCAGTCCAGGTTAGGCAGAGTCCCTCATTGACTCTCTTCAAGAGGAATCTTGATGAGTGGATGGGAGATCTTAGGTTTACCCCTGGTATCACTTCTGTGTCACTGATAGACAGAGGCACAGTATACTAACCTCGAAAAAGTGCATAGCAAAATTAATTTAAAATGGGTGGCGAAAGCCAAACACACTCTGGCTAGGCTTATAAATGCCCTAGGGCAGATAGCCTAGTATGAACCTATGACAGAGGGGAAGCCCATCTCCAAGCAAAACATTTCAAAATGGATTTCACACTTTATCTATTTTTGCTACAGACCACATGGAAAACCCATCCCTAGGTCAATCCGTACCCACTCCACTAGGGCATCCTCCACTTCCACTGCCTTCCTCAGAGGAGTACCTACCAGGGACATATTGGAAGCGGCCACCTGGACCTCTGTCCATTCCTTTACAAAGCATTACCGCCTACCTCTCTTTTCGAAGTCTAGGGCAGGGATTACCTCTGCAATTCTGCAGGGCCTCCTGACCCATACCTAGGGCTCTATCATTCCTTACACCCTTTACCTCAGCTTTGGGAATCCTCCCGCAGGTGATGACTGCAGCAGTGAAACATGAAGAACATAGTACAGTTGTGTACACTTACCATAAATGTAGATGTTCAAGTGTATTCACTGTTGCAGTCTTGGTTTCCCTCCCTGCAGCCCCCTTTTCACATTTTCTCCTAGGGGGACACATGTTTCCCAGGGTGGCTCTTAACCACCAGGACCTCTTCTCTCTTTTCCCTTGTGCTTCTGATGGGTTAGGGCAAGAAAAACTGATGTAATGATTGTCGGCTGCCATGCTTTATAGTACTGTCGACCTGACATCAGGCTACAGATGACAGCAGCCGGCACACAAAAACATTGACTCTGGTATTCAGGCCGGCCGAGGGCTACCACAGCAGGGATAACCCACAGGTGATGACTGCCACAGTGAACATCTACATTTATGGTAAGTGTACACAACTGTACTTTCTATCTCCACAGAACTAAAGAATTCAGGAAGTCAGATCAGTTGTTCATATCCTTTTCGGAAGCAAGAATGGGTATGCCAGTCTCTAAAATCACATTATCTTATTGGCTTTCCAATTGCATAACTTTTATATACTCCTCCAGTAACAAGCAACTCCCCTTCAAAGTTAGAGGTCACTCAACCAGGTCAGTAGCAACATCCACTGCTTTTCAAGCCAGGATTTCAGTGGACAGTATTTGTGCAGCTACGACTTGGGCAAGCTCACATACCTTTATCACTCATTACAAAGTTGATATGGCCTCCAGGGACAGAGCTTCCTTTTGTTCCACAGTGCTCGATCGAGTGTATTCCCATGAGCCACCCAAGAAAAAAGGTGCTAGGGACGCTGTCCCACATGTAAGAATGAAGAGCGAGATGGACAACAAACATAGAACATTATGGTGAGTACATAACTTCTTTTTTTAGCTTTGCATTGCTCATATGCTTTCATGCAAGGTAATACAATTCCTGAAAGTATACTTTTCTTTGAGAATAAAAAGGACAGGTGAAACTATTGAATGACCGAGTGAGAGCTGTTGTGAGTACAGCTGCAGTTTGAGATGGAATTTGACTAAGACCGTTGAAACTTACTGTAACTACTTAGTCCCTAAGGAATAGAATATCTTCAGTCTGGCTAGGTACAGGAGCATGGGTTTTAAATGTTTCCCCTTACACTGCTGTATAGCAGGGAGATAGACGTTCCCTTTTAATCTCATTGCCAGCGAGTATTCATTGTCTACATATGCTTGTGCCTCTCCCACTTTATAGACTGTTCTTTTTTCCACAGCTTGCTTGCTTAAAACTCTCTCTTTCTTCTTGTATTCAGTGAATTTCACCAGTATTACATGCAGTTCCTGCTTGTTCCAAGTATGAGACATTGTCACTCTGTACACTCACTATATGTGCAGTTCTCCATAGCTGTTCCAACAGGTATTTTTGCATGAAGCCTATACTGCTGGTTCCTTCCACTCCCTCTAGTAAGGCTGCAAATCATCTGGTGTTCCTTCCAGTTCTGTTATCTTTTGCTGTAATAAGGTTTCTATCATCTATTTATGTCATCTGCTTCATTAGCCCTTTATAAAATTCTCTGGGGGCACAAGGTCATCTTGACTTTTGTGGCATTGCTTCCTCCAGCTTCTGCATTCATCAAGTGAAGCCGTTATTTTAAAAAATTCTGTACCCATTTGATTTATTTTCTCTTCTAGCAAACCCACTGTTCCTCAGCCATTGCTCTCGCCTTTTTTCAGGACTTTTCTGTACCTCTTGTCCTTGTATTTTCTAGGAGTTCTTGTCTTTCTGCCTTTTCTGACTCTTACTTGGGTACATTTGCATTTGGCAACACTGATTTTGCCTTAGTGTGGTTAGTTGTACATGTATATTACTTCTTACTGCACTGATTGTTTAGGAGCTAGTCTTTGCACATCTGTAGTTATAAGCTGTCATTTTCAAATCCAGTACTAACAAACATTTGATGTTCAGTAGTCCTATCTCGCCTCCATTCTTACTCTTGAGATCGGCTCCGACTCGGCCATACTGTAGTTCAGAAACTTCTTGTTGGCTCGTGGCTAAGAGGTATCCCATCATGCATCATTACTATTCCCCAGATCTCGTTGCCGCTCGTTCAGCCCAGGCGTGATTCTTCTTGGCCATGGCTAAGTGCTAGTTTTCAATATTTTTCTTGTCATTGTTGGATACTGTTATATTGTCTTGCTAATTTTGTGTGTTTATTGCAGTCTTTGTCTGTTTCGGACTATTTGCTGCTTATTTCTCTGTGTATTTGTTGTAAGTTGCTTGGCCGTTCTTCAGTTGGCCTTTTGGTATCCCTGCATCGCAAATCTCCTGTGCGGCTGCTTTCCCTTTGGGCTAGGCCCGTTTAAGTTAGAGGACCTAGTCCTCGTTCTGTTGTTTGTCTCCCATTGGGCTAGGCCCTTATAAATTAGAGGACCTAGTCCTCGGTTCTGTTTTCCTTTTCTCCCTGGGCTAGGCCCGTTTAAATTAGAGGACCTAGTCCCCGGTTTATTCTCCTTAATCTTAGGGCTACGCCCATTTAAATTAGAGGACCTAGTCCTCAGTTTATCCTTTTCTCTGTCAACTTGTTGTGTGCTGTTTTGCGGATTGTGGTTTTTGAATTATGTCTAAAGACACTAAGGATCATAAGCCTTCGGGCTTCAAAAAGTGTACTAAATGTGCCCAGAAGATGTCATTGACTGATGGGCACAATTTGTGTGTTTACTATTTGGGCGCTATTCACCTCCAAGAATCTTGCCTGTTTTGCCATGTGTTCAGTCGTCTTGTTCTTCAAGAGAGGAAGAACAAACTGATATTGAAGGGTCTATTAAAACATTCCTTTGAGGAGGAATTGATATCCTCATCATCCAGTTCTAAATCTCCTTCCTTTTCCAAAAAAGACATACCTAAAACTACAAAAAGGCAGTCTCCCACCCATTCTGTTTCATCGGAGCCGCCAGACAAAATTGCTAAATTGGCTACACCTTTATTGGCTCCACTGATTTCGGTGCCGACAGAGGTTAGCTTAGTGGATCCATCAGTCTCGGCTCCAGAAACTTCGGAGCCGATAACTGACACTACATCTCGGAGTCGGCCATCTGAACTTCGACCGGTTTCCCCGACTGTTAGGTCGCCTATATTCCAGTGATCTAGATCCCCCACTCTATCTTCCAGGTCCTCTAGGAGCCTTTCTGATGAGGACGTCGAGAGAGTGGTGCGTAGACTGCTTCAGACTTCGGCGCTGGCAAATTTGCTTTCGGCTCTGTCCCAGTCGGTTCCGGAACCCAATATGCCCCCACACCCAATCGATGTTCCTCCTCCGAGCCTCTCTGAGCCTTCAGAGCCAGAGTTGTCGGCGCTTTCGGTTGTGGATAGGTTGGTTCCAGCTACCTCAGTTGGTCTCTCTGTTCCGAAATCCGCTCCGACCTTTTCGTTGCTGTCCACGGGGTCTAGGGTCCTCAGATCTCCAGTCGGGCCCGAGGGGGGTGCTTCGAATCGAACTTCTTCGGTTCCTACCCTACCTCTCGGTGCTTCGGCCCGGGTGAGCTTGGACCCCGCATCAGCCTCGGAGCCCAACTCCTCGGCGCCGAGGGCTGCCTCTGCATTTTCGGAGCGGAGGGCATGCTCGGAGCCGGGAGGATCGACCTTCGAGGTGATGACAGTGTGCTGTCCAGGTCTTCAGCTCCATCCAGAGGTACCGACACTCTTCCCTTTAAGGCGCCGACTTCAGTCTCAGCTCTCTCTCTCTCTCCCAACACAACAGAGACCCACAGTCTCAGGATACCTCCATGAGTGGTCCCCAGTCTTCCGAGGTCTCCCCAGAATGCCTGTATGAAGAACCATCTAGGACGAAAACTTGTAAGAGGAAACATGTTGACTCCCCTGATGAGTCTATTACATCAGACACTGACCTCGAGGAGTCAGAAGGGTCCCCCAAGTCATCCTCTGATGATTTCTCATTCGCAGATATCCTTGAGATCCTTAAACAAGAGAGGCGGCTGGCCCACCACATCCCCTTCTGATGAGGAATCAGTGTACCTGAAGGCTTTCGGGTCTCAGCCCTCCGCCTCTTGGGTGTCTCCTCCTTTCGACAAGCTACCGGATTTAGTAAGTCGAAAGGTGTGGGAATATCCTGATTCTGTGGAACCGGTTCATAGAAGAACAAATACATTTTTGTCAGCACCCCAGGACAAGGACTTTCTTACTAATGGTGTACCAGTAGATGCCATGGTGGTGGCGGTGGCAGCCACCAAGAAGGAACTTTCCGAAACTTCCTTCACTGTCCATCCACTGAACAAGGAGTCTCAAATGATGGATAGGTATGGGAAGTGTGTCTTTTCTTCAGCGGCTTTTGCACTTCGATCGCTGAACTTCCTGTCCCATTTCACAGGGCTCAGGAGAGATCTCCTAAAAGAACTGGGAGGTACTGTACAGGATAACGTATCTGATGCGGTATCTCAGAAGGTCAACGCACAGATGTCTACCCTTAATTTTATTGTGAACTCCTCCATGAGGCTAATTTTGTATGCAGCGGATGGAGCGAGTAGGGCAGCGAGTTCAGGAGTCTCTCTCAGAAGACACACCTGGATGCGTTTGTGTAATTTTGCAGAGGCCTTTAAGTCTCCGTTTACCAACGCCCCATTTGATGGATCCTCTGCGTTCGGAACCAAGGTAAAGGACACACTCACCAGGTGTGAGCAAGAAGGAAAAGCCCTGTCTGCTGTGGGAGTCTGTTTTTCCGTCCCTTCTAGACCCTATCCCAAAGGGCAGAAGGGCAGCAAAATGTGGTTCAGAAAATCGCAGAGGTTTTTTTTCAGGACGCACAAGGTGATTCCTTCTCCAGAGGCAGAGGAGAAGGAAATAATGGTAGACGCCGCCCTAGAGGTAGAGAAGGCCCACAGAACCAGGGAGACCGTGATTCCTTTCATGGTTGTCCCTATCAATGCTCCTGAAAGGAGGCCCGACTGCACGTCTCTGGAGCCAGTCGGGGTTCGTATTTCTTTATACCCAGAAGCCTAGCATGACGTCACTCAAGACAAGTAGGTATTAAAGATAATTACCAGAGGTTACCATATTTCCTTCTCCACCCCTTCAGACCAGACGAATCCCAGATGTGCCACCCAATCACAGGGATTCATCAACTCTAGAAATCCAAAAGTTGCTTGTGAAGAGCGTCATCCAACCCGTCCCCGCAGACCAAGTAGGATTAGGGACTTACTCCAGATTCTTTTTGGTGCCAAAAAAAAACAGGGGACATGAGACCCATTTTGGATCTCAGCAAATTGAACAAATCTATACAGAAGTCCAAGTTCCGAATGGTCACCTTACAGTCGATACTCCCGTTGTTAGGGAAAGATATTTGGATGTGCTCCATAAATCTCCAAGATGCTTACTACCACATCAAAATGGACAGGGCATCGTGGAGTCACTTACGCTTCCTTCTGGGAGCCAGTCATTATCAGTTCCACGCCCTGCCCTTTGGTCTCACCACAGCCCCCAGGGTGTTCACCAAATATATGGCAGTGGTTACGGCTCAGTTGAAACGTCAGGGATTCCAAGTGTTTCCATATCTGGATGACTGGCTCCTGACTGCCACCACCAGGCATCTACTGTTACAGGCCAGGGATGCTACCATTTCAACCTGCCTGCAGTTAGGAATTACAGTAAATTGGCAAAAATCTGCATTGTTGCCCTCTCAGCATGTGAATTTTATTGGCACCGAAATAGACACTGTCTCAATGAGGGCTTGCCTAACCGTGGAAAGAATTCGGTGTCTAAGGGAACAAGTCTTAAACTTACTTCCACTAATAAAAGTCAAAGCAAAGGTGGTGCTCAAGCTATTAGGGACCATGGCTTCCATAATAACACTAGTTCCATTAGCCAGACTGCACATGAGGGTTCTGCAGTGGTTACTTTTTGCCCAGTGGTCACTACAGTACCTTCCTCTGTCTCACCCCATCCTGATAACAAATTTGTGCAAACAGGATCTTTGTTGGTGGACCTAGACCAGCAATCTTAAAAACAGGCAGACCATTTGTGCCCCCCCCCCCAGTTGCCACTATGACCACGGATGCCGATAGGTTGGGGGGGGGGCATTATCTAGAGAGAACAGTCCAAGGCACATGGCAAGATCATGAGGCTCATTTGCATATCAACATCTTGGAGATGAGAGCAGTGCTTCTAGCATTGCAAGCACTTCACAGCTTTCTCCCTCTAGGGACGATTGCAATCCACTCGGAAAACATGTCTGTGGTATGGTACCTAAACAGACAAGGAGGAACCAAATCTCACCCCCTCTGCAGAGAAGCCCTACGAGTATGGGAGTGGGCGGTGTCTTCCCAGCACTTTCTGATAGAAACGCACATCCTGGGGAAATCCAGCGTCATAGCCGACAGGATCAGCATGGCTATTCTGATGCCTTACAAGTGGTCTCTGAACACATACATTGCAGAACAAATTTTTTGCAAATAAAGTCAGCCTTGCTGTGATCTCTTTGCCACCCCTCTCAATGCCAAATGCAGCAGCTACTTTACCCCGATTCCCCCGGAAGGGGAAGCAACAAGAGAAGCACTCATTCACGATTGGCCCTCTGGACTTCTCTATGCTTTCCCTCTCTTCCCCCATATATTGAAGGTAATTCACAAAGCAATATCCCTGGGAAGCAGAATGATCCTAATTGCTCCTTACTGGCCTTGACAGATTTGGTTTCCCTTCCTCAGACCTCACCTAAAGGACGAACCATGGATTCTGGATCCAGTGCCAGATTTACTGACACACATGTCAGCGGCATTCCATCCCTCTCTCCACACCCTCAACTTGACAGCTTGGCTGCTCCAATTCCATCCCTAGTCAGGCTTCATGAACTTCATGACTTTTCTCCCGAGGTTGTACACATCCAGTCATCTTCTCACAAACCTCCTACCAGGAAAATTTATACCAGTAAAAGGAAGAGATTCTCCTATTGGGCCCGTGAGAGAAACCTTGATCCTTACACAGCTCCCATTTCCGCCGTTTTAGACTTCCTCTCACAGTTATTCAACCAAGGCTCAGCAGCAGCAACTATCAAAGTCCAGTTGGCAGCTATTTCCACCTTTCATGTTGCTAATGAACCTAATTTTATGGCTCATAGGCTTTATAGAGCCTTCCTCAAAGGGACCACTTTGCTAAGACCCCCAGTCATGGATCCCGTGGCTCCATGGGATTTGAACTTTGTTCTCCATAAACTTACGTCAATTCCTTTCGAACCTTCAGCAACATGTGACCTCAAGTTTCTAACTTGGAAAACTATATATCTGAAGTAGGATATTCATTTGTCTGCAACCTGTGGGTTATGGATCCGATATCGGATCCGAACCGGCATGGTTTTCCAGCTATGGATCCAAGCTCTCAGCTCCTCCCCTCACCCATAATGCCCTGCTCTACCCTCATGACCTCAGATCTCGTTTGCCGCGCTGGTGACTGGATTTGGGTACATAGCTCTCAGCTAAGTGGTATTTTATTACTTGTAAAATCAGAAAATTTTTGGTTCTTTGAGTGATTCTGTGTGAAAGTTTAGGTTTCCCTTTCTGAAAAGTTTAATTTGAGTTAAATTAAGTAATTTTTTTTTTCCCTCCCCTCGCTGTTGCGTAGAGTGTGTGTGTTAGGCCTGTGTGTCTTTTTGTTTTAAGTTACTTTTAGTAGCTTTTAGTAGTTATAGATTATGGCTGATCAGCCTAAATCTATTTTTTCAAAATGCTCCGAGTGTGGCCATAAGCTCTCACCGGCTGATGGCCACACTCGGTGTGTTAAGTGTCTCGGGGTTGAACACCTCACATCTGGTTGTTCCATTTGTGCAGGGTTCAACCCCAGGGCACTGAGGGAGCGGAGGTCCAAGCTGGTCTTGGCGGGTCTTTTACCGCCGGACTCGGCTCCGGCCTCCGCTCCTTCGGGAACAGCTGTGGCTACAGTTGTTCCCCCTGTGGCACCCCCTCCTGCTCCTGGGACTCAACCTCCCGCTTCTGGAGAGGAGAGGGATGCTGGTAAGGACCGGAGGGAGAAGCACCTGGCGGCGGCCGAGACCTCTGTTTCGCCCCGCCAGCCAAGCTGGCTTCTCCCGGCTCCGTCGGTTCGGTCTCCTCCTTCGGCGCCGGTCCCCTGTGTGGTTGGCACGGGGTGCGGAGGAGGAGGAGACCCGATCTCGTCGAGGCTATCGAGGAGGCACTCCAGGCCTACCTCGGTAGCCTCGCCGAGATCCACTCATAGCCTTTCTGATGCTGATCTGGACGGATGATGAGAAGGTTCATCCAGGCCCAGATGCAGATGGGAGTGCTCTTGCCCCCCTCCGGGAGCTCAACACCCTTTTTAAGCCTATTGCTCCTTCTCCGACCCGCTATCCGGGTTCGAGCAGCTGGAGCCGAGCAGCCGAGCGGGGTGGGTCGGCGCCGATAGTACTTGGTACTTCGGCTCCGACCCTGCCCTCGAGTGCGTCGGACCCGACCTCTCGGAGCCTGGATCCGAGCTTCGGATCCGGGGGGATCAGTGCTCCTTCGGCGCCGTCTGTGTCGGAGCGTACTGTCGCCGGATCCGACGCCGGCGCCCTCTCCGGTCCACTCTTCGCTTCCGTAGGGGAGCCGATTGTCGGATCCTTTGGTCGAGGTCGGCTCCCCTTCGGCTTTTGATGTAGTGGAGAGGGCTCTGTTGAGGGTCTCCGGACCCCCGGCACTTGTTCCGGCTCCGTCCCGCGCTCCCTCTGCACTGGGCCAGGCTTCCACCATCCGGCCCCTGGGACAGCCCGTTTCTGTGCCCCAAGTTGCTCCTATGGAGCAAATTGCTGCTTGCGAGGACTCCTCTGACAGCCCCCAGAGGAGGTCCCTCGGAAGCATACGTGCAAAAGGAGGCACATTGACTCCCCCGAGTCTCTCACAGAAGACACGGACTTGGAGGAAGGGGAAGGCTCCCCACGGTCACCCCCCGAGGATGTCTCCTTTGGAGACATCATGGAAATGCTCCGTATAAGGGGGGGGGTGGTCTGCCCCCAAGTCTTCCTCGGACGAGTCCGTGTTCTTGGAGGCATTTGAAACGGGCCCGTCTACCTCTTGGGTGTCCCCTGCCGACCCCTGGTGGACCTTATTACCACCAGGGCGTGGAAGGAACCGGACACCGTGGAGCCAATTCCCAAAAGACCGGATAGGATCCTTAGTCCGCCATCCGACCGGACCCATTGGAGTAAGGGGCCTCCGGTAGATGCCATGTTGACGGCGGCCACAAAGAGGGAACTGGCTCAGGAGAGTCCTCAGTCCACCCACCGAGCAAGGAGTCTCGGATGATGGACCGCTTGGGGAAGCGGATGTTCAGTTCGGCGACCTTCTCGGTAAGGGCGCTGAACTATTTGGCACATGTTATTCGGATGCAGCGAGATCTTATTAAAGAATACGCTGCATCCCCCCCTGAGTCCATTTCGGAGGAGGACAGAGTTCTGCACTCCACCCGTATGGCCACTCTTAGGTCAGTTACAAATACTTCTATGCGGCTACTCTCCCATGCAACGGAGGGCCGCTAGAGCTGCGGGACAGGACTGGTCACTAGACGCCAGGCCTGGCTCCGTCACCGCGATTTTTCTGAGCCCTTCAAAGCGCGTTTGCGAACGCCTTTGATGGTTCTGCTCTGTTTGGCAAGACCGTCATGACGTTGACCCAGAGCGAAAGGACGGAAGACGCTGTCTGCCGTCGAATCCGCTTCTCTGCACCCCAGAGGCCCTATTCTAGGAACCAAAAGGGTCAGAAGAAGATGTGGTTCCGAAGTCGCAGCAGTCCCAGCCTGCTCGGACAACCAGTCCTTCCGTGGCAGAGGAGGACAGGGAGGACGCCGCCCTAGAGGCAGAGGGGCTCCCAGAAACTTCGGGTCCAGGGAACCTTTCTCTGAACGGCCCGCAGCAACCCTGAGGGTTGCCCGACTGCTCTACTCTGGAGGCAGTCGGGGACGTTCGGGGCACCTAGCGGCATGGGAGTCCATAACATCGGACCGCTGGGTGCTCCAAATCATATCCAGGGGATATCGCATTCCTTTCCTTCACCTTCCAAAGTTGAAGTCCCTCCCAGACGTCCCACCCGGTCAACGGGAGGCCGCTTTGGCAGAAATTGGCCATCTGCTAAAGAAAAGAGCCATCCAGCCCGTTCCCCCAGACCAGATTGGATCAGGGTTCTACTCCAGATTCTTTTTAGTGCCAAAAGACGGGGAACTAAGACCAATCCTAGACCTTTCTCTCTTGCATCTGGCAGACCCCAAAAAAAAATCCGAATGGTCACTCTGCAATCTATTCTCCCCCTTCTGGGAGAAAATCACTGGATGTGCTCGATAGATCTCAAGGACGCGTACTACCACATCCTGATGGACAGGCGCTCCAGGAGGTTTCTCCGCTTCGGCTGGGAGCCAGTCACTACCAGTTCGGGTCCTTCCCTTTGGTCTCACCACAGCCCCAGGGTGTTCACCAAAGTATTAGCAGTGATAGCGCCCCACCTGAGGCCTCAGGGGCCTTAGGTCTTCCCCTACCTGGACGACTGGCTTCTTACCGCCCCAATAAGGCATCTACTTCTATTGGCGAGACTCCTTTCTCCATCTTGCTCCCATTCTGGGCATCACAGTAAATACAAAAAGTCCAACCTGGCCCACACAGCTCTTAGATTTTATAGGGGCCAGGCTAGACACAAGGAGTTTACTGAGCCTTCCTCACTGCGGACAGAGTTCTAAATCTGCAGCTCCAGGTGCGGGCCATTCTCCATTCAAGTTCTGTTCCAGCGGAGTTGGTCCTGAGGGCTCTAGGGTCCATGGCATCGGCTATAGCACTTCTTCCTCTTGCCAGGCTCAATATGCATTCTACAGTGGACGCTCTTAGTACAGTGGTCATACCTTGCTCTCCCCATGCATCATCCCATAGCGATCAGCAAGGCTTGCAAGCGGTCCCTCTTGTGGTGGCTCCACTCCCGGATCTCCACAAAGGCCGCCCATTTTGTGCTTCTCCCCTCTCGCCACGGTGACCACGGACGCCTCCGCCTCGGGTGGGGGGCACTATGGGCCGGACCGTCCAAGGCACGTGGAACGATTCAGAGACCTCACTGCATATCAATGTTCTAGAGATGAGAGCAGTGCTCTTAGCGTTGCTAGCACTTCAGGACTTTCTTCCCTTGGGAACAATTGCGATTCAATCGGACAACATGTCTGTTGTCTGGTACATCAACAAGCAAGGGGAACAAGGTCTTACCCTCTTTGTCGAGAGGCCATGAGAGTTTGGGAATGGGCAATCTCCACCAATCGCTTTCTAATAGCAACGCACATTCCGGGTCGGTCCAACATCCTAGCGGACAAGCTCAGTCGCACCATTCTGACCCCTTACGAGTGGTCTCTCAATTGTCAAGTAGCGAACGCATATTCGCACGGTGGGGAACCCTTCATGCGATCTTTTGCTTCTCCCTCAAACACCAAGTGAGACAGTTATTTCGCTCTAATACCTCCTCCCAGAGGTACCCCAAGAGACGCTCTGGTGCATGCTTGGCCACCCGGTCTTCTGTATGCCTATCCACCCTTGCCTCTGATGCTGCAAGTTCTTCAGAAAGCCTCTCGGTGGGTTGCAGAATGATTCTCATTGCTCCATTCTGGCCTCGACAGATCTGGTTCCCCTTCCTAAGGTCTCACTCGGTGAATCCTCCTTGGATTCTAGATCCCATCCCGGATCTGATATCCCATCCATCCTGCATTCCTCCTCCGAACCTGGACAACCTGAAGCTGACCGCTTGGCTGCTCCAGTTCCACTCTTGATAAGGACTCCCGATATTTCTTCACCTGTAAAGGCTATTTTGGTGGCGGCTCATAAACCATCCACTAGAAAGGTTTACCGAAGCAAATGGAAACGTTTCTCTTTGTGGGCGGAGCGGCAAGGCCTGAATCCCTTCACGGTTCCTCTCCCTTTAGTGCTTGACTTTCTAACCACTCTCTTTAACGATGGTGCCAGCAGTTCCACAGTCAAAGTTCAACTGGCGGCAATTTCTCACTATCACATTGGCCATGACTCTAATCCTCTTATGTCAGCCAAATTGTGTAAAATATTTCTTAAAGGTACTTTTCTTCTCAGGCCCCCTATAAAACAAGCAGTTCCTCCTTGGGACCTTTCTTTGGTCCTACAGGCCTTGACCACTCCTCCTTTCGAGCCAGCGGCTACGGTGGATCTCAAATTCTTGTCCTACAAGACAGCCTTTTTGGTAGCCATTACATCAGCCAAGAGAGTTTCTGAACTTCAAGCTTTATCAGCTAAACCTCCTTACTTGGTATTTCATCCGGACCGTGTCTCCCTCAGGACCAACCCGTCCTTTCTTCCTAAAATCGCTTCTGAAGCAAACATCAATCAATCCATTAACCTCCCTGTTTTCTTCCTAAATATGAAAACAAAGGTGAATATAAGCTACATTCACTAGATGTTCACAGGCAACTTAGATTTTATCTGAACAGGACAGCTGGTCATAGGCAATCCGACCAGCTGTTTATTTCCTTTGCAAAATTCAATTTGGGCAAGCCAATCTCTAAAGTTTCTCTGTCCCGCTGGATTTCACAGTGCATTTTATTGGCTTATCAAGCTTCAGGAAGGCCGCACGGAGGGTGTTCATGCCCATTCAACCCGGTCAGTATCTACCTCGGCAGCCTTCAAGGCTAGGATTCCTCTAGATGATATTTGTGCAGCAGCCACGTGGGCTTCATCTCATACGTTTATTTCCCACTATAAGTTGGATCTTGCATCTAGGGTAGAGCATCCTTTGGCTCAGGTGCTCCGGAATATCCTTCCATGATGGCCGCCCAAGATTCAGGTAGCTGGGGACTCTGTCCCACAGGTTGCAGACAAATGAATATCCTACTTCAGATTTAGAAGTTATGTACTCACCATAACGTTCCATCTGAGTAGGTGTATTCATTTGTCTGCAACCATCCCGCCCTCCTATCCCCCTGGCCTTTCAGTTTCCTGCATATTCTTTGTTACCCTTTTAGGGTATTGTTGCTTTGGCAAACTCGATCTGAGGTCATGAGGGTAGAGCAGGGCATTATGGGTGAGGGGAGGAGCTGAGAGCTTGGATCCATAGCTGGAAAACCATGCCGGTTCGGATCCGATATCGGATCCATAACCCACAGGTTGCAGACAAATGAATACACCTACTCAGATGGAACGTTATGGTGAGTACATAACTTCTAATTTTAGTGGATATCATTTCTGCAAGAAGGGTCTCTGAACTTCAAGCTCTTTCCATTAAGCCCCCTTATTTGCTATTTCATAAAGATAGGGTCTCTTTGCAGACAAACCCTTCCTTTATTCCTAAAGTTTCTTCTCAAGCCAACATTAATCTGTTAGTTGCCTGTGTTCTTCCCTAAGTTTTCTAACAAGGCAGAATACAAATTCCACCAATTGGATGTGCATAGACAGTTGTGTTTTTATCTGGACAGAACTAAAGGTTTCAGAAGGTCAGATCAGTTGTTTGTCTCCTTTTCAGAGTCTAGGAGGGGCCTTCCAGTTTCTAAAGTCACAGTATCTCAATGGATTTCCAGTTGCATTTCATTTATCTATTCCTCCCGTGGTAAATATCTTCCTTTCCAGGTGAAAGCTCATTCTACCAGGTCTGTGTCTACCTCGGTAGCCTGTCAGGCTAGAATCCCGATAGACAACATTTGTGCTGCAGCAACATGGGCTTCACCTCACACATTCATTACTCACTACAAATTGGATATGGCTTCTAGGAACAGGTCTTCCTTTGGTCCACAGTACTCAGGAGCATTTTCCAATTGAGCCACCCAAGATGAAGGTGATAGGGACGCTGTCCCAAGAGTAAGAATGAAGGCGAGAATAGGACTACAGAACATAAAGAAGTTATGTCCTTACCATAACGTTCGATGTTTGTAGTCCATCTCGCCCTTCATTCTTACGAACCCTCCCTCTTGCCCCCTCCTTGAGGATCTGGAGGTAGAGTGCCTACTGCTTTTTGTTAGTCCTTTCGATTTGGTTTGTTCTTTGTCTCTGTATTTTGTCCGTGCAGCAAACAAGATCTTGGGAATAGTAGTGATGCATGATGGGATACCTCCTAGCCATGAGCCAACAAGAAGATTTTGAGCTACAGTATGGCCGAGTCGGAGCCGAAGTTCGACTCCAATCCCAAGAGTAAGAATGAAGGGCGAGATGGGCTACAAACATTGAACGTTATGGTAAGGACAACTTCTTTTTTTTCTCATGTCAGGTCTGACCCTCTGGCCATTTCCAAAAGTAAGGTATTGATTTGGTAAGAGAGGATTTTCTTCTTCCATTTTGGTGTGTAGAATTATTAAATATCAGATTGATATGTGGAAATGTGTTCTTATTTGTGCAGACAGTTTGAGAGAGTTATCTGCTACACTTTCTCCCTAAGGTACTGCCAATCTGAATTTTATTATTTCTAACTTTTCTTAAGTATCAAAAAAAATCTCATAAAGAATATATATGATTCTGCAGATACTGTGTCTACTGCAACAGTTTTAAAGAGATATGCCAGGGTACATAATCAGAAGTTTTCTGATGAGGTAAAATCTGAAACAGACTGTTTAAGACTCTTGGTGTTAAAAGTGATCCAGGAGGGGTGCAGATGTTCTTCGTGTTTCACTGTTGCAGTCATTACATTTGGGTAATCTGCTGGCAGGTTCCCCTCAGTCGGCCTGATTAACAAATTCTTGGGTCCTGCGTCGGTTGCTGTCCCTTCTTCCATGACGTCAGTTCGTCAGGGGTATAAAACATGCAGCTGACGCCATTACATCAGTCTTTCTTGCCACACAGTGCCCGAAGCAGAAGCAGTTCGCAAGTGCCGGTCGGCCAACTCCTGAAATTTTCGTTTTCAAGTTTCAGATCCGAAGTCTTCAACTAAAAAGCTAAGTACCCCGTTGGGGAAACTTTTTCTTGCTCCTTACCGATTTCAGTAAAAGTTAATAACTGCATTACTTGTGGGAAGCAAATATCTCATAAGGATTTCCATTTGTACTGTATTCCTTGCCTAGGCCCTGACCACGACGTACCTTGCTGTCGGTTCTGTGCTTTATTTAATCAACATGCTGTCAAACGTCGGTACTTTTTTGCTTCTAAATATTTTGGCTCACGCTTTAATTATCCAGAAATGTCATCGGTTAGCAATCCAACTACCGGAATACCTACAAAAATGCAAAGATAAAGACAGAGACAGGCCTTTGAGGTCCAAAACTGCCAACGACGCTTCTCCTAAGCTAGTCGCCAGTTCGCCGGTACTCAGTGAGGCGCTTTCGCAGCTCCTGATACCCACTACATCTGATTCACAGGCCTCTACTGAGACTCATTCGGAGTCCGGTATGCCACGAGATGCTTCAATTATGGAACCCGCGGATGTCTCTATCTTGGATGGGTCCAGAGCTGCTGTGCAGGCACCGGCTTCTGAGGGTGTTTTCAGGCCTACAGATTTGTATATTAGACTGATGCCATCTTCAAAACTAAGGCCAAAATCTCAACCTATGTCTAAAAAAAAATGACGCCTAGGCCACATGTGTAGGCCCCTATGCCTAAAAAACAAATGATCAAAATGGCTGAAGATTTAATTACTCTGATCAGGGGTAGCCAACCCCCCCCCCCCCTTCTAAGAGACCTAAGCAAGATATTGACTATGAATCTTCTGAACAGGATTCTATTTCTTCTGACTCTTCTAATGAATAGGAATTGCCTATACCTACTTATGAGGACTCTGATGCAGAAGATTCCATTCCTTCTGCTTCTCCCCCTGAGGATTTTTTTTTTGGGAAACATTGCATACCTTAAGGGAACATTTCCACTGGAAAGTCAGGATTTTTCTGAATCTAAAAAGAGACTTAGGGATTTTCTTCTTCTTCCTCAGCATAGGCCTTTGGCTATACCTCCTGTTCTGGACATTGTTGATGTTTTTTCAGAATCTAGTATGGCTCCTGATTCTCTGCCTCCGGCTCCTTGTAAGCCAGACAGATACTACAGGGTTCCTGACTCTCACAAATTCCTTTTCAAAATCCTGTTGCGGATCCTGAAACCATTTCTCAGGGCCCCAAGGGCATTAAGGCTTCTACTGCTAAAAATCCTACCCCTTCTGATAGAGATTCCAGGGAGCTGAATAGATGGGGTAAGAATGTTTACACTTCTGCAACATTGGCAGTCAGGGCTTTAAATTGTCAATTTCATATGCTAAAATATCAGCAGCATATTATGGGACTGCTTAAACAGAAAATTATGTTAATTTCTGACTGTGTGGAAAATAAGGATTTACAGGATCTATTGCATTCAGCTAAACAAGTTGGAAAACATACTTTGCAATGTGGTTTTGATTCTTTGGAGGCCTCTTGCAGGGCTGCTGAAACTGGGTCTGTGCTAAGAAGGCATGCTTGGCTGAAAGAGCAAACTCTGCCTGATCATGTTAAAGCAAAATTGTTGGATGCTCCTTTACAACAGGACTGTCTCTTTGGTAATAAGGCTGAAGAAGTTCTAAAAAAGATGGAAGATAAAGCTAAATCTATGCAAACTGTAAAGATTTCTTACAAGTGCAACCTCTAAGATTTAGTAGGCACTGGCCTACTAAGAACTAGTCCTTTCCAGTTCCTTCCAGAGCCACTCAAGTCATAACCAGACATTCCAAAGGCACCAGGTTTCAGTCCCAAGGGACTTTCAGAACAAAGCAATGGGGTGCCTCCTCTTCCAAATCTGGAAACAACAAGACACCTCCCTATGATAAGCAGTCTCAATGACTTCCCCCTACACTTACCAAGCACTTACCTTTTAGCCGCCCCTTTGGGGGGGGGGGACTGGCTCTTCATGCAAAAAACTGGCAACTTATAACCCAGGACAAATGGGTTTTAAATATAGTATCCCAGGGATACAGATTACATTTTCACACGTTGCCAACTCCAAATGGATGGCCAGACCTGCCCCCAAATCAGTGGGCAGAGGCCCAGAAACAAGTACTTTCCCTCATGAACATGGGGGCTATTCAACTAGTACCAGAAGAGGAAAAGGGACAAGGTTTCTATTCAAGACTTTTCCTGGTACCCAGAAAAGACAAGTCATGGCGTCCAATTCTGGACTTATCTACTCTAAACCCCTGTCTGGACATCCCAAAATTCAAGATGCTGACTCTTCAACAGTTACTTCCTATGCTAGGCAAAGATGCCTGGTTGACAACTCTAGATTTAAAAGAGGCTTACCTGCATATCCCGATCAGGGAATCTTGCAGAAGATACCTCCGCTTCAAAGCAGGCTACTAGTTCTCTGCACTGCCCTTTGGCTTATCTACTGCGCCCAGGGTCTTTACAAAGTGCCTGGCTCCAGTAATTGCATTTTGCAGGCAAAGAAATATTCAAATATATCCATACCCGGATGATTGTCTAACTCAGGCAGAAAACAAGGACATTCTTCTAAAACATCTGGCGTTTGTAAAAAGGGTTCTAACTTGTCTAGGGTACACTATGAACGAAAAGAAATCACAACGGGTACCCTCTCAAAAAATTACATTCCTGGGTGCAAGCTTGAATACAACTGCCCAGATGGCTTTCCTTACGCCAGAGAAGCAAATTCATTTAGTGACTTACTTCAAACAGGTTGCTTTCTGCAAGGCAAATACTGCAAGCTTTGGGGTTCATGGTCTCCTGCATTCTTCTTAATTCCTTATGCAAGACTGCAAATGAGGAAACTTCAGTGGTATTTAAAAAGTCTATGGAGTCAGCATTGTCACAGCCTGGAAACAATGATTCCTATCATACCTTGCATGGGCCTACAGTTCCTATGGTGGGCAGAGGCCTGCCACCTGAACAAGGGACTGCCATTCACACCACCCCCTGCCGCCCAAACCCTAACTACAGATGCATTAGACTATGCATGAGGTGCTCATCTGGCAGGGAAGTGCATTCAGGGAAAATGGAGCCCAAGTCAAATGCACCTTCACATAAATCAAAAAGAAATGCTAGCTGTACAGAATGTGCTGACAGCCTTCGGGGACTACCTTCATCCAGCACAATTACTGGTAAAGACGGACAACACCACGGTTATGTGGTACATAAACAAGCAGGGGGGTACACACTCCTACCCCTTGTGCAGACTATCCATGGCATTGTGGAACACGGCCTTGAGCTACCACGTACAACTACAAGCCCAATTCCTGCCAGGAAAGCTGAATACTCTGGCAGACGAACTAAGCAGAAATCTCATGGACCCACACAAATGGAAACTGGAACCACGGATTTTCAACGTGTACACGCAAATGGGGGGAGCTCAGACATGGATCTTTTTGCCTCACCCCAGAACTATCAGTTGGACAAATTTTGCACAAGAACTCAACACAAAAAAGCCTGGAAAGTGGATGCTCTGTCCTTCAGCTGGAAAAACCTGTCAGTCTATGTGTTTCCCCCTCTGCTCTCCAAAGTTCTACTAAAAGTCAAACAGGACAAACCAAAAATGATTTTGATTGCTCCAGACTGGCCTCGCCAACACTGGTACCCACTCCTGCGCAGTGTGTCACACCTTCCTCCATGGCACCTACCTCAGACACCTTACTTGCTGTCTCAGCAGAACAACCAAACTCTGCACACTCAGCTCCAAACTCTGAATCTTGCAGCGTGGCTAATCACCTAAATTCACCCTTAGCATCCCTCAGCAAACCTGTGATGGATGTCATTTTGGAGGTGAGAAGACCTAGTACTAGAAAATCTTATGCTGACAAATGGAAAAGATTCTGTGCCTGGAATCAATCTCAAAGGATAAGCACAGCAGTGCCCAACATTCCTCAGATTTTGCAATACTTAACTGAGATGCTTCACAAGGGCCTGTCGTTTTCTTCCATAAAAATCCATGCCTCAGCCATTTCAGCTCATTACAGCACAGAACCTCCCCTCTTCTCTCATCCTCTGCTAAAGCAGTATCTCAGAGGGGCCAAAAACATAAGACCACCCAGGAGAGTTCCAACCCCTGCCTGGGACCTTAATTTTGTATTGAAGAAACTCACTCTCCCTCCTTTCGAGCCAGATGCTATTGCAGACTTAAAATTTCTCTCCTGGAAAACAGCTTTCCTTTTAGCAGTCACTTCAGCTAGAAGGATTTCCGAATTACAGGCTCGTATGGCAGTGGAGCCTTTCATAATTTTTCATGCGGACAGGGTATCTCTCAGGACCAATCCATCCTTCATGCCTAAGGTGGTATCTGGTGTGGCTCTTAATCAGACCATTCATTTGCCAACTTTCTTTCCCAATCCACAGAGCAAGGGGAGTGGATTCTGCATTCATTGGATGTACACAGACAACTTAGATTTTACATAAACAGGACTAAATCTCAAAGAAAATCTGAACAACTGCTGGTAGCATTTGCTGCAGGGGCAGAGGGAAAGGCTATTTCAAAGCAAACCATTTCCAAATGGATAAACCATTGTATTCGTTTTTGCTATAAGCACCATGGGAAAAACTATCCCCCAGGGGATCAGATCCCATTCCACCAGGGCTGCATCTACTTCAACAGCCTTTCTCAGAGGTGTTCCTACCAGGGACATTCTAGAAGCTGCTACCTGGAGCTCAGTTCATACTTTCACCAAACATTACCTTTTACCACTTTTCTTTAAATCCAGAGCTGGCTTTGCCACTGCTGTCCTGCAGGGTCTATTAGCTGGTCCTAATGTTGTATAATTCTCTCCACCCAACCATAGCTTTGGGAATCTACCCAAATGTAATGACTGCAACAGTGAAACACGAAGAACATAGTACAGTTGTGTACACTTACCATAAATGTAGATGTTCGAGTGTATTCACTGTTGCAGTCCTGGTTATCCTCCCTCCAGCCCCCTATTTTTCTCTGACTATACCTCTACTTTCTTTTACTTAGCTTAAAAGCCCTTTTGGTGTATTTGCTTTTGGTTGGAGGTATATTTTTTGTGTTTTTAATTTTATTTGCTCCCCATTTGGGGGGCACCTGACATCTGGGGCAAGAAAAATTGATGTGATGGCGTCGGCTGCATGTTTTATACCCCTGATGACCTGCCGTCATGGAAGAAGGGACAGCAACCGATGCAGGACCCAAGACTTTGTTAATCAGGCGACTAAGGGCAACCTGCCAGCAGATTACCCAAATCTAATGACTGCAACAGTGAATACACTCGAACATCTTATGGTAAGTGTACACAACTGTACTTTACGAATTCTTAGTTCGTAGCTCTGATTACAAATACTTCATTTTCATGGGATTTTATTCCCACCCTCCAGACCAGACAAGTGTTTTTTTCTTCCCTCAGATTATTCAGCATTTACTCACCCTTGGAGTCATAGAACCGGTGTCATTAATTCAAAGAGGAAAAGGCTTCTCTATTCCATTGTATTTCTGTCACCAAAGAAAGGGTGTTCTTGGAGACCAGTTTTAGATCTTTCCTATCTAAACCTGTATATGAAGGTACCAAAATTCAAGATATTTACCTTTCAGAATCTGTTACCTCTTATTTCTGCGAGGAAGTTATTGATAAAATTCAGTCCAAAATTTCTCAGATTTTCTGTGCGTGAGACACTTTTATCAGTTTTCTGCATTATCCTTTGGGTTATCTACAGATCTAGACTGAATAGCATTTACATATTTCCTTATTTAGACAACTTACTTATCTTTGCAGAATCTTTTTCCCAGATGTGTAGTGTCTGCAATTGGTTTTTCTCTTTTGACCAATCTGGGATTGCATATAAATGTTTAGAAATCCTCTTTGACCCCGTCTCACAGGCTTGTCTTTCTGGACTGTCTTACAGACATCTCTCAGGAAAAAGCTTTTTTGGCACAGGAGAATATGAATTTTTTACTTGGATAGTTTTCTGAGCTTCTTAAATCAAGTCTCAGACTTCATCCAGAGAGTGTCTCAGAATCCTGGGATTCAGTGGGTCTAAGATTCTCATGATTCCTCTCCCCAGATTACACATGAGAAAGATTCACTGCTTTCTTGAAAAACACATGGACTCAACATTTGCGTCTGGAATTTCAGATTTTAATTTTGGGCTTTGTCAAAAAAGAATTGCAATGGCGGAGACGCAGATAGAAGCAAATTCAGGTCTCCCCTTTTTGCCTCTACCTCCAAGCCAGTCTGTAACTACAGACACTTCAGATTTCACTTGGGGCAGTTTCTATGGGGGTACAGGTACAAGGTCTATGGAACTCTTCAGACAGACCAAAGCACATCAGTGTTAAAGAGATGTTGTCTGTGACCCATGCCTTACAATCTTTTCACCATCTGTGGTCTCCTTGATCTCTTCTGATGATTACAAACAACACCTCGGTGATATGTTACATAAACAAGCAAGGGTGCAGCAGGTTGAACCCTCTGTGCAATGTTGACTATGGTGGCTTTGGAGGTAGGTCTTCAGCAGTCCTTAACCCACCAAACATCCCTTGTTTTGTCAGTGGCAGACAAGCTGAGCAAGACTAGGACAGATCCTTATGAACTGAAATTGAATGAGGGTGTCTCCCAGAAATAGATTCATTTGTGGGGTACACTTCATGTAGATTTCCTTTCTTTCCTTATTTCCTTTCAAAGCAGACAGCTGACCAAGGCTGGAAAACATACTTTTTCTTTCCCATGGTCAGGAATGTTCCTTTATAGCTTTCCACCATTTTTACTAATATCATGGGTATTTCAGAAGCTTCAGAAGAACTGGTGGTGAATCCCTTTTGGCCCAGGCAGCAACTGTTTGCAGCAGTTACACAAGTTTCCTCCCACACAGGGCCTATTTACACGAGACAAGGAGAGTTTGATACACCCCAGTCTCAAACATCTTCCACTAACTGCCTGGAAGAGTCAACTCTTAATTCCTTTTAGGCACCTCTTCCTGAGGACATGCAGCACCCATTAAAGGAGGCAAGAAAACCTGCTACTAAGAAGTCTTAAGTAAGCAAGTAGAAAAGATTTTCCTAGTTGGTGTCTAGCCAATAACTAGGGTCTCATCGGATATTGTGTACCACTTGTTTTTAAATATTTGTGTGAATTACTATCCTCTGGCCTGTCATATTCCTATATCAAGGTACATCTTGTGGCCTGAATTTCAGTACGTCTACTCATGGAGCCTTCAATTTCTTGTCTATTTTTGGTGAAACCATTTATGAAGGAAGGTTTACACCTGAGACCTCATTGTAAACAGGTTGCTCCTTCTTGGGATCTTAACTTTGTCGTGGAAAAGTTAACCTTGGCTTAATTTGAACCTTCTCATCAAACAGACTTAAGCTTCATAACTTCAAATTGCTCTTGTTCTTCTCGTTGTTCTGATGTCTGCAAGAAGTGTATCTGAGTTGCAAGCTCTGATGGGTAAACCTTATGTTGCCTTCCATAGAGATAGGGTCACATTAAGAAGAAATTCCTCATTCATTCCCAAAGTTGTTACTTTGAATCAAGTTAAAAATCTCCCATTGTTCTATCCAGATCCTCAGAACCAGGGAGAAAGGATTCTACATACTCTGGACATACGTAGGCAGCTCGGGTACAATCTTTATAGAACTATGTTATTTGTAAAAGTAGATGAACTGTTTGTTTCTTATGTTGGAACAAGGAAGGGACAACCTGTGTCAAAACACACTGTTTCCAGATTGTTGTCCTTAGCTATTGCCTTTTGGTATTCCCAACACAGTAAACCAGTCCCAGTCATTGTAAAGGCTCAGTCTACTAGGGCCTTGGCTCCTTCAATGTCATATTGGAAAGAGATGTATTGTAGCGGTATTTTAGAGACAGCTGCAAGGTCCTTTGTACATACTTTTAAAGAGATTACAAACTGGATTCTTTTTTGTTTTTCTGTATCCAAAGTAGCCTTTGAGAGGATCACTCTCTCTGGGATTCTGGATCCATATCCTTCCTCCTCCGACCAGGTTGGATAGGCTTTGTTAATCAACCCATATAGCCTAAAGGCTGTTGAAGCAGTGGGAATGATGAAGATAGTATTGTTGGGTAAGTTGCATTTACTCATAACAGTAAATTATCGAATTCCTCACTGCTACAGTAGTCACACCTACCAACTATTCCCCCTACTTCTGTATACAGTTTGTTGTTGGGATATAAAGTTATTTGTTATTGTATATATCTTTTTGGGGTTCAAGATGAGAACACCACTTCTTTATTTTTGGGCAAGAAAGTACTGAAGAAAACTTCACTTTCCATCCAGAGAGGTGACCACTCAGCAGTCAAAATGAAGGCATGCAAGGGAGTCAGTGCTTTTGGAAGCCTGGCGGTTGTGTCTTGAGCACAGCATAATCCATGTAGCCTAAAGGGTAATGCAAGGTAATGAATTTGAACATCTACTGTTACAGGTAAATGCAGCTTATGCAGTCATCAGAAGTTTAATAAAATGTTTTTAATTACTCCCACAGTTTGTATTCTGACCTTTATCTAATTTTGCTTTGTTATCCTTAATGCTGTATTTAGTCATCAACGTAGGAGACAGATCAGCTAGTTCTTCCATAATCAAGAACATGAAACAATTCCCATGTGACTCACTGATAATTGTAATACTTCTTTTTTTGAACAGGAAAGGGGTACCAATTCCGAAATGTCAGTCACAACTCCTAGGTGATCTGTAATACATGATTCAGAATGTTGTTTTATCTGTGATGTTTAGACTAAGAAAACATACTGACTGCCCATGTGAAACATTATAAAGTTAGTTGAGATTTTTGCATTGCTAATAGAAGTTTACATTAATAAGTTAAAAAATTGATAAGAAATATATTAATGTGATGTCCTTCTGTTCATCTGTTGCAGTGTTCTTTACATGAGGGATATCCCCGCCATAGGCCACCCAACGTCGGCCATCTGATAAACTAACAAACAAAAAAAACAAAACCAAACTCTCAAAATCCAACAAACTAAGTTCCCAACTTAGCTCACTGAATCTACCATTCAAACCAACCTCATGACCCTCAAAACTCTATCCATACCTACTCAAATAATACTTCTAATGACCTTAACTTATCTAAACTGTCTCACCCAACCTACCAATGCAAACCATTCCCCCCAATTTCACACCACTACCCTATCCTTTACCACAGGCCGCGGTGGTGCAGCGGTTAGCATTGTCACCTCACAGCAAGAGGTTCTCCCATTTGATTCTCAGCTGGAGCGCCTTCTGTATGGAGTCTGCGTGTCCTCCCCACGGTCGAGTGACGTTAAAGATATGCAGGTAGGTGCGAGCGTGAATGGGTGTGCCTTCCTTGAGTGTCGGGCTGGCAACTCGGCACTGTAAAAATCCACTGCCAATCATTAGCTGACCGGAGTTCCGCTGTAGCGACCTCTAACCGGGAAAAGCCGAAAGAAGACCCTATCCTTTACAAAGGACACATATACTTCTACCTATATATCTCCTGGTCTCTTCCCCCTCAACACCATCTTGCTCTTTCCCCTATAGAGTCCTAACTAAAAACAGTACTCCCAGCTACACTAGTCAAATATCCACAAAACTCACTACCTACACTAGGTATCCCAAATTAACTAAATACCTCCCCCATCATCTTATGACTGTCCTTCTCTCCGGTGACATTCACCCAAACCCTGGCCCCTCTACCAAACTGAACCCAACCCCCGACCCTATCCCCCCAAGCAACAGGTAAAGCCGTCCATTTCTCAGCTCTAAATACTCGGAGCCTATGTAAAAAAATTCCAAACCTTCACGCCTGGCTTCTAAAAATCAGCCAGATATTCTCTCCATCTCAGAAACCTGGCTTAAGCCCCACATATTCCGAACTAATACCACCCAACTACTGCATCTTAAGGAATGGCAGAACGCAAAAAATGGAGGGTGGGGTAGCACTCCTATACTCAGCATCCCTCTTAGTCACCCCCTATACCAAACCCTTCCCCAAATTTGGCAAAGCAGAAGTGATACCAGCCCTACTCCACCTAAACAAGCATAAACTTATATGTGTTCTCTCCCTCTGTATTCCCCCTGGGGACAATGTCTCATCCCTTGAAAACATTCTCTCCTGAGTCTCCACCAGTATTACTCACAAAAGCATAATCCTGGGTGATGTTAACATAAACTGGGCCACAATCTAATCTCTCACTAACTCACTCAATATTAACTTATATAACTTCACACAACTAACCAATTCCACCACAAGACCTTCAAAGAACTTCACTACTAGAAGTACAATAGACTGGATTCTAATGTCCTATCCTCATTATATCTCAGATAGTGGCATTCTCCGAGACCCACTAGCCAACCACTTCTCCTCTTTTGCCCGCCGTCTCCCCTCTTCTGTGTAACTCATCCACACCTATACTTCCACTCGCTGCTTAAAAAAATTAAATCCTGGAACTTTTGCAAATGCACTAAAAAGCACTAACTGGAACCCATTAAAGACTCTTCCCATAGGTAATGCTCTTTCCTGCTTTTAACTCTACTTTAACAAACCTACTCAAAAACAAAACATATAAAAAGTAACCTCGTACCCTGGTTAACCAAAAACACTGTAGCTACTATGCGACTTCGTAACAAAGCCTGGATACATTACCACAAAAATAAAAACACTATTACCCTTACTGAATATAAAACACTACAAAATAAAGTAAAAAAAAACTCATTACCTCAGACTGCAAAGCCTATTTCTCTACTCTCCAAACCAACCACAATACCAATCCCAAACTATTTTGGAAAGGAATCTCATCTCTCCTTAACCCTAGGAAAATAGAAAACCCTTGCCCAAACCCAGACGCATCTGACATGGACTTAGCCACCCAATTTAACTCTTTCTTCATATAGTCCATACACAAGCTAACATCATCCTTCACCAACAATCCAGTGACCCCTCCTTAGACTGCACCCACCCCTTCTTCCCCCAGCATCCCTTGCCCTCAACCTCCACCCTTCTCTATTTGTCCCATCTCTATGTCCACCATAAAAAAACTTCTCCTAAAACTAAAACCTTGTTCAAATGCCCCTGAAGAAATCCCCTCCTACTTCCTAAAAGTAGCTGCAGAAGCCATTGCCCTCCCTGTCAGCATAATAATTAATTGGCCCATCTCAGAATGCCAGGTCCCCCAGCTCTGAAAGAAAGCCTTTATTATTCCTCTCCATAAAGGAGGCAATAATAACGACATTCCAAACTTCTGCCCTATTGCTGTCCTATCCCCATCTTCAAGCTTCTTGAAAAATGTGTCCACCAACAACTCTTACCCTATCTCTTTAACAACCAGCTCCTTACCCCTACGCAGCATGGGTTTAGACCCAGTCATAGCACCTCCACTGCCCTCCTCTCCTTCCTAGAAACAATTAACAAACCCCTTGATTCTGGCCACTTTGTGTCCTCCCTTCTCCTCGATCTCTCTAAGCCATTTGACACCATTTCCCACAACCTGCTGCTTAATAAACTCTCCAAACTCAACCTATCCCCTTCCTCTACCAAGTGGTTCTCCAGTTACCTCACAAATAGGCAGCAGGCAATTAAATGGAAAAAAGACATCTCACCCTTCCTTAATACATCCACAGGTGTCCCCCAATGTTCCATTTTAGGCCCACTGCTATTCAACATATTCATAAACGATTTCTACCAAGCCATTCCAAACTCCAGCCTCATCCAATATGCCGACAATTCTACTATTATCTGCTCCTCCCCTTCTATCCCCACTCTAAACAATCTAACACAAAGTGTCTTCGCCTCCACTGAGCAGTGGATGCTAGACAACCATCTGGCCCTTAATGCAACCAAAACCAAACATGTTATTCACCGCCTCCAAAACCACTTCCCTAGATAAACAGTCATTCGTAATCATCAGCAAAAATAATACTCCCCTAGAAATAGTTTCTGACACTAAATTATTAGGAATACTCATTGATGATCAACTAAAATTTGACTACATATCAAAAAAGCCCATAAAAAAACTTGGTATGCTTTACTGCCACAATCGTTATATGTCTCCCTCCACCAGGCTTACACTAGCCAACACATGTCTCATCCCATCCCTCCTATATGGTGCATCTATCTTCACCAACCTGCAATCTGCCCTCAAGACAGAACTCTCTTCTTGTTGCAACAAGATATCAAAATTTGCTGCCGGTCACAGAGCCTCTTGTCATCATTGCAATTCCCTTCACCAACTAAGTTGGCTAGAGCTACCTAACGTCCTCACTTATACCTAACTCATCCAAGCACACAAACTCATTCAGAACCCCTCTCTCTGCCCCTCCCTAGCCAATACCTTTTAAATGCATGAACCAGATCGACTCCTAAGATCCAGTTCCCAAACACTAATTAAATTGCACAAACCTATGCGTCCAGCTGGGAATCATCTAATGTCCTTCTCTCTAGCTCACCTCTGGAACTCTCTGCCATCTCCCATCCGCACCACTAGCAGTCTCTCCTCGTTTAAAGCCTTGCTGCACTCACACCTTACTTCACAATGGAAGTACTCCTGTTCCCATCCTACCTAATTCTTCCTAGTCTCCTAAAACTTACTTGTGCCATTCACTGCCTTCTATAGTTCCACATTCCTAGTCAGGTATTTGACTAACTACTAAAACAGTTACCTATGCTGTTATTTCTTCCAAAACTAAAAAAAATGCATTTTATTGCTGTTTTTACTGAATTAATCTGATGTATTTTATAAATGTTATTTTTTTTACTCTTACCATATTTACTCTGTATTCCTATGATGTAATCTGAAATGTTTATGTAAAATGTGTACTATGTATTTGTATTTTTCTGGAGCTTTTCTCCCCAGGACTCCATTGAAAATGGGCTCCTTTGTGGCCCAATGGACCATCCTGGCAAACAAACTGCAAATAAATAATAAAATAAATAAATATACAAAAGTCTTTCGCTATTGTAAGGTGCGTGGTATGTCGCACATAGGCTGCTATCATATGTCAGCCATAAAAGCAACACACTGATGCACCATCCTCAGAACTTGTCTGTCACCAGTCTGAATGCCATCTTCTAATGTCAGTCTGTTCACCCAATTTGTTTCCTGTGTTCAAGCATTTTTATTTATTTATTTATGTATTTGCAGTTTGTTTACCAGGGTGGTCCATTGGGCCTTGAGGAGCCCGTTTTCAATGGAGTCCTGGGGAGAAAGGCTCCAAAGATACAACTAGTTATAATAACAGTATTACAAAATACAGTAAAATAATTCTAAGTTACACAGAGTACTAAGAAGACATAACTGTGAATCTACTAGATACTGATACAGAGGTTAAAGAGAATTTAGAAAATAAAATGTCAGAGTAGATAAAGTATCAAGAGTTTTAACAATAATCAAATGTTAGGGTAGATACAGTATCCCAGTGTTAAATGTCAGAGTAGATAAGTATCACAGTTTTAGCAATATTTTAGCACAGTTTTTGTTTTTTGTTTTTTTTTCTTCAGATGTGTGTCCCATTGGAGAATTCTTGTTTCTGTTGCTACTGTTGTATGGTAGGGTTCATGTCATCCAAAAAAGGCAAATGCCAATATGGAAGACATATTCCACATAAGGATAGCCATCTCCAGTATTTGTTCTGCTTAGTGTGCACCCATGACCACAAATCTTGTCCTGTTTGCCAGGTTTTTGTGCCTAAGACGTTAAGGAGTAGACTTTCCTCCTTAGCTATTTACTTGGAAAACCAGTGCTTAAAGTTGCTAGCTATAAGCTAGATGGAGGGTCGAGTCAGTTCCAAAGCAGAAGGCCAAAAAGCTGAGTCCTGAACTTTCTGCTGTGCCACTTAACATGAACATCTCTCCTGAGGTGGTTGAGAGCCCAGAGATACATACAGTTCCTGGTCCCGATGCACAGGCTGAGCCCAATATTGAGGCTGCCTTGAATCTGACTGCAGGCATGATCTCAGAGGCTGAACAGGCATCCATCTCTGATGTACTGGGGGAGCCGAGGCTCATGATTACAGAAGGCCCTAGGATATACCTCAGATCCTTGTGCAGGAGGAAATTCACTCGGATATTATTGAATACAGGTCTAAGTCCAGGCTTCCTGTATTACATAGGGCTGACCTGCATCTTAAAAAGAACCAGAAGACAAAACACTTGACCCTCCAAAAGACCCTCAGAGCGATTGGGAACAATTCACCCAATGACTTTTTAAGGCCCTTATGGCCCTTAGGCCTCCTTCAGGTGTTTCAGTCCCAGCACTGCTTCTCCACTTAAAAGGGTTAGGAAAGAAGTTTCATCAGAGGAAGAGGCATCCTCAGAAGAAGAATCCTTGGCCTATTCCTCACATATCCCCTCCCTTTTAGGTTACGTCTCCCCAGAGGAAGACTCCAATGGTACTGACTCACCCATGGAAGAACTCTCTTTTGGATAGACTTTGGTTAAAGTGAGGGATCATTTCAAATGGGATAGCACTTAGGTAGCTGAAGTATAAAAGAGATACTATGATCTTTTTCAGATGGAACCCCTAGCTATTCATCCTGTGTTATATGCATTTCTAGATGCCTCTGCCTCCCAGATCTGAGATTCCCAGCCTCCTACCCCTAAGAAGCCTGACCGATTTTACAAGGTACCTGAGGGGACTGCAAATGCTGTTCATTTGTCCATCAGCAGACCCAATGGTTATTTCAGTGGCTTCAGACAAACCATCCAGGTTACTGCCTTCAACAGCTGGTACACTTCTGCCACCTTGGCATTTAGCGCTATTAATTACCAAACACACATGGCTACATTAATTTGCCGTAGAGCTTCTGCCTCAGCTCTCTCAGGTAATTTCTGATTTGCCTTACTCAGAGAATAAGACTTTGGCTGAGTTTTTGAAGCCTCCTCTCAAGTGACCCACCACTCTATCAGATGCAGTTATGATGCTGCATAGGCCTCTGCCAGGGCAGCTGCCTCAGGCTATGTCTTATGGAGATTCTCCTGGTTAAGACTCCAGCCATTACCAGATGACATAAAATCTAAACTTATGGGCGCACCTTTGGACACCTCTGCATTGTTTGGCCTTGCAGCTCTAACTTGTTTAAGTCTCTCCAGGAAAAGGGTAAGGAATTGAAAAACATCTTTGTTTCCCCAGTGCCTAAGTTTCAAAGGAATTATCCGACTAAAACTTTTTTTGTACTTGACACTCCCGCCCTCCACCTGAAACAAAAAAAAAGGGGGGTAGGATGCCCTAACAGCCTAGGGCATCCCCTGCAACTCCATCTCAGAAACAGCTCTGCCCTGGCAGGCCTGATTCCCTCTGACTGCCCAAACCACATCCCCCACTTTCCTCTTTCCCAGTGCTTTTCTCTGTCTCTGCCAACCTGGGGAAGCATAACTCAAGACTCCTGGATTCTTTCTGTCATTCAAAAAGGGTACTTTCTGGTATGAGATTCCTTCCTTCCTTCACTGGCATCCCTCAGCCAAAATGGGAACAACTTCCTTCCTTTCCAGAGGTACTGCTAGATCTGCTGAGGTAAGGGACCATTCAGGAGTTTCCTCAAGACCAAAACGGAAGAGGCATCTACTTCAGAATGTTCTTAGTGCCCGGAAAAGATGGTCCTTGGAGACCCATTCTGGATCTTTCTCATCTCAACACCTTCCTGAAGGTATGTTAACTCTTCAGACCTTGTTTCCCATTATTCTGCCACAAGCATACATGATTTTCCTGGATTTCAAAGATGCATACCTGCACATTCCTATCCACCCCAGCTGCAGAAAGGTTTTACATTTCTGTGTGGCTTTCTGGCATTTTCCGTTCTCTGCATTGCCCTTTGGCCTCTCTATTGCACCAAAATTTCACAAAATGTCTAGCCATTGTGATTGCCTACTGCAGGCTTCAAGGCATCTATGTTTTCCTTTACCTGGACAATCTCCTGTTCCTGGCAACCTCCCCAGAGATCTTGACACAAAATATCGTCTTTGTCATTTCCCTTCTTCTGCATCTGGGGTTTACCATAAACCACAAAAAATATGTTCTCACCCCCTCTCAGGATCACATCTTCCTGGGTTGCAGGATTCAGAATGATCTCATGAGGGTCTCTCTTAATCCACAGAAGGCCCAGGACCTCACCTCCTTCTTCCAAAACCTTCTGCTTGTGCACCACATTTCAGCCTGAGAGTTCCTCAGGGTTTTGGGCTTCATGGCATCCACCATCCCAATGTTACCACTGGCTAAACTTCACATGAGAAAACTCTAGTGGTTCCTAAAGTCAGTTTGGATGCAGCATTCGCATCCCCTGGAGTTTCCAATTCATCTCATTCCGTGCCTGAAGAAAGAACTCCAGTGGTGGATCCAACAAGTGTCACTCAACCCAGGGATCCCTTTGCACTCTCTGCCATTAGTTCAACAGCTGTTCATAGATGCCTCTGATGTGGGGGAGTGGGGAGGCAGCTTTCCAAAACTTGAAAGCAGTAGGGTTTGGTCCCCCTCTCAACAAAAGGAACACATCAGTGTAAGGGAGATGAGGGCACTGCTGCTAATCATTCAGACCTTTCATCCTTTTTTGGACCTCTAAAGCTGTTCACAGACAATATGATGGTCCGGTGGTTTGTGAACAAGTAGGGGCGACCATATCGTACCTTCTTTGCAGGCTGATACTCCAGGCTTAGGAGCTGGCATTCCAATATCAGCTGACTCTTCAGGCAGTGTACATTCCATCCAGCCAAAATTGTGTGGAGGACACCTTGAGCAGGTCCCTAACACAGTTCCATGAATGGATGCTTCAAAGGGATGTGTTTCTAGACGTTGTCCACCAGTGGGGTATACCTCAAGTAGATCTCTTTGCCTCCCCCATGAACAGACAACTTCCACAATTTTGTGCCATAGTTCCACATCCTATGGTTTGGAAGGTGGGCACTCTCTCATTCTCCTGGAAAAGGATGTTTTTGTTTCCCTTCCAAAAGTCCTGTTCAGAATTCAGAAGGACAACCCAAAAGTCTTGTTGGGGACTCCCTTTTGGCCAAGTCAGCATTGTTTCCCTCTTCTCCTGCATTTAGCCAAGGGCAATCACCACAGATTACCTCACGGGGGGACCTTCTCACACAAGACAAAGGATGTCAGCTATCTCTGCCTTCATCTACCCCCCCCCCCCCCCAGCTAGTAGATTTGAGGCTAAACAATTTTTAAAGGTATTCTTCACATCAGACTTCCCAAAAAAACTATTCCTCCTTCCTTGGATCTTAATTTTGTACTGGAAATGTTGACTTTTCCCCCTTTCGAACCAGCTTCATCAGCTTCCCTTCAACATTGCTTCTTGAAAACTGTACTGCTACTAGCTTTGACTTCAGTTAGATGTGTGTCTGAACTTGTGGACTAACCCTTAATTTATGCCCAAGGTTGTCAATGACCTGTCACTCAACCAATCCATTCATTTGCCTACCTTCTTTTCTTCTTCCCAGAATTTGAGTGAGAAGGTGCTGCACATGCTGGATGTGCATAGACAACTTAGATTTTATTTTGACAAGACTACAGTTATCAGGAAATCAGGCCAGCTTTCTGTTTCCTATCATCCCAGGGCTCTGGGATTGTCTGTTTCCGAGCAGACTGTTTCTACTTGGATTTCTAAGGCTATTTCCTTTGTTATGTGATTCATGGTAAGAGCCTTCCCTCTTCTGTAAAGGCTCACTCCCCTAGGGCTGTAGCTTCATCTGGTGCCTTCTTCAAGAGACTAAATACTAGCTCTATTCTTGAAGTGGCTATACGGACTTCTCTGCATGCCTTCACCAAACATTACAAATTGGATGTCATGTCTAAGTCTAGAGCAGGTTTTGCCAGGGCCATACTCCATGGCTTTCTGGAGAGCTCTACTGCTTCATCTTCCACCCTCTCCTCATAAACTTTTGTACTCTCCCTAATGTAAAAAATGCTGCAACCGATGAATAGAAGGACATAGAATAATTGAGTAAAATCTTACCAGATGTAATGATAGATGTCCTTCTCCTCACTGTTGCAGTATTCCAGTCCCTTCCTCCTTCCCCCTGGCTTTTGTTTTTTACCTTGGATGTTCATACCCTACTTTCCTTAGGCCGGCATTCCTCCTGGGACATGCAGTTCTGAGGAATGTATGCACGTACAACGGTTTTATGGCCAACATATGATGGTAGCCTATGTGCGATGTACCATGCACCTCACAGTAGCAAAAGACTTTTGTATACTAGCCGACGTCAAATGGCCTACAGCGGTGGTATCCCTCATTTAAAGAATACTGCACCAGTGAAAAGAAGGACATCTGTCATTATGGTAAGAATTTAAGCAACTGTTCTTTCCATCTGGATGTGAAAAGAGAGATACTGTACTTTTTTTCGGGAAGTATTCTATCAGAATACACAGTAAAGTACAGTTAACAAGTGACCACAGCCCCATGTAGTGCCTTTCATTCAGACTTTTATTATTTAATTTGTGGAGCCAGAAATTGAGCATTTCAGATGTGTATGGTGATTTTTTTTTAATTTGTTATACCCTTTGAAAATGTCTGCTGACATTTTAGCAGCTTCTTTTCTTAAGCTTCCAGGTATATACATCAACAAGGATGTTCTAACTACCATGGCACTGTTTGCTTCATACAGATACTTCTGTTTACTTCCCAAGCTTTGAGACTTGCTTTCATTATAGTTTTACATTGTTAAGCTACTTGGATATCTGTTATTGCCTAAATCTGCTAACTTTTTTTTTTAATTTGCCTTTCCTGTCAGTATTAAGGCACGCCAGTTCAACAAACTACACAATCGCATTGTAAAGCTAGAAGGCTCTTCCAGTGAAGATGAAGAAGCAAACACATTAAAACCACTTAGCCTGCTGCTTGCTGAGAAGTCCCTCTTCTTTCTGTAACAGCTGAAGAAAAGAAAAATCTGTTTTTTTTTTTTTTTTCTGCCACATTGAGTTGTTTTATAACAGTTTATTTCTGTGTCCTTCTTATAATTATGTTATTTCTGTAGTGTTCCTCAGCAGAAATGTATCTTTTAAAAAAAAGCATTGTGAATTAGGGTTCTAAATATAGTTTTGAAATTAAAAGATCCTGGCAAACATTCAGTTTATTATAACAGGCTGTTCATAAGCTTTGGAAAGTCCCTTTTTTAGGTGCTTTTTGCCCCCATGCCTGCAGACCATCAAAACCTCCCCCATCAGAATGTGTTCATTTGTTCCCCCTTCCTAGGAGATTTCCCAAGTATAGTATGGAGGCAAGAGCAATTCTCAGGGCCCCTCATACAGGCTGCCATGAGAGTTGCATATGCCCTTTGCTAGCATCCCAGCAGATGGGGGTACATTTGTCTGACCTAACCCTGACTCTTGGATGGGGGAAGAGCTGTATGCATCACCGGGGGGAACAGCTCCTTCCCCATTGAGTGCACTTTCCTGTGTACTTGCTAACGAATGCCATCATTAACATCAGAGCTTGCTAGAAGAGTCTTGGTTTTGAGTGTCTTTGTGAGTAGTTCTGAGAAAATGTACAGTTCTTTAAATAAGTGCACTTTTAAACATGTGAAAGTGTTTCTGATTTTATACAGAAGCTTGTAATTGTGAATGTACAGCTATATTTGCTGGTAAAACTACAGTATTGAGCAAAGTAATGTGTTATTATTGACTTTTATTCCTTTTTATAAGGGACATTTCCTTTGGAAGTGAGGTTACAGTTTCACTGGCATAATATTTATTAATAGTAGCAATAACATGTCTGTATTTTTAAGCGAGTTTCATTGTTTAGTTAGATGTAAGAAGTAGATATATGTGCTTTGAGGCACTGTCAGAATTCTGCCAGAGACTTAATGCTGCTTTTTAAGTGTTGTATGATGTTATGTTTTATAATTCATTTGGGTTCTTTTTCTTTGCCTTATTTCTTGATGTTAAGCCTGTTTTACTTGGCAGTACTCATTTTACTTCACTGGGCCATCTACAGTGGGTTAGATATGAGTTCATTCTTTCTATCTGAAAGTGTTAGCTCATAACATTGCACTCTTTAGTGCAAAACGAGTGCATGTTTTTTTTTTTTTTTTTTTTTTGACTAAGTCGGAAAAGCCTTTTGCCAAGTCTAATGGCCACACATTCATCTGGGATTCACAGTTCTTTCAGTCTACTCATTTGTTTCATATCATGTCTTAAAACAGTTTTCTTGGAAAGTTCCTACATTTAGTACCTAAAAAACTTCCTAGGTGTACCTGTGAACACCAGATCACAATTCAGGAACTTAACAGTTTTTTCAGTGTTAAATTGGAGGACAGTATTGATGGCTGTCAATTATACCACTACTTCATCCCAGTGACTTGATGGCATGAAAGATACAGAAGCATGATGCAGTGATTAACTGTGTCTTACTCAGAAACTTCCTTGAGTGTTCTTCCAGACACACATGCAGGAGAGGGACCGTGAGCATAGATTTGTACCAAAACCTGTCGTCTTTTCAAAGTGCTCAGCAGCCAGTGGCTTACAGTCCTTCAGCCTTGAAGTTGTTGGCCTCTTGCAAAAAATCATTGTCAGCATTTGAGGAATGTGAGGTGAGTTAGGGAGACAGTCTCAGTTTATCTGCTTGAGAAAAAGACATACATGGAACTGCTCCCTCACATAAGTCAATGTAGCAAGCCTGTGCCCCAAGCTTAAGTCACCCTGCATGTGTTTCTGGTTAGGAACTCAGGAGAGTCTGTTGTTTCATGGATGGCAGTTTAATCAAAATCACTTTCAGTATGACATTTAAATTGAAGGAGAGTTTTAGCGACTGTAGCTTTATTTATTGTTCATTGTAAAAAATGTTGTTTGATTTATTTTTGTGTGTCTTTGTCATATTATAAATTTGGTTGTATATTTTGGTAGGGCTGTATAGGTGTATTTTTATCTTGTTGAATTGCATTTACAGTTTGATTTTTCTGTACTCCACAGTGCAGTGCTACAGGCAGGGGGTGGGATGAAATGGTCTTTTACCTTTCTCATAAGTGGAATTGTGGGGTTGCTGGCGTGGCTTCCCAGCCTTCAAAAATGTTGTTTTTAGTTGTTTTATATAGCTTTTGTTTAAAGTGTACTTTCACATAGATGTGTTTAGCTTTCATTATAATGTTTCTGTATGGAGGTGTTCATTGATTTAGGCTTCATTGCAGTGAAACAAATCCAAATCTCAGACCTGGGGGATTGATTCCCTTTGTTTGCCCCACTCAACTGTTTAGTTGCTAATCAGTGAGGATTAAAGCAGTTCCCAGCGATCGTCAGCTCATCCCCCACGTAGTCATGAGCACTTTTCCATCCCCATCTTCATGCTGGTCTCTGCAGATCTCTTCAGCTTTAGTATATGGTGGAAGACTAATGAGTTGGGTGAGTGAAAGCATGCTTCAGAAAGTAAGCATAATGTCATTGATCTCTGTCATGTTGTCTGTCTCTTTCTCAGGTCAGCCCTGTTAAAACAGTCATAATTACCCCTTTTTCACATGTGGGAAGGGCACAAAAGTTTAACCACATATGCTAGCCAAATGAGGCCTTCTCCTTTTTTATTTTAGGTTTTATTTTCAGCATTTGTTAACCGGAGAAGCACAGACATCTCATTTCAAGGGCATGCAGGGAGCACTGTCTGATTAAGCGACTAGGTCAGAGTGTTACATTTTACAGGCTGTAATAGAGGGCATTGAATTCAGGACTAAATGAAGAAGCTAATCCACATGTCAGAATATTAACCCATTAAATTTTCTTCTCTCTCTGATTCCAAGGGACAAGTGGTACCAGTGCTGCAGATGGACAAGGTTATCAGTATGTTTTTTTGTTCCAGTTCCCTGCTAAAAGACTGTCCTTCAGAGAAGCCCATAGGCTGTCATCCCATGTAAAGTAACACTAGATTTCATGTTTTGTTTTCCTGCATCGAAGAAGGCAGACTTTTCATACTGACCTCCAAAGTATGTTCTTTATTAGTTTTAAAAACCCAGCACTTGGCTATTCTTCTCACGAAGACAGAATCAAAGGCCTAAAGATTTGGCTAAAGAATTTATTCTTCTGCCACTTTGAGTCTGCTCATTCTTTATTTCTTGTGCCATTTGTCTTATTTCCAGGTGTATTTAGTTGAATAAGCCTTGGGAAAATATATCTGTATTTCCTGAATTAGAGTAACAGGAGTGTGCAGTCAATACCATTAATACTGTAGCTTTGGTAGAGGTATGCGGTTCTCTTACTCAGTGCTCCTTTCATTGAATCTTGTATAATAAAGCCATGTGGATGAAATGGCTGACTAATTAGTACTTTTTGAATTTGGGGATTGAGGCCCCCGTACCCCAAATCTAGGAGGCTGTACCACTTTACCCCTGTGAATAATATTAAAAACAATTGCTAAACTTTGGGTGAAATTAAATTTGTGTGAGTTAGGAAAGCTTCATCAAAAAGGGTAGTAAGCAAGTGCACATTTTACTCAGTACGGCATATCATGGCTAGTTATACCATTGACAGTAGTGACGGCGGCGAGGACTGTGGTCGTTAGTACATACTTCTGTAAGGCAGCATGGTTGTGGCTTTTTTTTTTTTTTTTCCATTTCAAGAGGAACTCTATCAAGCTATCGTGGAAACCAGTTTCAGAGGTGAGATACTTCTTGGTGAGCCATCTTGTGACATCACTGACCACCAGATATATATATATATGTATATATATATATATATATATATATATATATATATATATATATATATATATATATATATAGTGTGTGTGTGTGTGTGTGTGTGTGTGGATATGGGTAGATATATACATACAGTTAAAACTCATTTGTATTTAAAAATGTGCACACTGATTGGACAGAGCAATCAGTGAACCCATCGTAAATTGAGCATTACCAGCTGATAACGTTTTTCTGTGCAAATGACTCTTAAGTGGACAATCTACACAGTTTAAGAAGTAATAACCCATACTCATATCTGCCCTAAGACTGCTTCCTAAGAGTGGAATAATGCAGAAACGTTTAAAAAAAAATCTCACTGGTCGGAATGCAGTACTATACAGATGTCAGCATGTACATGTTCAACATGTGTACACTATGTGCAGGGATGCCAGATTTCCTACCAGACAGGTATGGACCAAAAAACAAACAAAAAAAAAGGTCCTTCATGCTAAGTGAAGACCAAGAAAAAAAAACTGCACAGCAGACCCTCTTCTGTTCATTGCAGAATACCAGGCAGTTCTGCATTAAACAGACGTAGCTCCATTTTGCGATTTTTATTTTTTTGATTGGCTCATATACCGGCATACGGGCCAGTCAAAAAAAAAACAAAGCGGAGGCTGTTTCACCAGGATTTTAACCAGCAGTGCTAGACTCAGGATCTGGCTGCTGATCCCAAGACAGTCTCACTCAAATAGGGACATCTGGCAACCCTGACTATGTGCTTTAAACATCACCTACAGTGGAGAAACTTCAGAGAAGCATTAAGGTTCATTTATACACTTACATTATTTAGAAAAGTTAAGAAAAATATTAAATAATGTCATTATATAATAGCAGTAATTCTGTTGGTAATGTTGGACTTTCCTATGGCTGACTTTGAACACTCGGGCTTCAGCTTTGTGATCATATCGCACCAGCTATGGATAAATCCTCCATTACCCATAGCCAAACTTGAGTTATTGTTAAAATGTAAATGGCATATGCTTTTCTTTCTGAATCAAAGTCTCCTGAGTGAGTCTGTGGCCATTTACCCCGTCTATATTGTTAACTGTTCCTTAGCCCAGTCTAGTGGCAAGGCTGTTCTCCATGTTTTCTCCATTACAGGTGGGTTTTGGTACTTTATGCACTTAACTGGTTGCTGTGGGTGAGCACACATGCCTCCTTGAAAACGCCCATGTATAATACTGTCATGAAATGCACTTGCAGTGCTTTCTGTCAGTGCGCGAGGACTGTTTTGAAGTACCTAGCCCTAAATCCTGTCCCCTGGTTTGAAAATCAGGCTTATGACCATTTGATAAGGATGGCCTTATGGCATGTTAAAACCCAGGGATATAGTGATGCTGGCATTTTCACTGAACAACCTGATTAATGTATTGTCAGCAATTCTTTCAGGTTTTTCTATATTTGAGCATTAGATGATATGTTTAATATGGGTGGAGATTTATTTTTATCCTTTATTTATTAAAAACATTTTTCTAAAATTGATACCATGTATACATTTATTAGCACTGCAATTGAGACCGATATGATACAGTAAGATTCACAAAATAGCAATATACACAAGATCAAAGAAGGCAAGCAGTGTTGGCACTGCTGTTTAATAAATAGTATGCAGCGGTTAGCGTTGCTGCCTCACAGCAAGAGGTTCTCCGGTTCAGTCCTTGGCTAGGGTGCCTTCTGTGCGGAGAGTGCATGTCCTCCTTGTGGTTGCGTGGGTTTCCTCCGGGTGCTCCGGTTTCCTCCCACATCCCAGAGACGTGCTGTAGGTGGATTGGACACTCTAAATTGGTCCTAGGTGTGAGTGTGTGCATGTGTATGCCCTCTGTGGAAGGTTGGGCGCCGGGCTGGCAACTCGACACCGTAAAACTCCACTGTCAATCATGAGCGGACAGGTGATCCGCTGTGGTGACCCCTAACCAGGAAAAGCCGAAAGAAGATATAAACATGTGTTTATAAACACAACACAATTTAACAGAATGTAGCTGTCTCTTCTTGGCATTACAGATGCATATTATAGTATAATGAGCAGCACTGTGGACTCTGGAGTGTATTTACACTGACATCATACACCACTGTCGCATCTCTTTTGTCATCATCAAATACCATACTGAGAGATTATTTTAGGGTGCAGCACTTCAAAGTTACCTGCCGTTTTCATTTATTTCCCTTTTCTGCTTTTTTCTGCTGCTGCTTTTTGCCTGGTAGCTAACAATCTACATATTTTCCATGGTCATGCATGAATTTACTATCCAGTGCAGGTACCATGTAGTAAATGTCTTCTGAAATTGCAATTTAAGGAAGAAAACCCCCAAAGAGCAGCCATTCTGAACATCTGTACTGTTCCCTTCCTTGAAACCCAGGCCATCTGTTAGTGGCATCAGGACAGGACACTGTGCTTTAAAAATTAAAAAAAAAATAATGCCTGTGGCTAGAGTGAAAGAAAATCTAATGCTAGAATATTTAGATGCATATCTGTTTTAGAAGTTTGTCTTTTAAAATTACAACTGATTGCAGTATCTGACAAGCCATGCATTACCAACACTGTTGTGTGTCACAGTTATTCTAGAATATTAGCCATTTAGTCTATAGCTAATGGCATGCTGTATGCTTGATATGGTGGGGATTTTAGTTTTATCACTTCTTGCATGTGCAGTGTGCAGTAGTTTTACCCTTGCTGTTTTAACCTGAACAACAATATTATTATTTTTTGATGTTGAAAAGTGTTAAAATGTAAGCTGATCTGTATGTGACAGCTTTAACAGTTGTCTTGAGAAGTGCCTTCAGCTGCTGCATTTTAATGTAATTAACTTTGATATATTTCAGTAAAGCATGGCACAGATTGGAATTACAAGGATACTTCCATTGGTGGTCTTAAACAGTCAGTTTTTGAAAAATAAAATGACAACATTTAAAAGATGTTCTTCTTTTAAACAGTTTAGAAATTATTTGTTTGTAAAACCATGTGAAGTCTTTTTTTTTTCTAGCCCTTTTTAACAGTGCCACAAACAGTAAAAAGATGTTAGAAGTAAAGAAATTGCTGCATTGAAAGGATGTTGACTGCTGTAAAATATCTTGTCCAAGATTTTACTGGGCAGTGTAATAAATCTGAAGTATGTTTGTTGCTATGTTTAACTTTCCATTTGTTTGATGTTTTGTTATATGAGGTTGTTAGTTTCCTGAAACTGCACCTGTTGCTTATATAAAGGTGCATTAGTTTTCTTTGTCTTTTGTGCAGCCTAATTGATAATATAACATTGTATAAAACTGAATGTAAGCATTTGAAATGTTGAACTTGACTATATTTAAATTATTATATTTAGAAACAGTTTATGTTCGTAAGAAAATTACAAAGACATTCATAACCAAACTTGCCACTCCCCATTTAAGATGTGTAAGTGCTGTGTGTGTTTCCCAGATTCCCCAACATAACACTATGTTTACGTTTTAGTGGGAGCACTGTGTCAAGCAGTTTAGTTCATGTGTAACATATGTACTCTTTCCTTCCTGACATGTGACCATATCTTGGTAGTGCCTCTTCACCCTCCTGTACTTTCTTCACTTACATTTCCCCCCGCTTTAGTTGGTTGAACCTTTGCTCTGTTCTTCACACCTCCTTTGTAAAAACATTTTACAGAACTTTGCAGCAGAATGTCTCACTATACAATAAGCTGCTTTGAGGCCAATAAACTGTTTATCAAAACTACCTTCCATGTCATTGTAACTGTCTTGAGTAAATGTAGAATTATGAAATATGGTGCAGAGTGTAGTCTGTTAATGTAGTCCAGATGTGCTTTTGCAGGAAAGAGAGAAATAGTCAAATAAGTTCTTTAGAAGAAAGCTTGTTTCCTCTAATTTCAGAAATGTAATAGTGGATGCTGGAATGCAGTTACGTGAAGTAGGTATTATCATTAAAAGTATGCGTTTTGTATTTACGATCCATTATTAAAATTTATTTTGAAAAAATGTAACCTGTAACAGTTAAATGATAGGACAAACAATGGGCTGCTTTGTACATTTATGTTAATAGTTTTGAGTGATAGTGCTACAGTAATATAAAATAATGTTTATGTTTTATTTATTCTTTCAAGTAGAACTTTGTGGCCCTAAAATTTTTAATACATACGTGGAAATATTGGAACTTTCGCGTGTACACATTTTTTTCAGTTTTGATTGTTGGTTAATAATGAGTCATCAGCTAAAAAATGAAAAATGTATTTCAAAGATTTGCAGAATATATAGGGTTTAAGATGATAAAATAATCCACTTTAATCTTGAACTGTTAGTGTGACACTATTGCTGATAGAATAATTTTCTCAAAATATTGTTGTTTTAGACCAGTTTGCTCTCACAGCTGTGTTTTTTCTTCATACACACTAAAGCTTTCACCCAGCAAGCACACTGTCAGAAACACAGTTAAGGCTAATAGAATTGGCTTAAAAGGGAGAAACTGCACTGATTGTATTGATTGCATAAACATTTAGACAAACGTTATAGGAGAAGTGTGTGGATTGTTTTAGGAACAGACACAGACCTGACTGATTCTTAACTTTCACCATCCCTTAGAGATGTAGTTCTCAAAGAATACATTTTGGTAGTCTGAGGCAATCAGATTCAGTTCTTTGTAGATCAGAAAAATGTTGATGCATTGACTAGAAGTCACAAGATAGTCATCTATGATCTTTGAAGTCTAGCACTGGTTCCAGAGACAACACTTGCCTACCTTGCTGTCGGATAAGAAGTCCAAAGCTTTGGACAGAGTGAGCAGCTAAAGTTCTGTTTGGACAGACTAGACCTCAGGGTCCTCTTCTGTTTGTTTTACCTGCCCCAGTCCTAGCCCTTCTTTATAGTCAGGTTGTGAAATAGGGTGTCTTTAGAAATGTCTCTTTGTTAGACCAGTTTAATTTTGACTGCAGTGATGCTGTGGCTAGAGCAGCAGCATCATATGATGGTTTTCATTCTTTAAGGATAAACTGAAACAGATTATTCTTGATTACTTTTCCTGGGATAACATAATCTCTGAGCATTCTTTACAAGACCAAATCTCAATTTTTTTTTTTTTTTTTTTTTTTTTTTTTTATGATGCCTCTGCCATATTGTTGCTAGGTTATCCCACACCTGTGCAAGAAGAATCCCCCTGATAAGATATGACATGTAGACAAACTTCAGATGGCCCTACAACCCCCTCCCCCAGCTCCCCTTTCAAAGTTTCCCTGTAGGCAGACTTCACATAGGACACCACTAAATTTGTAACTGCCCTTCAGGATAGCACATGTAGGCTGGTTCTAAAAAATTGCCCTAACCTGTAAGACTGTGACATGTGGCAGATTTGCTCCTCTGCATTTTGCTTAAAAGTAGAATAGTCATGATTCTCTTGAAACAAACCCAGACCCTGCTGTTCAAAGCAGCTGTGTAGCCTGTATTTCCTTCATGTAGAGGAAGGGGGACATATTTCTCCATATTCCTTGTTCTGAAAGAGATGGGAGGCCACTGTCCCATTTTCATCATCATCAGCTTCAAAAAGCAGCTATAGCACAGCAGAATCTCAGTTGTGTTTCCATCGGGGGGTACCTGGAAGGTGTTGCTGATCATAGAGGGTGCTCTTTCACACACCAGTATCTGGATTTGTCATGATAGCTTCCTTTTGTTCTTTCTGTTTGGGTTCCACTTTCATTAAAAGTATTGCTCTTTGGTCCCTCTCTAGCTCTCAGAATATTTACCAGAATCCTTTCTGTGGTGGTGGAGGTATTATAGAGAAGCTGTTTCTGCAAAAGGGTTGTGTTCTTCATAGCTGAGATGGATACTCTTCAGTATTTGTCATGTCTGCTTGCAGGGATGGACCCGTAATGCAGGCTCTGTTAATCACCCTCAATTTGAAGAATTTCTTTTTTCAGTTTATTAGATTGTCTTTAGGGCAGAATTGGGTACACTGTTCAATATATGCCATTCCTGCCATCAGAGATGGCCTAGTCATTCAAAACCCTGGCATCCTGTCTCAGCATAACTCCATGTATCTTCTGGTAATATCCTACCTCAGTCACTAGTCTCTGTAGTGAAGTACAATCCCCACAAGTCTTGATATAGGATTACCTTTCCTTCAGCCAATTTTGTCTGAGGTGGATTGGACACTCTAAATTGGCCCTAGGTGTGAGTGCGTGTGTGTGTGTGCCTTCCGTGGAAGGTTGGGCGTCGGGCTGGCAACTTGACACCATAAAACTCCACTTCCAATCATGATTGGACAGGTGATCTGCTGTGGTGACCACTAACCGGGAAAAGCTGAAAGAAGAACACTGTTATAACATAATTCACTGGTGGGTTTGAAGGCCTTGATGCAGGGCAAGTATAATTTCCAGGAAAATTTTGTGGAAAGGGTTACAGATATAACCTTCTTGAGCTGTTAAAAATGTTTCTTGCCTTGTACGCTGTGTAAAGGGGTTTCAGAGTAGAGTCTGTCCTGCTCCATTCTTCCTGGAGTGGTACATGAGCAAGGATAGGATAGTGATACATTTCTACCTCTGATGCATAGACATGATGAGGCTTGGCATTTGGTATACAGCAGGATATCTCCTTCACAGTCATTCACATCATGAGGATGTGCTGCTAGAATCCCTTAGCTGCAGTTTTAGTCCTCTCCTGAAACTGAAAGTAAGGGAGAACCAGGGTCTTCTGGGAGTAGGATACTCTGGGGGATGAGCCCTTTGCCATCCAAAGGATTACAGTTCTCCTGCATTTCTGCTTAATTCAGCAGGGCATAGAGGAGTTGGCATTAACATGTTCTCTTTCTTCATTGATAGAGAATATTATAACTTTTCATCTGAAGTAGTTACTTCATTTGTTCTGCAACCTGTGGGTCTCGGATCCGACCGGCAGCTTTCCAAGCTTCAAGATCCGAGCTCCTCCCCTCTACCCACAATCCCCTGTCACCACCACACTACCTCAGATCGTTTTTGCCGCGGCTTGAATCACAAGCATCTTGAGAAGAGCTCCTGAGCTTAGTAGCAGGGAAGTGAATTTTTTTCTTGAAATTTTCTTAAAACTTTGACAAGTTAAAAAGAAGAGTGTTGAGAGTGTTTCTCTGCCTTTTTTTATTTTTGGGATTGCGTTTTTTGTTCAGTTAACCCTCCCCTAGGTGTTTGGGCGTGTGTGTGTGTCAGGAAAATGGCCGAAGGCCATAAGGCTATTTTTTCAAAGTGCACTGGGTGTGGCCATAAGCTTTCCCCAGCTGATGGCCACACTCAGTGCGATATATGCCTGGGGTTGCCCATTTGTCTTCAGACTGCCAGGTTTGCGCAGCCTTCAACCCCCGGGCTGTGAGGGACAGGAGGAACAGGCTTATTCTGGTGGGATTGCTTCCCCCGAAGGAGGCCTCTTCCTCCTCTCCCTCCAAGGTGCAGGCTGCCCAGGTAGCTTCGGCACCCCTGATTCCCTCGACTCAGGCTGGGACTCAACCTCCCACTACTGCCTTGAGTACGAGAGAAGTTCAGTCTTCTCCTTCTAGGGAAAAGCACAGGGAGAAGCACAGACACAAGAGGCGAGCCGAGCCTCATCCCTCGACTCCACCTTCAAAGACTGTTAATCGCCTCCGAGGGTGTCCGGACCTTCTCCTTCTCGGCTCCGATCTCCTTCCTTCTCACCGGAGCCAGAGGAGGAGCTCCTATCACCCTCGAGGTCGTTGAGGCGGCCTTCCAGGCCCGCCTCTACGACCTCTAGATCTACTAGGTCTCTCTCCGACGCCGATATGGACAGGATGATGCGTCGGTTTCTGCAGACCCAAATGCAGATGGGGGTGCTCCTGCCCCCCCCCCACAGGGGGGGAGTGCAGCTTCAATATTTGCCCTGATTTCTCCTTCTTAAACCCGGATCCGTGTTTTGGAGTCTTCGGATCCAGGCCCTTTCGGAGCCGGGGTTTTGTCGGCACCGGTGGCCCAAGCCTTCTCGACGCCGACCATACCCTCGAGTATCTCGGATCCGAGCTCTCGGGGCCATGGGCCGGGCGTCGGATCCGTGGGAGCGGGTGCATCTTCGGCGCCTCCTATGTCAGAGAGCACCTCCCTTTCGGATCCGATGGCTTCAGCTTCGACCCCGATCCCTATCTCGGAGCCGAGAAGACTGCTCTCGGGGCCGGAAGAGAGTAGTTCTCCCTCGGCGTTCGAGGTAGTGGAGAGGGTACTGTCGAGGTCTTCCAGGTCCCCGACTCGGGCTTTGGATCCTTCCGCTCCCTCACTGCATATGGGTCTACCTTCCATCATCCTTCCATCGGGACAGCCTGCTCAGACCCTCCAGTTGGTTCCCCCGGAGGAACAAGAGGCCGTTGACGAGCCCTCTTCTGATAGTCCCACAGAGGAGGTGCCTCGTAAACGGATGTGTAAAAGGAGGCACATGGACTCTCCCGAGTCCATCATCACAGATAAAAAGGGAAGGTTCCCCAAGGTCACCCCCCGAGGATGTCTCCTTTGGAGACATCATGGAAATGTTGCGTATTGGGGGGGGGCTGCCCAAAAACCTTTCTCGGATGAGTCCGTATTTCTGGAAGCGTTTGAAGCGGGCCCATCTACCTCCTGGGTGTCCCCACCGGCAGATCCCCTGGTAGATCTCCTGACTACCAGGGCTTGGCAGGATCCCGACACCGTGGAGCCTATCCCACGCCGGCCGGATAAAATCCTTAGCCCCCCTTCAGATAGGCAGGCTTGGGCCAAGGGGTTTCCAGTTGATGCCATGTTGGTGGCTGCTGCCACTAAGAGAGAACTCTCCCAGGAGAGCTCCACGGTCCACCCGCCGGACAAGGAGTCCCGGGCGCTGGACCGTATAGGGAAGCGGACCTTTGCTTCAGCAACCTTCTCTGTGAGGGCGCTAAATTATATGGCGCATGTCATCAGGCTGCAACGGGATTTGATCAAGGAATACACTGCAGCTCCACCAGAGTCCATGTCGGTTGAGGACAAAACAGTGTTCTCGACTTGTATGGCCACTCTCAAGTCCATTTCAAATACGTCCATGCGGCTACTGTCTTATGCTACGGAGGGAGCCGCAAGGGCCAGCGGGGCAGGTGTTGTCTTGCGACGCCACGCCTGGCTCCGCCTTTGTAATTTCACGGAACCTTTCAAGGCGTCCTTCGCGAACGCACCCTTTGACGGCTCTTCGCTTTTTGGCAAGACCGTACGCGATACACTAGTCCAAAGCGAGAAGGACGGGAAGAAGCTGTCTGCCGTCGGAATCCACTTCTCGAGCCCCCAACGTTCCTTCTCAAGGAATCAGTGGGGGCAAAAGAAGCTGTGGTTCCGCAAGTCTCAGCAATCCTATCCAGCTTCGGACTCCGTGCCCTCCAGAGGCAGAGGGGGGCAGGGTGGACGCCGGCCCAGAGGCAGAGGGGGACCGCGTTACTTCGGGTCTAGGGAGCCTTTCTCTGAGAGACCCGCGTTGCAGCCCTGAGGGCTTACCCGACTGTCCAGCTCTGGAGGCAGTCGGGGGGCGTTTAACGAAGCACCTGTCAATGTGGGAGTCCATCATGAACGATCGATGGGTGCTCCGAATTATATCCAGAGGCTATAAAATCCCCTTCCTATTTCGCCCTCCCTCAGGTGGTCGCCTCCCCAATGTCCCACCCAATCAAAGAGAGGCGGCGACCGTAGAGATTTCAAATTTGTTAGGAAAAAGAGCCATCCAGCGGGTCCCCCCCAGACAAATCCGGATCGGGCTACTACTCAAGGTTCTTTTTAGTGTCAAAAAAGACGGGGGACCTCAGGCCCATTCTAGACTTGTCCGCCCTGAACATGTTTGTTCCCAAAGAAAAGTTTCGGATGGTCACTCTACAATCTGTTCTCCCCTTAATGCAGGAGAACAACTGGATGTGCTCTATAGACCTCAAGGATGCGTACTACCAAATTCTAATGGACAGACGGTCCAGGAGGTTCCTCCGCTTCCGGCTAGGGGCCAGTCATTACCAGTTCAGGGTCCTTCCGTTCGGACTCACCTCAGCCCCCAGGGTGTTCACCAAAGTCATGGCAGTAGTTGCGGCCCACCTGAGGCTTCAGGGCATAATGGTCTTTCCGTACCTAGACGACTGACTCCTCACAGCAACCAACGGGCATCAACTTTGTACCGCGAGGGACTATGTTCTGTCTCTTGCCGACAGCTTGGGCATTTCAGTCAACATACCGAAGTCTTTTCTTCATCCTGTGCAAGCATTAGATTTCATAGGAGCCAGGCTAGATTCCCGAACTTCTCGGGCCTTCTTGACCTCGGACAGGCTGTCCAGCCTCTCACTCCAAGTTTTGGCTCTTCTTCGCACCAAAGCCCTGCCGGCGGAGTTACTCCTGAGAGCACTAGGCTCGATGGCAGCGGCTATCGGCCTCTCTCTCCATGCTCGCCTAAGGATGTGTATATTACAGTGGACACTCCAAATTCAGTGGTCACTGTTACTCCACCCATTGAACACTCCCATCCCCCTGAGCAGGGTTTGCAGGGAATCCCTCCTTTGGTGGCTTCACTCCCCAGAACTCAGGCAAGGGAGACCCTTTGTGATTCCCCCTCCCCAGGCCACGTTAACCACGGATGCTTCTCGCCTAGGGTGGGGGGGCATTGTTTGGGCAGAAACGTCCAAGGTATGTGGACCTTGTCGGTGACCGCCTTGCTCATAAATGTTCTGGAGATGAGGGCGGTGCTTCTAGCGTTGCAGGCTCTCCAAGACCTTCTAACTCTAAGAACGATTGCAATACAGACAGACAATATGTCAGTGGTCTGGTATATAAACAAACAAGGGGGAACCAGATCCTACCCTCTTTGTCGAGAAGCCATGAGAGTTTGGGAATGGGCGATATCCACCAACCGCTTTCTGATAGCAATGCACATTCTGGAACGATCCACCATTCTGGCGGACAAATTGAGTCGAGTAATTCTCAGTCCTTACGAGTGGTCTCTCAATCCGAAAGTTGCGAAGGAAATTTTCCACAAGTGGGGTTGGCCTCGCTGTGATCTTTTTGCTACCCCCAAAACACAAAATGCAGCGAGTTCTTCGCAATTCTTCCCCCAGAAGGGGAGAGTCCCAGAGACGCTCTGATTCATGCTTGGCCTCCCAGTCTACTATATGCTTACCCCCCCCCCCGCTTCCGCTCATGGCAAAGTTTATTCAGAAAGCCACACGGTTGGGGAGCAAAATTATCCTCATAGCCCCATTCTGGCCTCGTCAAATCTGGTTTCCATACCTGCGGTCTCACAGTCTCTCCTCCCCTTTAATCCTGGATCCCATTCCAGATCTGATATCGCACCCAACGGGGTGCCCAACACCGAACCTGGTAAACCTCAAGCTTGCGGCTTGGTTGATCCAGTTCCACTAATGGCAAGGACTCCCAGTATCTCATCACCAGTGAAAACTATTCTGGTAGCGGCTCATAAACCGTCCACCAGGAAAATCTATAATAGCAAGTGGAAATGATTTTCTATCTGGGCTAACAGCCAGGGTCTCAACCCTTTTACTATGCCGATTCCTACAGTCTTGGATTTTTTGTCCATGATATTTGAACAAGGGGTCAGTGCATCAACGGTAAAAGTACAGTTGGCAGCAGTATCCCATTTTCATGTGGGAGACGGATTAGGATCTCTAGCGTCTACAAAATTGTGTAAGACGTTCTTGCATGGCGTTTTCCTTCTCAAGCCACCGGTGAAATCCGTGACTTCCCCCTTGGGACTTAACCTTTGTTCTGCAAGCCTTAACGAAACCTCCTTTTGAGCCCGCAGCTTCTGTACCTCTTAAATTTCTGTCCTGGAAAACAGCATTCTTGGTAGCCATAACCTCTTCCAAAAGGGTTTCAGAGCTCCAAGCTTTGTGCATGAAACCTCCCTATCTTATTTTTCACAATGACAGAGTGTCTCTCAGGACTAACCCGTCTTTTTTACCAAAAGTGGCATCTGTGGCAAATATCAATCAGACTATCAATCTGCCAGTGTTTTTCAAAAATGTTCACAATAAGGGAGAATACATGTTGCATACACTAGATGTACATAGACAGTTGCGTTTTTACCTGCACAGGACAAAAGACGTTCGTAAGGCTGATCAACTGTTTGTATCATTTGCTCCTTCATCCATGGGAAAACCTATATCCAAAGTGACACTGGCTAATTGGATTTGTCAATGTATTTCTCAGGGTTATAAGGCATCGGGCAAAACAACCCCATTTAAAATTTGTGCACATTCCACATGGTCCATCGCAACTTCTGCAGCCTTTTGGTCCAGGATGCCGTTGGACGACATATGTTCAGCAGCCACTTGGTCTTCTGCTCATATTTTTATTTCTCATTATAAGCTGGACATGATATCTAGAAGCAGGGCGTCCTTTGGCTCCGCGGTGCTTCGGTATATCCTTCCATAGACCACCCAGGTTTCTTTGTTTAGGTAGCTGGGGACTCTGTCCCACAGGTTGCAGAACAAATGAAGTAACTACTTCAGATTTAGAAGTTATGTACTCACCATAACGTTCCATCTGAGTAGGTACTTCATTTGTCTGCAACCATCCCCCCTGCCATCCCCCTAACCTGTATCGGGTTTCTAGGATCTTTTATGATTCTTGAGAATATCTGAACCTGTTTATTACAGGTTTTTCAGGTGATACAGCAAAACCGATCTGAGGTAGTGTGGTGGTGACAGGGGATTGTGGGTAGAGGGGAGGAGCTAGGAGCTCGGATCTTGAAGCTTGGAAAGCTGCCGGTCGGATCCGAGGTTGGATCCGAGACCCACAGGTTGCAGACAAATGAAGTACCTACTCAGATGGAATGTTATGGTGAGTACATAGCTTCTAATTCTGATTCTGTGCCTACTAGTAGAAAGGTCATAACTCATACCCTTTGCTTGTTTTTACCTTAAAAATGGAGTAGTTTCAGTTATTGATGCATGGTATTCTAGATCCCCGTCACAGTAAATGCCAAGGAATTTCCTTTCTGTTTGGCTGACATCAAGTTCCACCTCTGGACATGACAGCTTGCATAGATCCTGTAGTCTGACTAGATCTTCCAACAGAGATCTTGACAGTGACAAGCTGCCAAATGCCCTTCCTTTTCTCCAGCTTACTCTGTTGAATTCATGGATTCCTTTGTATTGGAGAGACATAATTCTGCTTTTTTTTAATCTTGTTTAGTAGGTTTGCAGGTGACTCTGACCTGCCCTAAACCTGTTTGATTTGGTAAATTATAACCTTGTAGAAAGCAGAACTGTGACCTAGCTGCAGCTTGTCAAGCCCTTACCTTTTTTTTCCATGGAAATTGAACTTCATGTTGATAGGCTTGCCCATTCCTCCATTCTAAACTGCTGAGTTGGTAAACTTGCGGTTAATCTTCTGGAAGGTGCTTTTCTTGATGGACATCACAAACATCAGGCCATGCTTTACAAGAAATTCTGTCTAATCTTTCACAAAGATTGGACATTCTTTAGGACTAACCCACCTTTTCTCCAGAAAGTTGTTAAAGAACTGTCCATAAATCAGTTCAGTCATCATTGCCCGTTTTCTCCAGGTCCTGAATCCTGTGAAGAAAGATCCCTGCATATCCTTCATGTGCACTATCAGCTCATGTTCTGTCTGAGAAGGGTGTATGGTTCAGTAAGACTGATTCATTAAGCAGCCCATTTGTCCATGTGACAAGTGTTGCTTAAATGGATTGTATTCTAAAATAATTTTTTTCCCTTCAAGTAGCTAAACTCCACTTGGCTAAAAGGTGTCAAAGGACACTCCTTCATGGGTGGATATCCTGCTAGTGCTTGTTTCAAGAATGCATCCATTGTAAACACCTGTGATGTGGCCAAATGGATGTTACTTCATACTTTCACAACTTCTGCTGCATATACAGTGACTCCAGGAGCCAAACATCCACTTGAGTGTTTTCTTTTTAGACATTTCCTTAGTTCTTATTTCATGAGGAAGCCTTGTGCTGCTTGGGGTTCTACTCAGAAGTTACCTACTGCAAAGGGCCATATGTGAACATGCATCATTACACAGGACCATTGGTGCAGAGACAGGGTTTCATCTGCTTCACTGGAGACTCATGCTTAACAATTCAAGTGCCAAAGAATCTCAGTCTGGAAAAATGAGTGGTTGATGGCCTTCCTGTTTTGTTCAGGGAAAGACTTTGTGGAGATTTCTCTTCAGAAATTAGACTTAGAGGTGCCTAGAAATGGGCCCATGACACATATGCAATTTGAGATTCAGGAATATGAATCCTGTGAAGGTGGAGAAAGAGGAAGTACATATGGTTACATTCGTCTCGGCTTCATTTTATGTCACTTGCAGGCTTCTTCAAATGTAAAAAGAGGGAGGACAATTACAAAAAAGAAAGACTCACCATATAAGATGATATGCAAAAACACCCTATATAATTGTTAGTTTTCCTCAAAGTAGACACCCCCTCCCCCCGCCTAGCCAGCTTTTCCACCTGTTGTGGAGGATTTGTGTAAGTTGTTCACGAATATAGTTTTGTATTCTTGTTTATGCTGGCCTTTCATGTATGTTCAGTCATTTTCATGGGGTCATATTGGACAGTGTAAGGGTTTAACACATCTTCCTAGCCTGCTGCATGATGTCCTGACATGGACAAGTTGGAGGTGAATGTGAGCAAAGCCAGAGGTCGCAAAAATTTTGTGTTGAGATGAGGATTTCATAAGAGAAAATTTCTACCGTTAGTGTGGCAGAAGGACGTCTTGCTAGTTAAATGATATGTTGAGTACTCACACTTCTAGAATATCTGTTAAGTTTCTTTCATTGACAAGACTGAGATTAGCTTTGTGTTTTGGAGTCTTCAACAGTTTGAGAAAAGCATGTGCTTCATTCAAGATAGTTTGTATAACACCAGGTTTTCACTATTTTATTTCATCTCTGCCCATTCCTGCACTTTGTCTGACTTTAGCAGCATTCCTGCCACAAAGCATTTTTCCAGAATGTAAATGAGGGGTAAGTACAGGTATCAAAACTGGAGAGGTTTCACTCTGCTAAGATTCTTTATTGTTTGCAATTACGTGCATGTTTGTGTTTGCATGCTGAATAGAAGCAAAAGTTCCAGTAATCTGTAGTGGGGGAAAAAAACAGGCAGTCCTGCTCATCCCTACCGGTAGTTTTGTTGTTAAGTTGTGATTTAGGCTGCTGTATTATTGTTTGTGTTCTTTTAGACAGTTTTAGTTATTGTGGTCTTTTTTATTTGCATTTTAGATGTTTATTGATACTGTAAATGCTATAAAAATTATTTTGGAAATGTTGCTGCAAAATTTAAGTGTCACTTATTATGTTATTGTCACAGGGAGTGGTGTCACTGGAATGAAACTTTGTGCTCCTTTTTTATTTACACCTTTACAGTGTTTAAAGTAAGAGGCTTTTAAAAGTGTCTTGACAGTTAAAATTAAGGTAGTAATTTATTTTTAAATTAAACCCATGTAACCACAATACCAGTTGTTGCAGTTGTTTTTATTTATATAACAACCACTTACTGCATTGCTGTCTGCAGATACACGGTTGTAGTCTAGACTACGAGATTTCTCTGGAACCATGGTGTTGCCCCGTTTGGGCTAAAACTGCTGCTATCTGTCAAATCCATATATTTAGCTTAGATTGGTTGATCCAAGAACATAGTGTTACCTGAAAACAGTATTGTATTGCCACCATTACAGATTGTTTTTGTCTGAATGTTGACATCTCTAGCTTCACACACATTTTATATCTGTATCTCTTATTTCAGTCTATGTATATATTTTAAAGCATCCTTTATTAACGTGATATGATATCAAAATGGTGATTTAGTGAAAAATTTTACCCGTTAACAGAAATAAATGTCCAGAAAATATTTTAAGGTAATTGTCCCAACAGAATAGGAAAGAACTCCAGAGTTCCTTCTCCCTTGTGTTCATTGCTGTGAAGTCTTCCACCCCCCGCCCCATATCCCTCTGTCTGTGATTTAGTGGTGTTATTCTTTTGTAATGTCCTCGGGTATATGCTTCCGAAATGTGAATATGAGACACTGTCTCATTCAGTGGCACATTGTTTTATCAAATTTGAATTATGTAAGGGAGATGCTGCAATCTGAAGTGTGCCATCCTTCAGATGAAGTATTAAAACAAGGTCATTTTCCCTGTATTGGTGGTAACTCAGGTGATGTAAAGAATCCCATGCACTATTTGAAAATAATGGGAGTATTTTATTGTAAAATAAGTGTACAATCTAAATTATTAAAATTGAATACATATAAACAGGCATTTGCAATTTTACATTGCATACCTACTCTTGCTGTCCACCCCCCATAGCCAGAATTTTATTTTCTTGATTATATCTGTTTCTCTCCAGATTTGGTATACGAAGGTTCCTGAGATCTTGCATTCCAAATATTTTAAATAATGAACAAAACTACTTGATCTTCTCTGTCTCACTCTTCATTATCATATGCTTCATATTATACAAAGAGTATTCATATTCACATATTTCAAACCTTCTAACATACTCGTAAATAATTTTGCCACAACTTCATTTTAACTTTGCTGCTTTCACAGATAATTTATTTAATAATTATCTCCATTAACACTCTATTGTACTTATACTATCCCTGCAGATTTTCTCTTTTGCTTTCTTAGCAATTTATATTCCTGTTTTCCTTTCACGATCAATCTTTGGACTTGATTTTTTGAAATTATTGATCAAGTGTAATGAACAGTTGCTTGATCAGTTGAGAACTGAGTTGGGAGGCTTTGGACAGTAATATTACTGATATGCTAAGCAGTTATGACAACGGAAATTACAAGGAATATGAGTATGTGCTAGAGACTGTAGACAAATATGAGCAAGTCATCACTCAAAGAAAATCAAAGAAGATTGATCGTCAACCCTTCAACTTTAGTTTCAAAAACACGAGCTATAAATCCTTTTATCAATGGAATAACAATGGATTTAATAGGCGTGCTGTTAGCTCTTACAGCTCGGCTGTAAGAAAGGGTAGTACCTCTTTAAATTTTAGTAGGAACATATCCCGGTCTCGAGCTAAGACGCCGGAAGCTGCATTCCAACAGCAAGGAGGAGTTTATAGTATGGTGACTGTAGTAACGACACCGTTAGCTTTAGACCCTAATAAACCAGTTTCGGCTGCAGAGAACATTAACAACAATAACAATGGTTCAAAAAACGGGAAGAACATTTCCAAAGTGGTGAGGCAGAACCAGAATTGAGGCAGAAGCCGTTTTCAAAGATAAGTACTGTTTTGAATACTGAAGTGAGTTCTTTGGTTAAAATATATAATATGACTGATATTCAGTTAACCATCGAACAAGAATGTTTGTTGAAGCTCGCTTTGGGGTTTATTCCGAGCAAACAAGCTGACTTAGCTAACACATTGTTAAACTTGAAACTGTATACAAGAAAATTGAATTTGATGTTTGTTTTTAAAGATGTTGATGTTGCTTCTAATGCTATTATTAGAAAACCTTCTACTTTTAATCCTACATTACATAATACTATAAAAATTTTTGAGATGTTCTGTTCTAATGAAATTAGGTCTTTGTTGGTTAACAAACCTGTACGTTCTTTTTTTAATTTATCAAAGGAAGAAAGTAAGGCACTTGTTGAGTTGACCAGCAGAACTGATTTTAGATTTATGAAGGCCGATAAGGGGGGTTCAACTCAGACCTTTTTATTAACAATGTCAAATTTTATGGTCGTTTTTTAGACGATTTATTTATTATATGGAAAGGGGAGCAAGCAGAACTAAAAATCTTTTTAGATTATATTAATAGTAGCGTGTGGTTTTTAAATTTTACACATGTTATTAATCAGGATAGTATTAGCTACCTAGATATTAATTTAACTTATGACAAAATTAAGCAGAAGCTTGTATCCAATATATATAGGAAGTCCACCTTCTCAAATTCTTATTTACATTTTGATAGCTGGCACCCTCACCATCAGAAAAAGGCCGTAGTAAAGGGTCAGATGGTGAGGGCAGCAAGAATGGTTAGTGAGGAGGTGGACTTTCAACAAGAATTAGATTATATCATTACATTATTCTTGAATAGAGGGTATCCAAGAGACTTTTGCAGGAACATTGCAAATGAAGTGATAGGAAAGAGACACAATGGATTTTATAAGGCTTTATTGAATAGTAATGAGGAGGTATCTACTAATGGCTTAAAAAGTCAAGGTGTTGATTTAAGGAAATTTATATGTAACAATATTCCATTGTACATTACCACATTTAATGATACATCCTCGAGAATTAAGAATATTGTTAATAAGAATTGGAATTTCATAAGTGCGGATAGGACAATGGGTGAAATTTTCAAAGGGCAAGTTACTTTTGTATTCAGGAAAGATACATCTTTTAAGGATTTGTTTGAAAGTCTGAATGTTAAAATTAGCAATGTTTCACACAAACCTTCGGGTAATTTTAAATGCGGTAGGTGTTCAACATGTAAATACTTGATAAACACTGGTACAAACGTGATAGTAAACAAACACAATATTAAAATCAGTCAGCATATTAATTGTTATACCACCAATGTTGTTTATATTGCAGTTTGTCAACAGTGTGAAGGGTTTTACGTTGGCAAAACCAGTAGGCATTTAAGAGACAGGGTCAAAGAGCATTTATTGGACATTAAAAATAAAAAATTAACGAATGCATTAGGGAGACATATAAACCAATGCGAAAATCATTTTTTTAAGTTTTTTGGTGTATCACACCAACATATAGACCCACAGGGTAAAATTACCAAATACAATTTAGACGTTTTAGAATTGCGGATGCAGATAATTCTTAATGCTCACCAGTACCCTGGACTTAATGAATACATTAGTATTAAGCCCATTTTAAGGTTAAAAAATATCAAGGGTTATTAATTTGAAAAGTTATATTGTAACATGCGTTTTCTTTCATTACATAATGTACATATTTTACAAGATAGCATTTTTGCACAGTATATTTATTCATTAATTTAATTAATTAATTTATTTATTTATCTATGTACAAGTGTATTTACAGTTAGCCAACAGCTAGTAATTTTATTTATGCTTAATCCCCAGGCAGTGTTTTTTGATGTATTTATATACATTATTTATATACATTTTTAATTAACATTGCACACATATCATTTTAAATAACAACAACTATACACACGCACGGTTTCATCCCACGGTTTTGGGTTCTATTACTACTAATTAATTATTTATTACTCATCACATATTTCTTACCGTTTATTAATTATTACTTATATATTTGAGTGTTAGATTTTTATTTCCTCACATACATCAAATTTAACTTATATATTTTACTGGTATATTGTATGTATATGGGACTTATGATTAGTAGTGGGCGACATGAGTATACAATATAGAAAATACACACAACTTCATTATTTACCTTTAATAATTTATTTCAGGACATATTAGAATATAACATATGTACGTTACTCATACATTTTATATATATATACATTTTTATATTTGTATAGTACACACGCAATTACTACATACATTTTGTCATATGCATTTGCTGCCTTTAATTCATGGTAATACATATTTCATTATAATTTATTTTAATAGTTGTTTTAACTTTCCCATCGTTTCCTTTAAGAAACAGTTCAGAACTTGTTAATGGGCAATTGATTGGATAATTGGTACCATTCATTGTTGATTTGGAAGATATTTAAAGAGTTATTATACCACATTTAGTTGTTCTGAAGAAGTTCGTGGAGACGAACGAAACCTAGGTCGACGTTGTTTATTTGTGTTTTTTCAATAAACCTGTTTTTACGTTTATGGACCTTGGATATCATTGTATTTGAACTTTGGCAGCAATACAGGACATTCTTCAACACTTCTATCTCGGCTGTTGTGCCTTCTATCCACTTTTTTATTTGAAGGTACTGGTTCCTGGTTTGTAGCGATAAGGGGGGTTGGTTTGGTGTTGATGTACACTGGGGATTATGTTAAAGCTATGGAATCCCTTTTGAATAATCCTGAAGAATATCATGAGGTCAGCTTTGATGTTATTGATCAAAGTTAAAAGTATATTAAATATGCTTTATATGTTTTTTTTTTTTATGAATGGCGAGCTGGCTTCTGATTTATATGATTATTTTTCAGTTGGGTACCCTAGAGTAGGAGTTTTATTTGGAATCCTGAAAGTACACAAAAATAAAAATTTTACCAACCCCCCCTTTTTGGCCTATTGTCTCTGCTGCTTGGAAGTATTACTGAGGGGATTTCCCTATATTTGGATAAATTACTCAGTCCTTTAGGGAAAGGTTTGGCTTCATATACCAAAGACTCTTGGCCTTTTTTAGAATCTATTAGAATGTTTTATCTGAAAGAGAGCAGTGACATTTTAGTGATGATAATTTTTTTCAACTAACTGTAGATGTGGTCTCTTTATACACTTCCATACCTCTTGACTTGGGGCTGGAATATGTTGCTAATTTTTTGAATAAGTATACAGTGTGGTCTGAAAGTTCAGTGATGACCTGTATCTCATTGTTAGAACTTATGCTGGAGAATAATTTCTTTGTATTCAATAGGAAATATTACCAACAACGAAGAGGAGTTGCTATGGAGTTTAGTTATGGCCTGGTTGGAAATGGAATGTTTGCCAAACATTTTTTTAGCTAAGGATATTTTATTTTACTGTCGTTTTATTGATGATTTTTTATTATTATTATTATTATAGGATCTGAAGAAAAAGCAAACTTTTTTTAGAGCAGTTAAATAAAAGTAGTAATTTTTTGAAATTTACATTAAGTAATTTAGGACACCAGGTCAATTACTTAGATGTGGGACTTACTTGGCATACAGTTGAACAAAGTTTTTCTAACAAGATATACAGGAAAGAGACTTATGTAAATAATTATTTACGTTATCAGAGCAATCACCCTGCTTTCATGAGACGGAACATCCCGAAAGGACAGTATATTAGGGCCTCTCGGTTAACTAGTAATGATGAGGATTTTTTCATAGAAACAGCATTTATTACGAATTTATTTTTTAGCTAGAGGGTATCCAGAATTTTTATTATTTAATTTAGCATCTGAGATCTCTAGGAGAGCTACAGACTTTCCGTCTATTCTAATTCATGGTTTAACAGTAAAAACAACAACTGGTGATGCAGGCAATGACCTTTTATTAAACCTGCCTAAATGTGTAGTGGATATGTCTGTAGGCAGCGCTATGATTAAAAGCATTATCACTGATAATTGGAAAATAATTAGTGGTAATAGTGATCTGTCAAGTATTTTGGGGAAGACTCCTAGTTTTGTGCATTAAAAAATCCAGCAGTCTGAAAGAATTTTTACAGCATGATGACACTGTTATCCACCCTCCTAGGTCAGATAAATCTAAGAGTACTTATAAATGTTTAAATTGCTCTGCTTGTAGGTTTATCTATGAAGGGCCATATATTAGCCTAACACATTTAGAGTGTACTGTTGCTGTGTCTGTTAGGTTTACTTGTAATATATCACATGTATACATTGCTTTATGTTCTGGTTGCATGGCATTCTATATAGGTATGGCTACCAGACAGCTTAGTAGACGTATTAAAGAACACTGTTATGCCATTAAAACTAAAGATACCAATAATGCTTTATATAGGCATGCTTCGGTGTGCACTATGTTTAAAAAGTTTTCTTTTTCTATTTTTGAAAATATTGACAAAGACTTGAGAGGGGGAAACATCAAAAACAGGGTTGAAAGGAAGGAGACCTTATGGCAACTAAGGTTGGGTGCTGACAGTCCACCTGGGCTGAATGAAAGTATAAACATTAAATGTTTTTTAGAAGAAAGGAAGTTAACATTGTGATTGGGATCTTGTTAATTTTTACTAATTGAATGATTAATGTGTTACAATTAGAATGAGTGTATTTAAATAGCTTGGTTTTATTGTGCAGTTATTCTGAAGAAGTTTTAACAAAAGCGTTGATTAAACTTTGCTACGCTATTTTGGATTTTGGGAGTTGTTCCTCTGCTGTCAGTGTGTTTTTAGAATATAATACTACTCATTGGCAGTCCAGGGACACCTCTCTTTTAATCTGACTATTCTTATTTAACCAGCCATTAAATAATATTCTCATGTAATTTGTACAAGAAGTTAATTCTAAGAAAATCAGTCTTACCAGACAACTGATGTTTTTTTTATAAAATGCATCATCTGTACTGGTATGTAATGGTATCAAAAGCTTTTGACACATTAATGACTGCTATTATGGTTTCACATTTATACTGTCAAATAATTTACAGTGGATCTCAGTTGAAAGAGCTGGTGGCAGTTGTTGCAGCATACCTACCAATGTAAAATTGGAAGGAAAGTGATAATGATTGTAACATAATGCATGCAGTCACAGAGTTAGATATATGTGCTGTATGTGTACTGCACCACGGCTAGACACCAGGCATTGTAAACCATGACTGTAGGTATTTTGATAATATTGACTAATATTGTTGTGTCATGGGGATGCACAAGCCAGTGCATTTCTTTGTGTCAGTCCCAAGCCTGGATAAATGGGGAGGGTTGCGTCAGGAAGGGCATCCAGCGTAAAACCTCTGCCAAATTACTTATGTGGAGAACATTTCATATTTCCATACCGGATCGGTCGAGGCCCGGGTTAACAACGACTGCCACCAGTACTGTTAGCCAACAGGGTGCTGGTAGAAATTGGGCTACTGTTGGCCGAAGGAGAAGAGGAGGGGGAAGGCATGCCCGAAGGCAGGAAGAGAGGAGGAAGATTAGGAGTGTAGTAGTGAGGGTAGGTACTTTGAATGTTGGCAGTATGACTGGTATAGGGAGAGAGCTAGCTGATATGATGGAGAGAAGGAAGGTTGATATATTGTGCGTGCAAGAGACCGGATGGAAGGGAAGTAAGGCCAGGTGTATAGGAGGCAGGTTCAAATTGTTCTATCATGATGTGGATGGCAGGAGAAATGGGGTATCCTAAAGGAACAGTATACCAAGAGTGTTTTGGAGGTGAAGAGAGTGTCTGATAGTGATGTTTATGAAGTTTGAAATTGATGGTGTAATGATGAATGTTGTTATTGCATGTGCTCCACAAGTTGGGTGTGCGATGGATGAGAAAGAAAATTTTTGGAGCGAGTTGGATGAAGTGGTGGTGAGTGTACACAAGGGTGAGAGACTAGTGATTGGAGCGGACCTCAATGGGCATGTTGGTGAAGTGAACAGAGGGGATGAGGAAGTGAATGGTAGGTATGGTGTTTAGGAGAGGAATGCAGAAGGTGAGATGATTGTGGATTTTGCAAAAAGGATGGACATGGCTGTGGTGAATATGTATTTTAAGAAGAGGGAGGAGCATAGGGTGACATACAAGAGTGGAGGAAGATGCACACAGGTGGATTATATCCTATGTAGGAGGGCCAGTCTGAAGAAGATTGAAGACTGTAAAGTGGTGACAGGGGAAAGTGTAGTTAAGCAGCATAGAATGGTGGTCTGTAGGATGACGTTGGTGATCAAGAAGAAGAGGAGGTGTGTGAAAGCAGTGCCAAGGATTAAATGGTGAAGTTAAAAAAGGGTGATTGTGAGGTGGAGTTCAGGGAAGAGTTAAGACAGGCACTGGGAGGCAGTGAAGAATTTCCGAATATCTGGGTAACTACAGCAGAGCTAGTAAGGGAGACTGCTTGAAAGGTGCTTGGTGTGACATCTGGACAGAGGAAGAAGGACAAGGAGACCTGATGGTGGAATGAGGAAGTACAGGAGAGTATACAGAGGAAGAGGCTGGTGAAGAAGTGGGATTGTCAAAGAGATGAAGAAAGACATGAGTATAAGGAGATGAGACGCATGGCAGAGAGGTGGCGAAGGATAAGGCATATGGAGAGTTGTATGAGAGATTGGACACTAAAGAGGGAGAAAAGGACCTGTACCGATTGGCTAGACAGAGGGACAGAGCTGGGAAAGATGTGCAGCAGGTAAGGGTGATAAAGGATAGTGAGGGAAACCTCACAAGTGAGGAGAGTGTGTTGAGTAGATGGAAAGAGTACGAATGAGAGAGAGAAGGTTGGATGATGTGGGGATGGTGAATCAGGAAGTGAAACAGATTAGCAAAGAGGAAGTACGGACAGCTATGAAGAGGATGAAGAATGGAAAGGCTGTTGGCCCAGATGACATACCAGTGGAAGCATGGAGGTGCTTAGGTGAAATGGCAGTGGAATTTTTAACCATTTTGGAAAGTCAGAGGATGCTTGAGGAGTGGATAAAAAGTGTTTTGGTACCTATCTTTAAGAATAAGGATGATGTGCAGAGTTGCAGTAACTACAGAGGGATAAAATTGATCAGTCACAACTTGAAGTTATGGGAAAGAGCAGTGGAAGCTAGGTTAAGAAGGGAGGTGATGATTAGTGATCAGCAGTATGGTTTCATGCCAGGAAAGAGCACTACAGATGCAATATTTGCTCTGAGATTGTTGTTGGAGAAATACAGAGAAGGTCAGAAGGAGTTGCATTGTGTCTTTGTGGACTTAGAGAAAGCATATGACAGGGTGCCTAGAGAGGAGTTGTGGTATTGTATGAGGAAGTCTGGTGTGGCAGAGAAGTATGTAAGAGTGGTGCAGGATATGTATGAGGGTAGTGTGACATTGGTGAGGACTGCGGTGGGATTGACAGATACGTTTAAGGCGGAGGTGGGATTACATCAATGATCATCTCTGAGCCCTTTCTTATTTGCAATTGTGATGGACAGGTTGACAGATGAGATCAGACAGGAGGCCCCTGTGGACTATGATGTTTGCAGATGACATTGTGATATGTAGTGAGAGTAGGGACCAGGTTGAGGAGACCCTAGAGAGATGGAGATATGCTTTAGAGAGGAGGGGGATGAACGTCAGCAAGCTAAAACAGAATATATGTGTGTAAATGTGAGGGAAGGTAGAGGAATGGTGAGGATGCAGGGAGTAGAGATGGTAAAGGTGGATGAGTTTAAGTACTTGGGATCAACAGTTCAGAGTAATGGTGAGTGTGGAAGAGAGGTGAAGAAGAGAGTACAGGCAGGGTGGAGTGGGTGGAGAAGAGTGTCGAGTGATTTGTGACAGACTGGTACCAGTAAGAGTGAAAGGGAAGGTCTACAAGAGGGTAGTGAGACCAGCTATGTTATATGGGTTGGAGACGGTGGCATTGACAAAAAGGCTGGAGTCCGAGCTGGATGTGGCAGAGTTAAAGATGTTAAGATTTGCAGTGGGTGTGACTAGGATGGACAGGATTAGGACAGTTTGGAGACAAAGCAAGAGAGGCGAGATTGCGTTGGTTTGGACATGTGCTGAGTAGGGATGCTGGGTATATTGGGAAAAGGATGCTAAGGATGGAACTGCCAGGTAAGAGGAAAAGAGGAAGGCCTAAGATAAGGATTATGGATGTGGTGAGAGAGGACATGCAGGCAGTTGGTGTGAAAGAGCATGATGCAGAGGAAAGGAAGAAATGGAAACAGATGATCCGCTGTGGCGACCCCTAACGGCAACAGCCGAAAGAAGATGATTGTTGTGTCATGCCATCCCCATGTAAAAAGGGGGTTGATGGTGATATATAATTTTTTATTGTAGTAATTTCCGTACTTCGCTTTTCGCATAACATCGTTGTCATCATCAATTCTCTTTTCCCATTTTTACATTAGTCAATGATCAAATCAGCTAGAGCCATCATTGCCTTATAATTTCTATTTTTCAAAGTAATAGGCCTCTAGGCAGTCAGATTTGCGTTGTCGCTTTTTCACAAAAGTCTGATTCCCCCTTCATAAATTTCCTTTATATAAAATAGAGATGTAGTTCATTATTTAATAAGTTATTACATTCAGTGCAATCATCATTACCAATAGTTACAGTGATCAAGATATATCCCAAATGAATAATCTCTTAGTTTACAAGTTTTTAGTCTCTTCTTAATACACATTTTCTTTTTCATTTCCTTTTGGTTAATCCCACTAAGCTGGTGGCCTCTTTTCAAGGGAGACCCAAGGTAGCATATCTACTGCTAGGGGAAAAATTGGCTAGAGCATCAGAGAATGTCTCCTACTCTTTTCGTTGTGCAGGGAATGTTTTTATGGTTGCACTTCCTGCTTTTGTTTCTGGCATGGAGGCTGCTCAGAGAAGCAGGCAGTTACAGCAATGGAGTCAAGAGAGTTGTGCAGTGGTGATTTGAAGCAGAAGAACGTGACTGAGCCTTCTGCATATCTGTCTGAGGTTGGAGAGTTGAGAGAGAAGGCATATATGCCTTCTAGTGGAGCTCCAGTTGTTGGAAACAATGGTAGGAAGATGAAGTCGAGTCTTCTATGGATATTTTTGAAAGGGTGCATAATTGGAGAAGAGAAAGCAAACCTTTTCCAGACGCAGAAGAGATTTTCCCATCAGCCGCTATTCCAGGAAGAAAACCAGCATGATGAGGGATGTGTTATTACATCTCTCCAGTTCGGAGGGTTGCAGATGTTTTATTGGAGAAATTATGTGAGGAAAGTAAACCTGAGATTGGCAAGGATGTGGCATGGGGAGATATAATGGACAAAAATTCAAAACAAAGAAGTACTTTTGATGCAAAAAAACAGGAGATGGTAATACAAAAAATATGCTGATATGGCTAAGGAAGAAGCATAAAAAGGAACATCAGGAAAGGAAACTGTTATGAAACAAAGAAGAAATTATACTGTTAGAATTTTCTCTAAGGAAGAAAGAAAAACAGAAGGGTATGAAGTATAGGACATTGTTTCACCTTTAGGAACTTCTCCAGCAAAGATAAGAGCTTTCGTTCAATTAAGCCAAGAAATTTTTGTGATATAATTTTTGGAAACAGTCAGGCAATGGAAATTTTTTTTGAGTTAATATGAAAATAAGAAAGATTGTGTTCCATGGAATGCTTATGTAGTTTACTTTTTTTTTTTAAGAGAAATTAAGAAGAAAATGTATGTTCAGTTTAGAACAGAAATTGAAAAAGACTGAAGAGACATTTAAATAACATATGATCTGATGTCGATCTTCGTTCTTTTCTTGATGAATGGGGATTCAGTTCCGATCCTCGAAACCGGCTCAGCCGTGATACAGCTCATGGCAACCAAAAAACTCTCAAGATAAGACTGTACTGACAGTGCCTCTCTTTTCATTACCTCAGGTCTCATTTGTCGCTCTGTCAGCAAGACGTGTCAGCCGTTGCTCTCAGCTAAGTCCTTAAACTTTCTATTTTCTAAGCTGTATCTTATATATATATAAATATATATATATATATATATATATTTTCCCCTTATATCTCTATATAACTGTTGTCAACTGTGTGTGCGTTTGAATACTCTACCCTGTAACTTTGATTACCCTTATTGTTGATTCCCCCTCCTGCCTTTCTTACCTCTTGTGGTATTTCTTAGTACCATCGTTGGTACCTCTTTTCTTTGTACCGTGTACTGTTTTGGTACTCTCCTCTACCATCATTGGTAGACCTGCCTATCCTTTAGTATGTATGTGCGTTGTTAGCGCTTGTTCCCTTTCAACACGAACTTTGAAATGGCAGAAAAACAAAAAGGCACTTCTGGATTCAAACAGTGCCAAGACAGTGGAAGAAAGATGCCCAGTTCAGATGGGCATCTTTCCTGTGTTTATTGTCTAGGAGCTCCACATCTAGACCTAAATTGTGACATCTGCCATGCTTTTAGTCACCAGGCCTTGGTCAAGCGTTGAATTAAGCTCATTATAAAGGGCTTATTGAAAACTTCTTTCAGTGAACCTTTGTCCAAGGCTGACTCTCCTCCTTAATCTGACACTTACTTAAGTAAGAGCCACTTGGTACCTTTGTCTCCCACGGCACTGGCGGCCCAAAAATATAAAAGTCTGGTTCTGACTACCTCCAAGGAACAGAAACCAAAGGTACTGAAGCTACAAGTTTAAGAATCTTTGGAACCAACATAGGCACCGGCGTCTTTGGTTTCCATCTCGGTGCTGCCTTCTCCTATGGCACCTCAGAAGGCTTTACCCATCCCCTCAGTGCCAAAACCAGAACAAGGTATTCACATTCCATAGACCCCTTCGTGGGGCAGCTGCCCAGCCTCTTTCTGGACTGGCCAGAGTCTCTCAGGATTATCCATTCATTCTTCCAGGAATATGTCCTAGGTGGGTATTGTGAGATTGCTGGATCAACTGTTGGCAGCCAGAGGTATTCCCACCCCTTCTCAGGCCCCTTTCCCATCCAGAGTTGGGGTGTCTTCTCCAAGGACTCCTGCACTATTTCCTCCTCTGACTTCCAATGGAGTTTCGGAGCCCAGCACTTCGATTCCCCCAGTACCAGCTGTTCCAGTGCTGTTAGGCATCCCTACCTCAGCACCAGATGTTGCTCTGATTTCTTTGGTTCCCTCCTTGGAACCAACAGATTCTCAAGGCCGTGACTCCGCTGCTGGTTCTGAGGGACTCAGATCGGCTCCTGATTATATGGAGCCGATCTTGGCTCCCGAGGCTTTTTTGGTTGTGGGTCCTTCCCCAGATCCTGCTTCAGAGGGCGGACTCTCGGACTGGGGTGTGACCTCGATTCCGAGGTGGTCTTTCTCGGTTCCAAGCTCCCATTCCTCTTCGGGGTGTCCTGCCTTCCAGGTTATGGAGAAGGCTTTAGCCTCTGCAGGCTCTCAGCTGGTCTGTCCTGTATCGGAGTGTCATGTTACCATGTCTTCTGGTCCAGAGTTGACACCAGTCTCCATGAAAGGACAGCGAGCATCAAAGCTTTAAGTTACCCCTGTACAGGGCCTGTATTCTTCGGACTCTTCCTCAGAGATTCCTTCTGAAGACCCCCCCCCCACTGAGGACATGGACTTTGATGATGGGGAAGGTTCCCCCTGGTCCCCCCCCGAAGATGTCTCCTTTGGAGACATCCTAGAAATACTAAAGCTGAGGAGTACCTGGAAGTCCCAAGACTCAACCTCAGAGGAATCCATGTATTTGCAAGCATTCGGTGCTCGACCATGTACTTCCTGGGTGACCCCACCCACTGACGATCTTATTAAGCTAATCGTGCGGCTGGGTTGGAAGGCTCCTGACTCCATAGACTCTATTTCTCAGAGAGCAGACAAAATTCTATCCCTGCCAAAGGACCACCAATATTGGGCCAAGTGTTTAGCAGTAGATGCCATGATGGTGGCGGCTGCCACCAAAAATAATTCACTGATGAGAGCTCTACTGGACATCCACCTAACAGGGAGTCTGTGACGAACAGATTTGGAAAGTGGATCTGCACTTCATCAACCTTCGCACTTTGGTCCTTGAATTTTATGGCGCATTTTACTAGACTCCAGAGAGATCTGATTAAGGAGTTATCAGAAACTCACTGGAGCTGTGTCTGTCGAGGTGCAGGATATGGTCGCCTCTCAGCTAGCTACCCTGGAGTCTATATTGAACTCGTCCATGCGGCTCATTGCACACACAGCCCTAAGCACGACCAGAGCAGCAGGTTCTGGCGTTGCCATAAGGCAACATGTCTGAATGCTCTTGTGTGAATTCACAGAGCCCTTCAGCTCTTCCTTCATCAGTGCTGCTTTTAATGGATTATCTTTATTTGTCCCCAAGGTGAAGAGCAGACTAGCCAGGTGTGAAAAGGATGGAAAGACCCAATCTGCTATGGGTATTCATTTTCTACTCCTCAGCGATCCTATTCCAGGAATCAGAGGAGTATAAAGATGTGGTTCAGGGAGTCCTAGGGACCTTTTCAGGACACACATGGTGGCGGCTCCCCTCAAGGCAGAGGGGGGAACTCAGATGGAAGTCGCCGGCCACAAGGCAGAGGTGGACGTACAAAACCAGGGTTCCAGAGACTCAATCATCACCAGAGGCTATCACATGCCTTTCATGCTTTTCCCGAGATCATTGAAAAAAATTCTGATGGCCCACCCAATCAGAGAGATCAAGCAGCCATAGAGGTTCAAAAGCTGCTAGAAAAAAAGTCATCCAAGAAATCCCGCCAGGCCAGATAGGATCCGGGTTTTACTGCAGGTTCTTTTTAGTGCCAGTGAAGACAGAGAACTGGAGTCCAGTATTGGATCTCAGCCTTCTGAGCAAATTTCTTCAGCAGACAAAATTCCGGATGGTCACGGTTCAGTCTATCCTTCCCTTTCTTGGGGAAAACGATTGGATGTGCTCTGTAGGCCTTCAAGACGCATATTATCACATAAAGATGGACAAACACTCAAGAGGGTATCTCCGCTTTCGGCTAGGACTCAGTCATTATCAGTTCAGAGCGCTGCCATTTGGCCTCACCACAGCTTCCAGAGTGTTCACTAACCTCCAGAGTGTTCACTAAATGCATGGTAGCAGTCACAGCCCATGTGAGACTACACGGATTCCAGGTGTTTCCTTATCTGGATGACTGGCTCCTCACCGCCCCTACAAGGCATCTATCTACTGCTTCAAACCACAGTCTTCATCATACACTTGTTCAGTGCTCTGGGCATAACAGTCAACAAAGAAAAGTCACAGAGGCTCCCTCTCAGGAACTAGAATTCATAGGAGCCCACCTCAACACAGTTTTGTGTATAGCTTCTCTATCCTTTCAAAGACTCCAAAAGATAAGGTCTCAAGTTCAGCATCTTAGTAAAGAACAAAGTGCCCGCTCTACTTGTCCTTCAAACCCTAGGATCTGTGGCGGCAGCCATCACTCTAGTTCCCTTGACAAGATTTCACATGAGAATACTTCAGTGGCTTCTTGCTTCTCAGTGGTCCATTCTATCTCGTCCAATGACTCACCCGATCTTAATAACAGGCCGCTGCAAAAAAGATCTGTCCTGGTGGATGCAGTCAGAAGAAATTCTAATGGGCTCTCCCTTTGCTTCTATCCCAAGGCCATAGTGTCCATGGACACCTCACAGATGGGATGGGGGCATTATCTGGGAAGAACATTCCAAGGCACTTGGTCAACACAAAAGGCCAACTTGCACGTCAATGTCTTGAAAACAGTGCTTCTAGCATTGTAAGCCTTTCAATCTGCTCTTCCTCTGGGAACAGTTGCGATCCAATCAGACATATCAGTGGTATGGTACATCAACAAACAGGATGGAATCAAATCCTAGCCCCTTTGCCGGGAAGCTCTCAAGAGTGTGGCAATAGGCAATATCTTTCAAATGCTTTTTTGTGGCAATGCATATCCCGGAGAATTCCCATGTGATAGTGGACAAGTTGAGCAAACATATTCTAATGCCTCACGAGTGGTCCCTTAATCCCAAAGTGGCAAAGGAAATCTTTTGCTGCTGGGGCCAGCCTTGCTGCCATCTCTTTGCATCACCAATGAACAACAAGTGCAGTAACTACTTTGCCCTAATTCCCCTCTTGGGGTAGTCCCCGAGAGATGTACTCCTTCTCAATTGCCCCTCGGGTCTTCTTTATGCCTTTCCTCTCATACCTCTCTTCCTAAAGAAAGCCCAAAGGTTGTGAAGCAGAGTAATTCTCATTGCCCCCTTTTGACCCAGGCAAGTTTGGTTTCCCTTTCTGTGTTCTCATTTGATTCACCATCCGTGGATTCTGGACCCAGTTCCAGACCTGCTGTCTCACCCACAGGGATCGGTGCATCCTGATCTCTGCACTCTCAAACTCACCGCTTGGTTCCTCCAGTTCCGTTAGTTGCCAGGCAGAATATTACTTCCCCCATACAAAAATTTATTTCGGCTTCTCAAAGACTTTCACCAGGAGACTATATTCCAGCAAATGGAAGAGATTTTCAATTTGGGCCTCTGAAAACATCTTAGACCCCTTCTCGGCTCCTGTTGAAAAAAATTTGAATTTTTAGCTGCCCTTTTTGACCAAGGTGCTTCTGCGTCCACCATTAGAGTTCAGTTAGCAGCCATTTCCAATGTTCACAATGGGTTCAATGACCATTTCTTAATTTCTGATTGCCTGTGCAAGGTTTTTTCAAAGGTGCCTTTCGCTCACACCTCCATTCAGAGATCCTTTAGCCCTTTGGGATCTGACCTTGGTTTTGCAATCCTTAGTATTACCTCCTTTTGAACCAGTGGCTACTTGCCATCTCAGATTCCTTTCCTAGAAAACTCTTTTTCTAGTAGTTATCACTGCCATCAGAAGAGTCTCTGAGATCCAGGCACTGTATGCAAACCCATATATCATTTTTCATAAGTACAGGGTCTTGTTGAGATCTAACCCTTCCTTTCTTCCTAAGGTGGTCTCTGAATCTAATATTAATCAAACTATTCTGTTACCAGTTTTCTTCCCCAAGTTTTCTAACAAAGATGAATATTGCTTGCATTTACTGGACTTTCATAAGCAACTGTGTTTTTACCTTGACAGGACTAGAGAGTCTAGGAAATCAGATCAATTGTTTATTTCCTTTTCTGGCCCAAAGATGGGAAAAGCTGTGTCAAAATTGTCTTTATCTAGATGGCTGAGACGTTGTATTAGTTTCATTTATGAACATAACAACTGAAAGTAACCTGCGCCTGTAAGAGCCCACTTGACCAGATCAGTTGCCAGTTCAGCTGTTTTCCTTTCAAGAGCTTCTATGGACGAAATATGCACAGTTGTGACTTGGGCTATGTCTCATACCTTTATCAGTCAGTACAAATTGGACATGGTCTCCAGGGGAAGAGCATCATTCGGCTCTATGGTGCACAGGAATATCCTTCCATAAAGCCACATAGGAAATAAAGTAGCTGGGGACTCTATCCCATTCATCAAGAATTAACGAAGACTGACAACATCAGATAAAGAAGTTGTGTACTCACCAAGAATATTCCATCTGTGTTGTTGATCTTCATTCATTCTTGGCATCCCTCCTGTAGATTTCCTGAAGGATCGAACCTTTGTCCTGGGATTCTTTAAGGTTTTTACCTTGGACATTGCTTTTGCTTACATTTTCTGTGTACACTCTTGCTGTGGTCTGTAAACTCAATCTGAGGTAATGTGGAATGTTATGGTGAGTACATAACTTCTTTTTAAGATGTAATGGACATTTCTAAAGTTTTTGACAATAGAAGATTATAGACTGGGGGTTGGGATTGTAATGTACTAAAAATGGAAAATGATAAAATCATTCATATCCCTAGTATTATAAATATAGATGGTCAAAAAGGTGTTGTTAAATATTGGGGTCAACCCAAAACTTGTTTCTACTGTGGAAAATCAGATCGTTTGATTGTTGATTGCACAAAAATGAAATGTTTTGTATGTGGTGCATTAGGTCATGATGCAAAAAATGCGAGTTAAAATCCTGTAAAAAAATACAGAAGAGAAAAAATGATAAAAGTATGACACGTAAAAAAAAAAAAAAACGAATTAAATATAGAAGATTGTACTGAAGAATAAAAATATTACCCGGCATATAGTAAAAAAAATTCTATAGATAAAAGTGAGAGAGAAAAAGAAAACTTACTGGATTAAACCCAAAGGAAATTTGAAGGAAGGAAAAGAGTGAACATTTTTTTCTTTCTCCTTTAAACATTTTCCTAAATAGAAGTAATGATAATTGCATGATATTCACATTGAATGTTAACAGTTTTAATAGCATAGTTAGAAGACTAGCTATTATAGACCGGTGTAAAAATGTAATAGTGATATTATACTAGAAGATACAAGATTTTTAAATTAAGAAGAAAGATTTCAAGCAGAATGTCAGTGGGGTAATGAATACACTGGAATTTAGGACAAGGTTTATGTTCAAGAATAGCAGAACTTATGAAAAAAACAGTTAAGGTGCTTGATAATACTCTAATTTTAAATGACAGGATTTTGATTATTGATGGATGGAGAGATAAGGTCTATAGAATAATTATGTTATATGCATATTTCACTAGCCAAAAAAGAGAAATATATGTTTGCCATAATACTGAATTTACATTGCTATCAATATGGAAGTTATTATAGTAGGAAACTTCAGTAACGAGCAACAAAAAGAAGGGCAGTGATGCAAAAATGTTTTAGAAACTGTGAGATGTGAGAAGTTAAGAATATGGAAGAACACAATTCAGGGACATATAGTTGAAGAATATATATAGAACACAGCTAGACTATTTTTTGCATTTGGAAGGATGTGCCACAGGTTTTTCAGACCATAAAGCTGTCTGGGTAGAATTAAGAAATAAAGTATGTTAAGACAGGGAAAGGTCTAAAAAGAATTAATGAAGTAGTGTGGGTAGGTGAGGGTGAAAAAAGAAAGAGTTATGGGAAGATCACAAATATACAACTTTTTATAAAAATTTGAATAGTGGATGCCGTAAAAGAAATATAAAAAATATTAAGGATGGCAATTTAAAAAGAGAAAGGAAGTGAAAAAGAGTTACAGTAAGTTAAGTGAAAGACTTCTTAAAAATGTAGAAAGAAACAAAAATTAATATTTTAGGAAAGAGCAAGAGTTATATTCAACAAATCAAGAAAAAAATCTGTTGTATAAACAAAGACTCTTCCTACAAGGTGAAAAAAGCGATAGCTCTTTATTTAAATAAAATAGTATAGTGAGAGAATTAATAGACAAAAAAGGGATAGTACAGAAAGACCAAAGAGATATGTGTATTGATGTGGAATACGAAAAAGATTTATTTAGGTTCATAGGATGATACTAGGTATTGGCCCGGCGGCTCTTATAAGCTTAGTCAAGAATTTCGCCCATGTTCCTACAAAGGCAGTACCTATTTTCCCTGTCCAGCAGAGAGACAGATGACATCCCAGGGATGTATTTTCTGTTTCCCATCCAGGTTCCAGAGCTAAAGAGGTATTCTGCTTAACATGGAGAAGGGTGTCTATTCTACAAACGGAGAAGTTTCTAGGACACAAATCTATCCAGCCAACTCTTCTCTTCTTTTGGCTGCTCCCTTTAGGGGTCGCCACAATGGCTCAACTGTTTCCATTTCTTCCTGTCCTCTGCATCTTGCTCTGTCACACCAACCACCTGTATGTCCTCGCTCACTACATCCATAAACTTTATCTTAGGCCTTCCTCTTTTCCTGTTACCTGGCAGCTTCATCCTTAGCATCCTTTTCCCAGTATACTCTGCATCCCTCCTCAGCACATGTCCAAACCAACATAATCTTGCCTCTCTGGCTTTGTCTCCAAACCTTCCAACCTCGGCTGACTCTCTAATATACTTATTCCTAATCCTGTCCATCGTCGTCACACCCAGTGCAAATCTTAACATCTTCAACTCTGCCATGCCAAGCTCTGACTCCTGCCTTTTTGTCAATGCCAGTCTCCAACCCATATAACATAGCTGGTCTCACTACCCTCTTGTAGACCTTCCCTTTCACTCTTACTGGTACTTGTCTGTCACAAATCACTCCTGGCACTCTTCTCCACCCGCTCCATCCTGCCTGTACTCTCTTCTTCACCTTTCTTCCACACTCACCATTACGCTGAACTGTTGATCCCAAATATTTAAAGTCATCCACCTTCGCCACCTCTATTCCCTGCATCTTCACCATTTTTCTATCCTCCCCTCCCTCTCATTCACACACATATATCCTGTCTTAGTCCTGCTGACCTTCATTCCTATTCTCCCTAGAGCATATCTACACCTCTCCAGTCTCCTCCACCTGTTCCTACTCTCACTACAGATCACAATGTCATCTGCAAACATCGTAATCCACGGGGACTCCTGTCTGATCTCGTCTGTCAACCTGTCCATCACCATTGCAAATAAGGAAGGGCTCAGAGCTGATCCTTGATGTAATCCCACCTCCACATTAAACGCATCCATCACTCCCACCGCAGACCTCATCGCTGTCACACTACCCTTGTACATATCCTGTACCACTCTTACATACTTCTCTGACACTCCCGACGTCCTCATACAATACCACAGCTCCTCTCTAGGCAGCCTGTCATATGCTTTCTCTAAGTCCACAAAGACACAATGCAACTCCTTCTGACCTTCTCTGTACTTCTCCATCAACACTCTCAGAGCAAACATCGCATCTGTAGTGCTCTTTCCTGGCATGAAACCAGACTGCTGATCACTAATCATCACCTCCCTTCTTAACCTAGCTTCCACTACTCTTTCCCATAACTTCATGCTGTAACTGATCAGTTTAATCCCTCTGTAGTTACTACAGCTCTGCACATCACCCTTATTCTTAAAAATCGGTACCAAAACACTTTTTCTCCATTCCTCAGGCATCCTCTCACTTTCCAAGATTTCATTAAACAATCTAGTTAAAAACTCCACTGCCATTTCACCTAAACACCTCCATGCTTCCACAGGTGTGTCATCTGGACCAACAGCCTTTCCATTCTTCATCCTCTTCATAGCTATCCTTACTTCCTCCTTGCTAATCCACTGCACTTCATGATTCACTATTTGCACATCATCCAACCTTCTCTCCCTCTCATTTTCTTCATTCATCAGCCCCTCAAAGTACTCTTTCCATCTGCTCAACACACTCTCCTCGCGTGTGAGTATGTTTCCCTCATTATCCTTTATCACCCTTACCTGCTGCACATCTTTACTAGCTTGGTCCCTTTGTCTATCCAATCTAGCCAGGTCCTTTTCTCCCTCCTTAGTGTCCAACCTTTCATACAACTCTTCATACACCATATCCTTAGCCTTCGCCACCTCTCTCTTTGCCATGCACCTCATCTCCTTATACTCTTGTCTACTTTCTTCATCTCTCTGACAATCCCACTTCTTCGCCAACCTCTTTCTCTGTATACTCTCCTGTACTTCTTCCTTCCACCACCAGGTCTCCTTGTCCTCCTTCCTCTTTCCAGATGTCACACCAAGCGCCTTTCTAGCCATCTCTCTTACTAGCTGTGTTGTAGTTACCCAGCTATTCGGTAATTCTTCACTGCCACCCAGTGCCTGTCTTAACTCTTCCCTGAACTCCACCTCACAATTATCCATCCAAATATCTGTCCAGCCAACAAGTTCTATTAATGTCAGAGACCAGGTTTAGGCCTTACGTGCGGGTTGCCTGAGTGGATTTTGACTTATGGATATGCAGCAACTCCATCAAGGCTGGGTCTGAGATGGCCCTGTATGCCAGACACAAGTCACCTCTGAGCAGTCTGTATGAGATTGAGTAGAGGGGCAGGGTGTTTAGCCTATCTGCATAGGACACATGTTTGAGACCCTGGATTTTCCTGGTCAGGAACCTCTGTGGTCTCTGCAGCTGCTGCGTGTGCTTGGTAAGGTACATGCCAAAGGAGGCTTTGTCCTCGATAATGGGTCTGATAAGGGGGAGTACAGGGATGTTATGGCCTCCTTGTACCTGGATGAAGTACCCTTACTTATGAGGTGGGCCATGTAGAAAGCCTTCCATACAACAGAGGCAACGTGGTGGTCAAAAGTCAGGTCGCTATTAACTTGAGTGCCCAAGTTCCTCACGGCTGTTTGCGTGCTTAGTGCATTGTTATTAATGTGATAATTAGTGGGGACGTCATTTTCCCCTAAGGGGATAATGATGCATTTCTTGGCATTCAGTTTGAGTCCATGTTCCTGGCATCAGTCATTAGTTTGGGTAAAGTCCTCTTGGAGGATGTTCACATCATTAGGAGAATTTAAGACATTGCCCAGCTTGCAGTCATCTGCAAACTTGGTCAGCCACAGACCACTGGTTTTGGCTTGCACCTCAGAAAAGTATATCCCAAACAGTAGAGGCCCCAAGACCAATCCCTGGGTGCACTGTTCGTTACGGATCTACTACTAGAGGTGGCTTCTCCTATTTTGATTGAGTGGGTTCTATCAGTGAGCCAGTTAGCTACCCATCTGTTAACATATGGGTTGATGCCTAGCTGGGAGAGTTTATCTATTGTGCTTGTGTGGGGAATGGTGTTGAAGGCTTTGGCTAGGTTAAGGTAGGTGGTGTCTTCCCCTCGTCCATGGCTTCGGTGACTGTTTTGAAGAATTTGACCAAGTTTAATAGGCATGATCTGCCTTTGACAAAACCAAACTGTGCGGGGCCAAGCGTTTGGAGGTTGCCAATGTCCTTGTTTATAAGGTCCATGATAATGCGTTCTATGACCTTGCAGATCAGGCTAGTTAGGCTGATGGGCCTATAATTGCCTGGGTCAGTGAATGCTCCACCTTTGTGTAGAGGGAAAACAGTGGCTGTCCTGCATTCGGCTGGGACAAAGCCAGCACTCAAGTTTTGGTTGAATAGGGTGCCTAATGGAGCTGAGAGCTGATGTCTGACTTCATGTAGGATGCAGCCAGGGATGTTGCTGGGTCCCATGGAGGCTGTATTTTTTGCCTTTAAGAGGGCATTAAAAACCTGCTCCCTGGTGATGAGGGGAGGGGGGCAGATGCTGGGAATGTCCTGCTTTACTGATGGGGGGTGGACAGGGGAGTGAAGTTTTCACTGAACCTGTCTGCCAGCAGGTTGGCTATATCTACAGCGTTTGTGTATGTGGTGTTCTTGACTACCAGTTCAGAGAAGATTTGGGTGTTATCTTTGAGATTGCGGACATATGTGAAGAAGGTGGTCTGATTGTCCTTAGTGGATGTAGCCAATTTGGACTCAAAGTTAGCCTTAGAGGATTTCACCAGTGACCTTATTTGCTTGTTTAAACAAAGGAGAGATTACTTCCAACTCGGTACCTGCTTCTTCTTGGTCCTGGACAGCAGTTTCTTCCTTTTTATTATAGAGTTTGTTTATTGCTGCTGCTGTCCACCAGACAGGTTTACTCTTCCTTGAGGAAGATGATTTGGACCTGTCAGGTATTGCTGAGTCCATACAGGTATTTAGATACTCATATAGTATTTTGGTGTAGGCTTGGACATTAGTGCTAGTTCCAACTGAAGGGATGATGGCTATGAAGCTGCTTATACCTGCTCACAGGAGATTGTAGTTAGCTTTGGAAAAAAAAAATGTTTTTGACCCTGACTGGAGGGGGGGTCAGGGGAGATGGTGACTTCGAAAGTGATCGCTTTATGGTCAGATCTTACCAAGGAGGATGACACTGTAGGGGTGCTACAGTGGCTACTCATGTTGGTTAGTACCAGGGCCAGGATATTTACACCTCTCATGGGGTGTCGACCAGCTCTTCCAATGCATTGGCATTGAAGTTGAGGAATCTCTTGACATTCATGTTTGGGCTAGAATAGGTCTTCCACTGTATGGCTGGGTAGTTAGTTACCCATTATCAGGGTAGAGGGTTGAATCTTGTTGGATTCAAGTAAGTCCAGATAGGTGGAGTGGGCATCCTGAGTCATGATTGGGGGTCTGTAGCTAGCTATGATTTGAACAGGTGTCTTGTTAACAGTTAACTGCACTTTGAGTGTCTCCTGTGTGTCATACTATTTGCCCAGCATGGAGGTGTGTATGTCTTTGATAAATATTGAAACTCCACCTCCTTTGGCTTTGTAGCCCTTCATTTGTGGTCTGAAAATATGTTAGGATGAGTAACTTGGTAAGGCTGGGGTGCTCTCCACAGCTTTGAAACAGGTTTCAGTGACTGCACAAATGTCAGCATCCTCTAGGGTGAGCAATGCTTGCAATGAGTGCAGTTTCATGCTAAGACTCTTAGCGTTTAGCAGCATGACCTTGAAATTTTGTTTAGAAGAATTTTTCATGTTGATAGTTTTGTGCTCCTGCTTTGCCTAAAAAAGGCACTATGGGGGAGGCAAGAGCCTTTGCCAGAAGCCTAAAGCCCAGGTGAAACAGATGAAGGCCATCTGGCAAAGCATTGTGGTCTGTCAAGTCATGTCCTCCCAGGCTGTCAGGTACTGGATCCCCTTGGAATGACACCAGAAACTAAGCCAATTGTTAAAGTCAATCATTTTCTGTTTGTACTGAGGCATCATTCTAGGTGTGATGGTAGGATGCTGGTTAAGGCTAGGGACATACCTACCTGGGACACATATTCAGTGAGCCCATTCATGTCTCTCTCCATATAGTCCAGAGGTGTATGTCTCAAATCATTCACACCAACATGGACTATAACAGAGGCATAACAGTAACTGTTGTTAAGAGACTAGTGCATGTGTGATATGGTAGATTGTAGCACCTGACAAGCACCTTATTGTGACTATCTCCTTGTTTAGCCTGGTGAGGGGCACATCTGTGTGTCTCATGATAGAGTCTCCTATGATTATTAATATGTTGGATTTGTGGCTGGGCTTTAGAGGCTGTGAGACACAGGCATGTGTACTATGAATGGTGCTGTGGGTTGTGGTATATGTGTGTGTGTGTGTTTGCTTTGGAGGTCTCTTATTTAGGTATGTTTTTGTTGAGAACCTTCACATATGTACGAGAGTGTTGTACAGGTGTGAGAGGTGTTAGAGGTGTGGTGTTTGTCGTGTTTGCGCAGACAACCTTCTTAGTGTCAGATGTACTGGCTTGTGACTGAGACAGCAAGGATTGTTGGTTCTTAATGTAATTGCATGTCTCACATATTGTGTTCCTAGGTGGTAGTAGTAGAGAGTTGTCTGTGTACATAAGGCAGTTGCTACACTGTCTCAGGATGCCCATATCAACCAGACTTACAGGAGAAACTATAGGAAATTGTCTGTCCATGGTTGTCAAAATCTGCAAGTGAGGTCAGGGATAGCAGAGTGGATACTATCTGAGGAGAGAACCTATAGGTGTAAGTAGGACTGGATAAAATCAATACAGTAGCTGCAAGCGAAGGCCTCAGTTATACAGAGTGTTGGTAAGGGAAAAATGCAGCTGAGATACCTTGCAAAGGGTTAAAACAAAGCAGCAGTGGTGCGCAACATGCAACTAGCACAAACCTGTGCAAATGCGGGGCTTAAATACCACAAAAATGAAAGTAAGTACTTTCTCTGAGCATGAAAATATAGATTTGGAAAAAATAAAAGATTAGAATAACTGGATATAGTATTAAGACAAGTAAATGTACATACAGCAGCGGTCTGGATGGCTTTAAAGAATATGACAGTAGGTCAAAAGATGTATGTCAGAGAAGTATTAAATGAGTGGTTTAATGAAGGATGTAAATATAAGGAAGTAGGTAGTGGAATTTTTAAATTTGTATGAAAAAGAGGTGAGAGGAAAAATATAAGAAATTAGGCCTGTTGTTTTGAATAATGCTGATTATAAAATCATGAAAATACTGTAGAAAAGAAAGGAGTTACATTACATTCAATATATAGTGTTAAAGGGAAAGGACGTCAAGAATTAATGATTTTTAGGGAAATTGTAGATGACATACCAAATAGTCAAGAAAATACTTTAATTATGGCAGGAGATCTAAGCAACGATTTTGACACTATTCAGACTAATATGCTATGGGATATATTCAAAACTTATAATCTGAGTATGAAAATAAGAAATGTGTGTTACAGCATATACACTGAACAAAATTAAAGTTTTGATTAATGGATGCCTGAGTGAAGAAATAACTGTTAAAAGAGGTATAAGGGAAGGATGTCCTTTTCTTAACATTATATTTTCACTTGTTATGAATGCAATAGCTATATTAATTCAGTAGATGGTAATGTTAGATATAACAAAAGAAGGAGTTAATATACCTATAATGTTAGCATACGTGAATTACTAAACATTTGAATGGAACGGAAGAAGTTATAAGCAAGTTTAATTTGTTTAGATACAATCTGTATGTGTTTGAACATAGAAAAAAGTAAAGGTTTAGGACATGAAGGTAGGATTAAAGGTATTGAAATTGTTTCTCTAGAAGTAATGTTATTAGGTATTACAAATGGAAAACAAGATATTGCATTACTTGTTTGTCTTTTCGGCTTTTCCCGGTTAGGGGTCGCCACAGCGGAACTCCGGTCCGCTAATGATTGGCAGTAGATGTTTATGGTGCCGAGTTGCCAGCCCAACACCCAACCTTCAGCAAAGCCATGCCCATTCACGCATGTCTTTCGGAGGCTACTTGACTGCCGGGAGGACATGCAGACTCCACACAGAAGACACTTCAGCCAAGAATCAAAGAGGAGAACCTCTTGCTGTGAGGCAGCAACGCTACCGCTGTACAATAGGAAAATGCTATGAAAAAAAGTCAAAAATATGTGTTCTTTTTGGAGGTCTTTTAAACTTATAAGAAAAAAGAAAAGTTTATTTGCTTAACTCTGTTGTATTAGGAAATATTTTATATATAGCTAGTGTGTATAGTATGGCAATGTCAATTGAAAAATATATTATTAATGCTATCTTCTCCTTTATATGGGGATCTCATCTTAATCTTGCAAAGAGAGGTGCAGGTAGCAAAAGAGGATGGTAGTTTAGGACTAATAAATCCATCATATTTGCAGTTTCATTACATCTATACAAAATACTTAAATGGTTAAAAGAAAAAAAAGGTAATTTAACAAGTCTGTTATTGGAAAACAAATATTAAAAATATGGGATAGGAAAAGTTGTAAAAGAGTATATGAATGAATAAATGAAAGCATATCAAGAGAAAATTGTAATGTGGAAAATAAGTGGAAGATTTAGAAGATGAAAGAAAAACGTAGTATAAAAAGTAATGGCAAATATTTTTATGTATACTCATGGAAAGAACTGAAAATCAAAGCTATAAAAACAAGAAATGGTAGATTTAAAAAGAGAGAAGAATGTCATGATTTTTTTATGGAGACTGATGATAAGGAAATTACCAGTCAAAGCAAAGATGCCATATAAAAAGTGAACGAATATGTAATTATTGTCATAGAGAAGAAACATTTTGCTTTGAAATGTAAAAGAGTCGATACATTATGGACTAAGATGAGAATCATTATTTAGGTGAAATTAAGGGACACAAAAATATTAATATGGATATGACTTAATATTTTATAAAGATAAAAGTTTATTGAAAAGGTTGATAAAAATATTTAATGTATGGATAATTTGGAACCAAATACTGAAAAGAAATTGTGTATAATACTAAATGGAATTTATCAGAACTGTTAAAAAATTAGATTTTGGTTATGGAAAGTCGAGTGGGTCAGATATAAATGTATTTTGAATGTAAAAAAGAGTGAACATGAGGTCAGTGCAAATAATTTGTCTATATCGTCAATAATGTAAATATTCTTTTATTTATTCAGTTTATATTGTAAATATTTAACATTTGTGAAATCAAGGACCCCTACCTTTTCAGTAGGTGCCATGGGATCTTTTAAACCCGTTTGAGCTACCAATAAATCATGCAGATAGAGCTTCAGTTTAATGTCTCAGCTAAAGGATGACCTGCTCAGGAGTGCAGCACCCCTTTATGCTGCATTACAGTGTCGGCAAGCTATCTACGTGTTCTTTCAAACATCATCTGCAACAAGAAGGCCTGTATAAAGTTTTAATTCCCCTCTTCCTCTATGCAACAGTCCTGCAACAATCTTTTATTTTATATATATATATATATATATATATATATATATATATATATATATATATATATATATTCTTAGAATTAGCTTCAGTCATTCACATCTTTTTCTATTAACTGATTACACCATACCCATTTATTTTGAAAAATTCTACTTGATGTCCTATTTCTTTATTTAGTTCTAAGTCTGTTAACTCATTTATAATCCCATGCCTTTCTTTGAGCTGCAGTATCTTGTCACTTTTCGACCCCCTAGTAATCACCTTCCTAATCACCAACAAGACTAGACATAGCAGAGCTTGTGTGTGCTTTGAGGGATTCTTACCCTTAAGGCAATTCAGCATCATATTTTTTTTTCTCTTAAGGTGCCATTGTGTACCTAGGACTGTACCTGCTACATATTTTAAGTTTGTCTTAAATTGGTCTAATCTTAGGCATGAGTAAAAGTATGTTTCCATTCCTCTTGCTGATCACCTTCACGTCTTCAACACTTAGGGCTTGCTTTTCTGGAATCAGGCTAGACCCGTTTAAGTTAGAGGACCTAGTCCTCTCTTTGGCTTTCCTGTGGTGTGCTTGTTCTTTTCCCTCCAATAGTTAAGCTCCGTTTTAGTTAGAGGACTTAACTAATCTCTTCTTTGTCCCTTAGAGTTTTTTTTTTTTTTTTTTTGCATTTATGTCTAAAGAATCAAAAGAAAAGGACCATAAACCTTCGGGTTTTAAAAAAATGCCAAAAATGGACTCGGAAAATGTCCATAACGGACGGGCATAGTGTATGTGTCTGCTGTTTGGGGGCCATTCACTTACAAGAGACTTGTACTTTTTCTCATTCCTTTAGCTCGAGAGTCCTACAAGAAAGGAAAAAACAAGTTGATTTTGAATGGTCTCCTGAAGCCATCCCTTGAGGGGGATTTAGACAGTTCTTCCTCCTCACAATCTACAAGGTCTTTTTCTAGCAGGAAAGAAAAGACTGAAAAGGCCATCTCCAATGTCCTTCGAGAAATATGGACCACCTGAAAATTTTTCAAAAACCACCAAGACTCTCACCTCATCAGCTCCACTGCCTTCAGAACCGATTGAAGTTATTACAGTTGATATGCCTATATCGGCCCCAAGTACTTTGGAGCCAAAAAAGGATTCTGTAGCTCGGATCCAGTCAACAGGTATCCCACCAGTCTCCCCTACACAGAGATCATCTATTTTTCAGAGATCTCGCTCTCCAACCCTTTCTTCCAGGTCCTCAAGGAGCCTATCGAATGAAGATGTGGAGAGGGTGGTGCGCAGACTCTTGATTTGCTCTCGGCTCCTGCCCAACTGACATTGGAGCCGTCCAAGTCTTTGACAGCCGCTACATTTCCTCTGAACCATTCCGGTCTATCGGAGCCAGAATATTTAGTACTGATTGCAGTAGAACCTTCAGCTCTGGCACCCCAAGTGGCCTTTCTGGAACCGATATCTGCTCCGACACTCTCGGTGCCGTCCGTAGTGTCTAGGAGCCAAAGTTCACCAGTCGGCCCTGAGGGGGATTCTTGGACCCAAGCCTCTTCGGTTCCGAGTCTACCTCTCGGTGTGTCAGCTCGCTTGAGCTCGGCTCCTGCATTGACTTTGGAGCTGATCTCCCTGGAGCCAGGGGCTACCTCTGCTTCTTTGGAACTGGTTATATCCTCGGAGCCGGGGCAGTTGGCCTTCAAGCTGATGAGGAGTGTGCTGGCCATATCTACAGCTCTCCGCAAGGATGCTGATGTTCTTCTCCCAAAAGCACTGGCTTGGCACCACCCTATCCACCGGACAGTAGAGATCCGCAACCTCAGGAACACCCTCTGGGTGGTGCCCATTCTACCGAAACCTCCCCAGAATACCCTTCTGAGGAGCCTCCTCGGAAGAAAGCATGCAAGAAGAAGGATGTAGACTCCCCTGGTGAGTCTGTCACCTCTGACACTGACCTGGAAGAGTCAGAAGGGTCCCCACGGTCATCCTTTGATGGTATCTCCTTTGTAGATATCCTTGAGATCCTAAAATAGAGAGGTGGCTGGACTACCATCACCCCTTCTGATGAGGAGTTGGTGTACCTGAAGGCTTTTGGATCTCAACCTTCAGCCTCTTAGGTGTCACCACCTTTTGACGAGCTCATGGACTTGGTCAGTCGAAAGGTGTGGGAATCTCCTGACACCATGGAGCCAGTTCCTAGAAGGCCAAACAAATTTCTCTCAGCCCCCAAGGAAAAGGATTTGTTGACAAAATGTGTGCCTGTAGATGCTATGGTGGTAGCAGCAGCCACCAAGAAGGAGCTTGCAGAGACATCCTCATCTGTCCATCCGCCGAACAAGGAGTCTTGAACGATGGACGGATATGGGAAGCGTGTTTTTTCTTCAGCGGCTTTTACCCTTATATCGCAGAATTATCTTACCCATTTTACAAGGCTTCAGAGAGATCTTCTGAAGGAACTAGTAGATACTCGACAAGGTACTTCAACTGCAGGGGTACCAGAAAAGGTTACCACTCAGTTATCCACCTTAAACTCCATTGTGAACTCCTCTGTGAGACTGATATAAGCAGCAGATGGGGTGAGTGGGCAGCAAGTTCAGGAGTTTCCCTGAAGAGACACTCCTGGATGCGCTTGTTTAACTTTGCGGAACCCTTTAAGTCTACCTTCAGAAATGCACCTTTTGACGATTCCTCGCTGTTTTGGACCAAAAGTTAAGGATACACTCACCAGATATGAGCAGGAAGGGAAAACTCTTTCTGCCATTGGAGTACGTTTTTCTGTCCCTTCAAGACTTTATCCTAAAGGGCAGGAAGATGTGGTTCAAAAAATCCCAGAGATTTTTCCCAGACGCATGAAGTGGTTCCTTCCCCGGGGCAGAGGGGGAGGAAATAATGGTAGACTCCATCCTAGAGGCAGCGGGGGTCCGCAGAACCAGGGCAACCGTGATTCCTTTTGCGGACATCCCTATCAGCGCTCCTCAAAGGAGGCCCAACTGTGCTACTCTGGAGCCAGTCGGGGGACGTTTATCTTTGTACCCAGAAGCCTGGCACAGCATCACAAAAGACAAGTGGGTATAAGACATAATATCCAGGGGATACTCCATACCTTTTTCCTGTCCCCCCCCCTCCTTGAACCAGGAAAATCCTGGATGTTCCACCCAATCACAGGGATCAAGCAACTGTAAAGATCCAAAAGTTGCTAAACAAAAGAGTCATCCAAACCGTCCCCGCAGACCAGATAGGATTCGGAACTTACTCGAGATTCTTTTCAGTACCAAAAAGAACAGGGAACTGGAGGCTCATATTGGATCTCAGCAAACTAAACGAATCAGTAAAGAAGTCCAAGTTCTGAATGGTGACACTGCAGTCTATACTCCCCTTATAGGGAAAGACAATTGGATGTGCTCGATAGACCTCCAAGATGTGTACTACTATATAAAAATGGACAGAACATCACTTATGCTTCCGGCTGGGAGCCAGTCACTATCAGTTTCATGCTGTGCCCTTTGGTCTCACTACAGCCCCCAGAGTGTTCACCAAATGCATGGCAGTAGTAACAGCTCACTTGAGACATCTTGGATTCAGAGTGTTTCTGTACCTGAATGACTGGCTCCTAACTGCCACCACCAAGCATCTACTTCAACAGGCCAGAGACATGACTCTACAAATTTGTGCTCACCTAAGCATTACAATAAACTTGCAAAAATCTGCCTTGTTGCCCTGTCAGCATGTTACTTTTATAGGCACAGAAATAGACACCGTTTCAACGATGGCGCGCCTTCCCGCCAACAGAATTGTGAATCTCAGAAAACATATTGCTGCTTCTTCCTAAACACAAGGTCAAGGCAAAGATAGTGCTCAAACTACTGGGAACAATGGCCTCAACCATAACCCTCATTCCATTATCCGGGATGCAAATGAGAATCCTACAGTGGTTACCCTTCTCCCAGTGGTCGCTTCAGGAACTTCCTCTACCTCACCCAGTCATAATAACAGAAACTTGCAAGAAGGATCTTCATTGGTGGATTCAGTCCAATGAGTTAACCTTCAGGAGACCATTCATTCCACATCAACCTGTTGCTACTGTGACCACGGATGCTTCCCAGATAGGGTGGGGGGGGCATTACCCGGGAAAGACTGCATATGGCAAGAAGATGAGGCCCATTTGCACATTAATGTTCTAGAGATGAGAGCAGTACTTCTGGTGTTGCAAGCACTCCACAACTCTTTTCCTCTAGGGACAATTGCAATCCAGTCAGACAATATGTCAGTGGTATGGTATATAAACAAACAGGGAGGAACCAGATCATACTCACTTTGTTGAGAGGCTCTGAGGGTTTGACAGTGGGAATATCTCCCCAACGCTTTCTATTCGCAATGCACATCCCGGGAAAGTCCAATGTGATAGCCGACAAGCTCAGCAGGGCAATTCTGATGCCTCACGAGTGGTCTCTGAATCAGAACACAGCAGAAGAGATCTTCCGCAAATGGGGTCAGCCTTGCTGCTATCTTTTTGCCACCCCTATGAATGCCAAATGCATCAGCTACTTTGCCCTATTCCCCCTCTCTGGGGGAGACACTGAGAGGTGCACTTGTTCACACTTGGCCTTTGGGACCTCTTTATGCCTTTCCCAAGTTTCCCCTCATATCAAAAGTCATTCAGAAAGCAAAATCCTTGGGAAGCAATATGATTCTCATTGCTCCATACTAGCCTTGTCAGATTTGGTTCCCGTTCCTTGGGCCTCATCTACTGGAGGATCCATGTATTCTGGACCCAATTCCAGACCTGCTGACACATATGTCAGGAACATTCCATCCCTCTCTCCACACCCTCAACTTGACAGCTTGGCTGCTCCACTTCCAGTCTTAGTCAGGCTTCAGGATTTTACTCCAGTAGTAAAACATATCTTGATATCCACTCATAAGCTTTCTACCAGAAAGGTATATGTTAATAAATGGAAAAGATTTTCATTTTGGGTGCAGACCAGAAACATAGATCCCTTCACTGCCCCAATTTCTTCAGTTTTGGATTTCCTTTCGGAACTCTTCCAACAAGGCTCAGCCGCTGCCACAGTTAAACTTCAGCTAGCAGCTATCTCCAATTTCCACTTAGGACAGCATACGCCTAACTTGATGGCACATAGACTGTGTAAAGCCTTTTTGAAAGGCACTTCCTTATTGAGACTTCCATTTAAAGAACCTGTCCCTCCTTGGGACTTAAACTTTGTTCTGTTGCACTAACCTCACCACCCTTTGAACCTTCATCCACTTGCGGTTTTAAGTTCCTCTCTTGGAAAACAAATTTTCTGGTAGCCATAACCTTAGCTAGAAGAGTTTCAGAGCTACAAGCGCTTTCAGTCAAGCCTCCTTATTTGATCCTCCATAAAGACAGGGTTTCACTTCAAACTAACCCATCCTTTGTCCCCAAGATTTGCTCCCAGTCTAATGTTAATCAATCAATTGAACTTCCAGTATTTTTCCCTAACCATACCAATAAGGCAGAATACAGACTTCACCAACTTGATGTGCATAGGCAACTAAGGTTCTACCTCCACAGAACTAAAGAATTCATGAAGTCAGATCAGTTATTCACATCCTTTCCGGAGGCAAGAAAGGGTATGTCATATCTAATTGGCTTTCTAATTCCATAACTTTTATATACTCTTCCAATAACAAGGAACTTCCCTTCAAAGTTAGAGGTCACTCAACCAGGTCAGTTGCAGCATCCACTGCCTTTCAAGCCAGAATTTCAATGGACAGTATTTGTGCAGCCACAAGTTGGGCAAACCCACATACTTTTATTACTCATTACAAAGTTGATTTGGCCTCCAGGGACAGAGCTTCCTTTGGTTCCATGGTGCTCAAGAGTGTATTTCCATGAGCCAGCCAAGAAAAAGGTGCTAGGGACGCTGTCCCACATGTAAGAATGAAGGGGAGATAGGACAACATAACATAAAGAAGTGATGTACTCACCATAACGTTCTGTGTTTGTTGTCCATCTCACCCATCATTCTTACGAACCCACCCACCTACCCCCGTCCATGTAATCCTAGAGGACCTGGGAGGAAAATTTTTTTGACCGGGTCGGAGCCAAGGATCGGCTCCGAACCCACATGTAAGAATGAAGGGCGAGATGGACAACAAATGTAGAATGTTATGGTGAGTACATAACTTCTTTTTTCTAAATTGTCTGAAACTGACTGCTTAAGTTATAATACTGTTAAAATTGTTTATTAGTGTCTTTTAAGTTAACACCTGAAGCTTATAGAAAAATGTTTTGTGACCATAGATGCAAGACAGATGAAAGTGTGTGTGAATATATTGCTGAGTTCAGCACTTGTTTTCATAGGTGGGAGAGGGGATGTCAGGACACCACTTTTGAAGGCCTGGCTGACCTTTTGATGAGGGAACAAGCCCTTTGCACTTTGCCTGAGGATATGACAATCTGGTAAGCAGATAGAGAATGTAATAGCGTAGATGAGCTGGGGAAAAAGGGATACCTATACCTAGCAAGCAGGGCATCACTGTACAGGAAAGGGATACCCAGTGCTCCACATCGGTCTAAGGGAACCTATGGTGGGCAGCCTAAACTGCCCGATCAGAGTCCGCCAGTAACAGCGGAAGCCACTAGTTCAGGTACACAGCCAGGCTCAAGGGTTAAATGTTTAATTTGTAACCAGTGGGACCATGTAGCATATAGATGTCCATGGAGGCAAGGTGAAGAACAAAAGGTGGGAGAGCCATTAAGTGAGAATGACAGAATGCCAGTAGTAAGTTGTCTGGAGACAACAAGGGTACCAAACTACCACAAGAGGTTATATCTTATCTTAGTAGATGTAAAACAGGCCACTGCCAAGAGAGATACAGCCTCTGACCTAACCATTGTAAAGCCTGCAATGGTTAAAAAGGAGCACTGCTTGCTTGTGCAGTCTATTCCAGTCAGAGCTTATGGGGGACTCCATTCCAAATACCTTTGGCTAGGGTTCACTTTGACTGGGAGGGTGGAAAAGGAAGCAAGCAAATAGGTGTTTTTAAGGATATCCCTGCAGACGTCCTGAAAGTGAATGGTTTTGATAATGCAGTACCTTGTATGCATGCAGTTACATTCAGTCAGGCTTGGAGACAAGCATGTTGGTGTGGTAGCTGGGGGGACCCAGACAGATCACTCACTTGAAGCCAGGACTGGTGAGATGGCTGCTTCAGGGAGGGAGCTACCCTGTAGCAGTGAGAGTGAAGGTGAGCCACAGCTGCTGGTGGATAGTGATGTTCCCTTGGATAGAGTGACTGCAAGAGCAGAGGTGAGTAGTAGTACCCAGGCTGACAGTGAAGCACTGCTTTCAGATGATACCAGATTTCCTGTGGAAGGGTTCATAGGTAGGTACTAGGCTATCGGCCCATGGGCCTAAGTAATCAACAAGGTTCCCTGGCTTACGCCACCCATGAAAGTTATTTTCCTGTGCCATTGTCGAGGAGAGACAAAGAAGTGTATTTCCTATTTCCCATCCACTCATCAAGATTTTTCTTGAAGAGTGCTAATGAAGAACTTTGCTTGACATAGATGGGTAGCCTGTTCCAGAGTATGATGATGAGGAAAAAAGACTGGCAAGACACCGCTATGTAGTAAACTTCTTTAATAAAAACAGTTCCAAAATCGTAAGCGCTTTCGGGTTCAGCAACCCTTCATCAGACAATAATGCTCACAAAAAAATTTTAATATTTTAATTTAAAATCTAGAACAACCAATCAACAGTTAATACATAACCCGCCTTTTTTGTAAGGCAGGTTTTAAAGGTATCATCTCATTTAAACCTGGATACCTATGTGAAGAAAGTGTAATAATCCACTTTGATTCTAGTGACTCTGTGAGTAATTTAATATCCCCACCTCTGATGCCCAACCTTACATTAATGATTGCCTTAAACAGGAAAGTGTGTGTGGGATTACTCTCCACATATCTATATAAAGCATTTTGGTCAACCTTATTTCTGATACATGAAAGATGTTGTAGTATCCTGACCTTTAACATGTTGGTGGTCATGCCTACATAATAAGCCGAGCATTGCTCACACTCTGCTAAATAAACAACATGGGTTGTTCTGCATGTGGCCCTAGCTTTGAAATGAAAGATCTGCCCATTCAGTGGATGCACAAAAGTGGGGACCTTATGTATATTTGCACAAGCCTTGCAGTTGCCACAAGGCACCGTTCCTGCTTTTACCATCAAAGGTCTCCGGCCAGAAGTGTCATTCTCTCTACACAACAGGTCCTTCAAATTAGTATTGCGCCTGTATCCAAAATTGGGTTTGGGACCAACTAAGTCACATAGCCTAGCATCACTTCTTAGAATGTTCCAATTTCTACAGATTATAGCCTGAATATCAGTGATGTTACTACTATATGTGAAATACATTCTGGCTCTATTAGATCTTTTATGTATATTAGAGGAACATCCTTCCTCTTGGCCTTGTCTCAGCCAAGGTTTGAACTTGTTCGTTCTCTCCAATGAGCTGGAGTCAACCTTCCTCTTCACCATATGGTCATTGTAACCCCTAGTGGTAAAGCATGTCCTCAAACTTTCCACTTCATTGCCATATTGTACATCATCCAAACACAATCTAGATGTCCTGAATAACTGACTCTGTACTATGTTTGGAAACATGAATCGGGGATGCATACTGTCAAATGACAATAAATGATTGGTCCAACAATCCTTTTTATACAAACTGGAGGAAAAACCCTTCAAATCATGTGTTATCCTAGTGTCCAGAAAATCTATCTGTTCTGTAGAGTAGGTCATAGTAAATCTGAAAAAAGAGGTGGTGGAATGTAAATACTCTAGAAAATTATGTAACAAATCTACACTCCCCTGCCAAAAAATAAAAATATCGTCAAGAAAACGTGCATAGGCTCCTATGTATTGTGCCCAGTCCTTATTTTTGATGATAGTCTCTCTCTCCCAAAAATGCAAGCCCAAATTGGCATAAGTATTGGCACAGGGGGTGCCCATGGCTACCCCCTGTGCCTGCCTATATGCCTGTTGTCCACCTATGAATACATTATTCTCCAATACTAATGACAATAGGGCACTAATCAAAGACACCTTGTTATGGTCCTCACCCATACTTCGCAAAACATGTTCTATGGCCTTGATACCATAGCTATTACCTATCACGGTAAACAGACTTTGAACATCCAACGTTACCATGATTGTAAGAAATTAAATCTAGTTGCCGCTGAGCAAAACAATGAAGGGTACCTAGGAGAATGGCCTCCAAAACCTTCAATATGCAATTAGTGATAAAAAATAAAGCTCCAGAGGTGTACAAGACGTAATAAAAGCTGATTTATTTGTTGAGATAGGTTAGCGCTTTCGCAATAGCTTCATCAGACCTTCAATGACATAAACCATTAAAAATCAATGTTTTAAATATACAAAAAAGGCGCCAAAATCCCTTGAGCTCCTTAAAGATACAGCGCTCATTAAAAGCGCATTAAAAACATAATATATAAAGCTGTACATAATAAACGTATAGCTATAAATAGTAAAAGACCTAATATATTAAAAACATTTAAATACAAATGTTTATAATGATGATGAAGAACATGAAAATAAGAAGTAAGTGTAGAAATATAAAAATTCAACAGTGTATACATATTAACATTTCTTATTTCCTAACCTCCTGGATTTCAATAGTGGACGTAAGGGGACTTTCCCATTCAAACCTGGTGTCTGATCAGCCCTGAACTTAATAATCCAATGAATCTCTCTGGTCTCAGTATAGTTCTTAATGTCCCCTCTCCTATATGTTCTAGAAATCTGTTCCAAAACCCTGAATTTGAATTGATGTGTTACACCCTCTTCCTTGGTGTGTTTGGCCAAGGCATTAAGTAGATTGCCCTTCCTTGTATGGTATGCATGCTCCCTAATTCTGTCCCTCAATGTTCGATTTGTTTTGCCTACATAGTAGGCTGGACATGATGTACATGAAGCAATGTAAACCACATCTTTGGACATGCAACTACCTTTCGTCCGAATATAATATATACCTGATCCATAGGGGTAAACAAAAACAGGGTCAATCAATATATATGAACAGAAGTTACACTTGTTGCAAGGTGTCATATAAGGTCCTAGCGGAGTAGGGGGTGTATGGTGTGCTTTTGGATAGCAGAGCAACCTCTTGAGATTCTTCTTGTTTCGATAGACAAACTTTGGTCGTTCGCCTGTGAGACCCTTGATGGTGGGGTCTACTGACAATACATGCCAGTGCTTAGAGAAAATGTCCTTGACTGTACCAACATCTCTGGTATAATAGATGGGAAATATAATGTTGTTATCTGTGTGAAAGCCATCCTTGGGTTGATTGATTCTCATATCACCTGTATATAATTCCATCGCCCCTTCTGAAAAGTAGGGTTTAGCTCTATTCTCCCTGAGGCTGTGGATGTCATCCATCCCCCTAGTAATGTCCAAATTGCTGTATCCACGTTCCGTAAATCTCATACCAAGGTCTCCTAGTTCCCTTTCCAGGTGTGAGTCTCCAGGTGTATATCTAGACATCCGCATGGATTGTCCTTTCACAATATTGTTGTAGACATAACCCGGGTGCATGCTGGAACGATGTAATAGTGTGTTCCTGTAACAAGTCTTGTGAAACACTCCTGTCCAGACAAAGAAAAGATCATCCACAAAACGCCTGTGGATGATCTTTTCTTTGTCTGGAGGGGCACATTAGCACAATTGGAGTGTCTCTTTGAATGGATTAATAGTTCCAACACATTCCTGAATTTCACCATGGAATGGTCAGATACCACTATCCCGTTCTTGGATGTCTTTGTGGACAAGCTACCGGGTGGGATTGTCAACACAGGAGTGTTTCGCAAGACTTGTTACAGGAACACACTATTACATCGTTCCAGCATGCACCCGGGTTACGTCTACAACAATATTGTGAAAGGACAATCCATGCGGATGTCTAGATATACACCTGGAGACTCACACCTGGAAAGGGAACTAGGAGACCTTGGTATGAGATTTACGGAACGTGGATACAGCAATTTGGACATTACTAGGGGGATGGATGACATCCACAGCCTCAGGGAGAATAGAGCTAAACCCTACTTTTCAGAAGGGGCGATGGAATTATATACAGGTGATATGAGAATCAATCAACCCAAGGATGGCTTTCACACAGATAACATTATATTTCCCATCTATTATACCAGAGATGTTGGTACAGTCAAGGACATTTTCTCTAAGCACTGGCATGTATTGTCAGTAGACCCCACCATCAAGGGTCTCACAGGCGAACGACCAAAGTTTGTCTATCGAAACAAGAAGAATCTCAAGAGGTTGCTCTGCTATCCAAAAGCACACCATACACCCCCTACTCCGCTAGGACCTTATATGACACCTTGCAACAAGTGTAACTTCTGTTCATATATATTGATTGACCCTGTTTTTGTTTACCCCTATGGATCAGGTATATATTATATTCGGACGAAAGGTAGTTGCATGTCCAAAGATGTGGTTTACATTGCTTCATGTACATCATGTCCAGCCTACTATGTAGGCAAAACAAATCGAACATTGAGGGACAGAATTAGGGAGCATGCATACCATACAAGGAAGGGCAATCTACTTAATGCCTTGGCCAAACACACCAAGGAAGAGGGTGTAACACATCAATTCAAATTCAGGGTTTTGGAACAGATTTCTAGAACATATAGGAGAGGGGACATTAAGAACTATACTGAGACCAGAGAGATTCATTGGATTATTAAGTTCAGGGCTGATCAGACACCAGGTTTGAATGGGAAAGTCCCCTTACGTCCACTATTGAAATCCAGGAGGTTAGGAAATAAGAAATGTTAATATGTATACACTGTTGAATTTTTTATATTTTTACACTTACTTCTTATTTTCATGTTCTTTATCATCATTATAAACATTTGTATTTAAATGTTTTTAATATATTAGGTCTTTTACTATTTATAGCTATACGTTTATTATGTACAGCTTTATATATTATGTTTTTAATGCGTTTTTAATGAGCGCTGTATCTTTAAGGAGCTCAAGGGATTTTGGCGCCTTTTTTGTATATTTAAAACATTGATTTTTAATGGTTTATGTCATTGAAGGTCTGATGAAGCTATTGCGAAAGCGCTAACCTATCTCAACAAATAAATCAGCTTTTATTACGTCTTGTACACCTCTGGAGCTTTATTTTTTATCACTAATTGCATATTGAAGGTTTTGGAGACCATTCTCCTAGGTACCCTTCATTGTTTTGCTCAGCGGCAACTAGATTTAATTTCTTACTTCTGTATTCTCGCTTTTCCGCTGAGCATTAACTCCGCTGGAATTGACTTTGTTTTTGGTTACCATGATTGTGTTTTCATGTGATTGTTTTAGTTCAAATGCCCTTACCATATGCAAAAAACTTTTTGTATCCTTCAATATGTTTTGTATCCTATCAACATATGGTCTTAAAGTATGCTGTAACCAAATAGAAATGTTTTCTGTGACCCACCCCCGACCTGAAACAATAGGTCTTAGGGGTGGGTCAACCAAAGATTTATGAATCTTGGGCAAGGCTTTGAAAATAGGAGTGGTAGCCTTATTTATCATCAGAAACTTAAACAAATCATCATCTATCAACATATCAAAATTCAACTTCCTTAAAGCATTATGTACACCATCTACCACCCTATAAATGGCGGTTGGGTTGATAGGAATGTATGTGGTGTGATCTGATAACAAACCTTTTACTTTGGAATTATAGACCTCACTGTCTAGTACTACAACCACCCCTCCTTTGTCAGCCATCTTAATGACGATGTCAGTGTTGTTAGACAGACCCCTCAAAGCTGCCTGCTGCTGTTTAGTGAGATTAAAAAACCTACTCTGCTCTCTATTGCCAAAATAATGTAACAATTCACTTTCACAACTATTAATGAACAGATTCATTGCTGGAGTGAAGGGTGGTATATATGTGCTGGGTTGTTTCAAAACAGTTCCCGTGCATGTACTGACCAAATCATTATTAATGTTACTGTTAAAAACACATTTAAGCGCCAAACTTCTGCAAAACAACATAATGTCCATAACAACTTCATTAAAAACACTAGCCCTCCCAGGCACAAATGTCAGTCCTTTATTTAAAATGCTCAATTAAAAACCATACCAGTATAATCATTAATAGTCATTCCAGGACTCTTCTCCTTTTGTTGGGGTCCCTCCCCTCGCTCAAGGATCTTTTCCATGCTCCGCGTTTCTTTACGGGAGCTGGAAGTCTTTTGAAAAAACATTGTCGCCTCTGCACTGTCTTCGGGCGTGCTCCCTGTTCGTTCATCCCTATGGGCCCCTTGGAAATGTTGCTTGAAGTAACCGTACTTACTCACATATTACAGAGTCACTAGAATCAAAGTGGATTATTACACTTTCTTCACATAGGTATCCAGGTTTAAATGAGATGATACCTTAGGTTTAAATGAGATGATACCTTTAAAACCTGCCTTACAAAAAAGGCGGGTTATGTATTAACTGTTGATTGGTTGTTCTAGATTTTAAATTAAAATATTAAAAATTTTTTGTGAGCATTATTGTCTGATGAAGGGTTGCTGAACCCGAAAGCGCTTACGATTTTGGAACTGTTTTTATTAAAGAAGTTTACTACATAGCGGTGTCTTGCCAGTCTTTTTTCCTCATCATTTTGCTTTTATTTGGACTGGAAGACTTTGGCTAAAGCACGGAACATTGTTTTTGGTGTTCCAGAGTATGGGAAGTCTCTGGGACAGGAATCTATCCCTCCAGCATGTCCTGTTTATTGTGGTGTCAAGGTTTAGGTCCCTAGAGCATGTAGCTCAGAGGGACTGGGATTTCTTTAGGTGTAGCATGTCCAACAGCTCTGGGTTTGACATAGCTTTATATGTTAGGCAGAGATCACCTCAGAGTAGGTGATATGCTACGGAGTAAAGCTGGAATTTTTTAAGGTGGTCAGTGTTGGGCTACAAAGGGTTACAAAGAGAGAGTTGAGACAGGCTCAGCTCTCATATCATGCATTGCAGGGCTTGAGGTAGGTAGCCAGAGAGGCGCCTGATTCTCAAGAAAAAGGGGAATCTGTATACTGGGACAAAGGGTTACTGTATAGAGTGGATCCCCAAGGAAGGACTAGAAGGTGAGGTAATACAGCAGTTGGTAGTGCCCAGAGCCTACCGTCTGGTACTTCTAGCCATAGCAATGACATTCCCTTTGCAGGTCATATGAGCATAAAACATACAAAGAGACATATTATGCAGAACTTTTATTGGCCTGGGATTTCCAGAGATGTAATAGGGTACTGCAGGACCTGTGAGCAGTCCCAGCAGGTAGGCAAGGCAGGAGGCAATTCCAAAGCTCCTTTGGTGCCTTTGCCTGTGATTGAGGAGCCATTTTCAGAGGGTAGCTGTCAATATTGTGGGGCCTCTGAGTGCCCCAAGTTCGAAAGGGAAGAAGTATATCCTAGTGGTAGCAGATTATGCTGCCAGATACCCTGAGGCGGTGGCTTTGTCCTCCATTGAGGTAGAAATTGTGGCAAATGCTTTATTAGAGATTTTCAGCAGGGTAGGTTCCCATAAGAAATACTGACTGACAGAGTTGCCAGTTTCATTTCCGACCTGTTGGCTTGACTGAGAAAGTACCTAAAGATCATCCCCTACCACCCTCAGGGCACAAAACACTGGTTGGACAGAAAGGGTGCTGGAGGTCTTGGCTTGGCCACTCAATTAAGATCTCAACTTTATAGCTGTGCCAGTGGGGAGTCTTGTTGGGGATCTGGAGAAAGAGGGAGAAACCAGCCCCGGACTGACTGTGGTGTGTGTGTGTTATTAAGGGAAATTGCAATTGATGCAGAAAGCTGCATCTGGAAATACTGTTTGTGCACATTGTCATTCTCCCTTTTTTTATTTTTTCCAAATCCCTTAGGTTTGTTATACTATGACGGGAATGGACCCCATTCCTAAGTCAAAGTATGATTAAAGTTCATGAAATTAGTATTGTTTCACTCTTTGATGTCATCCAAAAGAGCTCTTCGCAGCACCCACAATATGCCCAGTAATGACTTCTGCAGTCCATACGGAGTTACATGTATTGGTAGCATATGCAAATAATATTTTAGACTCTCTTTACCATACCTGCTGCTCCTACTACTATTGGAACTATTTGGGTATCTTTCTTCCACATTGCACTTGTTTCTGTTTGCAGATCCTGATATTTTATAATTTTGTCTCTCTGTGCACAGGACACTGTAGTCACTGGGTGTGGAGATTTTAATGATCAATGCTACTTTTGTCTTCTTTTCCTGGACTATTATATCTGGTTTTCTAGCATCTACCTTTTGAATTGTTGGTAATGGATGATCCCATTTGATGTAGACTTCATCATTTTTTATGATGTTTTGTGGCTCATGTTTCCCGTGCTTTTCAGCCACTTCAAAACCATGATGTTTGCACAATCTCCAGTGCAACAGTCTCGCCACATTATTGTGCCTTTCAGTATACAGTTCTTCTGCCATTAGTATGTCTCAACCAGCAACGAGGTATGCAACTGTTTCCAGTTTGTTTCACAAAACCTACATTTGTCTGTTTCTCCCACATGTTCAATGGACTTTGTAAACCAGCGTGTACATAGCCCACTATCTTGAGCCGCTAATATTAACCTTTCATCTCTTGGTTTGAATCCACCTCTCCTTAACCATTCCTGCATTCGTTCCTGATCAACATGAGGTTCTTACAGAAGTTTTCTATACTTGCAACTATATTTATTCATTTTCCACATTTCTTGCCTTTTCATCTGGTCCTTCACCTTATATTCTTTCTTTTGTTTTTTGGCATATTCAGTTGCTGCCTGATTTGTATCTACTTTTGGTTTGATTTCCATTCCTGCTTGACGGTGATATGCTTCTGCTAGGTTAAGCAGAGAAGTCTTCTTAAGATTTATTCTTCTCATGTTTCAAAACTTTCACTACGTTTGGGTCTTGCGAGGTCAGCAGATTTATGTGAAGTCCCATGATTGCAGATCTGTACGTGTAGTCAATTTCAAGGAGGCCCGTCCCTCCTTCGGAATGGGGAATACATCCACCACTGTTGGCAGTGGTGAGGATTGAGGTTCCTTAATTACTGGTCCAGTGGTGGGTCGTCACGTAAGTTTTTATCATCCCAGAGGAATTTCTGTTTTTTTTCCACTGTAGCCCATAGCCTGTCTTCCACCTCCGACAAAAAAAAGGTTGCATTCCATACATTATCGGGTGGGGGGGGGGCACATTTTCAATTCTTGTATATTATTTTTCATGTTTAGAGAAGTTAATTTCCAGTTTTTAGTAAGTTTCAAAATCATACTCATAATGTTCTCCCATGTATATTTTGGTGCATCTTCACTCTTAGTTAGCCGCAAACCCAGATACTTCATTCTGCATTGTTCCTACACTGTGACTATTGTTGGGCAATTTCATAGGTGAGATATATAGTGCTTGTTTTTTCTAGTTTGTTGTTATAATAGAAAATATGTGTTGTTCTGTGCTAGTGATTCAAAATAAAGGGAAATAATAATAGGGATAGGGGGCATCCCTGTCTCATCCACCTTTCCAAAGTAAACATCTAAGTTATGGTTGCCATTTAGTTTTAATTTTGCTTCTTCCTGGTATAATTGGATCAAGACCTCTAAAAATTCTATGAAAACAACAAAGAAACATTATGAATATGAATAAACAACAAAATGCACTGACCCACAATGAAATTTTAAGAATTATTTAGGCAACCCCAATTTTCTCAGTACCTTCCAAAGATAATCCTAATAAACTCTAGCAAAAGCCTGTGCAGAATCAGGACTGGCTAAAAAGAGAGGGGTACTACTTAATTTAACTTCTTTCTAAACCAAATATGTTCATATGATATTATAACTATTCTGTCTACCAGGCAGAAACCCTCAATCTGGGTTTTAAGTTCTGTCAACAAGAATAAATATAAGCATTTTCTAATTATGCTTTAGTGTTGGTATTGGTCTATATGATACAGCCATCAAAGGGGCCTTCCATAAAATTATAATTGACATATTAATCTGATATTGTTAATCCTTGTTCATTCCTTATGTGTGGGTATCGGTTCCGACCTCGGAACAGAGCCGGCCATCTTCCAAGCTCGCGTCAGCTACAAACTCTCGAGCTAAAACTCCCCTCTCCCTGTTACCTCAGATTTCGTTTGCCGCATCAACTCTTTTTCTCAGAAAAGTTGCTAAATTGTTTTCTCTTACCTTATCACATTTAGCGACTATCCATTCTTGAATCTTTTCAATCCCCTTCATCCTATTTACCGCGAGGAATTTTCTTCTTTACCATCGTTGGTAAACCCCTTTTCCTCCTTACCTTTGGGTATTTCTTGTACCATTGCTGGTATTCTTTCTGAATTTCCTTCTTTCCTAACATGGCAGATAAAAGAGGTAGTCCAGGATTTAAGAGATGTTCAGATTGTGGCCATAAATTATCTACTTCATATGTACATTCACTGTGTGTCTATTGCTTGGGTGTGCCTCATTTATCAGCTGACCCGCCTAGTGGAATTTGTAAGAATTTCTCTAACAGGATGTTGATTGAGAGGAAAAATAAATTGTTATTGAAGGGCCTACTGAAATCTCCTTTTTCAGTGGCTATTTCTGGGTCAGAGGTTTCAACCCCTCCAAGATCCCATAAGAAAAAGACTGATGAATGTACAAAAGCCAAGTCTCTTCCTTTGTCCCCGGCTGGGGACTCCCACCAACCGAGATCCAGGAAGGCTAAGCTTTCCACTTCGGATCTCACTTTTTCGGCTCCAGCACTTTCGGTGCCTAGACCTTCGGCACTGAGGCCAATGGCGCCACCTGTGATTTTGGCACCGACTAGTGTGTCCTTTACCATATCGGTACCGAGGGGCTCCTCGGTTCAGACTTCTCCACCGGCACCAACTATCCAGTCGATGCAGACTGTTACCACATCGGCTCCGACATCTTACCTGGAACCGACAACTCAGTTATTGACACTGGTTCCAGCCTCAGCGCCAACAACCACTTCGGCACCGACCTTAGCGTCGGTGCAGACCATGACTTCGGCACTAATGATTTCCTCGGTGCAGACACCTGTAGTTCTGTCACTTACGGCCCCATTGTTTTCAGTGCAGACTGGTGAGGTGGGCACCGAGCTTGCCCCATCTTTGGATAGACCTGACTCTCCCTCAGCCGTGTCCGTGAAATCCACTAGAAGCCTCTCTGAACACGATGTGTTGCGTCTTATGGATCAAGTGCTTTTGGCCAGAGGTATCCCGCCCCCCCAGGACCTATCCTGCCTTGGGAGGTGATCACCCTTTGCCAAAGACTCCTACTTATTCTCCTCCTTCATTGCCTTTGAAGCCCCTTGATATAGCACAGTCTTCCCCCTCTACGGTTCCCTTTATGGACCTCACTAAGGAACCGCAGTTGCCTTTGTGGCAGGAGAGTTTTGCTATGACCCAGGATGTCAGCTGTGGCGTACATAATTTGGTGTTTCACAGCCATCCAGGGACTCCGAGTTGGCAGGCTGAGCCACTTAGGGGAGGGATGACCCCTGTCCTGGACACTCATCCCTCTTCAGGTGGACAGGCCTTCCAACTAATGGAGAAGGCTTTGGCGTCGGCTGACGATACTGTGCTATCAATCTCCTTACCCTCCTCTGGACCGCAATATACACAAGTCGCTCCTAGTGGACACTGGGCATAAGGGCCTCAGGATGTACTCCCACAGGAAACCCCTTTTGCGTTGTCTTCCCGAGCTTCTCCCTCTGAGGAAGTTTATCGAAAAAGCTCATGCAAATGGAAGCACATGGACTCCACAGAGGAGTCCCTTACTGAAGACACACTGACTTTGATGATGGGGAAGGGTCCCCTCGGTCACCCTCTGAGGAATCCTTTGGTGATATCCTTGAAGTCCTTAAACAGAGAGGTGACTGGCAGCCCTCTAACCCGACCTCTGAAGAGTCTGTGTTCCTGCAGGCCTTTTGCGCCCGGCCCCCTACCTCCTGGATTACTCCACCTGCTGATGAACTGGTCCGGCTCATCGTGCAGCATGCGTGGAAGGCTCCTGACACCGTTGAGGCCATTCCCTGGAGGCCAGATAAAATTTTTCCCCTCCTGCTACTGACCCTCATTGGCCCAAAGGTCTTCTTGTAGATGCTGTGGTGGTGGCGGCCGCAACCAAGAAGGACCTGGCGGAAGAAGAAAGCCAGACTGTCCATCTGCCCAACAAAGGGTCCCGGGCTCTGGACAGAATAGGGAAGCGTACTTTTGCATCAGTGACCTTTGCAGTCAGGTCCCTGAATTATATGGCACACTTTACCAGGCTTCAAAGGGATTTAATTTCTGAGCTCTCTGAAACTTTGGCTGGTGCCGTGTCTGATGCAGTCCATGACAAAGTGGCCTCTCAGCTGGCCACCATTGAGTCAATATATAACTCCTCCATGCACCTGGTATGTCACGCATCAGAAGGAGCAGCTAGAGTGCCGAGTTTAGGTGTTGTTTTGAGACAACACGCCTGGATGTGCTTATGCAATTTCGCAGAACCCTTCAAGGCTTCCTTTCTCAATGTTCCCATCGAAGCCTCTTCATTGTTTGGACCCAAGGTTAAAAGCACACTGGCCAGATGTGAACAGGACGGTAAGACCCTTTCTGCCGTGGGTGTCCATTATTCTTCCCCTCAACTTGCTTTCTCCAGAAACCAGAAGAGTGGGAAGATATGGTACAAAAAGTCTCAGGGTCCTTTCCGTGATGCACAGGCCGAGTTCTCCCCTAGAGGCAGAGGGGGAAACTCAGAGGGAAGATGCCCTTTTCGAGGCAGAGGGGGTCTGCATAACCAGGGTTCCAGGGACTCTTTTCTTGGTCAAACCTACCAGCACTCCTGAAGAGCAGCCCAACTCCTTTCCTCTGGAGGTGGTTGGGGGTCGTTTCTCCTTGTACCCTTCTGCCTGGCTAACCATTACCACTGACTCTTGTGTACAAAGGATAATAACCAGAGGTTACCATATTCCCTTCGATCTTTGTCCTGCCCCCCCCCAACAAACTTACCCGACATTCCACCCTGTCAAAGGGAAGAAGCAGCATTAGAGATATCAAAGTTGCTGAGAAAAAGAGTCATCCAAATAGTCCCTCCAGACCAGATAGGATCCGGATTCTACCGAAGACTATTTTTGGTGCCAAAGAAAACCAGGGACTGGAGACCAATTTTGGATATCAGAGTATTGAACAAGTTTGTAAGAGTACAAAAATTCCAGATGGTCACAATACAGTCTATCTTCCCACTTTTGGAAAAAGACGATTGGATATGCTCGATAGATCTTCAAGATGCATACTACCACATAAAAGTGGACAGGCCATCAAGAAGATTTCTGCACTTCCGTGCGGGAGCCAGTCACTACCAATTCAGAGTACTGCTCTTCAGACTGTCTACACCTCCAGAGTGTTCACAAAGTGCATGGCAGTCGTCACAGCTCACTTGTGACTACAAGGATTCCAGGTGTTTCCATACCTAGACGACTGGCTCATCTTTGCCTCCACCAGACATCTATTGGAAAAAGCCCTGGCATACTCTCTCCTCACTGCAGAAAGGCTAAGCATAACCATAAACTGGCAGAAATCCAATATCACCCCATCTCAGTCCACAGAATTCATAGGGGTCATCTTGGATACAAAGAATTGCAGAACATCCATTCCAGAGCACAGAATTCTAAGGATAAAGCAACAACTGATCCCAGTCCTTTCAAGGGAGAAATACACAGCTCACTCTGTCCTACAGCTGTTGGGTTCCATGGCAGCCTCCATCACCATTGTCCCCCTGCCCAGGTTTCACATGAGGCTTCTACAATGGCTACTGCTCACCCAATGGTATTCTTTTCAGTATCCTCTTTCAGCCAAGATTCGAGTAACTCACAGGTGAAAACAGGATTTAAATTGGTGGATGACCCACAACCCGTCACAATGGTCTCGCCCCTTCTCCCCCCAGCAGCCCAAGGCTACAGTGACCACGGACGACCCCTGATGGGGTGGGGGGGCTTTGTCGGGGACAGACAGTCCAAGGTACTTGGTCCGAATTGAAGGCCCAGTTGCATATAAATGTTATAGAGCTGTGGGTGGTGCTTCTTGTATTGCAAGCATTCCATTCCCTGCTGCTGTCTGGGACTATTGTGATACAATCAGACAACATGGCGGTAGTCTGGTACATCAACAAACAGGGCAGAACCAAATCTTACCCACTTTGTCTAGAGGCCGTGAGGATATGGTAATGGGCGATGGCTACCAACCATTTTTTTCTAGCAACGCACATTCCCAGGATTTCCCGCGTGATAGCAGACAGACTCAGCAGGTGCATTCTACAACCTCACGAGTGGTCCCTGAATCCCTTGATAGTGGCGGAGATCTTCCACCGCTGGGGTCTTCCTTGCTGTGACCTCTTTGCATCCCCGACCAACTAGAAATTCAGCAACTACTTCCCCCTGATTCCCCCTCCAGGACAGTCACCCAGGGATGCTCTAGTCCACGATTGGCCCTTGGGTCTTCTGTATGCATTTCCACCTCTCCCCCTCATTCCCCAGTTTCTGAAGAAAGCCCGCCGGTTGAAGAGCAAGGTGATCTTCATAGCACTATATTGGCCTCATCAGATTTGGTCCCCTTCCTTTGGCCTCACCTACTAGATCAACCATGGATTCTCCATCCAACCTCAGGGTTGATCTCCCATCCACAGAATTTGATTCATCCCAACTTGGACAGCCTGAAGCTCACAGCTTGGCTTCTCCAATTCCCTTGATTGCCAGGCAGAATAATCTTTCTTTGCCAGTAATGGACATTCTTATTGCATCTCATAAGTCTTCCACTAGAATTACTTATCTAAGCAAGTGGAAAAGATTTACCCTTTGGCTGAAAGAAAAGCAAGTAGATCCCTTTTCAGCACCAGTGTTGATAGTACTGGAGTATCTAGCCGACCTATTTCAATCGGGTCTATCGGCCTCTACCATTAGAGTTCATTTGGCTGCAATATCTAATTTCCATGAGGGTGTCCAAGACTCCTCTCTTATGTCACACAAATTATTCAAGACCTTCATAAAAGGTGTGAATCATCTAAAGCCCCCTTTTTGAGAACCTATTCAACCATGGGACCTGTCATTAGTTCTACAAGCTTTAGCAATGCCACCTTTTGAACCAGCTTCTTCTTGTGACCTCAAATACTTGTCATGGAAAACCTTGTTTTTGGTCACCATTACTTCTGCCAGATGTATCTCTGAGCTTCAAGCCTTATGCATCAAGAGTCCATACTTGATTTTTCATAGAGATAGAGTGTCATTGAGAACTAATCCTTTCTGCCAAAAGTGATCTCTGAAATGTCCATTAACCAAACCATTGAATTGCCAGTTTTATTTCCCAACTATTCAAACAAAGGAGAGTATTGCTTACATACCCTAGATATTCACAGGCAAATTCGCTTCTACTTGAACAGGACTAAGGCCTCTCGTAAATCAGACCAGTTATTTTTGGCCTATTCTGGACCTAGATTAGGATGTGCTGTTGCTAAGGTCACATTGGCTAGATGGTTGAAAGACTGTGTGAACTTCATTTATACACAACTTAATATTCCATTGCCTACTACCATAAAGGCTCATTCGACAAGGTCAGTGGCAACTTCTGCTGCCTTCCATGCCAGAGCTTCTTTGCATTAAATCTGTGCAGCTGAAACTTGGGCTACGCCTCATACCTTCATCAATCATTACAAATTGGATTTGGCCTCCAGGGGAAGAGCATCTTTTGGTTCTATGGTGCTCAGGAATGTTCTTCCATGAGAGCCTCCCAGGAATAGAGGTAGCTGGGGACTCTGTCCCACATATAAGGAATGAACGAGGATTAGCAATATGAGATAAAGAAGTTATGTCTTACCATAACATTCCATCTGTATTGTTGATCCGCGTTCAGTCATTATGACCCTCCCTCCTCCCCCTCCTGTGGCTTCTAGTGGATCTCACCATCTGGTTCTCTTAGGTCATTTGACCAGAGGTAGCCTCTACCTTCTTTTGACTTGAAAATTCAGTCTGAGGTAACAGGGAGAGGGGAATTCTATGTAAGAGTTTTAGCTTGAGAGTTTGTAGCTGACACAAGCTTGGAAGATAGCTGGCTCAGTTCCGAGGTCGGAACCGATACCCACACGTAATGACTGATCGAGGATCAACAATACAGATGGAACGTTATTGTAAGACATAATTTCTTTATCTCATATTGCTAATCCTCGTTCATTCCTGGTATGCATTTTTTCAAAAATCACTTTATTAAATAGAATCATCCAGACCTTGATTAATTTCTCATCCTCTTCTTTCTGCATTTCTATTGGTAAACCACCTTACCCTGGTGATTTGTCAGTGGCCTGTTTGTTCAGTCTAGCTTTTGTCTCCTGTAGTGCAGTGAGAATTAAAATGGCTTCTTCCTCCTCCCCAAGTATTGTTGGTTAGTTTAGATTTGTTATGAATTATTCCACCTTCTGTCTCCACTTCTTTCCTATTTTCTTTCTGTGCTGTAGTCTTTGGTAGTAAATGCAGAGCAACTTAGTGATTTGGGTGGGATCATGTAACCTCATCTCTCATTTTTATAACACTCTTCTCACCCTTTGACACCTTAGTTTACACACTAACAACATTTGCATCTTTGGAATTTTTTCAGAAAAGAACAGTTTAATTGATGCACTTTTAAATTATCATAGCTCTGTTACGTAATAATCTTATTTTCCTCTCAGTACCAAAATCTCAGTCTTATAAGGTCGGGTGACACTATGCCAGGGTAATCCTATGGCTAGGCTTGTAAAGGCCCCAGGGCCATTAGTCTAGGACACACCTATGAACCTATGTATGTGTCCCCTTAAGCCGTCTCTCACCATCAAATTATGTCTTGTGTGTTCCCCTCTTCAACTGGTTTTCTCATTGTTACAAACATTTTTTTAACTCTACCTGTGATTTTCCCAAACACTATTAAAGCTACGTCGTTATTAATATTAGATGTGACTTAATGTAATGCTCATGTTTCACAGATTTCAACCAATAATTAGGAAGCCTCCAGTGCATCAACTTAGGGGCATGGCGCAATAATCTAAGTAGGTGGGTCATGACTTCCTTAACTAAATAAATATGTTCTTCTGTTCTATAGAGCCTGTCCAACTTTGCTCAGGCAGCATATCTATGGAAATAAAATAAATCATCTCTGCTTGTGTTCAAGCTCGTCACATACCTCATCCCATAGGTTTTAAATAGCTCTTTAAAAATCTCCCCTCATGTGATACTACATTTCTCATGGGCCTAGTGTCTACGTCTTCTTTCTCTGTAACTATATTTCAGTTATAGCCATTATTAACAAATACTGCTGGAAACTCATAATTTCATTCAACATAATATTTACATCACTTTCTTCTTCCCATTTTCTGCAGTGCATGCATACATGCCAGTGTTATACCTCCCTAATAGTAGCCTCTAGAGGATATAAACCCCCACAGGGGTAAATACATGCTTTTTCAATGAAAATCCATACACCTTTCTTTCTTGTCCCATGGAATTCAGCTATAAAACTCTCTAAAAACATTTCATAACAAGCATTTAGTTTTTCAGTTTATTTAAATGGGTCTCTTATAGCAAAATTATATGTGGTTTGAAAATTCTAATATGGGCCAGGACTTTCCCTATTTTAGCTCTGTCTGTTAAGCCATTAGTGTTCCATGAATAAATCTTCAGACTAATTTTATTAAAAGTTAAGTTCCCTTTCATGACTATTTTCACTGTGCTTTTGCTGCATACATATACCGTGTATATAAATTTACAGAACTCTTTTAGCTCCCTTGACCAAAATAACTAATTTAGAACTAAAGTAAATCTCAGACTCGTATAAACTCTACAAAACATTTCATATTTTGAAACACTTTCTTCCTTTCTCAGAGGTTGAGTCTTGCTCATCTTCATGCTAGTCCTCTCAAGAAAGAGAGATAAAAAAAAAGAAATGTCTTAGTTTGTTATACACTCTCCCTAGTCCACCCCATTAATGTAGATTCTCTTTTGCCTTTGTGCTTTTACTTTACTACTTACAAAATCCTTTTCTTGGCTCTTGCCTGTGCAGTCTCTCACCACTTGTGACTAAATCATTGCAATGCAGGCAGTGTTTAATACGGCATGTGTGCCTTTAAGAAACAATCTCCTAATAATTGCTGTTTTCCATTCTAATTGACTGCAAACATTTGGTTTCCGAGATGTTCCTATATGGCACAAATTTCTCATATTTACAGATGTCATTCATGAATTCCCTATCCAGTCAGTCAGTATCCAAAATTTTCCCTTCAGAGTCACCCCTTTCCTAAGCACATAATTTTTAGAAGAGCTCACAGAACTATTCAACAAGGCAGTTTTTAGTGAGAGATTACATCTCAACACAAAAAAGTAAACTACTTCTTATTAGAAGTTATAAAACAGAATTCAAAATTAATAATACTTAAGATTAATAAAAACAAAGAATCACTGAAAATCCTAATATAAATTATCTATGTGAAGTTGTTCTATCACACCGTTCATTCTTTACTGATGGGTTCAGAGCCGATCCCTCGGCTCCGAGTCGGCACCTACTACAAAGCTCGAGGATTTCAAGTAGCTCGAGGCCAAGTCCCTATCCCATGATGCACCTTGAGTTACCTCAGATCTAGTTTGCCGCTGCAACTGATCGGAGGATGTTCATCATGTTTCACTGTTGCAGTCCTAACCAATGGGTTATCCGGCTCCTGGTAGCGCTCAATCGGCCAGAATACCAAAGGTAAGTAAATATGACATCGGCTGTCGTTGGTTGTAAAGGACATCAGGACATCTGATACAAAAGGAGGCAGCCGAAGTCACTTCCTCAGTCTTCCTTGCCATGGAGCCCGAAGCTGAAGCATTTTTGCACGAATGCCGGTTGGCAGTTTACCTTTTTGGTTTCCGACTACATTGCTAAAGTCAACTACAGCTAAGTACCCCATTGGGGATCCTCTTTTCTTGCCTTAACGAATGTCAGAAAAAGTCAATAATTGTCTTACCTGTGGAAAGCAGATTCCCCATAGAGATTTTCATTCCTATTGTATTATTTGTTTAGGCCTTGACCACAATGTTCCTAATTGTGACCTCTGTGTTCCTTTAATCTGTGTACTATTCATTGTCAGGCTAAGCATTTTGGAGTGTGGCCTAAGTTTGTCGGTATGGCATCCGCTGGTCTTCAGGCTTCGGATATCCCTAAGAAATGCAAGGACAAGGACCGTGACAGGCTTCAGAAGGTCAAGTCTTCAAGGTACAGCTCATATGGCGTAGTGGTAATTCACTGTGGCTATGGTGTGCAGGGTCCTGGGTTGAGACTTGCAAAGGCTGATTATTTAAGGAAATCTAGGAACCTAGATAGGTGGGGTAAAAAAGTTTACACCTCTGCCACTCTTGCTATTAGGCCTACTAATTTCCTTTTTCATATGCTTAAGTATCAGCAGCACACCTTGGAGGCTAAGTCAAAGATTGCAAGTGTGCCTCTTTTGGCAGAGAGTAAGGATATGCAGAATTTGCTGAATTCTGCCAGTCTTGTCAGTAAACAGTCTTTACATTATGGTTTTGACATTCTGGAAGCCTCCTGCAGGGCTATGGCTACTGGATCTGTTCTCAGAAGGCATGCTTGGCTCAGGGAGCAGCCCCTTCCAGAGCCTGTCAAGTCTAAGCTTTTAGCTGTACCCTTACAAAATGACAGTCTTTTTGGCAGAAAAGCAGAGGAAGTGCTCAAAAAGATGGAGGATGAGGCCAAGTCTATGCAAACAGTTAGACTTTCTGCAAGTTCATCCTCCTCGTATCAGCAGAATTACCCTTCTAAGAGTTGGATGTTTCCTAATACCAGCAGGCAAAACCGTTCTAGGACTAGAGGTTACAAATCTTCTAGGGGGCAGGTGGTTACCTCTCAAAGGTCTAAGCGTTGGCATGCTTCCACTTCCAAGACGGGCAGTTCTAAGCCTACATCTCAATCCAAACATTGGCAATGACTCTGTCCAACGTCTGCCTGTTCTTGCTTGCCCGGAGAATCCTTTAGGGGAAGGTTGGCCTTTTTTGCAGATGTCTGGGCCACCATCACGGACGACAAATGGGTACTCAGAACTGTATCCCTAGGTCACAGGTTTTCTTTCCACACCTTTCAAGTACCCAAAGGATTCCCGGACACTCCTCCAAACCAAAGGGCAGAAGTAGAAAAGCAAATTTTGTCTCTGTTACATCTGGGGGCAATAGAATCAGTTCCTGCTCAGCAGGTAGGCCAGGGCTTCTATTCCAGACTTTTTGTAGTTCCAAAAAAAGAAGGCACCTGGTGTCCTATCCTAGATCTATCCATTGTGAACTCTTTCTTGGTAATTCCAAAGTTCAGAATGCTCACTCTGCATCAGTTGCTACCGATGTTAGACAAGTACTCCTGGCTAGTAACTTTGGATCTCAAAGACGCTTATCTGCACATCCCTATCAAGGAAAGTTGCAGGCAATATCTTTGTTTCAGAGTGGGCAAGCAACATTATCAATTCTCTGCGCTGCCCTTTGGCTTATCTACTGCTCCCAGAGTTTTCACGAAGTGCCTAGCTCCAGTCATTGCTTTTTGCAGGCAGAAGAAAATTCAGATTTATCCATACTTGGACGACTGTCTAATTCAAGCAAATTCTCAAGAACAGCTGTTACAGGATCTGGAATTTGTAAAGACTCTTCTCTCTTCTCTGGGTTACACTCTCAATGTGGAAGAATCAAAATGGTGCCATCCAAGGAGATAACATTCCTGGGAGCGAGTCTGAACACAGCCGCCCAGATGATAAATCTCACCCAGGAGAATCTGGCACCTCTTTGTTTACTTCAAGGATTTGACAAGCCTGTCCCAGCTCTCTGTAAGGAAATACCTGCAAGCTCTGGGATACTTGACCTGTTGCATTCTCATGATTCCATATGCAAGACTTCATATGAGGAAATTGCAATGGTACTTCAAGAACCTTTGGTGTCAACACACACAGGACCTGGATATGATAATTCCTCTGCTTCCATGTTTGCAGACAGAGTTTCTATGGTGGGCACAAGCCTGTCTACAAAACAAGGGCAGGCCTTTTTGCCCACCTCCTGCCATTCAAGTTCTTACCACGGACACATCGGACTACACCTGGGGAGCTCACCTGGATGGCAGATGCATACAGGGAGGTTGGAATGCCCAGCAGATGCATCTGCACATAAACCTAAAGGAATTGATGGCAGCTCAGCAAGCCTTACTAGCTTTCAAGCATCTTCTTTCTCCAGGAACTCTGCTTGTCAGGACCAACAACACCACAGTCATGTGGTACAGCAACAAACAGGGAGGGACTCATTCTTACCCCCTGTGTAGACAGAGCATGATTCTCTGGTCCATAGCAGCATCCTTGGGCCTGTATCTCCTAGCTCAGTTTCTTCCAGGGAGGCTGAATGTTTTGGCAGACCAGTTGAGCAGACAGACCCTGAATCCTCATGAGTGGCAACTGAACAGAGCAGTCTTTTACAGCATCACTCAATGTTGGGGCACTCCTCAGGTGGATCTTTTCTCCTCCCCAGACAACCACCTTCTGCCACTTTTTTGCACCAGACAGCATCACAGCAAGGCCTGGAGAGTGGATGCTCTGTCCTTCCCTTGGATGCTTCTGTCAGTTTATGCCTTCCCTCCTCTTCTTTCCAGAGTATTATTGAAGATAAGGGATGAAAGACCAAGGACTATTCTCATAGCTCTGGACTGACCCAGACAGCATTGGTATCCACTGCTTCGCAGTCTGTCCCAATTTCCTCCTTGGCGTCTTCCTCTGAAACCAGATCTTTTGTTTCAGGAAGGGGGAAACATTCTACATCCTCATCTTCAGTCTCTCCATTTGGCAGCATGGCTCATTGTATGAATCAATCCATTTCTTCTTCCCTTTCCCAGCAGGTGGTCAATGTACTTCAGGAGGCCTAGCACTAGGAAGTCCTACGCTGGCAAGTGGGAAATATTCTCTCGTTGGATGCAGGCTAGAGGGGGAATATTCTTCTCAGCCTATTCTTCCTCTGATCCTGGAATACTTGGCTGATTTGCTTCAGGGTGGTCTTTCATTTTCCTTTATCAAAATCCATGCTTCAGCCATTTCCGCTCATTGTTCTTTTGAGCAACCCATTTTCTCTCATCCCTTGATGAAAATGTTGGCAGAGGTGCTTGCAACTTAAAACCTCCCAGAAGGGCACCTACACCAGCCTGGGATCTTAATTTTGTTCTAGAGAAACTCACTCTTCCTCCTTTTGAGCCAGCTGCCACTGCAGATTTAAAGTTTCTCTCTTGGAAGACTGCCTTCCTTTGGCTATAACTTCAGCAAGGAGGGTTTCGGAGCTGCAAGCTTTGATGGCTGTGGAGCCTTTTCTTATTTTCCATGCAGATCATGTCTCTCTGAGAACCAATCCCTCTTTTATGCCTAAGGTGGTTTCTAGCCTGACTCTTAATCAGTCCATACACCTTCCTACTTTCTTTCCTAATCCTCGAAATAGAGGTGAAAGGATCCTACATTCTCTTGATGTGCACAGACAGCTCAGGTTTTATCTGGACAATACTAAAGACCTTCGGAAATCACAGTTATTGGTCAGTTTTGCCCCTGGAGCTCAGGGCAAAGCTGTCTCTAAGCAAACCATTTCTAAGTGGATTGCACATTGTATTACCTTTTGTTATTCCTTTCATGGCAAGGTTCCTCCTCAAGGGGTTAGGACCCACTCCACAAGAGCAGCTTCCACTTCTGCAGCCTTTTTAAGGGGTGTCCCTACTAAAGACATTTTAGAGGCTGCCACATGGTCTTCTGCTCACACTTTCACAAAGCATAATTTGCCTTTGTTTTCTAGGTCCAGGACAGGGTTTCCCACTGCTGTTCTGCAGGGCATTCTCTCCAATCCTTGATTCTGATGGCACCTGCTCCCTTTTCTCTGGGCTTTGGGAATCAATCCATTGGTTAGGACTGCAACAATGAAACACGAACATAGTACAGTTGTGTACACTTACCATAAATGTAGATGTTCTAGTGTATTCACTGTTGCAGTTCTGGTTTCCCTCCCTCCTTCCCCCTTTTTTGGTCCCTTCCTGTTCTCCTTTCCTAAGGTACAGGCTGAATCTGGTTGTATTTACCAAAGTTGTTTTGGCATAAGCCTTGTTTTCTGGGGACTCCTGACTGTTATGGCAAGAAAGACTGAGGAAGTGATGTCGGCTGCCTATTTTTGTATTGGACGTCCTGACATCCTTTACAACTGATGACAGCCGATGTCATATTTACTTATCTTTGGTATTCTGGCCGATCGAGGCCTACTGGGAGCCGAATAACCCATTGGTTAGGACTGCAACAGTGAATACATTCGAACATCTACATTTATGGTAAGTGTACACAACTGTATTTCTTGCTAGCTCGGGCCAGTAAAAACTTTAATACTTTTCTATTTCCAAAAATTATTGTTAGTTTATTGTTAGAATAGTTAGATATTTAGTTTAGATAAGCTCTTAAAGCTTTATCTGTAGTGTTCCCTTCCCTATGTGCTTTCTTAGCTATATATTTGGCCTCGTTTTTCTTCATAAGCCTATTTAGATTTTCTGACTAAAAATTGTTTATTCAGTGACCTTTTTGTCACATTTGTTATTATCATAGTATTGTGTGATTACTTAGTGACTAGTAAGTGTTTATTCAGTGACCTTTTGTCACTTTTTTCCTTAGTAGAGTATCTCACGATTCTTAGAGTTAACTTGCTTGTTAAGATTATCTGCTTAGTTAATTTCTTTGTGTGCGCTTGTTAGCCTTAATTTTAGGCTTGTGTGCATATATTTAGCCTGTTTTTTATTAGAAGGCTTATTACTAGTTATAGTTAGCCTTAGTTTAAAAGGCTTGTGTGTATCTGTGCTTATAGTTAGCCTGTTTTTATTAGAAGGCTAATTTATATTTGCTGTTGTTGGGTGTGTCCATTTTTGTCATGGCTGATGACAAGGACAAACACCCTAAGTCAGGTTTTAAAAAATGCCCTGAATGTGGGCAGAAGATGTCTGTTGCTGACTACCATGTGAATTGTGTCTACTGCTTGGGTGCCTTGCACTTACAAGAAACATGTTCCATATGCCATTCTTTTTCCTCTCGAGTTCTCTAAGAGAGAAAAAGGAAGCTCATTGACAGGGGTTTGTTGAAACCTTCTTTCCAGGAGGCTTTGAGTGACCAGGATGGATTTAGCAAGTCCTCAAAGTTCTCCAAGACTTCTGTGGATTCGAAAAGTCAAAGAGTCTGTGACATCGGCTCCACAGGTCTCGAGCCAACTGTCTTTTCTTTTCAGAACTGGTATCTGAAATTCCCAAATCTCCGCTTCTTCATTCGGTACCATCGGGCCGTTAATCTAGGTCTTCTGTTAGCCTCTCAGATTTGGATGTGGATCGGGTGGTGCAGAAGCGTCTTCAGACACCGGCCTTTGCAAAATTGTTATCGGTTCTGACCCAAGTGGCTTCTGAGCTGAAGACCCTTATGCCAGCTAAGTCTCTTCCTCCTCCAAGCCATACTGGCCCTTCGGAGCCAGAGGAGTCGGACTTGCTCCAGTGTCTTCGGCTCCTTTCACTCTGGCATCCTCTACACCGATCTAGGTCTCTAGGAGCTGACACTCTTTGTTCGGGTCTGGGGAGGATAGTCGAACTGACTTCTCAGTTCCGACTTTGCCTCTTGGGGCTTCGGCTCTGATGAACTTGGCTCCTACCTCGGGCTCGGAGCCCACTGTCTCAGTGCCGGGGGTATCAACAGTTTCCTCGGATCCGTCAGTCCCTTCACACAGGAGGAGGGGTGCCTTTGAAGCCATGAGGAGAGTTATGTCTCCCAAGACATCCTCAACTTCAGGTCCGGCTTCTTCATCCCCTAAAGCGCCTGTGTCTGCCTCTGCCTCTGCCTCACAGATCCTAGCTAAGCGCAGAGACCCAGAGCCTCAGTAAGTCCCATTGGGTGGCCCATGCTCTTTCGAGACCTCTCCAAAAGCTCCCACTGAAGAGTTTCCCAGTAAGAGAGTGTGTAAGAGGAAACATTTGGACTCCCCTCAGGAGTCGTTAACATCTGATACTGACTTGGATGAATCAGAAGGGTCTCCACGGTCCCTCTCTGAGGATACCTCATTTGCAGAGATACTGGAAATCCTTAAGCAGATGGGTGACTGGCAGTCCAACCCTACTGAGGATGAGTCAGTCCTCCTGAAGGCTTTTGGGTCTCAGCCCTCCACCTCTTGGGTGTCTCCACCCTTTGATGAGCTTATGCAGCTGGTCTCACGAAGGGCATGGGAGTCTCTAGACACCATGGAGCCTGTCCCTAGGAGGCCTAATAAGTTCATATCTGCCCCCTCGATTAATTCTTCTTGACCAAAGGTGTGCCAGTTGATGCCATGGTGATGGCAGCAGTCACCAAAAAGGAAATGTCTGAAACTTCCTTGTCTATCCATCCTTCTAACAGAGACTCCAGGATCATGCATAGATATGGGAAGTGCATGTTTAGTTCAGCGACTTTTGCACTTCATTCGCTTAACTATTTAACCCATTTTACGAGACTACCAAGAGATCTCCTTAAAGAGCTGGGAGATACTCTTAGCTGCAGGAGCTACAGACAAAGTTGCCTCACAGCTTGCTACCCTCAATTCCATAGTGAACTCGTCCATGTGCCTCATTTCATATGCTGCTGATGGAATGAATATGGCAGCGGGTACAAGAGTTGCTGTTAGGAGACAGTCCTGGATGCGCTTGTGTTCCTTCACTGAGCCCTTCAAGTCATCCTTCGTGAATACCCCCTTTGATGGCTTGTCCCTTTTCAGACCCAAAGTTAAGGAAACTTTAACCAGGTGTGAACAGGATGAAAAGACTCTCTCTGCCATCGGAGTCCGTTTTTCCACCCCTACCAGACCCTACCCCAATGGTCAAAGGGGAGGGAAAATGTGGTTCCGAAAAGCCCAAGGAGCCTGTCAGGACACACATGGTGAACCCCCCTCCAGGGGCAGAGGAGAGGCCAATAATGGAAGACGCTGCCGTCATGGCAGAGGGGGTCCACAGAACCAGGGCGACAGAGATTACTTCTTTGGGAAGCCCTACCAGCTCCTGAAAGGAGGCCCGACTGACCTCCTCTGGAGGCAGTCAGGGGTTGCTTATTTTTGTACCCAGAAGCCTGTCTCAAACTAATAAATGACAACTGGGTACAAAGTATCATTTCCAGAGGATGCTTCATCCCATTCGCTACACCCCCTCCACCAACAAGGAAAATCCCAGACGTTCCACCCAGTTACAGGGAACAAGCAGCAGCAGAGGTCCAGACATTGCTAATCATCCAACCAGTCCCAGCAGACCAGACAGGATCCAGAACTTAGTCAAGATTCTTTTTAGTTCCAAAAAAGACAGGGGACTGGAAACCTATATTGGACCTCAGCAGACTAAACAAATCTGTAAAGAAAGAGAAGTTTCGGATGGTCACACTTCAATACTTCCCTTCTTAGGGAAAAACAATTGGATGTGCTCGATAGATCTCCAGGATGTGTACTATCACATAAAAATGGCCAGACCATCCAGGGATCATCTCTTCTGGCTGGGAGCCAATCATTACCAGTTTCAAGCCCTGCCCTTTGGTCACACTACAGCCCCCAGAGTGTTCACCAAATTCATGGCAGTGGTCAGGGCTCACCTGTGACGTTTAGGATTCCAGGTGTTTCCATACCTAGACAATTGGCTCCTTATCGCCACCACCAGGCATCAACTCATACAGGCCAGGGACTCCACTCTGTCACTCTACAATCAGTTGGGCATTACAATAAACTCAGAAAAATCTGCCTTGTCGCCATCGCAGCATATCATCTTTATTGGAGCAGAACTGGACACCACCACCACCACCACACTAAGACTTCCAGTAGAAAGAGTCGTACTTCTCCATCAGCATGTCCGCATTCTAATATTCAAAAACAAAGCACCGGCATCAGAAGTTCTGAAATTGTTAGGAATGATGGCAGCAGCAATTCTGGCCATACCACTGGGTCGTATGCACATGCGGATACTACAATGGCTGTTGTTCACTCAATGGTCTTACCAAGAGCTCCCCATGTCTCACATGATAATGATCACAAATTCCTACAAAAAGGATCTTCAGTGGTGGTTGACCTCACTTCATGTTACGATAGGACGCCCATTTGTGTTACCCCCTCCAGTGGCCACAGTGAACATGGATGCTTCCCTGATAGGGTGGGGGGGCATTGTCAGGGAAAGACAGCCCAAGGCACATGGACCAATCAAGAGACACATCTGCATATCAATGTACTAGAGATGAGAGCAGTACTTTTGGCGTTGCAGTACTTTCAGGATTCTCTTCTTCTGGGTGCAATTGCGATTCAGACGGACAACATGTCAGTGGTCTGGTATTTGAACAAACAAGGAGGAACCGGATCACGAGGCCCTCAGAGTATGGCAGTGGGCTGTTTCCACCCAGCGCTTTCTGCTAGCAACGCACATCCCGGGGAAATCCAACATGATAGCAGACAAGCTGAGTAGAGCAATTTTGTTGCCCCATGAGTGGTCCCTCAAGACGGAAATAGCGGACAGGATATTTCGCAGGTGGGGCCAGCCTTGCTGCAACCTTTTTGCCAGTCACATGAACACGAAATGCAGAAGTTACTTTGCCCTGATTCCTCCTTCAGGAGAAGCCCCAAGGGACACACTCGTTAACGATTGGCCCTCGGGTCTCCTTTATGCATTCCCACCAATCCCATTGATACCCAAGGTATTACAGAAAGCAAAAGCCCTGGGAAGGACCATTATTTTAATAGTTCCTCATTGGCCTCATCAGATTTAGTTCCCCTTCCTTCGACTTCATCTTTTGGAGGACCCCTGGATTCTGGACCCAGTTCCAGACCTTCTGATGCACTCGGGGGAACTTCATCCCTCTCTGTAGTCCCTAAAGCTGACAGCTTGGCTGCACCAATTCCCATCATAGCCAGTTTCCACATCCTTTCCAATGAGATGAAACAAATTCTCCTATCCTCTCATAAATCCTCTATGAGGAAGCTATACCTCAGCAAATGGAAAAAAATTCTCTATATGGGCCTCCATACCAAGTCCCTATGGCCTCTGTTCTAGAATTCTTAACCATGATATTCAATAAAGGAGCTGCAGCAGCAACAGTCCGTGTTCAACTTGCTGCCATTTCTAACTTTCATCTGGGATTCGAAGGATTGAATATTATGTCACACAAATTATCCAAAGCCTTTCTCAAAGGGACCTTTCATATTAGACCACCTGTGAAATCTCCCTATTCTCCATGGAATCTAAATTTGATGCTTTCCCGCATAATTCTTTCGCCATTTGAACTAGCTTCCTCATGTGACCTCAAAATTTTGTCATGGAAAACCATCTTTTTAGTGGCTATTACTTCTGCCACAGAATGTCAGAGCTTCAAGCCTTCTCCATCAAGCCTCATTTGATTTTCCATGCTGACAGAGTCTCACTTTGAACAAACCCTTCTTTCTTGGCCAAAGTTTGCACTGAAACTAATCTCAACCAAATTATTGATTTGCCAGCTTTCTTCCGCAACCATTCCAACAGCCTAGAGTACATGCTGAACAAACTTGATGTTCACAGACAGCTCAGATTTTATTTGGATAGAACAAAAGATTTCAGGAAATCAGATCAGCTTTTTGTTTCATTTTCAGATTCCAGGAAGGGTATGCCAGTGGCTAAAACAACTCTGTCTAAATGGTTATCTGATTGTAGCACTTGTGCTTATTCAGCTGCTAATATGCCCTTACAGCATAAAATTAAAGCTCACTCAATCAGAGCAGTTTCTACATCCTCTGCTTTTTCTCCCAAACTTCCCATTGATAACATTTAGCAGCAGCCACTTGGTCAAAACCTCTTACCTTTATCACTCATTACAAAGTTGACAGGGCCTCCTTTGGATCCACAGTCCTGAGAAATATACTTCAGTGAGCCACCCGAGGTAGATTGTGCTTGGGACACTACCCATCAGTAAAGAATGAATGGCAAGATAGAACTACTTCACATAAAGAAGTTATGTACTTACCATAACGTTCCATGTGAGTTGTTCATCTCACCTTCATTCTTACGTCCCTCCCTCCTACCCCCTCCTGGGCTCTCAGAAGGCCTAGATGCTAGATCTTTCCTGGTCACTCAACCCTTCTACACTCTCTCTCTTATGGAGTTATAGAATGACATTTGGTATTATTATACGTAGCAAGCAAGATCTGACATAACTCAAGGTGCATCATGGGAATAGGGACTTGGCCTCAAGCTACTTGGAATCCTCGAGCTTTGTAGTAGACAAAGAGAGATCGGCTCCGAACCCATCAGTAAAGAATGAAGGTGAGATGAACAACTCACATGGAACGTTATGGTAAGTACATAACTTCTTTTTTTAGTCCCCCAACACACAGCTCACATTGCTCTTTATATTTTAAAGTTACAAATAACTTAATGTTTATTTAATAACAGAGAGCAAAAACAAAAGCCTAGGAATGGTAAAGAAAACTAGAGGGCTAATAAGAAAGAAGAAATCATGACTATGGTTCTTCCTAGGATCCAAAAATACTGAAACTTGAAGCAGCCCCCTTTCTCTGCAGAAAAGGCTTTCTTTCCCCATAGATCTGCACCCTCCGAGCCCATAAATGTCATTTCCAACAAGTCTGCCAGGCCAGCAGCAAGCAGGCATTCATTAGAGAGGGACCTTTCCCATTTTGTCTCTTGGTGCTCTTCCACTTTCTCCCTTAGGTCTGTCAGGTCTTTCAGGAATATAGATGATCTGGATTGGGAGCATTTGATGAGAGCCTTTTTGAAGACTCAGGTTGAAATGGGTGTCATCTCAGCCACTCTGTTTTAGGGCAGATCAGGCTGGCTCTTCTCCCCGCTTGCTCCTTTCCTGGTCCATGTCTTTACGCTGGCTTTGGAGCCATTGCATCATCTGGAGCTGACTGGTTTATCTGCCTCAGCTCAGGACCTGATGCATCCAATTCACTCAACAGTGAGGCATTCAATGTTGACTGAATCTCAGTGGTGAGATCTTGGTGCCAAATTGTCAGCTCTTTCTTCAGCACAAACCTGCTTTTCTATGTTGGAGACTGCTGCCTTCAACTCTTCAGCTCTGATCTCTTCCTTGAAGCTGACTGGATCATCAGTGTCAGAGATTTCCTCTTCAGTCCCACTTAAATCTAGTCCACCCCATTAATGTAGATTCTCTTTTGCCTTTGTGCTTTTACTTTACTACTTACAAAATCCTTTTCTTGGCTCTTGCCTGTGCAGTCTCTCACCACTTGTGACTAAATCATTGCAATGCAGGCAGTGTTTAATACGGCATGTGTGCCTTTAAGAAACAATCTCCTAATAATTGCTGTTTTCCATTCTAATTGACTGCAAACATTTGGTTTCCGAGATGTTCCTATATGGCACAAATTTCTCATATTTACAGATGTCATTCATGAATTCCCTATCCAGTCAGTCAGTATCCAAAATTTTCCCTTCAGAGTCACCCCTTTCCTAAGCACATAATTTTTAGAAGAGCTCACAGAACTATTCAACAAGGCAGTTTTTAGTGAGAGATTACATCTCAACACAAAAAAGTAAACTACTTCTTATTAGAAGTTATAAAACAGAATTCAAAATTAATAATACTTAAGATTAATAAAAACAAAGAATCACTGAAAATCCTAATATAAATTATCTATGTGAAGTTGTTCTATCACACCGTTCATTCTTTACTGATGGGTTCAGAGCCGATCCCTCGGCTCCGAGTCGGCACCTACTACAAAGCTCGAGGATTTCAAGTAGCTCGAGGCCAAGTCCCTATCCCATGATGCACCTTGAGTTACCTCAGATCTAGTTTGCCGCTGCAACTGATCGGAGGATGTTCATCATGTTTCACTGTTGCAGTCCTAACCAATGGGTTATCCGGCTCCTGGTAGCGCTCAATCGGCCAGAATACCAAAGGTAAGTAAATATGACATCGGCTGTCGTTGGTTGTAAAGGACATCAGGACATCTGATACAAAAGGAGGCAGCCGAAGTCACTTCCTCAGTCTTCCTTGCCATGGAGCCCGAAGCTGAAGCATTTTTGCACGAATGCGGTTGGCAGTTTACCTTTTTGGTTTCCGACTACATTGCTAAAGTCAACTACAGCTAAGTACCCCATTGGGGATCCTCTTTTCTTGCCTTAACGAATGTCAGAAAAAGTCAATAATTGTCTTACCTGTGGAAAGCAGATTCCCCATAGAGATTTTCATTCCTATTGTATTATTTGTTTAGGCCTTGACCACAATGTTCCTAATTGTGACCTCTGTGTTCCTTTAATCTGTGTACTATTCATTGTCAGGCTAAGCATTTTGGAGTGTGGCCTAAGTTTGTCGGTATGGCATCCGCTGGTCTTCAGGCTTGGATATCCCTAAGAAATGCAAGGACAAGGACCGTGACAGGCTTCAGAAGGTCAAGTCTTCAAGGTACAGCTCATATGGCGTAGTGGTAATTCACTGTGGCTATGGTGTGCAGGGTCCTGGGTTGAGACTTGCAAAGGCTGATTATTTAAGGAAATCTAGGAACCTAGATAGGTGGGGTAAAAAAGTTTACACCTCTGCCACTCTTGCTATTAGGCCTACTAATTTCCTTTTTCATATGCTTAAGTATCAGCAGCACACCTTGGAGGCTAAGTCAAAGATTGCAAGTGTGCCTCTTTTGGCAGAGAGTAAGGATATGCAGAATTTGCTGAATTCTGCCAGTCTTGTCAGTAAACAGTCTTTACATTATGGTTTTGACATTCTGGAAGCCTCCTGCAGGGCTATGGCTACTGGATCTGTTCTCAGAAGGCATGCTTGGCTCAGGGAGCAGCCCCTTCCAGAGCCTGTCAAGTCTAAGCTTTTAGCTGTACCCTTACAAAATGACAGTCTTTTTGGCAGAAAAGCAGAGGAAGTGCTCAAAAAGATGGAGGATGAGGCCAAGTCTATGCAAACAGTTAGACTTTCTGCAAGTTCATCCTCCTCGTATCAGCAGAATTACCCTTCTAAGAGTTGGATGTTTCCTAATACCAGCAGGCAAAACCGTTCTAGGACTAGAGGTTACAAATCTTCTAGGGGCAGGTGGCTACCCCTCAAAGGTCTAAGCGTTGGCATGCTTCCACTTCCAAGATGGGCAGTTCTAAGCCTACATCTCAATCCAAACATTGGCAATGACTCTGTCCAACGTCTGCCTGTTCTTGCTTGCCCGGAGAATCCTTTAGGGGAAGGTTGGCCTTTTTTGCAGATGTCTGGGCCACCATCACGGACGACAAATGGGTACTCAGAACTGTATCCCTAGGTCACAGGTTTTCTTTCCACACCTTTCAAGTACCCAAAGGATTCCCGGACACTCCTCCAAACCAAAGGGCAGAAGTAGAAAAGCAAATTTTGTCTCTGTTACATCTGGGGGCAATAGAATCAGTTCCTGCTCAGCAGGTAGGCCAGGGCTTCTATTCCAGACTTTTTGTAGTTCCAAAAAAAGAAGGCACCTGGTGTCCTATCCTAGATCTATCCATTGTGAACTCTTTCTTGGTAATTCCAAAGTTCAGAATGCTCACTCTGCATCAGTTGCTACCGATGTTAGACAAGTACTCCTGGCTAGTAACTTTGGATCTCAAAGACGCTTATCTGCACATCCCTATCAAGGAAAGTTGCAGGCAATATCTTTGTTTCAGAGTGGGCAAGCAACATTATCAATTCTCTGCGCTGCCCTTTGGCTTATCTACTGCTCCCAGAGTTTTCACGAAGTGCCTAGCTCCAGTCATTGCTTTTTGCAGGCAGAAGAAAATTCAGATTTATCCATACTTGGACGACTGTCTAATTCAAGCAAATTCTCAAGAACAGCTGTTACAGGATCTGGAATTTGTAAAGACTCTTCTCTCTTCTCTGGGTTACACTCTCAATGTGGAAGAATCAAAAATGGTGCCATCCAAGGAGATAACATTCCTGGGAGCGAGTCTGAACACAGCCGCCCAGATGATAAATCTCACCCAGGAGAATCTGGCACCTCTTTGTTTACTTCAAGGATTTGACAAGCCTGTCCCAGCTCTCTGTAAGGAAATACCTGCAAGCTCTGGGATACTTGACCTGTTGCATTCTCATGATTCCATATGCAAGACTTCATATGAGGAAATTGCAATGGTACTTCAAGAACCTTTGGTGTCAACACACACAGGACCTGGATATGATAATTCCTCTGCTTCCATGTTTGCAGACAGAGTTTCTATGGTGGGCACAAGCCTGTCTACAAAACAAGGGCAGGCCTTTTTGCCCACCTCCTGCCATTCAAGTTCTTACCACGGACACATCGGACTACACCTGGGGAGCTCACCTGGATGGCAGATGCATACAGGAGGTTGGAATGCCCAGCAGATGCATCTGCACATAAACCTAAAGGAATTGATGGCAGCTCAGCAAGCCTTACTAGCTTTCAAGCATCTTCTTTCTCCAGGAACTCTGCTTGTCAGGACCAACAACACCACAGTCATGTGGTACAGCAACAAACAGGGAGGGACTCATTCTTACCCCTGTGTAGACAGAGCATGATTCTCTGGTCCATAGCAGCATCCTTGGGCCTGTATCTCCTAGCTCAGTTTCTTCCAGGGAGGCTGAATGTTTTGGCAGACCAGTTGAGCAGACAGACCCTGAATCCTCATGAGTGGCAACTGAACAGAGCAGTCTTTACAGCATCACTCAATGTTGGGGCACTCCTCAGGTGGATCTTTTCTCCTCCCCAGACAACCACCTTCTGCCACTTTTTTGCACCAGACAGCATCACAGCAAGGCCTGGAGAGTGGATGCTCTGTCCTTCCCTTGGATGCTTCTGTCAGTTTATGCCTTCCCTCCTCTTCTTTCCAGAGTATTATTGAAGATAAGGGATGAAAGACCAAGGACTATTCTCATAGCTCTGGACTGACCCAGACAGCATTGGTATCCACTGCTTCGCAGTCTGTCCCAATTTCCTCCTTGGCGTCTTCCTCTGAAACCAGATCTTTTGTTTCAGGAAGGAAACATTCTACATCCTCATCTTCAGTCTCTCCATTTGGCAGCATGGCTCATTGTATGAATCAATCCATTTCTTCTTCCCTTTCCCAGCAGGTGGTCAATGTACTTCAGGAGGCCTAGCACTAGGAAGTCCTACGCTGGCAAGTGGGAAATATTCTCTCGTTGGATGCAGGCTAGAGGGGGAATATTCTTCTCAGCCTATTCTTCCTCTGATCCTGGAATACTTGGCTGATTTGCTTCAGGGTGGTCTTTCATTTTCCTTTATCAAAATCCATGCTTCAGCCATTTCCGCTCATTGTTCTTTTGAGCAACCCATTTTCTCTCATCCCTTGATGAAAATGTTGGCAGAGGTGCTTGCAACTTAAAACCTCCCAGAAGGGCACCTACACCAGCCTGGGATCTTAATTTTGTTCTAGAGAAACTCACTCTTCCTCCTTTTGAGCCAGCTGCCACTGCAGATTTAAAGTTTCTCTCTTGGAAGACTGCCTTCCTTTTGGCTATAACTTCAGCAAGGAGGGTTTCGGAGCTGCAAGCTTTGATGGCTGTGGAGCCTTTTCTTATTTTCCATGCAGATCATGTCTCTCTGAGAACCAATCCCTCTTTTATGCCTAAGGTGGTTTCTAGCCTGACTCTTAATCAGTCCATACACCTTCCTACTTTCTTTCCTAATCCTCGAAATAGAGGTGAAAGGATCCTACATTCTCTTGATGTGCACAGACAGCTCAGGTTTTATCTGGACAATACTAAAGACCTTCGGAAATCACAGTTATTGGTCAGTTTTGCCCCTGGAGCTCAGGGCAAAGCTGTCTCTAAGCAAACCATTTCTAAGTGGATTGCACATTGTATTACCTTTTGTTATTCCTTTCATGGCAAGGTTCCTCCTCAAGGGGTTAGGACCCACTCCACAAGAGCAGCTTCCACTTCTGCAGCCTTTTTAAGGGGTGTCCCTACTAAAGACATTTTAGAGGCTGCCACATGGTCTTCTGCTCACACTTTCACAAAGCATAATTTGCCTTTGTTTTCTAGGTCCAGGACAGGGTTTCCCACTGCTGTTCTGCAGGGCATTCTCTCCAATCCTTGATTCTGATGGCACCTGCTCCCTTTTCTCTGGGCTTTGGGAATCAATCCATTGGTTAGGACTGCAACAATGAAACACGAACATAGTACAGTTGTGTACACTTACCATAAATGTAGATGTTCTAGTGTATTCACTGTTGCAGTTCTGGTTTCCCTCCCTCCTTCCCCCTTTTTTGGTCCCTTCCTGTTCTCCTTTCCTAAGGTACAGGCTGAATCTGGTTGTATTTACCAAAGTTGTTTTGGCATAAGCCTTGTTTTCTGGGGACTCCTGACTGTTATGGCAAGAAAGACTGAGGAAGTGATGTCGGCTGCCTATTTTTGTATTGGACGTCCTGACGTCCTTTACAACTGATGACAGCCGATGTCATATTTACTTATCTTTGGTATTCTGGCTGATCGAGGCCTACTGGGAGCCGAATAACCCATTGGTTAGGACTGCAACAGTGAATACATTCGAACATCTACATTTATGGTAAGTGTACACAACTGTATTTCTTGCTAGCTCGGGCCAGTAAAAACTTTAATACTTTTCTATTTCCAAAAATTATTGTTAGTTTATTGTTAGAATAGTTAGATATTTAGTTTAGATAAGCTCTTAAAGCTTTATCTGTAGTGTTCCCTTCCCTATGTGCTTTCTTAGCTATATATTTGGCCTCGTTTTTCTTCATAAGCCTATTTAGATTTTCTGACTAAAAATTGTTTATTCAGTGACCTTTTTGTCACATTTGTTATTATCATAGTATTGTGTGATTACTTAGTGACTAGTAAGTGTTTATTCAGTGACCTTTTGTCACTTTTTTCCTTAGTAGAGTATCTCACGATTCTTAGAGTTAACTTGCTTGTTAAGATTATCTGCTTAGTTAATTTCTGTGTGTGTGCTTGTTAGCCTTAATTTTAGGCTTGTGTGCATATATTTAGCCTGTTTTTTTATAAGAAGGCTTAGTAGTAGTTATAGTTAGCCTTAGTTTAAAAGGCTTGTGTGTGTCTGTGCTTATAGTTAGCCTGTTTTTATTAGAAGGCTAATTTATATTTGCTGTTGTTGGGTGTGTCCATTTTTGTCATGGCTGATGACAAGGACAAACACCCTAAGTCAGGTTTTAAAAAATGCCCTGAATGTGGGCAGAAGATGTCTGTTGCTGACTACCATGTGAATTGTGTCTACTGCTTGGGTGCCTTGCACTTACAAGAAACATGTTCCATATGCCATTCTTTTTCCTCTCGAGTTCTCTAAGAGAGAAAAAGGAAGCTCATTGACAGGGGTTTGTTGAAACCTTCTTTCCAGGAGGCTTTGAGTGACCAGGATGGATTTAGCAAGTCCTCAAAGTTCTCCAAGACTTCTGTGGATTCGAAAAAGTCAAAAGAGTCTGTGACATCGGCTCCACAGGTCTCGGAGCCAACTGTCTTTTCTTTTCAGAACTGGTATCTGAAATTCCCAAATCTCCGCTTCTTCATTCGGTACCATCGGGCCGTTAATCTAGGTCTTCTGTTAGCCTCTCAGATTTGGATGTGGATCGGGTGGTGCAGAAGCGTCTTCAGACACCGGCCTTTGCAAAATTGTTATCGGTTCTGACCCAAGTGGCTTCTGAGCTGAAGACCCTTATGCCAGCTAAGTCTCTTCCTCCTCCAAGCCATACTGGCCCTTCGGAGCCAGAGGAGTCGGACTTGCTCCAGTGTCTTCGGCTCCTTTCACTCTGGCATCCTCTACACCGATCTAGGTCTCTAGGAGCTGACACTCTTTGTTGGTCTGGGGAGGATAGTCGAACTGACTTCTCAGTTCCGACTTTGCCTCTTGGGGCTTCGGCTCTGATGAACTTGGCTCCTACCTCGGGCTCGGAGCCCACTGTCTCAGTGCCGGGGGTATCAACAGTTTCCTCGGATCCGTCAGTCCCTTCACACAGGAGGAGGGGTGCCTTTGAAGCCATGAGGAGAGTTATGTCTCCCAAGACATCCTCAACTTCAGGTCCGGCTTCTTCATCCCCTAAAGCGCCTGTGTCTGCCTCTGCCTCTGCCTCACAGATCCTAGCTAAGCGCAGAGACCCAGAGCCTCAGTAAGTCCCATTGGGTGGCCCATGCTCTTTCGAGACCTCTCCAAAAGCTCCCACTGAAGAGTTTCCCAGTAAGAGAGTGTGTAAGAGGAAACATTTGGACTCCCCTCAGGAGTCGTTAACATCTGATACTGACTTGGATGAATCAGAAGGGTCTCCACGGTCCCTCTCTGAGGATACCTCATTTGCAGAGATACTGGAAATCCTTAAGCAGATGGGTGACTGGCAGTCCAACCCTACTGAGGATGAGTCAGTCCTCCTGAAGGCTTTTGGGTCTCAGCCCTCCACCTCTTGGGTGTCTCCACCCTTTGATGAGCTTATGCAGCTGGTCTCACGAAGGGCATGGGAGTCTCTAGACACCATGGAGCCTGTCCCTAGGAGGCCTAATAAGTTCATATCTGCCCCCTCGATTAATTCTTCTTGACCAAAGGTGTGCCAGTTGATGCCATGGTGATGGCAGCAGTCACCAAAAAGGAAATGTCTGAAACTTCCTTGTCTATCCATCCTTCTAACAGAGACTCCAGGATCATGCATAGATATGGGAAGTGCATGTTTAGTTCAGCGACTTTTGCACTTCATTCGCTTAACTATTTAACCCATTTTACGAGACTACCAAGAGATCTCCTTAAAGAGCTGGGAGATACTCTTAGCTGCAGGAGCTACAGACAAAGTTGCCTCACAGCTTGCTACCCTCAATTCCATAGTGAACTCGTCCATGTGCCTCATTTCATATGCTGCTGATGGAATGAATATGGCAGCGGGTACAAGAGTTGCTGTTAGGAGACAGTCCTGGATGCGCTTGTGTTCCTTCACTGAGCCCTTCAAGTCATCCTTCGTGAATACCCCCTTTGATGGCTTGTCCCTTTTCAGACCCAAAGTTAAGGAAACTTTAACCAGGTGTGAACAGGATGAAAAGACTCTCTCTGCCATCGGAGTCCGTTTTTCCACCCCTACCAGACCCTACCCCAATGGTCAAAGGGGAGGGAAAATGTGGTTCCGAAAAGCCCAAGGAGCCTGTCAGGACACACATGGTGAACCCCCCTCCAGGGGCAGAGGAGAGGCCAATAATGGAAGACGCTGCCGTCATGGCAGAGGGGGTCCACAGAACCAGGGCGACAGAGATTACTTCTTTGGGAAGCCCTACCAGCGCTCCTGAAAGGAGGCCCGACTGACCTCCTCTGGAGGCAGTCAGGGGTTGCTTATCTTTGTACCCAGATGCCTGGCTCAAAATAACAAACGACAACTGGGTACAAAGTATCATTTCCAGAGGATACTTCATCCCATTCGCCACACCCCCTCCACCAACAAGGAAAATCCCAGACATTCCACCCCGTTACAGGGAACAAGCAAGAGTAGAGGTCCAGACATTGCTAATCATCCAACCAGTCCCAGCAGACCAGACAGGATCCAGAACTTAGTCAAGATTCTTTTTAGTTCCAAAAAAGACAGGGGACTGGAAACCTATATTGGACCTCAGCAGACTAAACAAATCTGTAAAGAAAGAGAAGTTTCGGATGGTCACACTTCAATACTTCCCTTCTTAGGGAAAAACAATTGGATGTGCTCGATAGATCTCCAGGATGTGTACTATCACATAAAAATGGCCAGACCATCCAGGGATCATCTCTTCTGGCTGGGAGCCAATCATTACCAGTTTCAAGCCCTGCCCTTTGGTCACACTACAGCCCCCAGAGTGTTCACCAAATTCATGGCAGTGGTCAGGGCTCACCTGTGACGTTTAGGATTCCAGGTGTTTCCATACCTAGACAATTGGCTCCTTATCGCCACCACCAGGCATCAACTCATACAGGCCAGGGACTCCACTCTGTCACTCTACAATCAGTTGGGCATTACAATAAACTCAGAAAAATCTGCCTTGTCGCCATCGCAGCATATCATCTTTATTGGAGCAGAACTGGACACCACCACCACCACCACACTAAGACTTCCAGTAGAAAGAGTCGTACTTCTCCATCAGCATGTCCGCATTCTAATATTCAAAAACAAAGCACCGGCATCAGAAGTTCTGAAATTGTTAGGAATGATGGCAGCAGCAATTCTGGCCATACCACTGGGTCGTATGCACATGCGGATACTACAATGGCTGTTGTTCACTCAATGGTCTTACCAAGAGCTCCCCATGTCTCACATGATAATGATCACAAATTCCTACAAAAAGGATCTTCAGTGGTGGTTGACCTCACTTCATGTTACGATAGGACGCCCATTTGTGTTACCCCCTCCAGTGGCCACAGTGAACATGGATGCTTCCCTGATAGGGTGGGGGGGCATTGTCAGGGAAAGACAGCCCAAGGCACATGGACCAATCAAGAGACACATCTGCATATCAATGTACTAGAGATGAGAGCAGTACTTTTGGCGTTGCAGTACTTTCAGGATTCTCTTCTTCTGGGTGCAATTGCGATTCAGACGGACAACATGTCAGTGGTCTGGTATTTGAACAAACAAGGAGGAACCGGATCACGAGGCCCTCAGAGTATGGCAGTGGGCTGTTTCCACCCAGCGCTTTCTGCTAGCAACGCACATCCCGGGAAATCCAACATGATAGCAGACAAGCTGAGTAGAGCAATTTTGTTGCCCCATGAGTGGTCCCTCAAGTCGGAAATAGCGGACAGGATATTTCGCAGGTGGGGCCAGCCTTGCTGCAACCTTTTTGCCAGTCACATGAACACGAAATGCAGAAGTTACTTTGCCCTGATTCCTCCTTCAGGAGAAGCCCCAAGGGACACACTCGTTAACGATTGGCCCTCGGGTCTCCTTTATGCATTCCCACCAATCCCATTGATACCCAAGGTATTACAGAAAGCAAAAGCCCTGGGAAGGACCATTATTTTAATAGTTCCTCATTGGCCTCATCAGATTTAGTTCCCCTTCCTTCGACTTCATCTTTTGGAGGACCCCTGGATTCTGGACCCAGTTCCAGACCTTCTGATGCACTCGGGAACTTCATCCCTCTCTGTAGTCCCTAAAGCTGACAGCTTGGCTGCACCAATTCCCATCATAGCCAGTTTCCACATCCTTTCCAATGAGATGAAACAAATTCTCCTATCCTCTCATAAATCCTCTATGAGGAAGCTATACCTCAGCAAATGGAAAAAATTCTCTATATGGGCCTCCTTACCAAGCCCCTGTGGCCTCTGTTCTAGAATTCTTAACCATGATATTCAATAAAGGAGCTGCAGCAGCAACAGTCTGTGTTCAACTTGCTGTCTTTTCTAACTTTCTACTGGGATTTGAAGGATTGAATATTATGTCACACAAATTATCCAAACCTTTTCTCAAAGGGACCTTTCATATTAGACCACCTGTGAAATCTCCCTATTCTCCATGGAATCTAAATTTTATGCTTTCCCGCATAATTCTTTCGCCATTTGAACTAGCTTCCTCATGTGACCTCAAAATTTTGTCATGGAAAACCATCTTTTTAGTGGCTATTACTTCTGCCACAGAATGTCAGAGCTTCAAGCCTTCTCCATCAAGCCTCATTTGATTTTCCATGCTGACAGAGTCTCACTTTGAACAAACCCTTCTTTCTTGGCCAAAGTTTGCACTGAAACTAATCTCAACCAAATTATTGATTTGCCAGCTTTCTTCCGCAACCATTCCAACAGCCTAGAGTACATGCTGAACAAACTTGATGTTCACAGACAGCTCAGATTTTATTTGGATAGAACAAAAGATTTCAGGAAATCAGATCAGCTTTTTGTTTCATTTTCAGATTCCAGGAAGGGTATGCCAGTGGCTAAAACAACTCTGTCTAAATGGTTATCTGATTGTAGCACTTGTGCTTATTCAGCTGCTAATATGCCCTTACAGCATAAAATTAAAGCTCACTCAATCAGAGCAGTTTCTACATCCTCTGCTTTTTCTCCCAAACTTCCCATTGATAACATTTGCGCAGCAGCCACTTGGTCAAAACCTCTTACCTTTATCACTCATTACAAAGTTGACAGGGCCTCCTTTGGATCCACAGTCCTGAGAAATATACTTCAGTGAGCCACCCGAGGTAGATTGTGCTTGGGACACTACCCATCAGTAAAGAATGAATGGCAAGATAGAACTACTTCACATAAAGAAGTTATGTACTTACCATAACGTTCCATGTGAGTTGTTCATCTCACCTTCATTCTTACGTCCCTCCCTCCTACCCCCTCCTGGGCTCTCAGAAGGCCTAGATGCTAGATCTTTCCTGGTCACTCAACCCTTCTACACTCTCTCTCTTATGGAGTTATAGAATGACATTTGGTATTATTATACGTAGCAAGCAAGATCTGACATAACTCAAGGTGCATCATGGGAATAGGGACTTGGCCTCAAGCTACTTGGAATCCTCGAGCTTTGTAGTAGACAAAGAGAGATCGGCTCGAACCCATCAGTAAAGAATGAAGGTGAGATGAACAACTCACATGGAACGTTATGGTAAGTACATAACTTCTTTTTTTAGTCCCCCAACACACAGCTCACATTGCTCTTTATATTTTAAAGTTACAAATAACTTAATGTTTATTTAATAACAGAGAGCAAAAACAAAAGCCTAGGAATGGTAAAGAAAACTAGAGGGCTAATAAGAAAGAAGAAATCATGACTATGGTTCTTCCTAGGATCCAAAAATACTGAAACTTGAAGCAGCCCCCTTTCTCTGCAGAAAAGGCTTTCTTTCCCCATAGATCTGCACCCTCCGAGCCCATAAATGTCATTTCCAACAAGTCTGCCAGGCCAGCAGCAAGCAGGCATTCATTAGAGAGGGACCTTTCCCATTTTGTCTCTTGGTGCTCTTCCACTTTCTCCCTTAGGTCTGTCAGGTCTTTCAGGAATATAGATGATCTGGATTGGGAGCATTTGATGAGAGCCTTTTTGAAGACTCAGGTTGAAATGGGTGTCATCTCAGCCACTCTGTTTTAGGGCAGATCAGGCTGGCTCTTCTCCCCACTTGCTCCTTTCCTGGTCCATGTCTTTATGCTGGCTTTGGAGCCATTGCATCATCTGGAGCTGACTGGTTTATCTGCCTCAGCTCAGGACCTGATGCATCCAATTCACTCAACAGTGAGGCATTCAATGTTGACTGAATCTCAGTGGTGAGATCTTGGTGCCAAATTGTCAGCTCTTTCTTCAGCACAAACCTGCTTTTCTATGTTGGAGACTGCTGCCTTCAACTCTTCAGCTCTGATCTCTTCCTTGAAGCTGACTGGATCATCAGTGTCAGAGATTTCCTCTTCAGTCCCACTTAAATCTACCTTTGAGATGGAGATTGTACTGGGATTGACTTTGCTGGTACTGGCTGACTCCAGTTCAGCTTTAATGATTACAGAGAGGATGATTGCTTCTCTTCCAAGAGCACTGACACAAACTTTAATGGTGCTGGCTCTTCCCTAGAACACCCATCAGTCTGCACTTCATCTCCATCAAACATCCCAAAGTGATAGTGGAGTAGATAGCCTCAAACACCCTTATGACACTGACTTGGAAGATTGAGAGGGTTTTTCAACCCTCCAGAAGACACCAGATTTTGCAAGATACTTGAATTGATGAGACAGTGGGGATCCTGGACCACCGACCCTCCCTCTTCATATAAGATGGTGTTGTCTGAGGCTTATTGCTTGACACACTCTACTTTGTGTGTGTTCCCTCTTGCTGTCTAATGACTTGGCTACCAGGACATGGCAGGAACCTGATTCTACAGGAGCGGCCCCCAGAAAGCCAGACGATACTTCATCTTCCTAAGGACAGGTAGCAATGGTGCAAGGATCCTTTGGTAGATTCCCTGGTAGTAGCAGCAGCAACCAAGAAAAAAAATTGTCTTATGAGTCAGTAGCTGTCCAGCCACCAAGTAAAGTATGTAAGGAGATGGACAGAAAGAGGAAGTGTGTTTATGTTTCAGAACATTTTTCTTGAGTGCATTAGGTTATTCCACTTATAGGAATCACTTCCAGAAAGATTTAGTCAAGCAGGCTGTTGCTTCTCTAAGAACACCTCCCATACCATAATCTGTGAAGCAACTACAGTCCACAGTTTGGACTGTGCTGAATATCACAAACCTACTAGTGTGCTTTTTAGACAACACAGCAGAAGAAATTGTTAGGACAGTGGGTACAGGAATTACCAAGATGTGCCTGGTCTGGAAGCGTCCATGTGATTTTGCAAACACTTTTTTAAGTGTCCTTCACAAATTCCTGCTTTGATGTTTCCTCTTTATTTTGATTAACTGTGTAAGACAAACTGCTAAGGAGAGAGCAGGAAGACAAGACCTTTACTTCCTGATAAGGTGTGAGCAGGAAGGCAAGACCTTGTCTGCCATAGGAGTCAGATTTTAGACCGTCAAAGATCCTTAAATAAGAATCAGAAGGGGTCCAAAGCCATATTGTTTAGAAAATCCCAATGTGAAGCCTTTGACTTCACCTCTGACTGGAGAGGCAGAGATGCCCCCTTTGTGATCAGAGGAGGTCTGCAGAACAAGGAGTTTCAGTAGCCATTTTCAGGTAAAACAAAACCAGCATCCCTGAATTCTTGTTTGTCTACCCATGTTTGGAGTCACTCAGGAACACAGTCTTAGCTGTTCTAGCCAATCCAAATAATTGGTCCTTGAGCAACTTATCTGCTCCAATCCAACACAAGTAAAAAGTTAAAAGTAACCTTTAAATTTTTTTCCCTAAGTGCTCTGCAGTTTTCATGAAATTTATTATCTTGTATCAAGTTTAGCTTTCTTTTTCTTGATAGACAGTTTACTGACTAATAACATTATTAGAGTATCTTTACATTTTCCAGGGTTATGCTATCTGTGTTACTTCTTCAGCTTTGTTTTCCTATTCTCGCATTGTGTAGGCAGGCTGTTTACTAACTAGAAGTCGATGTTCCCTTGTTAGTTCTAAATTATTACTCTAATTATTAATCTACTCCAACCAGCTACCCATTACTCCATACCCTAATCCCATCCCTTCTTTCAACAATGCAGAACTAGTAATTGGCCTACTAAAAATAAATAACCATAAAAGCATCTGCACTATATCCCTCTATATCCCCCCTGGTAACAACAACTACCCTAGAAGAAATCCTCTCCTGGACCTCCTCTAATATTAAGCTAGAGACCTATATACTTGGAGATGTAAATATTGACTGGAACAAAATCAATAACCCTAATCCCACCATATCAATCAACCTATTTAACTACACCCAACTAACTAATTCCATTACCAGGCCTAACAAAACAAGCTCCACTGGTTCTACACTAGATTGGTATCCCATCCTAATAATGTTATAAAATCCGGCATTATGGCATTATACCTGACCCACTAGGAGACTAATTCCCAGCCTTCAACCATCGAGCTACCCTCACTTCTCCACACTCCCACCAGTACATTCATACACGTAACCTTTCAAACTTTAATCCTACAACTTTTTCTGACTCCCATAAACTAACTGGAGCCCCCTAAAAACCCTTCCATTAGACAAAGCTGTTGAATTTTTCAACTCAACTTTCTTAAATGTTCTCATCTCCCTAGCTCCAATAAGAACAAAAAGAGTAAAAACTAAGACCACCCCTTGGCTAACCAAAGATACCAAAAAAAATATGCTACAAAGAGATAAAACCTGGAAAACATACCTCCAACATAAACAGCCTGAAATCCTACTTAAATACAAGCAACTACGCAACCTTGTCAAAAAACAAGTCATTAAAGACAAAAAGTCTTATTACATCAAACTACAAGTAAATCATCCAAAAAACCCCCAAAAAATTCTGGAACTCAATTAATTCCCTTCTTAACCCAGGTACTAAAATCAACCCCTGTCCTGACACCAGCAAATCTGACCATGAAATTGCCCATCTGTTCAATTCCTTCTTTACCTCCTCTATTGCGGAACTGACCAAGACCTTTACCAACAATAACCCTTCTCCTCAACCCACTCAATCTTCCTCTCCCCCAACTCCCCCTCTTCCTTTCGAACTTAAACCCGTCTCAACCTACCATATCAAGAAATTACTCTCAAAACTAAAGCCATGCTCCAATGCCCCCGACAACATCCCATCCTCCTTCCTAAAATTAGCTACTGAAGGTATTGCCCTCTCAATCCATATTCTGATCAATAGATCCCTGCTGTAATCTTATGTACCCAAATTATGGCATGCTGCCTATATTCTACCTCTTCATAAGGGTGGCAAAAACAATAGTGCCTCACATTTCCGACCCATAGCTATCCTCTCCCCAATCTCTAAACTTCTTGAAAAATGCATCCACCTTCAGCTCATGCCTTTCCTAACCAAACACCAGCTAATCACTCCCACCAAACATGGCTTCTGTCCAGGACACAGTACCAACACCGCCCTTCTGTCCTTCTTACACACTGTAAATCTCGCCCATGACTCTGGTAAAATAGTATCAACAGTTCTTCTGGATTTATCCAAAGCATTCGATACCATCTCCCATACCCACCTACTAAACCATCTTTCCAATCTTAATCTCTCCCACAAGACCCTTTCCTGGTTCTCCAGCTATCTTTCAGATAGGTCTCAGGCTGTAAAATGGGGACAAGGCACCTCCACCTTCCTTCCAACCCCTACTGGGGTACCCCAAGGATCCATACTTGGCCCAGTGCTATTCAACATCTTTATTAACGACTTTCACAAAGCCATACCCGACACCAGAATTGTGCAATATGCAGATGATTCTACTTTAATTTGCTGCACTACTAACCTAGATGAGCTCCAATCAGTGACACAAACTGCTTTCTCAACCACCGAAAATTGGATGCTCCAAAATCACCTCTCACTAAATGCCAACAAATCCAAAATTCTTCTATTTTCCCCCTCCAAAACTTCCCCTATTGATAAAGACTCACCCCTAAATTATCAGCCAAAACAACACCATAGAGATTGTTCCCTCCGCCAAACTTCTTGGTGTTACCATTGACGAACATTTGAAATTCAATACTCACATTCATCAAAACATTAAGAAAACCCATATAAAACTTGGTTTACTTTACAGAAGCAGCCACTTCCTCTCTCCTTCCACCAGACTAACTCTAGCCAATGCCTATCTATTACCCTCTCTCCTGTACAGTGCTCCTCTACTTACTAACTTATCCGCCACTCTCTACTCCAAACTGGAAACCTGTTACAATAAAATCTCTAAATTTGCAACCAAAGCCAAATCCTCCTCCCATCATTGTTCTTCCCTTCATTCATTAAATTGGCTTGAACTCCCCAACCATCTAGACTATCTCCAAATTACCACTGCCCACAGATTATTGTTCCAACCTACCACATGCCCTGCACTAACCAATATTCTACGACCTTATACACCCCACAGAACCCTTAGATCTACCCACCAAAACTTAATCTCTGTCCACAAACCCAATCATCCTGCAGGTCAGCTTCTGCTATCCTTCTCCTTAGCTAAAAAATGGAACTCAGACCTGTGACAACTTTGAAACTCAACTACATTCCTATCTGTAGTCAAACAGGAAATGCAACTGTACTCTTTATCCCAATCCACATATGCTGTCCTCCACTTATACTCCTGGCTAACTTTCACATCAAACTAATCCTTACACTCAAATGTGGATATTATAAATTACAATAATGTAATATGTAGCCCTGATGCTGTGTGCCTACCTTTCTTGCCTAAATGAAATTGTAACTGTTTTTTTCTTCTGAATTCTACCTGTTTTAAAGTTTGTAAAGCAGTTATTCTTTGTAATAATTTTTGTAACTAAACCATGTATTGCGGAGCTTTTCTCCCCGGGCCTCCACTGAAAATGGGCTCCCTGAGCCCAGTGGACCTCCCCGGTCATCAAACGGGAATAAATAAATAAATATTATAAAAAATCATTTGAGTTTTTCTTTTTGTAATTTTTTGGGCTTCCTGTATTACTGTACTGTTGTGTTCAGTATGTGCTAGTGCAGAATATGTGTGTCTATATTTCACATGTAATGGAGCACTCAGACAAGAGTTTTTCAAATTTGTGCAAAGTGTGAACATAAAATTCTGCCACAGGACACCCACAATCTTTGCTTGGTATACCTGGGTCGGAACACTTGGATGAATGCTCATTCTGCAGTGCTTTCAGCCTTCAATCACTAGCAAATCACAAAATAAAAGGATACTCTCTTCAGACCCTTCAGGCAAGAAACCTAGAATGAAAAAAAGGACAAGAAGCAGCAGCAAGATAGGCATTAAAAATAAAAGATAATGATCCTGAAATGCAGAGTATGGCATGGTGGTACAGCAGATAGCATTGTAGCCTCACAGCAAGAGATTCCCCAGTTCGAATCTCAGCTAGGATGCCTCCTGTGTGGAGTCTGCATGTCCTCCCTGTGTTTGTGGGTTTCTTCCGGGTGCTCTGGTTTCCTCCCACATTCCAAAGACATGCGGTAGGTGGATTTGACAGTCTAAATTGTCCATAGGTGTGAGTGTGTGTGTAAGTGTGTGGTGTGGAAGAACTACAGCAGCAGCAGGGCTAGCCACCCAGCGGTGGAAACATTGGCTCTAGATGTCTGTCACTGTTTAAGTGGCACCCTGAGCCCATGTGCAGAAAATGGGAAAAGGGGTTGTGGATGGATGGATCCCAAAACATAGAGAAAAGAAGATGATGGCCCTTCGTTGCTTCAGAAGGTTTCAGTAATGGAACTGACATCCAATTCTGTATCAGAGAAACTATATACATCAACTCCAGCTCATAAGGATCTGATTATAATTGTAGACAAATCTGCAAAGTGACAGGTCAGCTGACCTTCTAAGAGAGAGCTCCATTGATTCTTGTGTAGGCCACCCTCAGTTTCTTCTCTTAGGTCATTCTGCAGTGCATCAGACATGGATTGAGAATTTATGATTTAGGTCAGTAGTGTCCAACCTGCGGGCCGCATGCGGCCCTCAGAGCTCTTCCATGCGGCCCGCGACCCTTAAGTTCAAATTTTACTTTTTTCCCGTTTTTTTTCATGCCCGCATCCTTTAGCTGGTGTGCGCACCCTTCCGTTAGTTTTTCGCGCCGATAGAGGATTATCTGTGCATTCGTGGCAAAGAAGAGCTGAAGGAGGAGGATTTGACAATCGCGCCGAAGAAAGAGTTGAGAGAGAGGGATTTTTCATTTCATTAAACCGTGTACAGTACACCATCTCCTGACTGCATTAACAGGTAAGCTAAGTTTAGAATCTATAATTAGGTAGTGGGCAGATTTTTGTTTGTGGTCTGCTTCTGCAGCTGGCTTGTGATAGTTGGTATTGTACTCATTGATGTTAGTCATTGTCTGGCTGCTTTTTCCAGCAGTAGATGTCCCACTTTGCAAATGTTAATACTTGCCTAGCAGTGATTCTCTTCTAGTTGGTCGCTGCAAACAGTCAAAGATATTCCTGCACTATAGAAGTTTTCTTTATAAACAGTTGTTTTGCTGATTCCTGATTTGGCCTGTCTGAGCACTTTGTTTTGTTATTAATTGAGTGCCTTGTGCACCATCTTAATTTCTATTTACCCCTTTGACAGACTCAATCGGATGATAAAATGTGTTGTTTTTGTGTTGTCATTGGTCATTTTGGACTCCATTTCCTTCAGTGATTGTATGTAAATCCTATTTAACTGGAAAAAAATGTTAGATTACTTTGTTTATTTATTGTAGATTAATCTCTCTACAATTTTTTGGACAAACATCCCTGTTTGAGAAGAATAGCCAGAAACTTCTAATTGTTATATTTTTATCTCTGGTTTCGTAATGAAGCTGAATTGTTAAAATGGTACTTTGTTCACTAAAGCTACTAAAATAGAGACAAAAACCCTCATTCACATTTGGCTAGAAAAAAAGGCATTAAAGAAGCCAGGAGAAGGTAACTGGTATAAAATAAAGTATAGAAGAATTTAATCTGGAATGTGTAAGAAACCTTAGAAAAGTCTGAGAGTGGAGATTAGGAGAAAGAAAAAGGTAAGCACTTTCTTCGTCCTCTGTCTTAATGGTGAGAACATCTCTGAAGGCTTGTACTTCAGGACTTGAAAATTAAATCAAGCTTGTTGTTGAGCATAAACTTAGGTTTATTACAGTTTAAAAAAAAATAACAAAAAAGACAAAATGTGAGAACATGAAATGTAGTATAATACAAATAGCCCCTTACAACTCTGTTCTGAATTATGCATTTTTCTGATAATTTTTTTAACTGTTTTGCCCCACAATAAGTCTTTCTTAGGAGGAAGTAAAACAGATTAGCATGTTTTGAGTCATACAGTGAGCCTCTGCATCTGCTTCAAGACAGTGTCTCGGGACTCTTGATTTTATGTTTTCATACATTATGCTGGTCCTCATTGGAAGACTTCACAAGAGAAGGGTATAGTAGTGGCTGCTGGGAGACAAATAAGGAAAATGTACCCTTGTTAGCTTCATGAAAGATGAGGTCCAGGTCTGACTCACTGGCAGGCTTTCTGGGGGGTCCCTTCACTGTTCTAAGTAGCTATATTTTGGGTAGTCTCAACTTCTTTGTATTTGAAAAGTTGCTGCAGAAAGGTAGTCATCTCAGAAAAGACTTTCATAGATATTTGTCAGTGCATGATGCAATTCTGGCAACTGCCGAGATGCTTTGACCAGTGTTGGACTACTGCGAATTTGTGGGATAGTACTTTGAAGTAGTTTGGGTAGCATCACAGGTCTCAGGAGTTCTATTGGCCTCCCATATGCTTGGCTGGTGTAGACCCTCAGAAGAAGGGTTTCCCTCTTTCTTTCTTATGTTAGTCCCATAGATTAAATTTTATCTGTGCAGCAGCAGTCTTCTAAGAAAAAAAAAATGAGATGACTTTACCCTTTGCCTAGTTATAGAAGAGGAGAAAACAATACATCTGTCGTCTTTCCTGTGAGGGTTTACCCTGTTGGTTATCAGATCTGACTTTGGATCCGAGACTGACCATATCCTAAAGACCTCTCACCCATAATCCCTCACCAACTAGGATTACCCCAGATCATGTTTGATGTTTGCCTGGTCAGCATCTTGGTCTTGAGTTCTTTGGTATGTATCTTTTTGCGAGTGCTCCTAGCTTAATCTTTTCTAATTTACCTCTACCCTAGTGTGGTTAGGTGTTTAATAGTGTTTTTATTCCTTTTTTTTTTTTTTTTTTGTGTGTGTGTAAATTTCCTAATAGTTTGGTAATGTAGGTTTATGAACAGTAACACAAAATCTATTTCCCTGGTGATGGAATCAAGGTGTCAGAACTCTATTTTAAAGTTAACATCAAATAAAACTTTTATTATAATTTGTTAAGCGCTTTCATCTAACAGTAACTAGATTTCCTCAGAACAAATGACTGCCTTTAGGCTTACAATATATATAGGGTGTGTAATTAAATAATTGTTTGATTAACCAATTTGATTTCACATCATTTAAAGTGCTAGTTCAATAAAAACCTTAGTGACAATGTTAATGGTATTAAAAAGTTTAAAATACATGCTCTGATTTAATAAATAGTGACATATTTTATACATAATTCATTACTTTTCCACATACTTATGATTTGTACATTTTCTTATACTTATATAAACTAAACCAATATAAATACAATTACTAAAAAAGTTTTTATGAATAAGTGCATATTAATGGTCACTATAATACTCAATTCTAATAAAATCATGGACCTAATGGGGGGAACCCTTACACTTCCACTATGTGTGAAACTTGATGTCAAGTGTAACTAATACAGTAAGGATGATACCAATTGGAGAAATGACTGGCACCTTATATAACATTTATCTTGCCCCTAGTTTGGGTTACTAAAATCACTGTACTACATAATACAAAAAAAGTGTAATAATGTAAAATGTATTAACTGCCAGTCTACCCATCATTGACCAAGATAGGTTTTACTGATATGTGATCATTAAGTCCTGGTGGAGTGGATGCATTTAGTTTTATTTGCCATCTAGTCTCCAACTCCCCAGTTTTTTCCTAATGTTTCCTACTCTGGGGTTTGCTATAGCTATATCTAGTATGGCAAAATAAAACATTTTGCAACTGGTACTGTCTTGCAAATGTCTCCACAGAGCATTTTTAGCGTCCTTCTTTTTTATACAGTAGTAATGATCATATATCCTCTCCCTTAAACTCCTATCTGTTTTTCCAACGTAGTAACAATGACAGTTGGCACACATAGCTAAGTAGACTAAATGGGTAGTTCTACAATTTCCTCTCCTGAAATGTATTTCTGTCTTCATAACATTTTCTAATTTTCTAGTACAGTCTTGATTTATATACTTACATTGATTACATGTGCCACACTTGGTGGTACCCCTCCTTTCTCTTCCATTATTATCTATTTTTATTTTCCTTTCTAATTCCCCCTTTAAATTATTTCCATTCCTAGATACAAACCGGGGGATGTCTCCTACTATTTCAGTAATATTTTTATCTAACTTTAGGATGTTCCAATTCTCTTTCAAAATTCTTTTTATATCTGTGGTCCAGGGGGTATGCTGCAGGATACAGGCTCTGGTGTATTCAATGTCTGTCTCCCAGATGTCTCCTCGTGACTTTTGCATATTGGTCAGGGGCCCTTTCCCTAATAGGGGTACAAATTTGCTACCCCATTCATTTGATACATAACTAGTCACATCTTTCACCAGCCATTTGGGGTATCCTCTTTGTATAAACATGTCCCCAATAATTTCCAATTCCCTGACAAAGTCTTCGTACTCAGATGTCATCCTTGCAGCCCTAATGCACTGTCCCTTAATTATACTCCTTTTCTGTTTTATGGGATGAGAACTATTATATTCTAAGTAGCTATTACTAAACGTCTCCTTTCTGTATATTTTACTTTTGATAGTTCCATTGTCTACAGTAATGAGAGTGTCCAGATAAGCTATTTCATTTGATTCCACATTATATGTAAATTTTAATTCATCACTAATCAAGTTTAAACTTGTCATAAATAGTTCTAATTCATTTCTACTGCCTTTCCAAATTAAAAAGATGTCATCCAAAAAACGGTAGTAACATGAAACTAACTGGTAATTGGTACTATTAAATATGTATTCCTCTTCCCAATCACTTAGATAAATATTAGAAAAAATGGGGGCACACGCTGCCCCCATTGCTACTCCTTTTACTTGGATATAATATTCTCCTTCGAACATAATATAATTATGTTTCAGTACTAGTTCCATAAATTCTACCGTAAGCTGAATTTTGTCTCTTGAGAAAATGCCTGCTTTTTCCATAGACCTTTCTAACCTGAACAAACCGTCCTCTTGGGGAATACTTGAGAATAGGTCCACCACATCTACAGTCACTAGGAGGGCACCAGGTGTGATTACATCTTGCCTCAACCTTCCTAAGAAGTCCCAGGAATCTTTGATGACATGCTTATAGGACTTGTATAAGGGTTTTAACCACCCGTCCACCACTTTTCCTAAATTGTATGTCTTAGCCTTATTACCAGAAATTATGGGTCTAAAAGGGGGGTCTATTATGTTTTTGTGGATTTTAGGAATACCCACCATAGTACTAATGACAGGGGAATCCACCTTTAAATAGTCATACAACTCTCCACTTATTCTTTCTTCTATCAAAAGATCTTCTAAATATACATTGATTTTATTATATCCAATGTTCACTTCATTTCTAGAAGAAATTTCATACTTTCCAGACTTCAATAATATTTCATTAATTTTATTTTTGTATTCCTCTTGCCCATATACTACTATGCCTCCCCCTTTGTCTGGTTTCATAACTCTTACTTTGGTATTCTCTTGTAATTCTTTTAAAACTGTAGACTCCAAGGTGGTCAAATTGTATTTGACTTTACCTTGATTAATTTTATTACTGTATTTATATATTTCGTCTATAACCATTTTATCATATACTGCTAACACATTGTTGAGTGGGGGTGTATAGGTGCTTTTCTTTTTGAACATTCCCTTATTCTTCGTACTGTTTTTGTCCTTGTCAAAAAGTACTGCTAAGTTTAATTTTCTTAGATATTTTTTGACATCTATAATACAGTCTTCTACCCTAAACTTTTTGACTGGTACGTATTTCATTCCTTTACTTAGCAGCGTAAAATGTTCTTTCCTTACATCTATTCCTGCATAATTGTATATGTAAAACTGATTGTACTCGCTAATAATTTCGTTAATTTTAACTATCCTGTCTTTATTTATATCAGATCCTATCTTGTGTGTCCCTCTCCTATCATCCTTCTCGATTGTGGGTATGGAAATTGCTTTTTTCCCCCTTGACCCTTATACAAGTCCTATAAGCATGTCATCAAAGATTCCTGGGACTTCTTAGGAAGGTTGAGGCAAGATGTAATCACACCTGGTGCCCTCCTAGTGACTGTAGATGTGGTGGACCTATTCTCAAGTATTCCCCAAGAGGACGGTTTGTTCAGGTTAGAAAGGTCTATGGAAAAAGCAGGCATTTTCTCAAGAGACAAAATTCAGCTTATGGTAGAATTTATGGAACTAGTACTGAAACATAATTATATTATGTTCGAAGGAGAATATTATATCCAAGTAAAAGGAGTAGCAATGGGGGCAGCGTGTGCCCCCATTTTTTCTAATATTTATCTAAGTGATTGGGAAGAGGAATACATATTTAATAGTACCAATTACCAGTTAGTTTCATGTTACTACCGTTTTTTGGATGACATCTTTTTAATTTGGAAAGGCAGTAGAAATGAATTAGAACTATTTATGACAAGTTTAAACTTGATTAGTGATGAATTAAAATTTACATATAATGTGGAATCAAATGAAATAGCTTATCTGGACACTCTCATTACTGTAGACAATGGAACTATCAAAAGTAAAATATACAGAAAGGAGACGTTTAGTAATAGCTACTTAGAATATAATAGTTCTCATCCCATAAAACAGAAAAGGAGTATAATTAAGGGACAGTGCATTAGGGCTGCAAGGATGACATCTGAGTACGAAGACTTTGTCAGGAATTGGAAATTATTGGGGACATGTTTATACAAAGAGGATACCCCAAATGGCTGGTGAAAGATGTGACTAGTTATGTATCAAATGAATGGGGTAACAAATTTGTACCCCTATTAGGGAAAGGGCCCCTGACCAATATGCAAAAGTCACGAGGAGACATCTGGGAGACAGACATTGAATACACCAGAGCCTGTATCCTGCAGCATACCCCCTGGACCACAGATATAAAAAGAATTTTGAAAGAGAATTGGAACATCCTAAAGTTAGATAAAAATATTACTGAAATAGTAGGAGACATCCCCCGGTTTGTATCTAGGAATGGAAATAATTTAAAGGGGGAATTAGAAAGGAAAATAAAAATAGATAATAATGGAAGAGAAAGGAGGGGTACCACCAAGTGTGGCACATGTAATCAATGTAAGTATATAAATCAAGACTGTACTAGAAAATTAGAAAATGTTATGAAGACAGAAATACATTTCAGGAGAGGAAATTGTAGAACTACCCATTTAGTCTACTTAGCTATGTGTGCCAACTGTCATTGTTACTACGTTGGAAAAACAGATAGGAGTTTAAGGGAGAGGATATATGATCATTACTACTGTATAAAAAAGAAGGACGCTAAAAATGCTCTGTGGAGACATTTGCAAGACAGTACCAGTTGCAAAATGTTTTATTTTGCCATACTAGATATAGCTATAGCAAACCCCAGAGGAGGAAACATTAGGAAAAACTGGGGGAGTTGGAGACTAGATGGCAAATAAAACTAAATGCATCCACTCCACCAGGACTTAATGATCACATATCAGTAAAACCTATCTTGGTCAATGATGGGTAGACTGGCAGTTAATACATTTTACATTATTACACTTTTTTTGTATTATGTAGTACAGTGATTTTAGTAACCCAAACTAGGGCAAGATAAATGTTATATAAGGTGCCAGTCATTTCTCCAATTGGTATCATCCTTACTGTATTAGTTACACTTGACATCAAGTTTCACACATAGTGGAAGTTTAAGGGTTCCCCCCATTAGGTCCATGATTTTATTAGAATTGAGTATTATAGTGACCATTAATATGCACTTATTCATAAAAACTTTTTTAGTAATTGTATTTATATTGGTTTAGTTTATATAAGTATAAGAAAATGTACAAATCATAAGTATGTGGAAAAGTAATGAATTATGTATAAAATATGTCACTATTTATTAAATCAGAGCATGTATTTTAAACTTTTTAATACCATTAACATTGTCACTAAGGTTTTTATTGAACTAGCACTTTAAATGATGTGAAATCAAATTGGTTAATCAAACAATTATTTAATTACACACCCTATATATATTGTAAGCCTAAAGGCAGTCATTTGTTCTGAGGAAATCTAGTTACTGTTAGATGAAAGCGCTTAACAAATTATAATAAAAGTTTTTTTTGATGTTAACTTTAAAATAGAGTTCTGACACCTTGATTCCATCACCAGGGAAATAGATTTTGTGTTACTGTTCATACTGTTGGACTGTTTCCTTTACTTTTGGATTTATTGGTCGTTTGTGGAGATGGACTCAATGGACGAACTACCATCCATTTTTTCGCCCAGGAGGGACGAAATAAGAGGCATCCAGTCGGAAATGGCCATTATGAGGGGTGAGCTGACCAGGCTTATTGAACTTATAAGCCAACCGCTACCAAATAGTAAAACAAACGGGCTGATGACGTCATCGAGAGCGCCGAGTGCGACAGGCACTGTTAACTCCATTCCAAACGGACAGGGGAACGGAGATGAACGTGGTAGGTGTACCTCTTATGGATCCAGACCAGATGGCGACCGCAATGGATTAAATGCCAGGAAGGAAAATGGATCGGAGGCGGACTACTCGTTTTTCGGCGCAAAACCAAAAAGAATGCCACCGAAAAAGACTTACACTATGGCCGGTAACGTATACCATGCAGGCATTGACTCAAATGTTAAAAACAGTAAAAAAGATGAGATGTACAAGGAACATTGCTATAAGGACATTATTGAATTCAATTTTGATTTTAAAGGGCTTGAACAACATAAAGCCCAGAATGGAGTGAGAAGTGACAATGTATTGAATTTTGAGAAGAATTTAAAAGAGTCAATGTATGAGTTTGGTAGCAAATTGAAAAAGTGTAAAAGCCTGCAACTGGAGAACAGTTATTTAATGAAATGCATTGACACTAGTGTAGTCCCTATGGGGCTTCGTTTTTCAAATACCCTATGGGTATTGATTTAGATTTGGAAACAAAAAAGGAATGTATGAAAATGTTCGATGGGTTTGGGGTAACATTCATGAGATTTATTATACAGTGCAATGACAAAAAAATATGTTCATTAATTGATGAATTGGACAAATTGAATGAAGCTATTACAAATGATGTGTTGTATGAAGAATATGAGTACTGCATTAATTCTCAATACAAATGGGTCCAGAGACAAATGGACATGCAGTTTCAAAGAAAATGTAAAAAGTACCAAAGGGACCTGGAACAATACACCAGGGAACAAGCATATAGATGGGATAAAAAAGATAGTAAAAAAGAAAAAACTACTTTAAGAAATGGTATGGATAGAAAAGGAAGTACATACACTCATCATGATTATCAATATAGGGACAATAGGGGTAGAGGTAGATTTGACTACAAGAAAGATGAACATAATAAATATGAAAATAAACTTGATACTTTAGATAATTTTAGGGATGACAATGTTTTTTTAGAGTTAAAGCAAGGGAAGAACAGTGCATACAGAGAAACCCATCAAGGGGGAAAAAAGCAATTTCCATACCCACAATCGAGAAGGATGATAGGAGAGGGACACACAAGATAGGATCTGATATAAATAAAGACAGGATAGTTAAAATTAACGAAATTATTAGCGAGTACAATCAGTTTTACATATACAATTATGCAGGAATAGATGTAAGGAAAGAACATTTTACGCTGCTAAGTAAAGGAATGAAATACGTACCAGTCAAAAAGTTTAGGGTAGAAGACTGTATTATAGATGTCAAAAAATATCTAAGAAAATTAAACTTAGCAGTACTTTTTGACAAGGACAAAAACAGTACGAAGAATAAGGGAATGTTCAAAAAGAAAAGCACCTATACACCCCCACTCAACAATGTGTTAGCAGTATATGAGAAAATGGTTATAGACGAAATATATAAATACAGTAATAAAATTAATCAAGGTAAAGTCAAATACAATTTGACCACCTTGGAGTCTACAGTTTTAAAAGAATTACAAGAGAATACCAAAGTAAGAGTTATGAAACCAGACAAAGGGGGAGGCATAGTACTATATGGGCAAGATGAATACAAAAATAAAATTAATGAAATATTATTGAAGTCTGGAAAGTATGAAATTTCTTCTAGAAATGAAGTGAACATTGGATATAATAAAATCAATGTATATTTAGAAGATCTTTTGATAGAAGAAAGAATAAGTGGAGAGTTGTATGACTATTTAAAGGTGGATTCCCCTGTCATTAGTACTATGGTGGGTATTCCTAAAATCCACAAAAACATAATAGACCCCCCTTTTAGACCCATAATTTCTGGTAATAAGGCTAAGACATACAATTTAGGAAAAGTGGTGGACGGGTGGTTAAAACCCTTATACAAGTCCTATAAGCATGTCATCAAAGATTCCTGGGACTTCTTAGGAAGGTTGAGGCAAGATGTAATCACACCTGGTGCCCTCCTAGTGACTGTAGATGTGGTGGACCTATTCTCAAGTATTCCCCAAGAGGACGGTTTGTTCAGGTTAGAAAGGTCTATGGAAAAAGCAGGCATTTTCTCAAGAGACAAAATTCAGCTTACGGTAGAATTTATGGAACTAGTACTGAAACATAATTATATTATGTTCGAAGGAGAATATTATATCCAAGTAAAAGGAGTAGCAATGGGGGCAGCGTGTGCCCCCATTTTTTCTAATATTTATCTAAGTGATTGGGAAGAGGAATACATATTTAATAGTACCAATTACCAGTTAGTTTCATGTTACTACCATTTTTTGGATGACATCTTTTTAATTTGGAAAGGCAGTAGAAATGAATTAGAACTATTTATGACAAGTTTAAACTTGATTAGTGATGAATTAAAATTTACATATAATGTGGAATCAAATGAAATAGCTTATCTGGACACTCTCATTACTGTAGACAATGGAACTATCAAAAGTAAAATATACAGAAAGGAGACGTTTAGTAATAGCTACTTAGAATATAATAGTTCTCATCCCATAAAACAGAAAAGGAGTATAATTAAGGGACAGTGCATTAGGGCTGCAAGGATGACATCTGAGTACGAAGACTTTGTCAGGGAATTGGAAATTATTGGGGACATGTTTATACAAAGAGGATACCCCAAATGGCTGGTGAAAGATGTGACTAGTTATGTATCAAATGAATGGGGTAACAAATTTGTACCCCTATTAGGAAAGGGCCCTGACCAATATGCAAAAGTCACGAGGAGACATCTGGGAGACAGACATTGAATACACCAGAGCCTGTATCCTGCAGCATACCCCCTGGACCACAGATATAAAAAGAATTTTGAAAGAGAATTGGAACATCCTAAAGTTAGATAAAAATATTACTGAAATAGTAGGAGACATCCCCCGGTTTGTATCTAGGAATGGAAATAATTTAAAGGGGGAATTAGAAAGGAAAATAAAAATAGATAATAATGGAAGAGAAAGGAGGGGTACCACCAAGTGTGGCACATGTAATCAATGTAAGTATATAAATCAAGACTGTACTAGAAAATTAGAAAATGTTATGAAGACAGAAATACATTTCAGGAGAGGAAATTGTAGAACTACCCATTTAGTCTACTTAGCTATGTGTGCCAACTGTCATTGTTACTACGTTGGAAAAACAGATAGGAGTTTAAGGGAGAGGATATATGATCATTACTACTGTATAAAAAAGAAGGACACTAAAAATGCTCTGTGGAGACATTTGCAAGACAGTACCAGTTGCAAAATGTTTTATTTTGCCATACTAGATATAGCTATAGCAAACCCCAGAGGAGGAAACATTAGGAAAAAACTGGGGGAGTTGGAGACTAGATGGCAAATAAAACTAAATGCATCCACTCCACCAGGACTTAATGATCACATATCAGTAAAACCTATCTTGGTCAATGATGGGTAGACTGGCAGTTAATACATTTTACATTATTACACTTTTTTTGTATTATGTAGTACAGTGATTTTAGTAACCCAAACTAGGGGCAAGATAAATGTTATATAAGGTGCCAGTCATTTCTCCAATTGGTATCATCCTTACTGTATTAGTTACACTTGACATCAAGTTTCACACATAGTGGAAGTGTAAGGGTTCCCCCCATTAGGTCCATGATTTTATTAGAATTGAGTATTATAGTGACCATTAATATGCACTTATTCATAAAAACTTTTTTAGTAATTGTATTTATATTGGTTTAGTTTATATAAGTATAAGAAAATGTACAAATCATAAGTATGTGGAAAAGTAATGAATTATGTATAAAATATGTCACTATTTATTAAATCAGAGCATGTATTTTAAACTTTTTAATACCATTAACATTGTCACTAAGGTTTTTATTGAACTAGCACTTTAAATGATGTGAAATCAAATTGGTTAATCAAACAATTATTTAATTACACACCCTATATATATTGTAAGCCTAAAGGCAGTCATTTGTTCTGAGGAAATCTAGTTACTGTTAGATGAAAGCGCTTAACAAATTATAATAAAAGTTTTATTTGATGTTAACTTTAAAATAGAGTTCTGACACCTTGATTCCATCACCAGGGAAATAGATTTTGTGTTACTGTTCGTAATGTAGGTTTAGGAAGTGTGTTTTTAATAGTAGGCTTTTTTCACCTTGTGTGGTTTAGGATTTATCTGCTGAGGATAGTTTGTGTGGTTGCACTTTTTAGTCTTAAGTTTAAAAGTTGATGTAGGTTGTTTTGGAGAAGGGTTTTAAGAAATGTGCAGTGTGTGGCCACAAGTTCCTCTCTCAAGACACTCACGACAGATGCATTTATTGTCTTGGGCTGCTCACTTTGATTCACAGTGTGCTATCAGTGATAACTTTGGTAGTTGTGCTGTGAATGCGGAGGTGCCAAGTTGGTCCTCAAGGGTCTATAACCAGCCGGCGACTTGTCCTTTGCTTTCACTCCTGCTGGTAAGGCCAACAGAGGTGATTTTGGTTGTAAGGAGTTATCTAAGGACCCCAAATCCTTGAAAGGTGACCAAAGAGAATCAATGCCCTCTTCTTCCTGTCCGCTGGATCTGAAGGTCCCAAGATCTTTGGCACCATCATTGGATCCAACAACTTGGATGTGATCTCCTTCTGTGCCCACTACAAGGAAGGCACCTTCCCCTGTGTAAGTTTCCAGAGTCCTTTCCTGTTGAAAGGAGATTTTTGGGAAGAATATTTTCACCCTTCTCCCTCCACATCCCCAAGAATTTTCACCAGAGTCCTCTCCTTCTCCAGGTTGGATTCAAGCCTCAGAACTGTTAGCTGGCAGGTGAGCCTGCAAGCCTCCATTGGTGGCTCTTGTAGGCTCTGTTGTTCCATTCATTCAGGAGTTTAAGACCTGCTAACTTGGAGCAGCTCATGCAGTCCTTCTTACAAGCCCAGATGCACTTAGGACTGATCTCTTTGTCTTTGGATACTCAACCTGAGGCTTTGGATCCATCATGCTGGTTTCCTCCCTCAAGCCCAATGGTGCCAAGGTTACCAGAGCTAGTTGCCTTTCAATCCCTAGGATTGGATCTGATGGCTTGGTCAATTTTGACTCCTACCATGGCCTTGGTTTCCTCGACTGTAGCAGTTTCAGAGTTGTGTGGACCTCTGAGCCGACATGTTGAGCCATGGATTTCTGGGTCGGGTTCAACACTTTCAGTTTTGGAGAAGTCCTTCTCACTTAATGCCTCTGCTCTCGATAGTTCGGCTCCTGATCTTGGCATTGGGGCAAGATGGAGTGGCCCTGAAGGAATTATGTGCTTTTGTGGTGCACATTGATAAATTGATAAAAAAAAATATTTGCCTTGCTGATCACTGGTACAAAACAAATGTTCATTGTTTACAAAATAGGATTTGTCATTTCTCAGTACACTCACCCATTATCACTGCTTGTAATTTGTTATATTCATGCAAGTAATGGTCTAGGATGGGTTGTTTGTATTTTTTTAATCATTGTTATATGGAAATTGCTCATTGCTAGGTTTAGTTCATTCAGCCCTGGGTTTGCATTGTATCACTCATTTTGCCCTTTAGCCACAGGTAACTCCTTTTTATATATGCACAAGCACCCATTTGCCTTCAGGCTTCCTACTGAAACATTACTCACATGTTCCCCAGGTGCCCTCTTTGTCACCATGATTTTTCCTCTTAGGGTCTATATCGCATATACTAAAAGGAAGTAAATATTTATTGGAAGCATAGCTAGGCTGTGGTGAAGTGGGCAAAGATATCAGAAGTTATGCTTGGGAGGTGGCCATTCAGTAGCGAGTGCACTGCTGGCATTCAGAAATTAATTCTGATAGCACATTAGCAGTCATGGTTGAAATGCTTTAGTGGTCCATGTTGTACATACATACATACCTACCTGCAAATATTTCAAGCACAGGCATTAATGCCCTTCTGGCCTGCCAGTATACTAAAGCGGTTGTTCCCATAACATGTGTACAGGTTATTCTTAAAAATATGTAAACTAGTGCTTGCTTATTAGATAGAATTTAGATTATATATAATTGTATCAATTTGAGTATTTTTTGTTTTAGTTATGCACATTTTTAACTTATTTACCTTATTTTATATTAAGAAAAGAAAAAATGTTTTTGGTTATTAATTATTAGATGTAATGACTGTATGTAGGCAGTAATGATGGATTTGATTTAACAATGGTACGACTGTATCTTTAATTCTTTTTAGGGAAGGGGACACAATTACTAATTTAATTGTGACTGGATTGATTTTTATTTAAAATGGTGGCTTTTTATTAATTTATCTGAAGAAGTTAATGCTTTATGAACGAAAGCGGTACGCTAATAAAGTGTTTTACTTTGATTTACGGGTCCGGATTTTCTGAGGTCATTTCTTTGTTTTATTACCTTCTACATATGAATTGCTCTTTGATTGCATTCTAGCTGTTCCGTCATAACATCATTGTTCATATTAAGCCGAACCCCTCTCATTATTTGGCCTCTGCTTTCCAAAGGGGTGCTCAGTTTGAGAATACCACTGATGAACCTTCTTTTATCTTCAGACCAGCCTGACCAGACAGCTGTGCAAAAGCAAGAAATATTGCCAGTGCCATATTTCAGGGACAGATTCCAAAGCTAGAAATGTGCCTTTCCAAAGGGGTGCTCAGTTTGAGAATACCACTGAAGAAACTTCTTTCCTCTTCAGACCAGCCTGACCAGACAGCAGTGCAAAAGCAAGAAATATTGCCAGTGCCATATTTCAGGAACAGATTCCAAAGCTAAAAATGTGCCTTTCCAAAGGAATGCTCAGTTTGAGAATACCACTGATGAACCTTCATTTATCTTCAGACCAGCCTGACCAGACAGCAGTGCAAAAGCAATAAATATTGCCAGTGCCATATTTCAGGGACAGATTCCAAAGCTAAAAATGTGCCTTTCCAAAGGAGTGCTCAGTTTGAGAATACCACTGAAGAAACTTCTTTCCTCTTCAGACCAGCCTGACCAGACAGCAGTGCAAAAGCAAGAAATATTGCCAGAGCCATATTTCGGGAACAGATTCCAAAGCTAAAAATGTGCCTTTCCAAAGGGGTGCTCAGTTTGAGAATACCACTGAAGAAACTTCTTTCCTCTTCAGACCAGCCTGACCAGACAGCAGTGCAAAAGCAAGAAATATTGCCAGTGCCATATTTCAGGAACAGATTCCACAGCTACAAATGTGCCTTTCCAAAGGAGTGCTCAGTTTGAGAATACCACTGATGAACCTTCTTTTATCTTCAGACCAGCCTGACCAGACAGCTGTGCAAAAGCAAGAAATATTGCCAGTGCCATATTTCAGGGACAGATTCCAAAGCTAGAAATGTGCCTTTCCAAAGGGGTGCTCAGTTTGAGAATACCACTGATGAACCTTCATTTATCTTCAGACCAGCCTGAGCAGACAGCAGTGCAAAAGCAAGAAATATTGCCAGTGCCATATTTCAGGGACAGATTCCAAAGCTAGAAATGTGCCTTTCCAAAGGGGTGCTCAGTTTGAGAATACCACTGATGAACCTTCTTTCATCTTCAGACTAGCCTGACCAGATGCAGCATGTCTTGAATAATTTCAGGGACAGATTCAAAAGCTAGAAACAGAAGAATACATGAGCGCTTTGGACAACATATCATATGGGCATTAAGGACATGATGGAAGACATGGACATCTTTAGGAAACCGGCAAAATCACAGGTATGATCTCATACAAATTGAAGGGTTCGTACCTGTTAATTTTTTTGTTTTACAAATAAACTTTGATGTTAAACTAAGATGTTAGATTTCACTGTTTTTTAAGAATTTGAATGAGATTGAATTTTAGGACAAATATTATGCATTTATTACATTTATTCATTGTTCAAATTCACCTACAATACAGCCAGGGGGTCGACTTTGGTCACCCGCGACAGCGATACAGTTAACTATATGATATATTTTACATGCGGCCCCCAGACAACTTCTGTTGACTCAATGCGGCCCCTGCAAGTGAAAAGGTTGGACACCCCTGATTTAGGCCTTCTTGAAAACTCATGTTGAGATGGGTGTCATCCTCTATAGCTGTGGTAGATTAAGTTGGCCCTTCCTCAACCATCCTGGCTCCTTCCCTGATCTGTATATTGGCACCAGTGGTATTGGAGCCAGGGCTATACTTTGAGCCAATGTACCCAGCTCTGACTGATCCTTCATTTTTTTGTGCTTGAGTTTCTCCATTTGATTTACTCAACATTGAGGCCTGTGATGATGAGCAGATCTCAGGACCAAACTATTGACCTCAAGCCTTTGTTGCCATCATCATCACTGCTTTGGTTAAAATAAGGTTTTGGCACCATTCTCCTCCTTGAGGCCCTCCAGTTTGTTGATTCTGGGGCCTGTCTGCAATTTAACATCCACTTCTGTGGGAATGGATGGACTGGCTCCAGGTGGGTGCTGCTTTTGTCACCTGCGGTATTGGGAGTTGACTTTTGAGGCCATGTAGAGAATAATAGCCTCTCCTTAGACTATTTCTGTGCAGACTCCAGCTATTTTGGCTCCACCTCTCAACACCTGGCAGTCTATTTCACCCATTCATATGTCCAGGGTCAGGGTAGAGAAGAGCCTCAAAGAGCTGCACAGCTACAGATTCCTATGAGGAGTTGGAATCTCTCCCAACCAATACTCCTAGAAAAAGGACATGTAAAGGAGACATTGATTTCCCAATGGAGCCACTCACTTCAGAGGAGGATCCCCCACAGCACACTTAAGAAGATGCTATCTTTAGCAAAGTCCTTGAATTGATACGACAAAGGTGATTGTGGCTTACATACCTTCCCTCTCAGGACAAAGTGGTGTTACTTGAGGACTTTCACTGTGCACCTTCCTCCTCCTAGGAGATCCCTGCTGCCCATTTGCCTGGTCAGTTTGTTTATCAGGAGGGCAGGGCTGGAACCTGACACTTCAGAAGATAATCCTCGGGAAGCCCAATAAAAACCTGCAGCCCAAGGTTCCTCTGTAAATTCTTTGACTGTAGCAGGAAAAGAGCTGCCAGTGGATTCAGCCTCTGTCCATCCACCAAACAAGGAGTGCAGGGCAATGGATAAAATTGGAAAGAAGGCTACACCTCAGGTACCTTTGCCTTGAGAGCACTGAATTATGCCACACACCTGAACATGTAGTCAAGATCCTTTCAGAATGGTTATAGTACAAGCAATTTTGCTATGTTGGTGCTCAGTGGATCTCCATGATGTCTACCTACACATCAAAATAGAGCAGTCATCCAGAAGATTTCTATGCTTCCATCTAGGAGCTAGTTATTTTCAGTTTAGAGCCTTAACCTTTGGCCTCAGCACAGCACCCCAAATGTTTACTAAGTTAATGGCAGTAGTTGCAGCCCATCTGCAACTCAGAGGGATTGGTGTGTTTCCATGTTTGGACAATTCGCTTCTCCCTGCTACACCAAGCAAATCTCTCATTGCAGACACAGCCTTTTTGCTTTAGTTCTGCCTATCCCTAGGGATCTCTGTAAACTGTGAAATCAAATCTTCATACCTCTCAGTCCATTCTGTTTATTGGATGCCATCTGGACACAACAAAATACATAGTGTCTCTCCCACCAGAAAGGATGCAGTCCCTCAGAACTGCAGTTCACTCTCTATTGGTTCAGTACTCTCCATCTGCAAGTAGTTATTCAGATTCTAGGGTGAATTACCTCAACAATTGTTATAAATCAGTTTGCTTGCTTCTACATGCAGGTTCTCCAGTAGTTCCTGAAGATGTAGTTGTCCCAAGCATTAGCCAACCCAAGCCCTAATCACCATCACCCAGCTATGCTGGACTCACTTGAAATAGCAGGTAACTTCCCCCAACATTTATTTATGAAGACCGTTTCTCATGGATCTGCTTGTAGTAGTTGTTGACAGCACAAATGCCTCTTCTTTGGGGAAGGGGTACCTTATGAGTGGGAAATAATCCAAGGGACTGGAGGCCATGCTTCATGTAAATATCCTGAAGGTGATATTCTCCTTACATTGTGAGAAGTTCAGGACATCATGACCCTGGGAGTAATTTGAATTCAGACAGACAACATGCTTGTAGTGTGGTATTTGTACAAGCAGGGAGGAACCAGATCCTAACCTCTATGCACAGAGGCCATGAGGTTTTTACAGTAGGTAATTGCTTTGCATCACTTTCTGACAGCAATGCATTTTCGGAGGAAAACTAACCGTCTTGCTTACAAGCATTTTGATGCCTTAGAAGTGGACTGGCAGTCCAGCAATTGCTCAATAGATTTTCAACCACTGAGGTCAATTGTGCAACAATTTATTTGCTTCCACTATCACTGCCAAATGAGGGATGCTGTAGTTGGGCAGTAGCGTTCTAGGCATCGTCATACCTTTCCCACCTTCCCTCATTTGAGGATTTCTACAATAAGTGTCAAGATTTTAAGCCACAGTGCTCCTCATTGCTCTGTGTTGGTTCCAGCAAGTTTGATTTCCACAGCTGAGGTCTCACTTAAGAAGTGCCCATGGCTTCTAGATCTCTTAACAATTTCATCCATCCAGGCAACCTTACCTAGACCTCCACAACCTTAGGTTAACTGCTTGGTTTCTCCATTTCCTATAATGGCCAAGGAGTCTTCCTTATCTCATGCTGTCTAAATTCCTGCTGAGTCTCAAAAAGGTCTGCCCACAGGATTTATCATAATAAATGGAAATATTTTATTATTTGGGTAGTGAGTTTAGTTATTGATCCTGTCTCTGTTTCTAAAGCAGATGTTTTACAGTTTCTTTTCTGTTTGTTTTACTTAGGTTCCAGTCACTCAACAAATAACATCCAGTCTGGATGACATTTCTAACTACCATATCGGAATTGACTCCCATTCCATAGTTTCTCATAGAGTATGTAAGATCTTTTTAAAGGCTACATTTCTTCTTTGTCTGCATTTGGACCTCAGCAATTTTACCCTTGAAGCCTTAACAAAGAGTTTTTTTTTTTTTTTTGAGCAGCTTGAATGCACAGTTGATATTTCTATCCTGAAAACCCATGTTTATGGTGGCACCTACTTTAGTAAGAAGGGTTTCAGAACTACAAGCCTTGTCTTCCAACCCTCCTCATTCAGCCTTTCATAAGGATAGGATATCTATCAGTATAAACCCTTCCTTCATCCCAAAATTGCATCCAAATCTTATTTGAACCAACAAATATATTTATAAGTTTCCTCCCAAACCATTCCAACAAAGGGGAATACATTCTACATATCCCAGATATTGACAGGCAGCTAAATTTTATATCCACAGGACTAAATCCTTCAAGAAGATTTCTCAGCATTGTGTTGTTTTCACTCCTAACAAATTAGGGAAGAAGGTCTCCAAGTTTCTTTATCCAGATGGATATCTGACTGTATTTCCTTTGTGTATAATTCTCACAATAAAACTTAACATTCAAACCCAAAGCTCATTTGACAAGGTCAGTTTCTAACCCTGCAACTTTCTTCCAAAATTCCTCCATTGCTGAAAATTATGCTGTAGCAGCTGATATACATTGTACACCTTTGCCAAACATGATAAGCTAGATATTATATCCAGATCCCAGACTTCTTTGGGAAACACTTTCCCTATTCTTCTGCCATGATTCCATCCAGGTTGATAGGTACCTTGGTCTTTTGAGATAGGATGGACCAAATGATAAGGATATGGTAGTTATGTACTTCTTACCATAATGGTGGATCCTTTCATCCAGGTCTGTTCGATACAACATCCCTCCCCCATCCTTCTTCCAAATTGCCATTTTACAGAGGACCTGAAGGACCTTTATGAAGCCCTTATAATCTAGTACATAATCATGCAACAAAGTTGATCTGAGGAGAGATGCTACCCTGGAAGGGAAAAGCTTAAAGGTAGTTCAAGGCTAGTGCAGTAGTGTGCTGGATCAGATATGACAGACATCTCATGAACCCATTAGTCATATCTGAAAGACCTGGATGAAAAGATCCACTGTTATGGTAAGTATATAACCCCACCCCCAACCCCCGCATGTCTGGCCATCACTTAGGATTACTGGATATGAGAGATAATATCCAGACACTATATAATACCTTTTTTTCCCCAAACCATTCCCAGATAAACCTTGCCACTTCCAAACATTCCACACATCAACAGAAAAGCAGCCAGAAGAGCAGTTCTGCTCGTTATTCACAAAAGAGTCATTTAGGAGGGCTCTCCAGGCCAGGCAGGGTCAGGAATCTATTCAAGATTCTTTTTAGTACAGAAGAAAAACAAAGACCTCAGTTCAGTTCTGGATTACAGTCATCTAAACCTCTACAAAAAAAAAAGAACCCCTTAAGAATTGTCTTGGTGCAGTTGATTTTGCCATGTCTGAAAACAGTTGATTAACTTGTGTTTGATAAGACCTTCAGAATATCTACCTTCACATAAAAATCACTAAGGTTTCACTGAAGTTTTTGCTCTTCCAGTTGGGAGCAGAAATTCATTATCAGTTCAGAAACCTGCCCTTCAGTCTCATCACTGCCCCCAGGTGTTCATCAAATATATGGCAGTAGTTGCAGCCCATCCACAACCCAAGAATGTGCGTTTCCTCACCCAGTAATTGCTTCCTCACTGCATCTACCAGGGAGTCATTGATAGAAACCAGAGACTGCTTGCTACAGCTCTGGTAGTCCTTAGGCATCTGTAAACTATGAGAAATTAATATTTCAGTCTACCCGATCTATATTGTTCATCAGTTGCTATCTCAACAGAATAGCCAACACAGTCAGCCTTCCCTCATAGAGGGTACTATCTCTTAAATGATCAATTCAACAGCTCTTAATCCACCCTTGTCCTTTTGATTTTTATGAGTTTTAGGTCTAATGCCCTCCACCATAGTTAGGATGGTGATTTATGCACACTTCTACATACGTATCCTTCAACAGCTTCTTAAAATCCAGTGGTCTCAAATATCCCTCTATCCTGCCACACCATTTTAGCCACTCAACTGTACAGCAATCATTTACATCTTTAAATGTTCTGGAGATGATAGTGGTCTTCTTTGCATTGCAGGAATTACAGGACTACCTCCTTTTCATGCATGATTTTCATTCAGGCAGACAACATGTCAGTAGTATGGTATTTGAACAAGCAGAGAGAAACTAAACCCTAATCATTTTGCTGAGAAGATGTAAGAGTTTGGCAGTGAGTGATCACTTTGCACTGTTTTCAAATAGAATTGCATATTTTGGGAAAAAACAACTACCTTGAGGACATTCTTAGCAGATCCATAATGATGCCTCATGAGTGGTCTGTCAATTCAGCAGTGGCTCAATCAGTTTTCAGTGCTGGGGACAGCCATAAAAATAAACCAACATGTTCTACACAAGAAATGAGTAATTATTTCTTATTGCTAGAGTTTTGGCCACTACAAGAGGGGGTTACGTTGACCTTGATCTGCAGATCAAAGAAACAGAATGGCAATTAAGACTTAACACCAGGGTGAAACCTGGTATTAATTATACAATTTCCATTCTGAGTATCCTGAAAAAAGAGCAAAACAGGTTTAAATACAGGCTTTTACAAACCTGAATGAATGCAGACAGTTTTTAAGTAAAATATTTTATAAAAATATATCTGATGTTGTAAATCTTCATTCATTCCTTACTGATAGGACTTCGGTTCCGTCCTCGGAACCAACATGGCCGGTCCCAAGCTCGCGCGAGTCAAAAACTCTCAGCTAAGTCCTACCCACAATGCCCCTCTCAAAGTCTCTTCAGATCTCGTTTGCCGAGTTTCTCATCAGACATGCCAAGCCTTTCTCTCAAGCTAAGTGTAGGGGTTTTTTTGTGGTTCTTTGTAGTTTTAAAGACAGATTACCTTCTCTTAGTCAGTTTTTTTCCTAAGGTTATCTCTTGTTCCTGAACCCTTTATTTCCTGACTAAACCCTACCCACTACCTTGATAGTTCTTTCGTACCATCGTTGGTGCTACTTCTTCTCCCTACCTTGGTAGGCCCTTTTACCTTTTGGTATTTCTTAGTACCATTGCTGGTACTCCTTCCTAACTATCTGTTTTAAAAAAAAGAGAGAAATACACTATCCCTTCTTATGACTTCTTGCTATTTTGTTAGATCTAGTTTTATTGTTGGATTATAGTACTAGTGTGTTGTTTTGTCATAATGTCAGATAAGGCTTAGCTTGGTTTCAAGTAGTGTGATAAGTGCAGGTGTAAGATGCCCAACTCAGACGGTCACACTCGGTGTGTTTATTGTTTGGGCGTTGACCACATTAATGTATGTTCTGACATTTGTTCTAGCTTCAACAACCGTATGTTGGCTGAACGCAAGAACAAACTTATTCTGAAGGGTATGCTGAAAACACCCTTCTCTGAGGCTCTTTCTGGGGCGGAGGTCTCACCACCTCCTAAGCATAGGGATGTGGAAAAGCATAAAGAGAAAAGGAGTCACTCAGTTCCGACATCTCCGTCCTCCTCGGAACCGAGATGACACCAGGCTACTCCCATGCCGTCAACACAGACAGCTTTGGCACCAGAGTCCCTGTCTTCTCCCTCGGTGCTGTCCTTGTTTATGACACAGGCTCCTACCACTGTACCAGCATCAGCACCAACCCGGCCACTGTACCGATGTCTTACATGGCTCCACCTATAATGACTCCTGCGGTTCCAAAGATTGAGCACCTTGCCAGAACCAGGTACTCTCCTTATGACCCCTTTTTGGGACAACAATTCAGTCCATTTATTGAGAGACCAGAATCTCCATCGGCAGCTTCCTTCATATCCACCAGGAGTCTTTCAGAACAAGATGTAGTGAGGGTTGTGGACCAGCTTTTGGCAGCTAGAGGATTACCGACCCTGACTAGGTCTTCCCTCCATCTTGGAACGGAAGCTCTCATGGCATATTCACCTGTATATCCTCCTCCGACCTCCTCCCAGGCTTGGGAGACTTCGGTACTGATGTCCATTCCGGTGCATTCTGTTTCGGCTCCAACAGCGGAGGCTTCCCTGTCGGCACCGATAACTCTTGGTGCCATGTCTCCTTTGGAACTGGTGCACCTTTGGAGCAGTGATTGGGCTGTTGGCACCATGACACATAGTTCGACGTCATCTACAGTCACAGCTCTCCCAGCAGCTACCAGTCCTCTCAGAGCTCCTCACCTGGAGGCAAGCTCCTCGGGGTGGGGTGTGACCCTGGTTCCGAGGTCATCCTTCTCAGTTCCGGGCTCCCATCCCTCCTAGGGTGGGCTTGTTTTCCAGGTGATGGAGAGGGTCCTTGCTTCAACAGGCTCGCAGTTGGCGCCATTGGCATCAGAACCAGAACCCTCCTCTAGCATGCAGCTGTCCCAACCTCCTACTCTGGGATCTCGAGCACGGGAGCCGCAAGACCTTCCCTTGAAGGGAACCCTTTCTCCGGAGTTCTCCTCAGAAGACCCCACTGGGGAGCCACCCCGGAAGAAACTTTGTAAGAGGACTCATCTTGATTCGTCTGAGGAATCTATCACCGAAGACACCGATTATGATGAGGGATAAGGGTCCCCATGGTCTCCCCCCAGAAGACGTCTCATTTGGAGACATACTCGAGATCCTTAAGCAGAGGGGAGACTGGAAACCCTCCATCCCTTCTTCGGAGGAATCTGTGTCCTTGCAGGCTTTCCGTGCTCGACCATCTACTTCCTGGGTGACCCCACTTGCTGATGAGCTCATTAATCTTATTGTGCAGCATGTCTGGAAGGCCCCGGACAACATAGAACCTGTCCCCCGGAAACCAGATAAAATTTTGTCCACACCTGAAGACCAACCCAACTGGTCCAAGCAGCTGATGGTAGATTCCATGGTTGTGGTGGCGGCCACCAAGAAGGAACTGGCAGAAGATAGTTCCACTGTTCATTCCCTGAACAGGGAGTCTCGGACTATGGACAGACTGGGGAAGCGGACCTACGACCTTTGCTATTCGGTCGCTGAATTACCTGGCACATGTTACTTGCCTCCAAAGAGACCTAATCTCAGAAATGTCTGCCTGTTTGGCAGGGGTACTGCTTGAGGAGGTGTGTGATACTGTTGCCTCCCAGCTAGCTACCCTAGAATCCATCTTGAACTCCTCTATTGCGCTTGATTTCTCACACTACTGAGGGGGCAGCTTGAGCAGCCGCATCGGGCATCGTCATGAGACGGCATGCTTAGATGCTTTTGTGTGACTTCGCTGACCCTTTCAAATCTTCCTTTGTCAGTGCGCCTGTTGACGAATCTTCACTCTTTGGCCCCAAAGTAAGAGACACACTATCATGTAGTGAGAAAGATGGAAAGACCTTGTCTGCTGTGGGCATACGTTTTTCCACCCCCCCAAGAGATCCTACTTCAGGAATCAGAGGGGAGGGAAATCGTGGTTCAAGAAGTCCCAAGGATCTTTTCGTGACACTCATGATGAGCAATTCCCCCTGGGGCAGAGGGGGCAACTCATCTGGAAGACATCCCTTTTAGGGGAAGGGGGTCCACTCAACCAGGACACCAGGGATTCTTTCTCTGGCTGTCCCTTCCAGTGCTCCTGAACAGTGTCCTGATTGCTTTCCTCTGGAGCAGTCGGGGGACGATTCTCTCTCTACCTACAAGCCTGGCAACTCATAATAATGGATGTGTGAGTACAGAGAATAATATCCAGAAGCTATCATATCCCATTCAGTCTCACTCCCAGACCCGTAAAACGAATCCCCGACGTTCCACCCGGTCAGAGGGAGGCTGCAGCCTTAGAAATCGAAAAGCTGCTAAGAAAAAGAGTCATCCAACCAGTCCCACCAGACCAAATAGGATCCAGATTTTACTCGAGGTTCTTTTTAGTGCCAGAAAAGACAGGGGACTGGAGACCAATCCTGGATTTCAGCCTACTAAGCAAATTCATCAAACCTCAAAAATTCCAGATGATCATGGTGCAGTCCACTCTCCCCTTTCTGGGGAAGGACAACTGGATGTGCTCTATAAACCTCCAGGATGCGTATTACCACATAAAGATGGACAAACTCTCCCGGAGAGTTCTCCACTTCCGGCTGGGAGCCAGTCACTATGAGTTCAGGGTACTGCCCTTTGGTCTTTCGACAGCCCCCAGAGTGTTTACCAAATGTATAGCAGTCGTAGTAGCTCATCTCCGTCTACAAGGATTCCAGGTGTTTCCATATCTGTACAATTGGCTCCTCATCACCTCGACCAGGAATCTTCTCCTTCTCAATCTCTCTTACACGCAAGGCCTTGCTCTTTGTCTGGGTATCACGATCAATACGGGAAAGTCAAACATGTCTCCAAGAGAACACTGGAATTCATTGGAGCGATCTTTGACACAATGTACTGTCAAGCTTCCCTTCCTCCTCACAGGCTTTCAAAAATAAGAAATCAGATTCAGGTTCTCCTCCCACAGACCTTTGTACCAGCACGCCTAGTACTACAACTATTAGGCTTTATGGCAGCAACCATTATCTTAGTACCCCCTGGCGAGATTGCACATGAGGCTACTACAGTGGCTTCTCTCATCACAATGGTCGCTCTTAACCCATCCATTCGACCAGATGATATGCCTTACAAGCCTTTGCAAACAAGAAATGCTGTGGTGGATGAAGTCAGAAACAAATCTTTGGTGTTGACCGTTCTGTCTTCCCCAGCTCAAGGCCACTGTGACCACAGACACTTCCCTGTTGGGGGTGGGGGTATTTCCAGGGAAGGCCGGTCCAAGGCACTTGGTCCCCCATAGAGGCCAATTTGCACATAAATGTCCTGGAATTGAGGGCTTTTCTCTTAGCGTTGCAAGCGATCCACCTATTCCTTCCTTCCAGGACTATTGTAATACAATTGGACAACATGTCTGTCATCTGATACATCAACAAACAAGGGGGAACCAGATCTTACCTCTATGTCAGGAAGCCATGAGAATATGGCATTGGGGATGGCTTCCAACCGCTTTCTCATAGCAATGCATATTCCCGGGAGCTCCAATCTTATTGAAGACAATCTGAGCAGGAACATTTTGATGCTTCACAAGTGGTCTCTTGATCTGATAATAGCAGCTCAAATCTTCCACCACTGGGGCAGACCTTGCTGCGACCTGTTTGTTACACCTCTAAACAACAAATGCAGAAGCTACTTTGCCCTGATCACCCCTCAGGAGGAGTCACCGAGGGATGCTCTGACACACGATTGGCCCCCGGGTCTACTGTATGCCTTTCCCCCATTTCCCCTCATCCCAAGATTTCTACAGATAGCTCAAAGGTTGAGAAGCAAAGGGATCCTCATTAACCCTTATTGGCCCCGTCAAGTTTGGTTCCCATTTTTATGGCCTCAACTGATTCACAGCCCATGGATCCTGGATCAATCTCAAGGACTGCTGTCTCATCCTCAGGGACTGATTCACCCCAATCTCCACAGCCTCAAGCTCACAGCTTGGTTTCTCTACTTCTGATGATTGCCAGGCTACCTGATATTTCATCCCCTGTTTGCGAGATCCTTCTGGCTTCGCACAAACTATCCACAAGAAAAATTTATTTCAGTAAGTGGACTAGGTTCTCTAGATGGGCCAAAGAACAAAACATGGACCCTTTTCTATGCCTATTCAGAAGATCCTACAGTATCTCACTACCCTGTTGCACACAGGAGCTTTAGCATCGACGATTACAGTAGATTTAGCAGCTATTGCAAATTTTCACAATGGAATCGACAATTTGTCTATGTCACACCGATTGTGCAATGCCTTAATGAAAGGAGTATTTCATATTAAACCTCTTGTCAAGTCTCCTATAGAACCATGGGACTTGATATTGGTGCTTCAGTTGTTAGCAAGTCCTTCTTTCGAGCCTTCTAACTCATGTGATATGAAATTTTTGTCTTGGAAAACTTTACTTCTAGTAGCCCTTACCTCAGCAAGAAGAGTGTCCGAGTTGCAGGCCTTGAGTGTCAAGAGACCATATTTGATTTTCCACAGGGAAAGAGTTTCTCTACGTACTAACTCCTCCTTTTTTCCCAAGGTCATTTCTGTTTTTTCCATCAACCAATCTGTTGACCTGCCGGTTTTCTTTTCCCACCATTCAAATAGAGTAGAATACCTTCTGCATACCCTTAATGTTCATAGGCAACTTTGTTTCTACTTGGACAGAACTAAATCTTTCAGAAAAATGGATCAATTGTTTGTAGCTTTTGCAGGGACCCAGAATGGGTAAGCCTATTTCCACAATGACTTTATCTTCTTGCTCAGAAACCCCATTACTTTCATCTACCATCAAAACAAAGTGTCCTTGCCTTCCAAAATAAAGGCTCACTCTACTAGATCAATAGCAACCTCAGTGGCCTTTCACTCCAGAGCCTGTATCGATGATATCTGCACAGCAGCCACTTGGGCAAGACCTCATACCTTTATCACTCATTACAAATTGGATTTGGCCTTCAGGGGAAGAGCATCTTTTGCTCAGGAATGTCCTTCCTTAGGGCCACCCAGGACTCAAGTAGCTGGGGACTCGGTCCTATCAGTAAGGAATGAATGAAGATTTACAATATCAGGTAAAGAAGTTATGTCTTACCATAACATTCCATCTGTGTAGTAGATCTTCATTCCTTCATTACTTCCCGCCCTCCTTCCCCCTGCCTGGACTCCTGGTGGACTTTAGGATCTCCTTATTAGTTAGGGTATCTGGTCAGACAGAGCCTCCTACTATCACTATTAATCTTTTTATACTATAAGGGCGGGCAAACCCGATCTGAAGAGACTATTAGAGGGGCATTGTGGGTAGGACTTAGCTGAGAGTTTTTGGCTGGTGCGAGCTTGGTAATGGCCATGTCAGTTCCGAGGACAGAACCAAAGTCCTATCAGTAATGAATGAATGAAGATCTACAACACAGATGGAAGATTATGATAAAGACATAACTTCTTTTATTCTCTGTAGTATGTACTGATTTCAATCACTTTAAGGTGTCATTCAGAATTTAGCTCATATTTATATTTCATTCTTTTTTCCATATAAACATCCTTTTTAAGAAGTGTCATCAATCAGTGTTCCAGTGTATTTTTATGGAGTCTTCTTTCTTTTTTTAACTCTGTCATCTCTTTTGTTTTATCCACCATTTTCTGTTGGAAAACAGAAAATGGCTTTACAGGGTGTCTCTCTCTAGAAGTGTCTATAAGTTTGTTTTTTAGCACTTGGCTGGTTGCTTGTCTTTTTTTTTTTGTTTGCCAGTTCATTTTGTACCTTTCAAGGTTTTTTTTTTTTAAATCAGGTAGCAAGAAGATTCAAAGTAAAGCAGGATAGAATAATTTAAAAAGATTAAATTCTTTGCAGAGTCTTACGGAACAAAGAAAAGCATTTTTAGTTAGTGTTTGCTGTGACACTGAAAGCTTAGGTCAGCGAAATGTAATTTCCGCTAACGGCCACTACAGCAAATTTTTCCTAGGGGATAAATCGCTTGGACAAGCAGAAATGACACAGCATTACAAACCTACACCCTCCAGAACTAAATATACCAACTCCGAGATCCCACTACAGGTGGGGAAAAGGGCAAATCTACGATGATGGCCAAGTGATTTTTTTTCCATAGGAAAAATTCGCTGTAATGGCCATTCGCAGAACTGACATATCACTGTTTATTGGTCAACGAACAGGTGTTCACTGACTTGAGGTTTCAATATCGTAATAGAGACCCCATAAACCATGTGTCTCCAACCTATAAGATTGTTCTCTTCCACCACAAAATAGAAAGAATTTTGCCTGTAGACGATAATGTCTGTAGTTTAATCAGTATAAGGTCTAGACCTTTCTGTCATTTTCTACTTGGGAATATTTACGGTATTTGCTTTTCGTGTTCTAATATCAGCAAAAGAAACTCCAGTCCATGTGCTGAGACATTTTTATAAAGTCTTGACAATCCTTCCATTCAGTTTGCCATGGGACTGCTATAAACTTCAAGTTGTCTCTGACTGACATATCCTCAACTTATGCCAGTTTATGTGGTGTTTGTTCATATTTTAATTAATGGTTTACCTTTTTTATTTTGTCACATTTTCAACCGTATCCATACCAACTATTTCTACTGAATGCCTGGTTAAACATGTTCTATTTCTTGCTGCCTTCTGTCATCTGTCTCTGTGTATTTTAACAGGGACCCGTCAGAGTCCATTTGGTCAGTTTTTCTCACTTTTGTAACTGAAAACATTTCTACTTCAGCTGCCATTGCCATCTGCTTTTCCAGCTTTTCTCCTCCAAACTGCTTTCATTCGTTTGAGTTTTCACAGTTGCTTCCTTTTACTTCACATTTTCCTTTTCCTTTTTGACCTTCTGAATGTCAGATAATTCAGGTACCAATTTCTATTAACAATTTGCAGTAGCTTTCAGGCTTTTGCTAAATTTAAACCTTTCACTGCCCAGAGCTCTGTTTTTACCTGTTACAGTACTGCTGCCATCTTGAAACTATCTGCCACTGCTATTGTTGCACATACATAATCATAGTTCTTATCCTTCCATATACAACATGTAGCACGCTTTCTGTCATAATGTAGAACATATGAGCAAAATGCGGAACAAAGACTAACAATTTACTAACAGTTTCAACTAAGAGCCTCACAGCATGGTCAGAATGTGTTACTTTATACCTATAAAAAGTTCTTTTGATGAATTAATATGAGTCAGTGTTATTTACCAAGGATATTTGTAAAAAAAAAAAAAAAAAGTTCTTGAAAATTAGTTGGTGACAGACTATTTTGATGAGGAACAGCGAGAAACATGGCATTTTTCAGACTCAGAATGAGGAATATTCCTCATAATGGGGTACACTTCAGAGGTAACAAATACATTGCATTTCTCTATCTTACTACTACTTATACATCTGCTAAAGATGTTCTAATCCTATGTAAATAACATATAATTTGCATTGATGTGTTACTTATTCAAGAAGCTGTTCATTTATTATTTGCATGACATCTTACATTTGTTATACTAATTTTTCAGAATTGTATTTATTCAGATCCTCATGTTGCCTTATTCATGCTTGTATACATAATGCCATACTCTGAGATGTAGTTGTATTATTTCTATGCTGTTTTTATTGAACTATGTACTTCTGGGCTCAGAGTGAAATTGGTCCACTGAGATCAGTGCTCTACCATGGTAAAACTTAAAATAAATACATAAATCTACTGTCTTCCACAAAGAAAGGGTTCTTTTAAAACAAATCGTTTTTATGCCAGAAATTGTTTCTGAATTTATTTTAAACCACTCCATTGTGTTTCCTCTCCACACAAGAACACAAAGGGTAAATTATTTTGCAGTGTATGGATGTCTGTAGAGAATCCCAAAATGTGTCCAAGCAAACTCAAGCCAACAGGTAAATCAGCCTGCAGCTTCAAAATAACATTCATAGATATGGACTTTTTACATAACTGAAAACAAGATCACTAAAATCCACGTAGACCTTTTTCTTCTTTTTTTTTTTTTTTAACTGTGGCAATTTTATTGATGAAGCAAATTCAAAAGCAACATTCCAGCACAATATTTTCTTTAAGCAGCTATTAATCAAATGATAATGTATAACAAAACACTTATTTACGCACACTGCTTTCTAATAGCTTACATCTATTTGCTAAAAGAGGTTTTACATCATATCAAAATTTTAGGTAAATACAAAGGAAAACGCTTACAGTGTAATATATAATAACTTTAAAATTATTATTCTTTACAAAGATGTCCTTCCACCTGCAATATTCAAGGAATCCATTTCACTTGTTTTTCACAAGATACTGCTCTGTTTTGGAGATGAAGGCTTTTAGAAGGGGCGTGGTACCACATCTGCTGACAGTGCTCAAACTGGACAGATTTAAAGTCATTGCTGCAAGAGTTGGTCACTTCTATTTATAAGAAACAACTCTCACTAAATGAGACTTGTTTCCTCCTAGGAATCAATGAAAGTTTAGGTACTCCCTGTAGCGACTGAGTCTTATTATTTGATATGAAGTAGTTAACTTCATTTTATCTGTAACCTGTGAGTATTCGGATCCAAGCCAGCAACTTTTTTTCTAGCATCTGCTCCAAGCTCCGAGCTCCTCCCCTACCCATAATACACTACCAACTCCTACCTTCCCTCAAATCTCATTTGCCGCGCCAGTAGTGAGCATCGTGGTCTCCTTCGCTCTGAGCTCAGGGATAGTAAGTTTTAAAAATCCTTTGTCTTTAATGTGTCTGAGTTAGTTGTTTCCCTTCCTCCCTCTGGATTTGGTGATGACTCCCTTCATCCTGTCTCAAGGACAGCCCATGCCAGAGGATCCCCAGGTTATTCCCCCTTAGGAATCCCATGTGGTTCACGAGCTCTCTTCAGAGAGTCCCACTGAAGAGGGCCACCTTAAGCACAAGTGCAAAAGGAGGCACTTGGACTCCCCCGAGTCCCTCACTATGGACACTAACTTAGAAGAAGGACAAGGTTCCCCCAGGTCACCTCCCGAAGACATCTCCTTCGAGACATCATGGAGATCCTCTGCCAGAGGGGAAGTTGGTCAGCCCCAAAATCTTCTGTGGATGAGTCAGTGTTCCTGGAGGCCTTTGGCATGGGCCCATCTACTTCCTGGGTGTCTCCACCAGTGGACCCCTTGGTGAACCCTATCACCACACGGGCATGGAAGGAGCCTGACACCGTACAGCCCATCCCCAAATGCCCAACAAGATTTTATCTCCCCTTATTGACAGACAACCTTGGTCAAAAGGAGCCCCAGTTGATGCTATGTTGGTCACAGTGGCCGCCCTAGTTGATGCTATGCAAAATTTTAGGTAAATACAAAGGAAAACGTACAGTGTAATATATAATAACTTTAAAATTATTATTCTTTACAAAGAGTCTTCCACCAATTCTACAGTCCACCATTATCAGTAAATATGCACAATTCTACAGTGCACCTTTATCAGTAAATATGCACAATTCTACAGTCCATATTCAGTGAATTCAGTTCTTGCCATAGCTGTCAACCTTAGCACAAAAACCTGAATAGCCAATAATGGGGAATACAGTCCCAAAAATAGGGACAAATTTAAAATATTCATCTTATAAACTTAGAAAATTGCTAGAAAAAAGGTTGTGCTACTATGTATTCTGAAGAACATGAAGTTTCCAATGCAAATGCCGGTCAATTCTACTGCGGACAGAAGAAAAACAATTTTCAGTAGAGACGAGGGATTAATACTGCAGACACGTCTTTGTAAAATGGCAGGGCATCAGAGCAAATCCACACAAACACAGGCAGGAGATGCAGACTCCAAACAGAAGCCACCCCAACCAAGAATCAAACCAGAAAACCTATAGCTGTGAGGCAACAATACCACCACCATCAATTATGCAAGGAATTAAACATTCAGAAACCTGAAGTCTGAAATTCAAATGCCTGTCAATTTTACTGCAGACAGAACAAAACCAATTTTCAGCAGAGATGCAGGGATTAATACTGCAGACACGTCTTTGCAAAATGGCAGGCACCAGAGCAAATCCACACAAATACAGGGAGGAGATGCAGACAGAAGCCACCCCAACCAAGAATCAAACCAGAAAACCTATAGTTGTGAGGTAACAATACTATCACTGCACCATCAATTATACAAGGAATTAAACATTCAGAAACCTGAAGTCTGAAATTCAAATGCCTGTCAATTTTACTGCGGACAGAACAAAACAATTTTCAGCAGAGACGAGGGATTAAAACTGCAGACACATCTTTGTAAAATGGCAGGGCACCAGAGCAAATCCACACAAACACAGGCAGGAGATGCAGACTCCAAACAGAAGCCACCCCAACCAAGAATCAAACCAGAAAACCTATAGCTGTGAGGCAACAATACTACCACCGCACCATCAATTATGCAAGGAATTAAACATTCAGAAACCTGAAGTCTGAAATTCAAATGCCTGTCAATTTTACTGCGGACAGAACAAAACCAATTTTCAGCAGGGATTAAAACTGCAGACACGTCTTTGTAAAATGGCAGGGCACCAGAGCAAATCCACACAAACACATGGAGGAGATGCAGACTCCACACAGAAGCCACCCCAACCAAGAATCAAACCAGAAAACCTATAGCTGTGAGGCAACAATACTACCACTGCACCATCAAATCTGCAAGGAATTAAACATTCAGAAACCTAAAGTCTGAAATTCAAATGCCTGTCAATTTTACTGCGGACAGAACAAAAACAATTTTCAGCAGAAATGCAGGGATTAATACTGCAGACACGTCTTTGTAAAATGGCAGGGCACCAGAGCAAATCCACACAAATACAGGGAGGAGATGCAGACAGAAGCCACCCCAACCAAGAATCAAACCAGAAAACCTATAGTTGTGAGGTAACAATACTATCACTGCACCATCAATTATACAAGGAGTTAAACATTCAGAAACCTGAAGTCTGAAATTCAAATGCCTGTCAATTTTACTGCGGACAGAACAAAAACAATTTTCAGCAGAAATGCAGGGATTAATACTGCAGACACGTCTTTGTAAAATGGCAGGGCACCAGAGCAAATCCACACAAATACAGGGAGGAGATGCAGACAGAAGCCACCCCAACCAAGAATCAAACCAGAAAACCTATAGCTGTGAGGCAACAATACTACCACCGCACCATCAATTATGCAAGGAATTAAACATTCAGAAACCTGAAGTCTGAAATTCAAATGCCTGTCAATTTTACTGCGGACAGAACAAAACCAATTTTCAGCAGGGATTAAAACTGCAGACACGTCTTTGTAAAATGGCAGGGCACCAGAGCAAATCCACACAAACACATGGAGGAGATGCAGACTCCACACAGAAGCCACCCCAACCAAGAATCAAACCAGAAAACCTATAGCTGTGAGGCAACAATACTACCACTGCACCATCAAATACACAAGGAATTAAACATTCAGAAACCCTTAAGTCTGAAATTCAAATGCCTATCAATTTTATTTAACATTTTTAATCAGGACAGTCTGACTTGGAACAAATAAACAAATTTTCAGCAGAGGCCCAGGAAGAAATAATGCAGACATGTCTTTGTAACATGGGAGGGCACAAAAGCAAACCCACACAAACACAGGGAGAAGATACAGACCCCACAAAGAAGGAACCCCAGCCAAGAATCAAACCCAAGAACCTGCAGCTGTGAGGCAACAATGCTACTACTACACCATCAAATATCAAGCATTGCAACATTTACAAACCACAGATATTATGAGGAACAGATCAGATCGAATATGAGGTAAAAATCTGAAATTTTTTTTACAAATGGTGGTGGGTAGGGAACACAAGTCTTTAACACCTGCATACAGGGTACAGGGTTCAAGCCTGAGGCATTCCCTACCACACCACCATAAGCACCTGGGGCATTTTCACACACACACACACACACACACACACACACACACACACACACACACACACACTCCAATAAAGCACAAGCATACACACACACTCCAATAAAGCACAAGCATACACACACACTCCAATAAAGCACAAGCATACACACTCCAATAAAGCACAAGCATACACACTCCAATAAAGCACAAGCATACACACTCCAATAAAGCACAAGCATACACACACACACTCCAATAAAGCACAAGCATACACACACACACACTCCAATAAAGCACAAGCATACACACACACACACTCCAATAAAGCACAAGCATACACACACACACACTCCAATAAAGCACAAGCATACACAAACTCCAATAAAGCACAAGCATACACAAACTCCAATAAAGCACAAGCATACACAAACACAAATAAAATAAACATTGTAAATTACAAGGCACCTTACCTGAATGAATACATCCAGAGTTAACGTCCATACATACATCCTTCCCGCGCAATACTGAAGACCTGCGAGATCCCAATGCTCCTTGCCGACGAGATCCGTAAGGCTCTGTCCCGAGTCCCTGCTGCTCCTCTTGCAGTCCGGACGCGTCCCATAATCTTGGGTCTGTGCACTGTAAAAGTGCACAGACGCTCCTTGTGTCCCCTATGGGACGGCCGGGCTGCCTTGAGCATGCGCACCGATAAGCCGGGACTCGGTCTATGCGCCAAGTCCGCGAATTTTAAAAAAATATTTTTTTTTATTTTTCATTTCTTTTTCTTTCTTTTTTTATTTTTGAGGGGGCTGCAGTCCCGCCCCTGCTTTAAGGTGTCATTCAGAATTCAGCTCATATTTATATTTCATTCTTTTTTCCATATAAACATCCTTTTTAAGAAGTGTCATCAATCAGTGTTCCAGTGTATTTTTATGGAGTCTTCTTTCTTTTTTTAACTCTGTCATCTCTTTTGTTTTATCCACCATTTTCTGTTGGAAAACAGAAAATGGCTTTACAGGGTGTCTCTCTCTAGAAGTGTCTATAAGTTTGTTTTTTAGCACTTGGCTGGTTGCTTGTCTTTTTTTTTTTTTGTTTGCCAGTTCATTTTGTACCTTTCAAGGTTTTTTTTTTTTAAATCAGGTAGCAAGAAGATTCAAAGTAAAGCAGGATAGAATAATTTAAAAAGATTAAATTCTTTGCAGAGTCTTACGGAACAAAGAAAAGCATTTTTAGTTAGTGTTTGCTGTGACACTGAAAGCTTAGGTCAGCGAAATGTAATTTCCGCTAACGGCCACTACAGCAAATTTTTCCTAGGGGATAAATCGCTTGGACAAGCAGAAATGACACAGCATTACAAACCTACACCCTCCAGAACTAAATATACCAACTCCGAGATCCCACTACAGGTGGGGAAAAGGGCAAATCTACGATGATGGCCAAGTGATTTTTTTTCCATAGGAAAAATTCGCTGTAATGGCCATTCGCAGAACTGACATATCACTGTTTATTGGTCAACGAACAGGTGTTCACTGACCTGAGGTTTCAATATCGTAATAGAGACCCCATAAACCATGTGTCTCCAACCTATAAGATTGTTCTCTTCCACCACAAAATAGAAAGAATTTTGCCTGTAGACGATAATGTCTGTAGTTTAATCAGTATAAGGTCTAGACCTTTCTGTCATTTTCTACTTGGGAATATTTACGGTATTTGCTTTTCGTGTTCTAATATCAGCAAAAGAAACTCCAGTCCATGTGCTGAGACATTTTTATAAAGTCTTGACAATCCTTCCATTCAGTTTGCCATGGGACTGCTATAAACTTCAAGTTGTCTCTGACTGACATATCCTCAACTTATGCCAGTTTATGTGGTGTTTGTTCATATTTTAATTAATGGTTTACCTTTTTTATTTTGTCACATTTTCAACCGTATCCATACCAACTATTTCTACTGAATGCCTGGTTAAACATGTTCTATTTCTTGCTGCCTTCTGTCATCTGTCTCTGTGTATTTTAACAGGGACCCGTCAGAGTCCATTTGGTCAGTTTTTCTCACTTTTGTAACTGAAAACATTTCTACTTCAGCTGCCATTGCCATCTGCTTTTTCCAGCTTTTCTCCTCCAAACTGCTTTCATTCGTTTGAGTTTTCACAGTTGCTTCCCTTTTACTTCACATTTTCCTTTTCCTTTTTGACCTTCTGAATGTCAGATAATTCAGGTACCAATTTCTATTAACAATTTGCAGTAGCTTTCAGGCTTTTGCTAAATTTAAACCTTTCACTGCCCAGAGCTCTGTTTTTACCTGTTACAGTACTGCTGCCATCTTGAAACTATCTGCCACTGCTATTGTTGCACATACATAATCATAGTTCTTATCCTTCCATATACAACATGTAGCACGCTTTCTGTCATAATGTAGAACATATGAGCAAAATGTGGAACAAAGACTAACAATTTACTAACAGTTTCAACTAAGAGACTCACAGCATGGTCAGAATGTGTTACTTTATACCTATAAAAAGTTCTTTTGATGAATTAATATGAGTCAGTGTTATTTACCAAGGATATTTGTAAAAAAAAAAAAAAAAAGTTCTTGAAAATTAGTTGGTGACAGACTATTTTGATGAGGAACAGCGAGAAACATGGCATTTTTCAGACTTAGAATGAGGAATATTCCTCATAATGGGGTACACTTCAGAGGTAACAAATACATTGCATTTCTCTATCTTACTACTACTTATACATCTGCTAAAGATGTTCTAATCCTATGTAAATAACATATAATTTGCATTGATGTGTTACTTATTCAAGAAGCTGTTCATTTATTATTTGCATGACATCTTACATTTGTTATACTAATTTTTCAGAATTGTATTTATTCAGATCCTCATGTTGCCTTATTCATGCTTGTATACATAATGCCATACTCTGAGATGTAGTTGTATTATTTCTATGCTGTTTTTATTGAACTATGTACTTCTGGGCTCAGAGTGAAATTGGTCCACTGAGATCAGTGCTCTACCATGGTAAAACTTAAAATAAATACATAAATCTACTGTCTTCCACAAAGAAAGGGTTCTTTTAAAAAACAAATCGTTTTTTTATGCCAGAAATTGTTTCTGAATTTATTTTAAACCACTCCATTGTGTTTCCCTCTCCACACAAGAACACAAAGGGTAAATTATTTTGCAGTGTATGGATGTCTGTAGAGAATCCCAAAATGTGTCCAAGCAAACTCAAGCCAACAGGTAAATCAGCCTGCAGCTTCAAAATAACATTCATAGATATGGACTTTTTACATAACTGAAAACAAGATCACTAAAATCCACGTAGACCTTTTTTCTTTTTTTTTTTTTTTTAACTGTGGCAATTTTATTGATGAAGCAAATTCAAAAGCAACATTCCAGCACAATATTTTCTTTAAGCAGCTATTAATCAAATGATAATGTATAACAAAACACTTATTTGGCGCACACTGCTTTCTAATAGCTTACATCTATTTGCGAAAGAGGTTTTACATCATATCAAAATTTTAGGTAAATACAAAGGAAAACGCTTACAGTGTAATATATAATAACTTTAAAATTATTATTCTTTACAAAGATGTCCCTTCCACCTGCAATATTCAAGGAATCCATTTCACTTGTTTTTCACAAGATACTGCTCTGTTTTGGAGATGAAGGCTTTAGAAGGGGGGCGTGGTACCACATCTGCTGACAGTGCTCAAAACTGGACAGATTTAAAGTCATTGCTGCAAGAGTTGGTCACTTCTATTTATAAGAAACAACTCTCACTAAATGAGACTTGTTTCCTCCTAGGAATCAATGAAAGTTTAGGTACTCCCTGTAGCGACTGAGTCTTATTATTTGATATGAAGTAGTTAACTTCATTTTATCTGTAACCTGTGAGTATTCGGATCCAAGCCAGCAACTTTTTTTCTAGCATCTGCTCCAAGCTCCGAGCTCCTCCCCTACCCATAATACACTACCAACTCCTACCTTCCCTCAAATCTCATTTGCCGCGCCAGTAGTGAGCATCGTGGTCTCCTTCGCTCTGAGCTCAGGGATAGTAAGTTTTAAAAATCCTTTGTCTTTAATGTGTCTGAGTTAGTTGTTTCCCTTCCTCCCTCTGGATTTGGTGATGACTCCCTTCATCCTGTCTCAAGGACAGCCCATGCCAGAGGATCCCCAGGTTATTCCCCCTTAGGAATCCCATGTGGCTCACGAGCTCTCTTCAGAGAGTCCCACTGAAGAGGGCCACCTTAAGCACAAGTGCAAAAGGAGGCACTTGGACTCCCCCGAGTCCCTCACTATGGACACTAACTTAGAAGAAGGACAAGGTTCCCCCAGGTCACCTCCCGAAGACATCTCCTTCGGAGACATCATGGAGATCCTCTGCCAGAGGGGAAGTTGGTCAGCCCCAAAATCTTCTGTGGATGAGTCAGTGTTCCTGGAGGCCTTTGGCATGGGCCCATCTACTTCCTGGGTGTCTCCACCAGCGGACCCCTTGGTGAACCCTATCACCACACGGGCATGGAAGGAGCCTGACACCGTACAGCCCATCCCCAAATGCCCAACAAGATTTTATCTCCCCTTATTGACAGACAACCTTGGTCAAAAGGAGCCCCAGTTGATGCTATGTTGGTCACAGTGGCCGCCCCAGTTGATGCTATGTTGGTCGCAGTGGCCACCAAGAAGGAACTAGCATAGGAGAGTTCCTCAGTCCTCCCACCAGACAAGGAGTCCAGGTCGGTGAATAGGTTCGGGAAGCGCGTTTATTTTTCCCACAACCTTTTCAGTCTGTGCGCTGAACTATTTGGCACATGTGATCCAGCTTCAGCGAGACCTTGTATCGGAATTCGCTGAGTCACCCCCCAAGTCCTTATCGCCGCAGGGCAAACAGCTGTTCTGTGTGAAAATGTCGACTCTGAAGTCAGTATCGAGCATGTCTATGTGGCTCCTTTCCCATGCCACGAAAGAAGCAGCTAGGGCGACCGGGACAGGCATAGCCATGAGGCATCATGCCTGGCTCAGGTTGTGTCAGTTCGCGGACCCTTTCAAGGCGCCGTTTAGTAATGCTCAATATGACGGTTCTTTCCTTTTCAGGAAGACAGTATGTGACTGCCATCGGGATCCGCTTCTCTAACCCTCAGTGGTCATTCTCTAGGAATCAAAGAGGGCAAAAGAAGATGTGGTTCCGAAAATCTCAGTTTTCCTGGGATTCTCAGGACAACTATTCCTCCAGAGGCAGAGGGGGACAGGATCAACACCGACCCAAAGGTAGAGGGGGTCCCAGGAATTTTGGCTCTAGGGAACCTTTTTCTGATAGACCTGCTCAGCAGCCCTGAGGGGTTGCCCGGCTGTCCTACTCTGGAGCCAGTCGGGGGAGATTGTCCTTACACCCAGCGGCATGGGAGTCCATAACGACAGATCGCTGGGTGTTAGATTATATCCAGAGGTTACACTATCCCATTTGTTGCCCCTTCAAATGTTCCAAAACACCTCCCAGATGTTCCACCCACTCACAGGGAGGCCGCAGCTCTAGAGGTTTCAAAGCTGCTTCTCAAATGAGCCATCGAACAGGTCCCCCCCGACCAGTCTGGATCAGGCTTCTACTCAAGGTTCTTTTTAGTGCCAAAAAAGACGGGGACCTCAGGCCCATTCTAGACCTGTCAACTTTGAACTTCTCTGTCACCAAACAGAAGTTCCTGATGGTCACTGTACAGTCCATTCTACCTTATCTCCAAGAGTGCAACTGTATGTGCTCATTAGACCTCCAGGATGCTTACTACCACATCAAGATCCACAGAAGCTCCAGGAGGTTTCTGCGCTTCCAGCTGGGAGCCAGTCACTTTCAGTTCAGAACCCTAACCTTCGGTCTCACCATAGCCCCCAGGGTGTTCACCAAGGTAATGGCAGTTGTAGCGGCTCATCTGAGGCTTCAGGGTATTCAGGTATTTCTTTATGTGGACGACTGGCTCTTTGCTGTGCCCAACAAGTGTCTGCTTTGTTTGGCCCGAGACTACTTTATTCAGTTGGCAGATCTATTGGGGATTACAGTCAATGTTCAAAAATCCCAGTTGCAACCAGTACAAGTTTTAGACTTCATCGGGGCACGGCTAGACACTTTGCAGATGAAAGTATTCTTAAATCCAGACAGGATCTTACACCTCAGGTGCCACATAGCTCAAATAGTGAACTTCAAGTCTCCAAAGGCGAGCAAGGTTCTCCGAGCACTGGGCTCCATGGCTGCCTCTATATCGATTCTCCCTTGTGCGTGCCTTCATATGCAGGTTCTTCAATGGACTGTGGCTGTTCAATGGTCTTGGCTAGACCTGCCCATGGAATTTCCGATCAGGATCAGTCACGTCTTCAGGACGTCCCTTCTTTGGTGGTTAAATTCACTGGAGATTATAGAAGGACACCCCTTCATGTCATCTCCAGTCCAAGCCACAGTGACCATGGACGCCTCCCAACTCGGGTGGGGGGACACTGTTCTGGAAGGACAGTCCAAGGCACGTGGTCCCAGTCAGAGACCAAGTTGCATATAAATGTTCTAGAGATGAGTGCTTTTAGCGTTGGAAGCCTTTCACACTGTCCTCCCACTCGGATTAATTGCAATTCAGTCAGACAACATGTTGGTTGTCTGGTATATCAACAAGCAGGGGGGAACCAGATCCTACCCCCTGTGTCACGAGGCCATGAGAGTGTGGGAGTGGGTGATTTCCACCGGTCAGTTTCTGATAGCAACGCAAATCCCGGGGTGCTCCAACATTTTAGCGGACAGATTGAGTCAGACTATTATGATGCCATACGAGTGGTCTCTGAAACAGTCAGCAGCAGAGGAGATATTCCTTGCATGGGGTCAGCCTTGCTGCGATCTCTTCGTATCTCCTTCCAACACAAAGTGCAGCGAGTTCTTTGCTCTTATTCTCTCACCAGGGGAAGCCCCCAGAGACACTGTAGTGCATGCTTGGCCCCCCGGGCTTATGTATGTTTACCCACCATTGCCACTCGTTCTGAAGTTTCTTCAGAAAGCTTGCCAACTGCTGTGCAAAGTTATCCTCATTGTCCTGTTCTGGCCTCGTCAGGTTTGGTTCCCATTTCTTAGGTCTCATCTCTTAGCTCCTCTGTGGGTTCTGGATCCCTGCCCAGATCTAATCTCCCATCCTTCGGGTGTTCGCCCACCTGACCTGGGCAGCCTCAAGCTGATAGCTTGGTTGTTCCAGTTCCGTTGATCGCCAGAACTCCCGGTCTTTCATCCCCGGTAAAATCCATTCTGGTGGCTTCTCTTAAAGATTCCACTAGGAAACTTTATCGCAGTAAATGGAAGTGTTTTTCCATTTGGGCCTCACCGAGAAACATAGATCCCTTTACAGCCCCTGTTCCAGCAGTGTTGGATTTTTTGTATGGTATTTTTCAGAAAGGAGCTAGCTCCTCCACAGTGAAAGTACAATTGGCAGCCATTTCTAATTTTCATGTTAGTGAAGACATCAGTGCCTTAGCCTCTTCTAGGCTGTGTAAGGCTTTTCTTAAAGGCACTTTTCTTTTGCGCCCTCCTGTCAAGGATTCAGTGCCCCCTTGGGACCTTACCTTTGTCCTACAGGCATACAGGCATTGGTGACTCCTCCATTCGAACCTGCAGCTTCGGTGGATTTAAAATTTTTATCCTGGAAGACAGCTTTCCTAGTCGCCATTACATCAGCTAGGAGAATTTCTGAGCTTCAAGCTCTGTCTGCCGTGCCTCCTTATTTGGTCTTCCATAAGGATAGGGTCTCTCTCCGTACTAATCCTTCTTTCTTACCTAAAGTGGTATCTGAAGTAAACATAAACCAGTCCATTAATCTGCCTGTTTTCTTTCCTAATTTCCAAAACAAGGGCGAATACAAACTTCATTTGTTAGATGTTCATAGACAACTTTGCTTCTACCTTCATAGAACAAAATCATTCTCCAAGTCTGACCAGTTGTTCGTTTCCTTTTCCAAATCCTTTTTGGGAAAAGCTATTTCTAAGGTTTCTTTGGCCAGATGGATCACTCTTTGCATTTCACATGTCTACAAAGCAAAAGGTTTGTCTCCCCCTGGTATTGTTAAAGCTCACTCTACCAGGTCCATGGCGACTTCTGCTGCCTTTTGGTCTAGGGTTTCTTTGGATGACATTTGTGCAGCAGCAACCTGGGCAAATTCACATACCTTCATTTCCCATTACAAATTAGACCTGATTTTTAGAGGTAGAGCATCCTTATGGCTCTGCGGTGCTCAGGAATATCCTTCCATAAGGGCCTCCTAGGATTGGAGTAGCTGGGGACTCTGTCCCACAGGTTGCAGATATAATTAAGTTAACTACTTCAGATAAAGAAGTTATGTACCCACCATAACATTCCATCTGAGTAGTTATACTTCATTTTTCTGCAACCTTCCCTCCCTCCATCCCCCGGAATTTGTCCTGTCAATATACAGGTTTGGTTCATTGGGTTGAGTTGCTAATGTATTTATTTGCAGCAAACTTGAGCTGAGGGAAGGTAGGAGTTGGTAGTGCATTATGGGTAGAGGCAGGAGCTCGGAGCTTGGAGCAGATGCTAGAAAAAAAGTTGCCGGCTCGGATCCGATATGGATCCGAATACCCACAAGTTGCAGAAAAATGAAGTATAACTACTCAGATGGAATGTTATGGTGAGTACATAACTTCTTTTTATCTTGGTAGCTGCTAGAAAAAGCAGTAGCGAGAAAATGGAAATCTGCTACCTTGGATAAGGTAAAGGATATAAAGTCTAAACAATATGTCATATATGGACAGACTCAAAGCCCTGTCACTATACTCAGTATCCTATAGACTGCTAAGAAGTGACCAGTGTGAGGCATACAAGACATCCTGCAGCCCAATAAAGAAGAATTTACTGGCATTAGCAAGTGAAATGGCATCAGAAATACTCAGTCTAGGGATCTAAACCTCTCTAGTGCAACATCAAAAGAACTGTTTGGAGGGAGAGATGCATTTCACAGAGGATACCACTGCTATGGAACAGGCTCCCCATCCAAGTAAAACAACGTTCATCCTTGTCCATTTTCAAATGCAACATAGATCTGTGGATGGAAACAAAATTTACCCTAGGATGGCTCCTGTACTCTTAATGGACAGAGACAGTTCCTAAATGCTTTATCCCATGCATGAGTCCCCTCAAATCTTCTATAGTATGAGCCCAGTTATTCTCACTAGGCGTAATATAGGCCAGTCTAACACCAAATGGAAGGGGTTAATTCAAGCACAAAAAGGGGAACTGGCTAGGCTTAAAATGGTCCTCAAGGGCAGCTAGTCTAGTACTTACCTATGAACCTATTTGTCATGACTCCAAAGTGGTTCAGAAGTCCTTTTATCTCTGAAGGCATCTCCACTAGATCCAAAGAATTATTAATTCCCCTTTATTCATATCTTATCAGACCCCTAATTGAAAATAATTCACCTTTTGGCATGTATTTGTCTGAACTTATTACACAGTTTGAGAGACTTCAGAGATTCACAACTAAAAAGGTCAGTGGCCTTAAAAATCATAGTTATCAGAAGAGACTGACAGCCTTTTCTCTGTACTCAGACTCTTACCAGCTCCTCCATGAAGATTTGTGTCTAACCTTTTGAGCCATGAAAGATGTAATCCCATGTGTCCTCCTATTCCTTTGCCGAACCAGTGGTACTTCAAATACTCAGTTAAAGTAAGCAGGTCATCATCAGCAGAAAATAAGACATGTTGACATGATAGGTACATTTTCCAATGTATCCCTCAGCTCTAAAACACATTTTCACTGCATGTCAAGCAGAGTATCACCCTTACCACCTTCAGGGTAAACCTAGATAACTGAATGGGTGCCTCAAATTCTCCCCTGGTCTATCCTTTCTTGCCCTCCTTGAGGCTAGAGAGAAACAGAATTTTTGAATAGTGTTTTTTAGGCTTATAATGGTCTACAGACTGATTGACAAGTACGTACCTATGAAGCTTTGAGATTATCTGTTGCTAAAGTAAGAAATGGATAACCCCATTTTGTAGGAGATCTAAAGGCTTGCCAAGGTAGGAAGAGATTACCATTTGATGATATTCATTCAGACTTGTTGCACCTCCCTGGTTTCTGGGAGGCTACCCCTTCTTTTGTAGCACTCCTGACATTGCTTTTGAATATCCACTTGCCAGAGGTTTGCTGAGTCTACTTATTTTGCTTTCTATTAAAAGATTCTGAGTTAGGGATCAAACCTTTCACAAATTTGGAGAAGGAATGCTAAAATATCTGAGACATCCCTTGAATAACAAAAAAAAAAATGCCTGAATCTCCTTGTGTTCTGACTGTGCTTCTCAAACATTTTGGAAATATACAGTATATTTTAGTGCATTTATTAAAAATGTATTTGCCTTAATATTGCTACAACTCAAGTGCTTTAGGTTGCACTGCATCTGAATTGTTTGTGTGTTTTAGCTGCTTTTCTGTATATATAGACTTCTCTGTATGTGTAGACTAGCTACTTATTCTACTATATTACTGCCTCTTAAATCGTTTTTCAGTTGTGCACTTGCCTTGCTTCATTTAAAAAGTTTTAAATTGCTAATTTTGTAGAGTTTTAATTGCATTTACTGTTTAGGGCTACACACTCAAGTGCGTTAGCCTTTTCTGTGTTTATTTACTGTATTATTGCATTGTTTAGCCAGTTCTAACCAAAAAACAATACTATCTTGCTTGCTCGTTTCCCACCTTTCCTAGCTAGTATAGTCCAGATCCCAGGCTTTGCTTGTCTCAGGACTTTATTTTCTGTGTTCAGAGCTATCCAGACCTTGCTGTGGTAGAGGGAAGTCCTACTGCTTACCAGTGGGAGTGTTGAGCATTGTACTGACTATCTAACACTAGAGGAGTGGTTTCCAACTCTGAAATTGCAATTTTATTAGCCTTTTTGGGCTGATTTCTATCCCTTTCAACTTTCTGGCTTAAAAACGCGTGTGTTTGCGCATTTTTCGCATTGTGCAGCACCAGCCGCAGGGCTATGGTTAAACTATTCCAGGTGCCAGAAAGTCTGCTCTTCTGAACCCCTGTGACTAGCACTTGCTCTAGAACCTGCTGGAAAGCACTAGGAAGCCTTAAACTGATACAAGCACTCAACTCTCCTTGTCAATAAGGAGAAATTAATCTTAGGCACTAAACAGCTTATAATTGCAAAGTACCTTGCAAAGGTAAAGGAAAGCAGCTCTTGTACTTTACAAAAATCACCTAAACAGGCATGTCCAAAGGTCAGCTTCTGGTGATTTCTCCTGTCCACCTGGTAAATCTGGGCATACTGAGGCAATGCAGCAACTGCCTCATGTACACAGACAACCCTCTCCTCCTACCACCCAACACTACAACCTGCGAGAGATGCACTTACATAGCCAAACTGGAAGCAAAGCTCTCTTCAGCCAAGATTGTGCTAGACAGTCAAGAGGAGAAGGTTAACACTTGCACTACACCTCAAGCAACACATAGCCCTTCAAAACCCACACCATCAACACCCACACATAGCAACACTAAACCCACATATGTGGAGGCCCTTCACATTAACCTGCCCAAGCAACAAGGGACTCCGAAGCTGAAACACAAACAAACACCAGTCACAACCAAAGTGACACATAGCTCACAACACCAGTGTGCCACCCAACAACATCCCCTAAGGCAAAACAATGTACCCAACACTTTAGTCATAGGTGACTCTATAGTCAGGCACACTGATGTCCCACTCACCAGGCTGAACAAGGAGAAAATTACAGTCAGCTGCCTGTCGGGTGCCAGGATCCACCACAGAATGGATGCACTCAAGTCACTCCACAACAAGTACAAATAAGACTCTGTCATTGTCCATGTTGGAGTGAATGACTTGAGACGTACCTCCCTGGACTACATGAAAAGAGACATGGAAGAGCTCTCGGATCATGTGGCCCAGGCAGGTATGACCCTAGCCCTGAGTAGCATCCTGCCTTCGCCCAGAATGATACCACAGTATAAGGATAAAATGATTGACTTCAACAATTGCCTAAGCTTCTGGTGTCATTCAAAGGGAATCCAGTATCTGTCTGCCTGGGAAGACATGATCAACAAACCACAATGTTTTGCCAGAGATGGTCTGCACCTGTCACCCCTGGGTTTCAGGTTACTGGCTAAAGCTCTTGCCACCCCTATAGTACCTTTTTTAGGCAAGGTTCAAAGGACAAAACCACCACTGTAACAGATACAAGCATGCAAAATCTGAAGGTAATGCTACTCAGTGCTAGAAGTCTAAACCTCAAAATGCACTCTCTCGAGGCACTCCTAAAAATGGAGAACAGCGATTTCTGTGCAGTAAATGAGACCTGGTTCAAGGCTCCAGAGAGCACCCCTGCAATACCAGGCTACAACTCTTACCACACTTTTCGGCCACCAAACCAAGACCGAAACACTAAAGGTGGAGGAGTGTCTATATTCACCAAGGATATTCACACCTCCAGGCTAGTTGCCCAACACAATGCATCTGAAATTCTCCAGGTGCAAATAACACTAGTTAAGACTGCAATCCAAATTGTAGCTTGCTACAGATCCCCCACCATGCCCCAACAGTCTCACTACACCTTTCTAAACATACTGGAAAATATTAAGATACAACCAAACACCCTAATATTAGGTGATTTCAACTACCCTGCCATTAACTGAGAAAACTACACGGGTGCCAACACCTTTTCCCAACGGTTCTTGGAATTCATAAATTCCAATGCCCTGGATCAACTAATCCATTGTCCCACCAGGGGCTCCAATATCCTAAACCTGGTCATTACCAACATGGGAGATAGATGCTCCACACCAGTGGTCACCCCCTCATTGGTCAGGTCTGACCATAAGCAAATCACCCTTGACATCCACATCCCACCACCCCCCCCCCCCCGGTAAGGAAACCTCCGTAAAAAAACTTCTCCAAAGCCAACTTCATGCTACTCAAGTCAGAAGTGACAAACTTCATAACATCCATGCAGATGGGATCTGAATATTCGACTGCTGAATCCTACACTAAGGCACTGTGCGAGCGCATCCACTCGTGCATGAATTGTGCCATCCCAAATAGAACCAAGATGCTCTCCTCCAAAAAAAGGAAGCCAATCTGGTGGTCCCCTGCCATAAACAAACTATATAACAGAAGGAAGAAACTGTTACAGAAAAGAGGAAAATCCCAGGATGCAAAAAACTCCCTTACCAGCCTCAGTAAGAAGCCGAGATCCCTCATAAAATCCTCCAAAGCTAGTTATGAAAATAAAATTTCCAAAGACAACCACAAGGCATTCTATAGTTATATCAAGAATCTAAATGGCAATGCTCAGATCTGCTCTGAGCTACAACAGAATGGCATTAAATATACTGATCCCAAGGATATTGCCAATATCCTGGCAGATCGGTTTAGTGTCAACTTCACCCCCTAAAGGGCCCATCTCAGTACCAAAAGATTTCCAAATTCCAGTAATCACGGCCACACAGGTAGAAACTGCACTCTTCAAAGCTAAGACTGCAGCATCCATGGGACCAGATGACATCCCGGGCTGTGTACTACATGAACTACAAAATGAACTGGCACCTCACCTAAGTGTCATGTTTAATCATAGCCTCACCTCAGGCTTTGTGGCGCACAGCTACAGTTATCCCACTCCACAAGGGGGGATCCACCGTCCCATCAGTCTGATGAGCCTGATCTGCAAGGGCATGGAACGCATTTTCATAGAATATAAACAAAGACATTGGCAACCTTCAAACACTGGACCCCATGCAGTTTGGGTTCGTGAAGGGCCGATCTTGTCTTCTGAACCTGATTGACTTTTTCAAATCAGTCTCCAGAGCTGTGGACGAGGGTAAGGTGGTCCACACAGCCTATCTGGACCTCGCCAAGGCCTTCAACACCATCCCCCACTCTGGAATCATAGATAAACTTACTAAGCTGGGCATAAATCCCTACGTCACTCGATGAGTTGCCAACTGGCTTACTGACAGAATCCAGACTGTAAAAGTAGCCGACTCCAAATCCAGCTCCAGACAAGTGACAAGTGGAGTACCTCAGGGTTCAGTCCTGGAACCGCTCTTGTTTGGCATCTACTTCTCTGAAGTACAGGCCAACACTAAGGGACTCTGGCTAACAAAGTTCGCAGATGACTGCAAACTGGGAGCCATTATTGAATCCCCAAATGATGTGGATATTCTACAAAAAGGCCTTACAGAAACAGATGCCTGGTGCCAAAGCCATAGGTTCAAGCTTAATGCCAAGAAATGTATAGTTATCCCCTTTGGGAAAAAACATGTACCCATGAATTACCACATAGGTGGCAGTACACTAAACACCAAAAGTGTGATGAGAGACTTAGGGACACAGGTTTACAGTGGTCTCACCTTCGATAACCACATCGCCACAATAGTCAAGAAATCCTTCTATGTAGCACACCTCATCACTAAGGGCTTTTCATTGAGAAAAAAGGAGGTCATTGTCCCACTGTACTCATCCCTCATTAGACCCATTATAGTGTACAGTGCCCCGTTTGGTATGTACCTCACAAGACATCTGCAACAGCTGGAAAGGCCGCAGAAATACCTCACTAAAAGAATCACAGGCCTAAAGCAGATGCCCTATGCTGACCATCTAAAAAAACTCCAGCTCTACTCTGTGGCATATCGTCTTTGCTTAACATACAAGGTCATGTCAAACCCTAAGCTGTTGGACATGCTCCACTTAAAGAAATCCCAATCCCTCAGAGGCACACGCTCCAGGGATCTAAACCTTGTCATCACAATGAACAAAACATGCTGGAGGGATAGGTTTCTGACCCAGAGACTCCCCATACTCTGGAATAGATTGCCCATACATGTCAAGCAGAGTGCCTTGTTGGCCCTCTTCAAAAGGAACCTTGACGATTGGATGGAAGATAGGAAATTCACCCTGGGGATCATGTCAATTGCCCTGCTAGATAGTGGTCCAGGGAAGTAAATATTGTGGGAAGAAATATCCAGGGAATTGTTATGGCTAGGCTTGTATAGGCCCTAGGGCCAATAGCCTAGTACCAACCTATGAACTCTCTCATCATACTTTTTAAGGAACTCAGCAACAGATAGTCCAAAAACAATCTCCCCATCAATACGAGAATTCAAAATTTCAGCTTTAACATCAAAATGTTAATTTTGCTACAGACCGTCTCATAACAGATCCTATAGCTGCTGCCCTGGAAGATGCATCAGCTGAGTCATTAGCATGCTTAAGACAAAGAAGCAATATATGTATTTAGTTTTTTTCTAAGGAAACTTAACTTTAGATACATCCTTGATGAAGTTGTGACCGAACCAGCCCCTTTTAAGTCACCCCCACATAAAAGTGTCTACAATCCCGCTCTGCACAACACGTTAAATGTGTATCAACAGATTTGCAATCATATCAGGGACCTCCTCTCCAGAAGAAACAGTCATAAATGGTTCAATTTGTCTAAGCCAGAAAGAGCAGCCCTAAATGAACTTAGCAAAGATAAAACTCTAAGAATTATGAAAGCAGATAAGGGCACAGGTACTGTAGTCATGGAACAATCTGAGCACATTTCCAAGATTGACTCTAGTCTCTGTGATGATCAGTTTTATAAATGCATTGATTATGATGATGTTTGCAAGCATTTTGTGTTGACTGATGTATTTAAGTGAATGTTTAAATGACAGTAAAATTACTCTTGAAGAATTTCACTTTATGTCCGTAATCAGTCCTAGGGTGGGTAAACTGTTTGGGATACTCAAAATTCACAAAAACCCAGACAACCCTCCATTCAGATTAATAATCTGTAATAGGAGGACCAAAATGGAGAAGATTTCTGAGTTCATAGATTCAGTACTTAATCCCATAGTTCGGAACACCCAGTTCTATCCAAGGAATTCCTTGGCCTTCCTGAATGCTCTCCATTAGCTTAATTTAACCTAAGGTGAATACCGTTTATTGACACTAGACATCGAGGCTCTGTACACCAGTATCTCTCACTTAAAGGGCCTCAGATTAACTCACCATTTTTTCACCTACAAAACAGGTCTTGGCTACCCTAGTGAGGAAGTAATCTGTGAGTTCATTTTTTTAGTCCTTAATAACTTCTTCCACTTTAATGGCCAGATTTTCCAGCAGCAAAAAGGAGTAGCCATGGGGTCTAGGATTTCCCCAGCTTATGCTAATGTAGTGCTCAGTGCTTGGGAAAAGGATACCCTGTCCACCCTCCCAGGCTTTAGCAATATTTCTTTGTATTGTTGCTATATAGACAATATCAGTTTTGTCTGGATGGGAACTAAATTGGAGCTTGACTGCTTCTTTGTTGCTTTATCTGAAAATATTAATTTCTTCTCCTTCACAGTGGCTAGGATCGACCGCAAAGTCCAATTCCCAGAAGTGGAAATCTCCTGAGACACCGAGACTCATTCCTTCCAGTCTAATATACATAGAAAACTTACTGTAATAACTATTTAGAGTTTAACAGTCAACACACTATTTTATGAAAACTAACATTGTGAAGGGACAGTTAATCAGATTATCCCGCATTGTAAGTGAAGATAATGTATTCTTGAATGAATGTGCTCACCTCAGCAACCTGTTTCTTCAAAGAAACTAGCTGCTGACTCTGGTGAATAATATCCTGACCGAGGTCAGCAACACTAGACATACTAAATTCCCACCTATACTGAAACAGGGATTCCATATGAAATCCACGAGTACCCCTACAGCCGAGTTCACTCTCAGTTTCCCACTACCAATTTCCAGGGATATGTTTCCCACCAGAGAGATTCTCACTAGAAATTGGGATGTAATTTTTAGCAATTGTGAACTCACCAGGGCTCTAGGCACCTTTCCCACCTTAAGTTTTAAAAAAGCAAAACCCTAAGAACGACATTTCAATGATTTAGGGACCCCCTCCTTTTCTTTCTGTCCAGCACTTCAGACACCCATCCAGCAGGCTCATTTCCTTGCAGGAATTGTGTAGCTTGCATGCACATCTACAAGGAAATCAGTACAAGTTTCCACATGACTTCAGAGTACATTGTAAAGGTACCTTCAATTGCAGCAACACTAATGTGGTATATGCAAGAATTTGCACCAACTGCAATGTGTTGTACATAGGCCAAATGTCCCAGAAGCTGACAGACCATATCAAAGAACATTGTGGAGCAATCAGAAATCACAATCTCCACAATGCATTAAGGAAGTACAGTACTACTTGATTGGGATTTCAAAGCTTTAAATTCTTAGTGTTGGAGCAAGTCAAGCCCTTTGTTGGTGACCAGGACATGTTACTGGAAGTCCTAGAACTTAGATGGCAGCTGCTACTAAACACAGAAACCCCAGCCGGACTCAATGAAAATCTTAACATTCGGTGTGTGTTACAGTGGTACAGGCATTAGCAGACACCCCCCACCATGACGTACCCTGATCTCTACAATCTGTCTAAACTGGTGCCTAAACATAGAATGTTATGTAGTCCTATCTCGCCTCCATTATTACGTGTGGGTTCGGAGCCAATCCTTGGGTCCAACTCGGCCGCTTTTAGAAAGCCTGAAAACTTCTGATTGGCTCGTGGCTAGGAGGTATCCCATGGTGCATGAGCACATTCCCCAGATCTCGTTTGCCGCGTCTTCAGTCGGAAGCTTCTTTTGGTTGGCCGTGGCTAAGTGATTCCGTTTTATTATTATTATTATTATTACTGCTTATTAGGAGTTTTTTGCTTCTTGTGAAGTTTTTTCTTTCATAGTCTGTTGCTGACAGTCTTATTGTGATTACCAATTTGTGTCTTTAAATGGATTTGACTTTATTGCCATTTAAAATTTACTTGGGCCTGTTGGCCGTTTGTGTGTGGTATCCTGTGAGTGTGTTGTTTTTTGACTAGACCGTTTAACTTAGAGGTTCTAGTTTTGTCCCTGTTTCTTTTCTTGCACTAGGTTCATTTAAGTTAGAGAACCTAGAAACCTCCTTTTATTTTTTTGTGGGTGTTAGGGCTAGATCTGCTTAAGTTAGAGGATCTAGTTCCTCTCTTGTTGTGTGAGTGTGTTTGATTTTTCTCTACTGCCATTATTTCTAAGGAACCTAAAGAACACAAACAGTCAGGCTTTAAAAAGTGTACTAAATGTTTGTAAAAAATGTCCATCACCGATGGACATAGCAACTGTGTGTACTGCTTAGGGGCCATACATCTACAAGAAACTTGTCTCTTTTGTCATTCTTTTATCCCTAGAGTACTCCAGGAATGGAAGAATAAGCTGATTTTGTAAGGCATGTTAAAGTCTTCCTTCGAGGAAGACCTAGCCAGTCCTTCCTCATCTGCTAGGTCGCATTCATCTAGAAAGGATAAGGGCAAGACCTCTAAACGGCCTACTCCGGCCTTAACTTCTGTCTCTGAACCTCCACAGAAGTTACCAAAATCGGAGTTGGTCTCTGTCTCTTCGGCTCCGCAGTCTTCAGGGCCGATTGAGATTTTGGACACAGACCCTGCAGTATCGGCACCAAGTGTTTTGGCGCCGATCACTAGCAGTCCTCTTCAGAACCGGTCAACGAACATTCCACCGGTCTCCCCTACTCTAAAATCACCTATATTGCAGAGAACAAGGTCTCCCACACTGTCCTCCAGATCCTCCAGGAGCTTATCTGAAGAAGACATTGAGATAGTGGTGCTCAGACTCCTCAAGTCGTCGGCCTTGCCAAAAATTTTGTCGGCTCCGACCCATTCGGTCTTGGAGCTGACTCCTGCTACCGATCCTGCTCTCTTTCCTCCTCCAACCCAGATTGGGCCTCTGGAGCCGATATTGCCAGTACCGACTATAGTGGTGTCCTCAGCTCCAGCACCCTCAGGGACGTCCGAAGAGTCTAGGGTCGAAGCTCTTCGGTCGGCCCCGAGGGGAGCACTTTGAACCGAACTTCTTCGGTGCCGAGTCTCCCTCTTGTGCGTCAACCCGAGTGAGCTCGGACCCTACATCATTCTCTGAGCCGATCCTTTTGGAGCCATCAGCACCTACGCTCTCTTCGGAGCTGGGGCGTCATTAGGAGCTGGTGGAATTGGTCTTCGTGAGGATGAGGAGCATGTTGGATAGTTCATCTGCTCCACGTAGAAGTACCAATGCTATACTGCCTCAAGCGCCGACTACAGTCTCAGCATCCTCTCTCCCCCGGGATGGCAGAGACCCACAGCTTCAGGACGCCTATTTGGGTGGCCCCCAATCTTCCGAGACCTCCCCAGAGGACCTCGCTGAGGAGCCTTCTCAGAAGAGATCATGTAATAGAAAGCATGTAGACTCCCCTGATGAGTCTGTCACATCTGACACTGACCTCGATGAGTCGGAGGGTTCCCCTAAGTCATCCTCTGAAGATGTCTCCTTTGCAGACATTTTGGAGATCCTCATGCAGAGAGGCAGCTGGCCCACCATTACCCCGTCTGATGAGGAGTCAGTATACCTGAAGACTTTTGGGTCTCAACCCTCAGCTTCATGGGTGTCTCCTCCATTTGATGAAATTACTGGATCTTGTGAGTCAGAAAGCATGGCAGACTCCTGATGCCATGAAACTGGTTCCCAGGAGGCCGAATAAATTTCTTTCCGCCCCTAAAGACAAAGAATTTTTATCCAAGGGCTTACCTGTTGATGCCATGGTGGTGGCGGCGGCCACTAAGAAGGAGCTAGCAGACACTTCTTCTTCTATCCATCTGCCCAATAAGGAAACCCAAACAATGAATAGGTACGGGAAGCATATCTTCTCTTCAGTGGCTTCTACACACCTATCACTGAACTATCTATCACATTTTATGAGACTTCAGAGAGATCTCCTAAAGGAGTTAGAAGATACTCTTCAGGGTACCTCTACTGAAGCAGTCCCATCTACAGTGTCTACTCAGTTGGCTACTCTCACATCCATTGTTAACTCCTCCATGCAGCTGACCTCGTACGCAGCTGATGGTGTGAGTAGGATGGCGGGTTCAAGAGACTCCTTAAGGAGACATTCCTGGATGTGTCTGTGCAACTTTGCTGAGCCTTTCAAGTCTACATTCACTAATGCCTCCGTGATACCCTCACCAGGTGTGAACAGGAAGGAAAGACTCTCTCTGCCGTGGGATTCCGTTTTACCGTTCCTTCTAGACCTTACCCTAAAGGTCAGAAGAGTGGTAAAATGTGGTTCAAGAAATCACAGAGACTTTTCCAGGATACACAGGGTCCTTCAGAGGCAGGGAAGGAGGTAATAATGGTAGACGTCACCCTAGAGGCAGGGGAGGCCCAGAAAATCAGGGAAGTCACGATTCCTTTCGTGACTGTTCCTATCAGCATTCCTGATGTGGAACCTGACTGTGCATCTCTGAAGCTGGTCAGGGGTCACCTGTCCTTGTACCCAGAAGCCTGGCTAAATCTTAGTTGAGACAAATGGATACAAGACATTATCACCAGAGGTTACTCTATACCCTATTCCCTTCCACCATGCCCTCCCAAAAGGATCCCAGATGTACCACCCAATCACAGAGATCAAGCGGCTATAGAGATAGAAAAGCTGCTATTAAAAAGAGTCATCCAAAAGGTCCCAGTAGACTAGACAGGATTCAGAACATACTCCAGGTTCTTTTAGTTCCAAAAAGAACAGGAGACTGGAGACCCATCTTAGACCTCAGCAGGTTAAACGAGTGTGTAAGAAGTCCAAGTTCCGAATGGTCACTCTACAATCCATACTCCCTCTGTTAGGGAAAGACAGCTGGATGTGCTCAATAGATCTCCAGGATGCCTACTACCACATAATGATGGATAAGCATCAAGGAGTTATCTACGCTTCCGGCTGGGAGCCAATCATTACCAATTTTGGGCGCTGCTCGTTAGTCTCACCACAGCCCACTGGGTGTTCACCAAATGCATGGCAGTAGTGACAGCTCATTTGAGGCATCAGGGAATCCAAGTCTTTCCATATCTGGACGAGTGGCTCCTGACTGCCTGCACCAGGCATCATCTAGTTCAATCCAGAGATTCCACAATAAAGCTCTATTCCCAGTTGGGAATCTCTATAAACTGGGAAAAATCCTCAACTTTGCCCACTCAATCTATAACCTTTATAGGAGCAAACATAGAAACGGTTTCTATGATAGCCAGACTACCTACAGACAGAATACAGAATCTTGCACAGCAAATTTACAGGATACTTCCTCTTCGAAGAGTCAAAGTGAAGGTGGTGTTGCAGCTTCTTGGAACAATGACGTCGACCATAACCTTGGTTGTTGTTGTTGTTGTGTCTTTTGGCTTTTCCCAGTTAGGGGTCCCCACAGCGGAACTCTGGTCCACTAATGATTGGCAGTTGATTTTTACGTGCCAAGTTACCAACCCTGACGCACAACCTTCAACGAAGGCTCGCCCATTCACGCATGTCTCCACGCAGAAGACGCTCTAGCTGAGAATCGAACCGGACAGCGTGTTACTGTGAGGTGACAATGCTACCACCTTGGTACCATTAGCAAAACTACATATGAGGATACTCCAATGGCTCCTGTCATCTCAGTGGTCTTTTCAGCAGTTGCCTCTGCATTACCAGATACTGATCACAGATTTATGCAAAAAGGATCTACGCTGGTGGATTCAGCCAGGTCATCTTACCACAGGGACTCCCTTTGTACCACACCAACCCATTGCCACTGTGACCACGGATGCCTCCCAGATAGGGTGTGGGGGCATTATCTAGGCAGGACTGTCCAAGGCACATGGCAAGATCAAGAACCCCATCTGCATATCAATGTCCTAGAGATGAGAACGGTGTTTCTAGCGTTGCAAGCACTTCACGACTTTCTCCCTCTAGGGACAATAGCTATCCAGACAGACAACATGTCTGTGGTTTGGTATCTAAACAAACAAGGGGAAACCAGATCATACCCTTTATGTTGAGAGGCCCTGCGAGTTTGGAACTGGGCGATTTCTTCCCAATGCTTTCTCATTGCAACGCACATCCTGGAGACATCCAACGTGATAGTGGACAAGCTAAGCAGGGCAATATTGTTACCTCACAAATGGTCCTTGAACCAGAAAGTAGCCCATCTGATCTTCCACAAGTGGGGCAACCTTGCTGCGATCTCTTTGCCAGCCCCATCAACACCAAATGCAGCACCTATTTCTCCCTCATCCCCCCTCCGGGAGAGTCTCCAAGAGATGCACTCATCCCCGATTGGCCCCCAAGACTCCTTTATGCTTTTCCTCCTTTTCCACTCATTCCCAAGGTCATACAGAAAGCAATGCTGTTGGGAAGCAAGATGATCCTCATCACTCCTTACTGGCCTCGTCGGATTTGTTTCCCTTTTCTCGAGCCTCACCTGTTAGACTATCCATGGACTCTGGACCCAGTGCCAGACCTCTTGACACATGTCAGCTTCTCTTCACCCCAGTCTCCACACTCTCAAACTGACAGCATGGCTGCTCCAGTTCCGTCACTAGTCAATCTTCATGATCCAGCTGTAACCCATATTATTACCTCTTCTCACAAGCCTTCAACTAGAAAATTGTATCAAAGTAAATGGAAGAGATTTTCTATATGGGCACATAACAGAGAAGTTGATCCATTTACAGCTTCCATTACTATTGTTTTAGAGTTCCTTTCAGAACTCTTTCACCAGGGTTCAGCAGCTGCTACACTCCAAATTCAGCTAGCAGCAATATCCAATTTTCATGTGGGGATTAATGATTCCAATCTTATGTCTCACAAACTGTGCAAATCCTTTCTTAAGGGTTCCATGATGTTCAAGACCCCAATTCCTCCCTGGGATCTGAATCTAGTCCTGTCTAGACTTACTTTGCCACCCTTTGAACCAGCCCATAGTTGTCAGTTGAAATTCCTGTCTTGGAAGACTCTTTTTCTGGTGGCAATAATCTCAGCCAGACGAGTTTCTGAACTACAAGCCCTATCAGTTAAACCTCTATATTTAATTTTTCACAAAGATAGAGTTTCTCTCTGGACCAATCCTTCTTTATCCCTAAAGTCTGTTCGCATTTTCACTTAAACCAAACAATCGAATTGCCAGTGTTCTTCCCTAATCACACCAATAAAGTAGAGTATAGATTCCATCAATTGGATGTGCATAGGCAACTGCGTTTCTATATCCACAGGACCAAAGAATTTAGAAAGTCAGAACAGCTGTTCGTTTCTTTTGCTGAGACGAGAATGGGCTTGCCAGTTTCTAAGGTCACACTATCGAACTGGATCTCTAGTTGTATTTCCTTCGTTTACACTTCTCAGGGAAAGGAGTTACCCATTAAAGTCAAAGCGCATTCTACCAGGTCTTTTTCTACTTCTGCTGCCTTCCAAGCCAGGGCGCCAATTGATAATATATGTGCAGCAGCAACATGGGCTACCCCTCATACCTTCATTTCCCATTATAAATTGGATGTAACTTCCAGGGGTAGAGCTTCGTTTGATTCCATGGTACTCAGGAGTATTTTCCAGTGAGCCAGCCATTCAAAATGCTAGGGACGCTATCCCACATGTAATAATGGAGGCGAGATAGGACTACATAACATAAAGAAGTTATGTACTCACCATAACATTCCATGTATGTAGTCCATCTCGCCGAACATTATTACAAACCCACCCACCAGCCCCCTTCCTGGAGGATCTGGAAAGAGTTTTTCCTTTTCTACAGTGGTTTATACCATAAAGGGTGCCTTTATTACAGTTTATGCTTCCGGACCTTTGTCCTTTTCGTGCCTTATCCTGATAGACTAGTAGCAAACAAGATCTGGGGAATGTACTCAGGCACCATGGGATACCTCCTAGCTACGAGCCAATCAGAAGTTTTCTGGCTTTCTAAAAGCGACTGAGTCGGAGCCGAGGATCAGCTCTGAACCCACACGTAATAATGTTCGGCGAGATGGACTACATACATGGAACGTTATGGTGAGTACATAACTTCTTTTTCAATTACATGACTGGTTACTCTGATGTAAAATATACATGTTTAAACTTCATAATTGGTTGAAACCAAAGAGCCATTATTTAAATTTTGACTGATTGAGAAGACACAGGTATTTATTGAAGAAATGTACACATATTTATCTATTTCAGATGAAGTGCTTATCACTATTAAAGAACGAAAGTGTTCAAAACACAGTTTGGCGTTGTCTTTTTGCCCCCAGGTAGAAGTGTTTATTAGCAATATATGTACTTAGATAAGATTTTCTTTCAGAAGAAGGAAAAGTGGCAATAATGTCCCTCATATTCTCAAATGAAGATAGCAAAAACTAACATACAAGCTTTGAAAATTAAGAATCCTAAAAATAATTGTGGCAGAGGAAACTCTTTTCCCAAATCTATCAGGCTTCCTCATCCTTATCAGAGGGGATGAACAGAAAACATATGTAACCCAGAGGTCTTCAGTGAAGTCTGGTATCCCACTTGTGACCCAGAGGGTGACAGGACTAAAGAGAAACAGAGTATAAAGGATTAGTCCAGATACACAAAATCAGTGTTCACACAATCACAGCCCTTAAGGCGAAATAACATACCTAACACACTAGTAACAGGTGACTCTCTAGTCAGGCACACTGACGTCCCACTCACTAGGCTGGACAAGGAAAAGGTTACTGTTAGCTGCCTGTCGGGAGCCAGAATCCACCACATAACACAAGCACTCAGGTCACTCCAGAACAAGAACAAATATGATTCTGTCATTGTTCATGTTGGTGTGAATGACCTGAGACGTACCTCCCTGGACTACATGAAAGGAGACATGGAAGAGCTCTCTGATCATGTAGCCCAGGTGGGTATGACCCTGACCCTGAGTAGCATCCTGCCCTCACCAAGAATGATACCTCAGTATAAATAAAAAATTATCAATTTCAACAATTGGCTAAGCTTCTGGTGTCATTCAAAGGGGATCCAGTGCCTGTCAGCCTGGGACGACATGCTCGACAGGCCTCGTTTCTTCGCAATAGATAGCTTGCACCTGTCACCTCTAGGCTTTCGAATACTGGCCAAGACTCTTGCTGCCCCCATAGTGCCTTTTTTAGGCAAGGCTCAAAAGTCAAACCCACCTCTGTAAACAGCACAAATAAAAAAAATGTGGGTTATGCTACTCAACGCCAGGAGTTTAAATCTCAAAATGCATGCGCTCGAAGCACTCCTCAGTATGGAGAACGTCAACATCTGTGCAGTAACTGAAACCTAGTTCAAGGCTCCACAGAACACCCCAGCACTACCGGGCTACAACTCATACCACACATTTCGGCCACAGAACATGGACTGAAACACAAAAGGAGGGGGGTGTATCCATATTCATCAAGGATACCTACACCTCCAGGTTAGTGGCGCAGCATGATACCTCCAAGATCATCCATGTGCAACTAACATCAGGCAAATCTGCAATGCAAATTGTGGCCTGCTACAGATCACCCTCCATGACCCAGGACCACCACTCCGCCTTTCTGGAGACACTGGAAAACATGAAGGTCCTACCGAACACCCTGATATTGGGGGATTTCAATTACCCTACTGTTAACTGGGAAAACTGCTCAAGTACAAACTCCCAGGTCCAGCGCTTCCTGGAATTTATCAACTCAAATGCCTTGGATCACCTGGTAAACTCCCCTACCACAGGTGAAAACATATTGGACCTGGTCATCACCAACATGGACGACAGGTGTTCCACACCAGAGGTCAACCCATCATTGGTTAGATCAGACCATAAACTAATCAGTCTGGATTTCCACACCCCACCACCACCCCAACTAAGGAAACCACAGTAAAAAACTTTTCTAAAACAAACTTCACCTTACTTAAGACAGAGGTGGTAAGTTTCACAGCCCCCACGCTAAAGGATAACGATGCCCAAGATGCAGAAACCTTTACAAACGCACTCTATGAGCACCTACAAGGATGCAGGATCATGCCATCCCTAGCAAAACCAAGACTCACTCCACTAAGGGAAGGAAACCAGTCTGGTGGACCCTTGCCATAAACAGGCTATACAATAGAAGGAGGAAACTAGTTCAGAAAAAAAGCAAATCCCGAGAAGGAAAGACATCCCTGATCAGTATCAGTAAGAAACTAAGGTCCCTCATGAAATCATCCAAGGCTAAATTTGAAAGAAAAATAGCCAAGGATTCGAAAGATAACCACAAAGCCTTCTTTAGCTATGTCAGGAATCTAAGTGGCAACTCACAGATATGCTCTGAGCTAGTGCAAAATAGCAGAAAATATACTGAACCCATTGATATTGCCAACATCCTGGCAGATAGATGCAGTGCAAACTTCACCCCCCTCTCACCCCCATAAGGGCCCATAGCAATACCGGATAAGTGTAATGTCCCAGAAATCACAGACACACAGGTGAAAACAACCCTTTCAAAAGCCAAAAGCACAGCGTCAATGGGGCCAGATGGTGTCCCAGGCTGTGTCTTGCACGAACTACAGAACGAACTAACCCCCCCCCACCTAAACACACTGTTCAACCTCAGCCTCTCCACAGGCTACGTGCCCATAGAATGGCACACAGCAACAGTTATTCTGCTCCCCAAAGGAGGGGCCACAACTGACCCTGGTAACTATTGCCCCATAAGCCTGACTAGCCTGGTCTGCAAGGCTATGGAGTGCATTATCATGGAACTCATTAACAAAGACATTGGGAACCTCCAAACACTTGACTCGACCCAGTACGGCTTTGTTAAGGGCAGATCATGCCTACTAAACCTGGTTGACTTCTTCGAGACAGTCAACAAGGCCATAGAAGAGGGGAAGGTAGTTCACATAGCCTACCTTGACCTCGCCAAGGCTTTTGACACCATTCCCCACTCAGGAATTATAGAAAAACTCACCAGCCTGAACATAAACCCCTATGTCACAAGATGGGTTGCCAATTGGCTTACAGACAGAACTCACACGGTAAGAATAGTGGGCTCCAGGTCCGACTTTAAACCAGTCACAAGTGGTGTCCCACAAGGCTCGGCCCTGGTACCCCTACTGTTCGGCATATACTTCTCAGAGGTACAGGCAAACACAGGAGGACTATGGCTAACCAAGTTCACCGATGACTGCAAACTGGGAGCCATAATTGACTCACCAGCTGACACAGACATTCTCCAAAAGGGCCTTACTGAGACGGACACCTGGTGTCAAAGTCATGGTCTCCAGCTAAATGCCAAAAAATGCATAGTCATCCCATTTGGGAAAAACAAAACACCCGTGAATTACCACCTAGGTGGCAGCCCCCTTAATACAGAAGAGGTAATAAGAGATCTGGGGACCCAGGTAGATAGTAATCTCTCCTTTGACAATCATATTGCCAAAGTAGTTAGGAAATCCTTCTATGTAGCCCATCTAATTACTAAAGGGTTCGCATCTAGAAATAAAGAGGTTATAGTGCCCCTCTACTCGTTACTCATCAGACCCATCATAGAGTACAATGCCCCATTTGGGATTTACCTCACAAGACACTTCCAACAGCTGGAAAGACCACAAAAGTACCTCACCAAGAGGATTACTGGTCTCAAACATATGTCCTATGCAGCCCGACTGGAAAAACTCCAGCTGTACTCAGTGGCATATCGCTTACTCAGAAGTGATCTCTGCCTGACTTACAAAGCCATGTCCAACTCAGAATTGATGGACATGCGCCACCTAAAGAAATCCAAGTCACTGCAGGCCACTCGCTCTAGTGAGCTAAACCTCACCACAACAATAAATAGAACATGCTAGAGGGATATATTCCTGTCACAGAGACTCTCCATGCTTTGGAACAAAATTCCAAATTACATCAGGCAGAGCCCCTCACTAACACTCTTCAAGTGAAACCTTGACGAGTGGATGTGTAACAGAAAATACACCCCTGGGATCACTTCATTGGCTCTTCTTGACAGAAGCTCAGTTAATTAATCAATGGAGCGACGAAAGCTGGCACACTCTGGCTAGGCTTATAAATGCCCTCGGGCAGATAGCCTAGTACTTACCTATGAACCTATAAGATCATTTTAGCTAGCAGATCTAGGGGACTCTGTCTCTCTGATACCCTTCCTATGGGAGGAATAAAGACACCTTGTTGAAGTTTCCAGTAGTTTATTCAGTTAAGTAGGTAGATGGAAGAGTGTTCTTTTTCTAATACATTTTATTCAACAGGTCAGTTATTTAAAGGCAGTTACAAATAATGGTGGGAGGGTCCGTGGGAGCTGATTGGAGGAAAATCTGGGAGATGGTAAAACAAGAAACCAATCCCAAAGCTTAGAGGTTATTCCCTTATTTGAATATTTCTGAAAGACTCATAAGGGTTTACCAGCTCAGCAGCCTGTGGAACCTCATTCTTAGTTCAAAAGTTTTATTTTTAATTTTTAACAAACAAAACATGACAACACATTATGAGCTACAAGTCTTGTGTCTTTCGGCTTTTCCCGGTTAGTGGTCGCCACAGAGGAACTCCGGTCCGCTAATGATTGGCAGTAGAGTTTTACTTGCTGGCTTGCCGGGCCTAACGCACAACCTTCAACGAAGGAATGCCCGTTCACGGATGTCGCCACACAGAAGATGCTCTAGCTGAGAATCGAACGGGCAACGTCTAACAGTGAGGCGACAACGCTACCGCAGCACCACGAGCTACAAGTATAGAACTATATTTAAGAAAACACTTTGCCTGAGTTTAATCAGGTCCATATAATAAGTGGTTAACACTTTGTATATTGAAAAAGCCTGCTTTTACAAAATTATCACCAAACTTTATTAGACTGTTTTGTAACACATGAAAGTGAGAGGCTGTGTCTGGATTGGTGGGGCTCATGTTCCATGGACCCAAGTATGAAAGCTTTATTGTAGAACTTTTTCCAGAAAGCTTTATTGCAGAATTTTTTCCAGTCAGTCACATATAATATGAGAGGCTGTGCCCACTTTTACAGGGCTCATTATCTCCTGACATAAACTATAAAATGCTAATATTCTGTTGTGTAAAAAAAGTTTACAGTGCCTGCTTATAAGAGGTTCATATACATGATTAATGTGACCAGTTCCCATTCTTCTTCCTCCTGATGAAGACAGACCTTTTTATATGCAGGGCAGGTAGTCACTTAAAGCTACACTAGGTGATTCTCATTTTTAAACAATACATGTATCCAGAGAAATAACACAGAGTGTAAAACAAGTCACAGTGCTCATTTTTTACAGAGTTCATAGATGTGCACAAGTAGGAGGAAAAAAGTAAGTAAAGTCTGCAGATTATACAAATTTTGTTAAAGTCAGGCCCAGTGGCTACAGCATTTGTACCTCGTTGCTGTGAGATAGCTGCAGTGAGAGGTGGAATTTGGGGGGGGGGGCTGATTCCAACATAAGCCTGTCCAAATAAGATGTTGCACTTTTTAATCTGAAAGCACAGTAAATATGTACACATTTAAGAAGATGATTTGTTTTAATTTTTTTCTAACAGTTTTATTTCATTTCCATTCAAAGTAGTCACTTTCACTATTATTCACATTTTTACATTCTGTACTATATATTATGCATTTTACGTGCTGCAAGATTTATGGCTACCATAGAATTTATGAAACTATAATTGCATTTACTTCAGCTAAATGCAGCTTCTCCGGATATAGTTCATATTTTCTTAGAGTACAAATGAATACTGATAATTCACTGTCAGCAGAAGCTGCTCCTTAAAGTAACTTGTATTCTTTGTGCTTTTACCTTTGTATTAGTTTAATTCACTGTTCTTGCAATGTCTTTTTTATTTTCTTTTTTGTCTTTGTAGATATAATAACTTTACCATTATTTTGATATGGACTCATATTTTGTTTTATTTTGTCTGCATATTCATTTTCATTGTCATTTTTTACAATTTTTTTCTTTCTTCATTAGATCCTGCAGTAAATTTTTGTGTCCAGGAGGTGGCAGAGAAACCTCGGGATTGCTTCAACTTTGGCAGCATTTTGCAAAAATACTCCACCAGGTAGATTTTTTTTCTACTTGTTTTACAATTTGTTCATTAATTTACTACCATGAAGATCTGCATAGATAGAGTACCCTCTAATTTATTCTTTTTTCATTACCCTTCATGTTTACTGTTCAGGGCAAAATATGATGGAAAACAGTGAAATGTTTGAGTTAGTAGCTAATAATTTTTGCCCAGCATAATTTGTAGTTTATATATTGTCAGTATGTTACTTTCTTAACATGAGTAAACTGGATTTTTTGAGAGTCGGGAGAGTGGAGGTGTTTTCAGTCATTAGTAATCTGTTGTATCTCCTTATTTTAAGCAAAAATTAGCATGCAATTTCAGTTCTTTTCATCTTTTCTTTTTAATTCATCAAAGATTAACTGGCAAATGACAGAAAAAGCATCATTAATTTTTATTTCTTCTGCCCCTATAAAATATTAGATGTTATGTTGTCCTATCTGGACTTCATTCTTAAAATGATGGGACTCCAACATGGCCGAATACAAGCTGAAAGACTCAAACTTGGCTCGTGGCAAGTAGGTATCCCATAATGCAGTGGTGTAATTCCCCAGATCTCGTTTGCTGCTTTACGAGGTTGGATGCACTCATCTTAGCCGTGGCTAAGTTGTGAAAAATTTTCTTCATTTTTCCTTTTAGAACCTATAATCTTTTTCTGTATTATAGCAGATGTGTTTTTCTTGCATTGTAGTTACATAGTTAGCTTTCGAATTTAGTAATGCCTAAATTGTTGTAGCTTCATTCCTTTGGGGCTGCTTTCAGACGTCGTTTCATACGTCTTTACTGTATCCCTTGTAGTGGTTGCTGTTGTAGTGTCTTGTCATAGATAAATAGCTCGTTTAAGTTACAGAGCTCTTGCCCATTTTAGTTAGAGGGCTTGTAGTTAGTATGCTGTTTTTTTCTGGGAAATAGGGCCGTTTAAATTAGAGGCCCTATTTTATTCCTGTGTTGTCTGTCTCCTTAGTGTTTCCTGTAGTTAGCTATAGATCAGTTTAGTTTAGTAAGTTAAATTTCTTGTTATATTGTGGTCTTATCTTTATCATGTCCAAAGACCCAAAAGAGAGGGAACATAAGCCTTCGAGCTTCAAAAAATGCCATAAGTGTTCACAAAAAAATGCCTATCACAGACGGTCATGTCATATGTGTGTATTGCCTTGGAGCTATTCATTTACAAGAGGATTGTACATTTTATCATTCCTTCAGTGCCAGGGTTTTACAAGAAAGGAGAAACAGATTGATCCTTAAAGGGCTCTTAAAGCCAACTTTTGAGGAAGCTATCCACAGTTCTTCTTCCTCTCCTTCTTGTAAAAAGGACAAACCTCAGAAGAGACAGTCACCTGCTACATCGGCTCAGTCGAAGCCGCCATTCAGGTTACCAAAAATGTCTAAGGCCACTACCTCCTCGACTCCACAGTCCTCGGAGCTATCAGAGGTTATACTGATTGACAAGCCTGTTTCTTCAGTTCCAAAGCCTTTGGAGCCACAAGATACCTCTTCTTGGAGCTGGTCCATGGATATTTCACCGGTTTCCCTGACACTGAGATCTCCCGTTTTGCACAAGTCTCGTTCTGCATCCCTATCCTCCAGGTCCACTAGGAGCTTATCTGACGATGACGTGGAATGGGTGTTGTGCAGATTCTTGAAGTTGCCAGTGCTAACTAAATTATTTTCAGCTCTGACCCATTTGGTCCTGGAGCTTACTATACCATTCGGGCCCACTGTTGTTCCTCCTCCGAGCCAAGCTGGACCTTCGGAGCCGGAGTGCTTGGTACCACTTACTGTGGATCCATTGATTCTGAGACTCCCTTCGGTGTTCACATAATTGACTTCTGCTCTGACACTCTCAGTGCCATCTGGAGAGTCTGGGAGCCGAGGTTCCCCAGTCGGCCCCGAGAGGGTTTCTCAGCCCCAATCATCTTTGGTGCCGAGCCTGCCCCTTGGAGCATCAGCCTGGATTAGCTCGGCTCCTACATCAGCCTTGGGTCCAATCTCACTGGTTTCAGTGTCTTCCTCTATCTCCTCAGAGCCGAGGGAGTCTTTGGAGCTGGTGGGATCCACCTTTGAGCTGATGAGGAGTGTGCTGTCTACCCATACAGTTCCACATAAGGATACAAGCACTCGTCCCTCTAAGGCACCGGCTACTGTCTCGGCACCACCCATTCCACAGGACAGCAGAGATCCAGAGTCTCAGGATCCCCCATTGGGTGAACCCTCTCCTCCAAGGCTTTCCCAGAATATCCTTCTGAGGAGCCACCTCAGAAGAGAACTTGCAAGAGGAAGCACGTAGACTCTCCAGCTGAGTCCGTCACTTTAGACACTGACCTCGAGGAGTCAGAAGGGCCCCCACGGTCATCCTCTGATGATATCTCATTTGCAGATATTCTAGAGATCCTGAAGCAGAGAGGCGGCTGGCAGGCCACCACCCCTTCCAATGAGGAGTTAGTGTACCTGAAGGCTTTTAGATCTCAACCTTCAGCCTCCTGGGTGTCTCTGCCTTTTGATGAGCTAATGGACCTGGTTAGTTGAAAGGCATGGGAGTCACCTGACACAATCAAACCAGTCCCTTGGAGGCCAAACATATTCTTATCAGCTCCTTTGGGAAAGGATTTCCTCACTAAAGGGGTACCTGTAGATGCTATGGTGGTGGCAGCAGCCACCAAGAAGGAACTTTCAGAGACATCCTCATTTGTTCATCCTCTGAATAAAGACTGTCGAAAGATGGATAGATACGGAAGCATGTCTTTTTGTCAGCAATGTTTATGCTCTGATCGCTAAACTACCTCACTTTACAAGGCTACAAAGAAATCTCCTGAAAGAGCTAGGAGATACTCTACAAAGTACATTTGCTGCAGGGATGAATGAGAAGGTCTCCTCACAGCTATCCACCTTAAATTCCATCGTCAACTCCTCCATGAGGCTGATATCCTACGCAGCTAATGGAGCGAACAGGGCAGCGGGTTCTGGAGTTTCCCTTAGGAGACAGTCCTGGATGTGCTTGTGCAATTTTGTGGATCCCTTTACGTCTACTTTTACTAATGCCCCTTTTGATGGTTCCTCACTCTTTGGACCCAAAGCAAAAGACACTCTCACCCAATGCGAGCAGGAAGGAAAAATTCTCTCTGCCATTGGAGTACATTTTTCCGTACCTTCAACACCTTATCCTAAAGGTCAGAAGAGTGGGAAAATGTGATTCAAAAGATTCCAGAGAGTTTTCCAGGATGCACGGGGTGATTACTTCCCCAGGGGCAGAGGGGGAGGTAACAATGGTAGATGCCGCCCCAGAGGCAGAGGGGGCCCGCAGACCCAGGGTGACCATGATTCCTTTCGCGGATGCCCTTATCAGCGCTCCTGAAAGGAGGCCCAACTGCTCTACTCTGGTGGCAGTCAGGAGATGTTTATCTATATACCCAGAAGCCTGGCAAACTATCACAAGAGACAAGTGGGTACTAAGAATAATATCCAGAGGATATTCCATTCCCTTCCCCAATCCTGTTCCACAGACCAGAACAATCCCAGATGTTCCACCCAATCTAAGGGAGCAAGCAACTATAGAGATTCAAACGTTGCTGCACAAAAGAGTCATCCAAGAAGTCCCCATAGACCAAATAGGATTCAGAACTTACTCAAGATTCTTTTTGGTACCAAAAAGAACAGGGAACTGGAGACCCATATTAGACCTAAGCAAATTAAATGAATCTGTCAAGAAATCAAAGTTCCGAATGGTGACACTGCAGTCTATACTTCCCTTTTTAGGGAAAAACGATTGGATGTGCTCGATAGACCTTCAAGATGCTTACTACCACATAAAAATGGACAGGACATCTAGAAGGTACTTACGCTTCCGGCTGGGAAATCATTATTAGTTTCAAGCTCTGTCTTTTGGTCTCACTACAGCCCCCAGAGTGTTCACCAAATGCATGGCAGTAGTCACGGCTCACCTGAGGCATCTAGGATTCTGAGTGTTTCCCTGTCTAGCCGACTGGCTCCTATCTGCCACCACCAAGCATCTACTCTAACAAGTCAGGGATCTGACATTGGACTTTTGGGCTCAGTTGGGTATTGCAGTCAACTTTCAAAAATCTGCCTTGTTGCCCTGTCAACATATTACATTTATAGGTGCAGATATAGACACTGCTTCTATGGTAGCACGTCTTCCAGCAGACAGAGTTGCAGCACTCAGACAGCAGATACTTTATTTTCTTCCCAAATCCAAGGTGAAAGCAAAGTTAGTTCTAAGATTATTAGGGACAATGGCTTCCACAATAACACTGGTTCCTCTTGCCAGAATGCACATGAGGATCCTTCAATAGCTGTTGTTCTCCCAATGGTCACTTCAAGTGCTTCCTATATCTCATCCGATCAGGATAACAGAATCATGCAAAAATGACTTAAGATGGTGGATACACTCCAGCCATGTGACCATAGGGAGACCCTTTGTTCCACGTTTCCCAGATTGGGGGGAGGGCATTATCTGTGGAGAACAGTCCCAGGTACATGGCAAGAACATTAGGCTCACTTGCATATAAATGTCCTAGAGATGAGAGTAGTGCTTCTTGGGTTGCAAGCACTTCACAACTCTCTTCCTGTAGGGACAGTTGCGATACAGTCAGACAATATGTCTGTGGTCTGGTACATAAACATCAGGGGGAACCAGATCTTACCCTCTTTGTTGTGAGGCCCTAAGAATTTGGCAATGGGCAGTTTCTTCCCAGTGCTTTCTAGTAGCAATGCACATTCTGGGGAAGCCCGACATGATTGCAGACAAGCTAAGCAGGGCAATTTTAATGCCTCACGAGTGGTCTCTCAATCAGAATGTAGTGGAAAGGATTTTCTGAACATGGGGTCTGCCTTGCTGCAATCTTTTTGCCACTCCCATGAATACCAAGTGCAGCAATTACCTTACCCTAATCCACCCTCCGGGGTAGACACTGAGAGACGCACTTGCTCACGATTAGCCCTCAGGACTTCTGTATGCCTTTCCTCCATTTCCTCTCATACCCAGAGTAATTCAGAAAGCACAGTCCTTGGGAAGCAGGATAATTCTCATTGCTCCTTACTGACCTTGTCAAGTTTTGTTCCCCTTCCTTTGGCCTCATCTTCAGGAAAAGCCTTGGGCTTTGGACCCAGTTCCAGACCTACTGACACATATGTCAGGTGCGCTTCATCCTTCTCTCCACACCCTAAAACTGGCAGCTTGGCTGCTCCATTTCTCAATCTAGTCAGGCTTCAGAATTTCACTCCTACAGTTAAACATATCTTAATGTCCTCTCATAAAGCTTCCACTAGAAAACTGTAATGTGAAGTTGTTCAGTCTCGCCTTCATTCTTACTGATAGGTTCGGAGCTGATCCTCGGATCCGAGTCAGCCAAATTGCAAAACTCGAGGTCTCTAACAGCTCAAGGCTGAAGCCCTATCCCACAATGCACCTCTACTTTCCCCAGATCTAGTTTGCCACTGCAACTGACCATGCATTTCTCTACAGCTCAGGCCGTTGGAGAGATAAGTTCACACTTTTGTGCAAAATTTTCAAAATAATCCTATATGTAATTGTTATTTAGACTTTACATAAGCTTCTGGTAGGACAGTTTATCTGTTTTTTTTTTTTTTTGGTCATAAAACCATCTCTTCTCATTTGTTGGGAATTGGCCCTTTTTTCTGTCTGTGTTTAGCTGTTAGGCTTATTTGCCCTATCCTTAGCCGAGTTAGGCTTTTGCAATTTTCTGCAATTTTTTGTTAGCTGGTTAGGCTCTTAGACGTTTTTAGGCTGTTTTCTGTTATTTACCTTTAGCCTGTTTGGCTTATTCTGTGTTTGCTAGAGACTTTTAGGAATCCGCTACAGTAAGCTGCTTTTTTGTTCTTGTAGCCAGTTAGGCTTAGTTTCATTTGCTAACAGTATATTATTGTTTTTCTTTACTGACGTACTGTATTATTGTTACTTTGTCTGAGAAGGCAAAATCAGGGTTTAAAAGATGCCCTAAATGCAATCAGAAGATGTCTATAACTGATGGCCACTCCACGTACAGTTTTATGACCTTTGCCCTTCAGTCTTTGAACTACTTAACCCACTTCACAAGGCTTCAGAGAGATCTCCTGAAGGAACTTGGAGATACTTTCCAGGGTGCAGTAGCCGATTCAGTGGTGGACAAAGTGACATCTCAGCTTGCTACCCTCAATTCCATCGCAAACTCTTCCATGCGCCTCATGTCTTACACAGCTGATGGAATGAGTAGGGCAGCGGGTACAGGAATTTCTCTGTGAAGACATTCCTGGATGCATTTTTGTTCTTTTGCAGGACCTTTTAAGTCGTCGTTTGTGAATGCCCCCTTTGATGGTTCTTCCTTGTTTGGACCAAAAGTTAGAGATCCTCACCAGATGTGAGCAAGACAGTAAGACTCTATCTGCTGTAGGAGTCCATTTTTCTACCCCTGCTAGACCTTATCCTAAAGGTCAACGGGGAGGGGAAATGTGGTTCCGTAAGACCCAAGGAGCCTTTCCAAACTCACAATGTGAAGCCTCCTCCAGGGGCAGAGGAGGAGGCAATGGTGGAAGATGACACCCACGCGGCAGAGGGGGTCTGCAGAACCAGGGTGACAAGAATCAGTTCCTTGGGAAGCCCAGTCAGCGCTCCTGAAAGGAGGCCCAACTGTCCTGCTCTGGAGGCAGTCGGGGAACATTTGTCTTTGTACAAAGGCGCCTGGCTAAAAATCTCAGAAGACCGATGGGTACAAAACATTATATCCAGAGGATATTTCATCCCCTTTCTTTCACAGCCCAGACCAACAAAAGGAATCCCAGGCATTCCACCCAGTCTACTGGATGTGGCATCCATAGAGGTCCAAAAACTATTGCAAAAAAGAGTCATCCAGCCAGTCCCAGCAGACCAGCAAGGATCCGGAACTTACTCAAGATTCTTTTTGGTGCCAAAGAAGGCAGGGGACTGGAGACCTATTTTGGACCTCAGCAGACTCAATAAATATGTGGTAAAGATGAAGTTCCGGATGGTCACGCTTCAGTCCACACTCTTGTTCTTAGGGAGGGACAATTGGATGTGCTCTTTAGATCTGCAGGATGCATACTACCATATCAAAATGGCCAGGCCATCCAGGGATCATCTGCACTTCAGGCTGGAAGCCAGTCACTTCCAGTTTCGGGCCCTGCCCTTTGGTCTCACTACAGCCCCCAGAGTGTTCACCAAATGCATGGCAGTAGTCATGGCTCACTTGAGACATTTAGGAATCCGGGTGTTTCCATATTTGGATGACTGGCTCCTCACCACCCTCACCAGGCATCAACTTATTCAAGCAAGGGACACTGCCTTAGATCTATGTTTCTAACTGGGCATTACGATAAATTTAGAAAAGTCTGCTTTATTGCCATCGCAGTGTACAATGTTTATAGGAGCAGACTTAGACACAGTTAGCATGTCCCTAAAGCTCCCTCTAGAAAGAGTGCTTACCCTATGGCAACAAATTGTGGATCTCCTGTCAAGACAAAAAGCACCAGCATCGCAGATTCTCAAGTTGCTCGGCACTATGGCAGCAGTGATTATTGCAATACCCCTAGTGAGATCTCACATGCACATTCTTCAGTGGCTGCTATTCACAGAGTGGACATTTCAGGACTTACTGATGAATCACCCGGTTCTGATAACCAACTCTTGCAAGGACAATTTTCAGTGGTGGCTAACGTCCGAGACGGTGACTATGGGACATCCATTTGTCCTCCAGTTGCAACAGTGACCACGGACGCCTCCCTGATTGGGTGAGGGGGCACTGTCAGGGATGGACAGCCCAAAGTACATGGCAGGCTCACGAGGCTCATTTGCACATAAACGTCCTAGAGATGAGAGCTGTTCTTGTAGAGTTGCAATCCTTTCAAGACTCTCTTCCTCTAGGCACGATTGTGATCCAGTCAGACAACATGTCCGTAGTCTGGTACATAAACAAACAAGGCGGAACCAAATCTTATCCCCTATGTTGAAAGGCTCTAAGATTATGGAAATGGGGAGAATCCACCCAGCGCTTTCTGATAGCAATACACATTCCGGGGAAATCCAAGGTGATAGCGGACAGGCTCAGCAGAGCTATTCTGTTGCCTCACGAGTGGTGTCTCAAAAACGAAGTAGCGGAAATTATTTTCCACAAGTGGGGCCAGCCTTGCTGTGACCTTTTTGCTACCCCCACAAACACCAAGTGCAGCAACTACTTTGCCCTGATCCCTCAACAGGGCCAAACCCCGAGGGACGCACTCGTCCACGATTGGCCTCCGAGACTCCTTTATGCTTTTCCTCCATTTCCCCTTGATTCCCAAAGTCTTACAGAAAACCAGCTTTCTGGACAGGACACTTATCTTAATGGCCCCATTTTGGCCTCGTCAAATTTGTTTCCCCTTTCTGAAGCCTCATTCGCCAGGAGCTCTTCACCCTTCTCTCCAGTCCATCAAACTGACAGCTTGACTGCTCCAATTCCCGGAATAGCCAGGTTCCAGAATTTATCAGAAGAGGCTCGACATATTCTCTTGTCTTCACACAAATCTTCAACTAGGAATCTTTATCTCAGTAAGGGGAAAAGGTTTTCCATCTGGGCTTAGCAAAATAACATTGACCCTTTTCTGGCATCCATTTTGGATATTTTGGAATTTCTGACAAAACTGTTCAATAAAGGAGCTGCAGCAGCAACCATTCGAGTGCAACTGGCTGCCATTTCTAATTTTCATATAGGTGCATCTGAAAATGGTATTATGTCTAACAAGTTGGCTAAGGCTTTTTTGAAGGGTACAATGCATTTAAAACCAACGATCAGATCTCCTACTGCTCCATGGAATTTGAACCTAGTCCTGTCCAAGATCATTCTCCCGCCCTTTGAACCTGCCTCTTCTTGTGAGCCGAAATATCTTTTTTGGAAGACCATTTTCTTGGTGGACATTACATCAGCATGCAGAATTTCAGAGTTGCAAGCCCTTTCTATTAAGCAGCCGTACTTGATATTTCACAAAGATAGGGTTTCCCTCAGGACGAATCCGTCGTTCTTACCAAAAGTTTGTTCTGAATTCACACTTAATCAGACAATTGAATTACCTGTTTTCTTTCCCAATCACTCAGATCATTTAGAATATATGCTTCACAAACTTGACATCCATAGACAACTTTGTTTCTATTTGGACAGGACAAAAGACCATAGAAGGGTTGATCAGCTCTTTGTCTCATTCTCGGATTCTAAAAAAGGTGCACCGGTATCCAAATCTACCTTGTCTAAATGGCTTTCTGATTGTATATCCTTTATTTACTGTAAAGCAGGCATTGCATTACATGACAGTCAAAGTTCATTCTACAAGAGCGGTTTCTACTTCTGTAGCCTTTTTGACCAGGCTACCTCTTGAGTCAATTTGTGCAGCTGCCACCTGGTCAAAGCAACATACATTTATATCTCACTACAAAGTAGACAAGGCCTCTAGGGACAGAGCTTCATTTGGGTCTTCTGTCCTTAAGCAGGTACTCCCTTAAGCCACCCAAGATTGTGGTGCTGGGGACGCTGCCCATCAGTAAGAATGAAGGCGAGATTGAACAACTTCACATAAAGAAGTTATGTACTTATCATAACGTTCCATGTGAGATGTTCTTCTCGCCTTCATTATTATGACTCCCCCACTCACCCCCATCCAATGTCTGGAAGTTCGAGAGGTTCTATCTTGGTTTTGGTTCTCCTGAGGAGTTTCCTGTCACAAGTGTTCTGTATGATTTCCTTGAAATCTGTGGTAGGTTTTATGCTAGTTGGCAGTGAACAAGATCTGGGGAAAGTAGAGGTGCATTGTGGGATAAGGCTTTGGCCTCAAGCTGTTAGAGACCTCAAGCTTTGCAATTTGGCTGACTCGGAGCTGAGGATCAGCTCCGAACCCATCAGTAATAATGAAGGCGAGAAGAACAACTCACATGGAACGTTATGGTAAGTACATAACTTCTTTTTCTAGCAAATGGAAAAGGTTTTCTCTCTGGGCTCAAAATAGGAACATTGATCCCTTTTCTGCGCCCATCCACTCTATTTTGAAATTTTTTGGCAGAACTCTTCCAACAAAGTTCAGCTGCAGCAACCATCAGAGTACAACTCACTGCAATCTCAAATTTCCACATTGGTGATTTTACCTCGAATGTAATGTCACACAGGTTGTGTAGAGCCTCCTTATTAAGACCTCCCTTTAAGGAACCCCTTTCTCCTAGGGATTTAAATTTTGTTCTATCTCACCTGAAGCTGCCACCTTTTGAACTCTCATCATCTTCAGACTGCAAGTTCCTTTCCTGGAAGACCATTTTTCTGGTGGCTATAACATCTGCTAGAAGAGTAACAGAGTTGCAAGCTCTATCTATTAAACCGTCATATTTGATATTCCATAAGGATAGGGTATCCTTGCGAACTAATCCATCCTTTTTACCTAAAGTTTCTTCTTCAACTAACATAAACCAGTCTATTGAGCTTCCAGTGTTTTTTCCTAATCACAGCAACAAGGCCGAATACAAAATGTTAAGTTGTCCCATCTCGCCTTCGTTCTTGCTGTTTGGGTTCGGAGCCAATTCTCGGCTCTGACTCGGCCTACTTCTATAGTTCGACAGCTATTTACTGGCTCGAGGCTAACCCTTATCCCAGAATGCCCAGCGTCAGCTACCCAAATCTCGTTTGCCACTTCAGCTGCGAGGTTGCTTCGTTACTAGCTCAGGCTTAGTATAGTTTTTTTCTATTATAATAATTGTTGTTTATTCTTAAAAATTTATCAAGTTTTTTGTCTAGATATAGTACTTTATCCCTTATCGCCTTTCTTGTGTGTGTTGTAGCTTTGCTGGCCATCGATCCATATCTTGCAGGCCTTCTGTTTTCCCTGAACTTGTTTAAATTAGAGAGTCCCCCCCTTAGGACAGCCATTTAAATTAGAGGCTCTCCTTTCTGTTCCTTAACTGTAAAAAAAAAAAAACTTTGTTTTTAGTACAGTAGTAACATGTTTAAAGAGGCAAAAGTTTCTGGCTTCAAAAAGTGTGACTCATGCTGTCAGAAAATGTCTCTGACAGATGGGCACACTAGCTGTGTTTATTGTTTAGGGGCTGTGCACCTGCAGGACTCCTGCTCTATCTGTCATGAATTTAGTCCAAGGGTCCTGCAGGAGCACAAAAACAAATTAATCCTTTGAGGATTATTGAAACCACAGGGTTCCCTGGCTAAATGTTCTCAGCCAATGAAATCCTCTAAGTCTGTCAAGCCTTTGGCTCCATCCTCGGAACCGTGACTCTTAGGCTTGAAGAACCAAGTTTGTCAGTGCCGACTAGCATCGACAAGTCATCTCCTCCCTCAGCTCCAACTGCTACCTCGGAGCCATCTCGGAGCCACAAGCGAGCAAGGTCTCCTTCACTGGAGCCGATCCGCTCGGTGCCACAGTCACCCTTACTAGGAAGTGAACGCAGTCATCGCTCGTCATCCCACTCCTCTCAATCCTCCAGGTTATCAGATCAGGACATAGAGATAGTAGTCAGCAGGTTGCTTAAATCACAGGCCCTTGCGAAATTACTTTCCAGCCCACCTCAGCAGGTTGCGGCTCCATCTGCCTCCATCTCCATTCCTCCTCTGACTACACTTAGTTCTGAGCTGGAGACCATGGACGCACTGATAGTAGAACCGACCACGCCAATCACCTCCTCTTCGGTTCCGATGTCAGCTCCAATCACCTTGATTGTTCCATCCATCGAGGGATCTGGGTGCTGAAGCTCTCTCGTCGGCTCCGAGGGGGGAAGTGGCATTGGTCCCTTGTCTGACCCAGCTCTCCCTCTCGGAGCTTCAGTGCAGATGAGCTCAGCTCCCACATCGGCCTCGAGCCGTCGCCATCAGCGCGGAGGACTCCCATCTCTTTGGAGCTGGAGTTTTCTTTGCCTCAGGGTCATGATGCCTTTGAGGTCATGCAGAGTGTGCTGTCCCCTGAGGCAGCCATACTATCAGCCCCATCAGCTCCTTCTCTTGTGGTGCCTGTGTCAACCTCTGCTCCTCTTCCAGCCCAGAAGCGTAGGGAGCCTATGCCCCAAGATACCCCATTGAGTGACCCCTCTTCTTCCGAGGCCTCCCCTGATCACTCAGAGGAGCCTCCACAGAAGAAGAAGTGCAAGAGGAAGCACCTAGACTCCCCTGAGTCTGTCACCTCAGATACAGACCTGGATGAATCGGAATGGTTTCCCAGGTCCCCCTCTGAAGATATTTCCTTTTCAGACATCCTTGAAATGCTTAGGCAGAAGGGTGGCTGGTCTTCCCTAGCCCCTACTGAGGATGAGTCTGTATACCTGGAGGCATTCGGTTCCCGACCCTCCACCTCCTGGGTGTCTCCACATTTTGATCCACTCATGTCTGTAGTGGCTTGAAAGGCTTGGTCAGCTCTGGATTCTGTGGAACCTACTCCGAGGAGACCAAATAAGTTCATAACAGTCCCCAAAGGACAAACAATTTCTCTCTAAAGGTGTGCCAGTTGATGCCATGGTGGTTGCAGCCACCAAGAAAGAGTTAGCAGAAACTTCTTTGTTTGTCCATCCACCAAACAAAGAGTCTAGGACAATGGACAGATATGGGAAGCAAATCTTTTCCTCAACAACCTTCTCAGTGAGGTCCCTGAATTATCTCTCTCATTTCACACAACTTCAAAGGGATCTCCTAAAAGAGCTTGGAGATACCCTCCAAGATCCTACAGCTGAGGGAGCATCAGCCAAAATAGCTTCTCATCTTGCGACTCTTAATTCTATAGTCAACTCCTCCATGAGACTGATTTCCTATGCAGCCAATGGAGCAAGCAGAGCTGCAGGTACAGGAGTGGCTCTCAGGAAACATACTTGGCTGCAGCTGTGTCAATTTGCAGAACCCTTTTGGGCGTCCTTCACAAATACTCCCTTTGATGGCTCCTTGCTTTTTGGGCCTCAGGTGAAAGACACATTTACCAGGTGTGAGCAGGAAGGCAAGACTCTCTCTGCCATGGGAGTCCATTTTTCCACTCCTAACAGACCTTATCCCAAAGGTCAGAAGGGTGGAAAGATGTGGTTTTGGAAGTCCCAGGGACCCTTGCCTGACACATGTGGTGATTTTTCCCCCAGGGGCAGAGGGGGAAACAACAACAATGGCAGACACCACCTTCATGGCAGAGAGGGACCGCAAAATCAAGGTGACAGAGAAACTTTCTCTGCCAAACCCTTCCAGCATCCCTAATGGGCTGCCCGACTGCTCACCTCTGGAGGCAGTCGGGGGAAGACTTTCCCTGTACCCAAAAGCCTGACAAAATATAACAAGAGACAAATGGGTACTATCTATCATATCTGGAGGTTACAAAATCCCCTTTCATCAACCCCCTCTAAAGTCAAAAAAGTCCATCCCAGATGTCCCACCCAATCTAAGAGATCAAGCAGTTATTCAAGTTTTCAAGTTTCAAAACTGCAAGAAAAAAGAGCCATTCAGGAAGTCCCCGCAGATCAACTAGGATCCGGAACTTACTCAAGATTCCTTTTAGTACCACAAAAGACAGGGGACTGGAGACCAATACTGGATCTCGGCAGATTGAACAGATCTGTACAAAAAGAAAAGTTCCAGATGGTAAAACTGCAGTCCATTCTCCCCTTTCTGGGTCAGGACAACTGGATGTGCTCCATAGATCTTCAGGATGCGTACTACCATATTAAAATGGACAAACACTCCAGGAGATTTCTTCGCTTCCAGGTCGGGGCCAGTCATTATCAATTCAGAGCTCTGCCCTTTGGTCTCACCACAGCCCCCAGGGTGTTCACCATATGTATGGCAGTAGTCACGGCTTACCTGAGAAGTCAAGGATTCCAGGTATTTCCCTATCTAGATGAATGGCTCCTAACTGCTACCACCAGGCTTCAACTCTTAGAGACATGGGATTAAACGTCAACCTGCACCCAACTAGGCATTACAGTAAATTTCAAAAAATCTGCCTTGTTGCCCTGTCAATCTGTTACATATATAGGAGCAGAATTAAACACAAATCAGATGTTTGCAAGGTTACCTCAGGAAAGAGTTTCTCTATTCGCCAACAAGTGTCATTTCTAATGCAGAGCAGAAAGGTCCAAGTTAGACATGTCCTGCAAGTTCTAGGCTCCATGGCAGCTGCTATTCTTGTACCATTAGCGGGTTACCACATGAGAGTCCCTCAGCGGCTTATTTTCACACAGTGGTCCTTCCAGGAACTACCCATGTCTCACATGATCCTGATTACAGAAACATGCAAAAGACACCTCTCTTGGTGGATGGTCTCCCCACTGGTGATTCAGGGCAGACCTTTCATTCAACCCCTTCCGGTAGCCACAGTGACCACAGACGCCTCCCTGATAGGGTGTGGGGGGGCATTATCTAGGCAGGACAGTCCAAGGCATGTGGCAACCTCACGAGTACCATCTGCATATCAATGTCCTAGAGAGCGGTGCTCCTAACATTGCAAGCTCTTCAAGACTCTCTTCCTTCAGGGACTATTGCGATCCAAACAGACAACATGTCAGTTGTGTGGTACATCAACAATCAGGGCGGGACCAGGTCTTACCCCCTTGTGTCGAGAAACCCCCAGGCTATGGCAATGGGTGATTTCCTCCCAATGTTTTCTGACAGCAACGCACATCCCTGGGAAATCCAACGTAATAGTGGACAGGCTCAGCAGGGCTATCCTCATGCCTCACAAGTGGTCTCTGAATCAGGAAGTTGCGGACCTTATCTTCCGTAAATGGGGCCAGTCTTGCTGCGATCTATTTGCCATTCCCCTCAACAACAAATGCAGCAGCTACTTCTCCCTGCTTCCTCCTCCAGGTCAAACTCCCAGGGATGCTCTAGTCCACGATTGGCCTCAGGGACTCCTTTATGCATTTCCCCCTTTTCCCCTAATTCCAAGACTCATATAGAAAGTAAAATCGTTGAGTTGCAAAATTATCCTCATTGCCTCCTTTTGGCCTCAACAGATATGGTTTCCGTTCCTGCACCTTCACCTTCTAAACCAGCCTTGGATTCTGGACCCAGTGACAGATCTGTTGATTCGTCAGTCAGGCGGGTTACACCAATCCCTTCAGACTCTCATGCTCACAGCTTGGTTTCTCCACTTCCTGCCTTAGCCAGGCTTCCAAGTATCTCCCCAGCAGAAGTATCTCCCCAGCAGTTCGCGACATTATTGTGTCCTCCCATAAGTCAACTATGAGAAGGACTTGTGCTAGCAAATGGAAAAGATTTTCTTACTTGGCAGAATCTAGAAACTTAGACCCCTTTTCAGCCCCAGTCCATCAAATTCTAGAATTTCTAGCAGAGCTTTTCAAGTCAGGTGTGGCTGCTGCTACCATCAGGGTACAACTGGTAGCCATATCTAATTTTCATATTGGAATTCTTAATTCTAGCATAATGTCTCATAAGCTCTGCAAAGCCTTCATGAGAGGAACATCTCTTCTTAGACCCCCAGTGAGGGATCCACCTCCTCCTTGGGATCTCAGTTTAGTTTTGACTTATTTGATCCTGCCTCCATTTGAACCAGCAGCTTCATGTCCCTTAAAATTTATTTCTTGGAAAACACTTTTTCTGGTTGCTATTACCTCAGCTAGACGTGTTTCAGAACTCCAAGCACTCTGCATTCGTCCTCCATATATGGTGTTTCGCAAATATAGAGTTTCTCTGAGAACCAACCCATCCTTCATACAAAAAGTCTGATCAGAAAACAATTTAAGTCAATCCATCGATCTCTCCATCTTCTTTCCCAGTTAGAGCAACAAGGCAGAATACGGTCTTCACCAACTGGATGTGCACAGACAATTATGTTTTTACCTCCATAGGACTAAAGAGCTAAGAAAGTCAGACCAATTATTTCTCTTCTATGCTCACAATAAGCAAGGCCTTCCAGTTTCTAAGGTGACCTTATCCAAATGGTTATCTGACACCATTGCCTTTATTTATCAGTTAAGGCATAAACATCTACCAGCAAAACCGAAAGGTCATTCTACTAGAGCATTAGCCACATCTGTAGCCTTTCAGTCTAAATTGCCCATAGACTCAATTTGTGCAGCTGCCACTTGGGCAAACCCTCATACCTTTATCTCTCATTACAAAGTGGATGTGGTCTCCCAGAGCAGGGCTTCCTTTGGTTCCACTGTTCTGAAGAGTCTGTTCCAGTGAACCACCCAGGGTCTTTAGGTGCTAGGGACACTGTCCCAAACAGCAAGAATGAAGGTGAGATGGGACAACTTAACATAAAGAAGTTATGTACCTACCATAATGTTCCATGCTAGTTGTCCTTCATCTCGCCTTCCTTCTTGTGTCCCACCCCCCCTCTCCTTCCCCCTTCCTGGAGGATTGAGAGGAGTTCGCTATGGTTTCACTGGCCGATTTCCTTTTTCTTGGTTCACATGCCAGGTAATTTTATGAAAGTTTACTCTGATCTTTTATTTTGGTAAATCAGTTTTAGGTTACTGGTTACTTTATATGTCTAGTGCACTATCACAAATGAGATCTGGGTAGCTGACGCTGGGCATTCTGGGATAAGGGTTAGCCTCTAGCCAGTAAATAGCTCTCAAGCTATAGAAGTAGGCCAAGTCAGAGCTGAGGATCAGCTCCGAACCCAAACAGCAAGAAGGAAGGCGGGATGAAAGACAACTAACATGGAATGTTATGGTAGGTACATAACTTCTTTTTACATCAACTAGACATGCACAGACAACTCAGATTCTATTTGCATAGGACAAAAGATTTAAGAAAATCTGACCAGTTATTCGTATCCTTCTCTGACGCAAAGAAGGGTAGCTCAGTATCAAAAACTACCCTTGCCAACTGGCTCTCAAACTGCATTACATTAATTTATACCTCAAATAACAGAGAATGTTAAGTTGTCAGTCTCGCCTTCATTCTTGCTGGATGGGTTCGGAGACAAACCTGGGCTCCGACTCAGCCTATACTAAAGCTCGAGAGCTAATTTTACCAGCTCGAGGCAACCCTATATCCCATGATGCTAGGCGGTAACTACCCAGATCTCATTTGCCGCTTTCGCTAGCGAGGTGCTCTTTTTACCGGCTCACAGGTTAGTGACTAAATTTAAGAAAAATTCCAGTTTTTCTACTTAGTTTTCCCATTATATTGTCTAAATAGGCTAGTTTTTCTGTTACTTCAAATTTTAGTTCCTTTTTTATCCCTTATCCCAGTTATACTCCCCACCCTAGGTTAGGCCTTAGGCCCTTCCGTTTTTTCTTAAGTTCCCTCACAGGGATTCTTAGCTGTGTGTGTGTGCCTTTAGTATCCCTGTATCCTGTCTGTTTGAGTGTGTGTGTGTGTGTTTCTAACTTTAGAATTTTGTTTTTTCTTTTCGACAGCAATATGTCGAAAGAGACAAAGGTCTCAGGCTTCAAGAAGTGTGACTCGTGCTGTCAGAAGATGTCGCTGACAGATGGTCACACTTCTTTTGTTTATTGCCTGGGACCCCTGCACCTGCAGGACTCCTGCTCTGTGTGCCATGCATTCAGCCCAAGAGCCCTGCAGAAGCGCAGGAATAAGTTGATCTTGAGGGGCTTATTAAAGCCCGAAGGTTCCCCGGATAAGTCTGTGCCGGGGCAGCCTTCGAAGCCACCTAAACCGTCGGCTCCGTGCTCTAAGCCTTCGGATGGTGGCTCACCTTCTGCGACACGATCAGCTCCGACTGGAGCCGATACGTCTGTATCGCAGCTTCCTGCATTGGCTCCGGCCGGAGACGATGCCTTTAAGACTCAGTCTTCACAGTCGGCTCCATCGGCTCCACCAATCTCGATGCCCTCCACACGTAAGAGGTCCAGATCTCCATCTCTGGAATCTATCCATTCGGCTCCGAGATCACCTCTACTCTCGGAGTGGAGCCATCGGAGCCATTCCTCTCGGTCTTCCAGGCTTTCCAACCATGACCTTGAGAGGGTGGTTAGCAGACTGTTAAAGTCTCAGGCACTGGCCCAAATGCTTCACAGCCCGTCTCATCAGACAGTGGGTACATCCATACAACCTACTATTCCTCCTTTGACTCTGCCCCAGTGTTTGGAGCCGGAGCTCCTTGGAGCCGATACCTCCCCCTTCGGCTCCTTCGTCTGCTCCAATCTCGTCCATGGTGCCTTCCTTGGAGGGATCCGGGCGCTTGGACTCTCTCGTTGGCTCCGAGGGGGCGAGTGGCATCGGACCCTTGTCCGACCCCGTTCTCCCTCTCGGAGTGTCGGCGCTGGTGAGTTCGGCCCCAACATCGGCTTCGGAGCCATCCCTGTCAGTGCCGGCTGGGGTTCCTAGTTCTTCAGAGTGGGAGCCCTCTGGCCTGCCTGATAGGGGCACCTTCGAGGTCATGAGGAGCGTACTGGCCCCAGTGCCTGCTCTACAGTCAGCTCCATCAGCTCCCCCCACTGTAGTGCCTGCTGAGGTCTCTTCCCACTCTCTCGGCCCCGGCCATAGAGATCCAACGCCTCAGGTTTCCCCACTGGGAATATCCTTCTCTTCCGAGGTTTCTCCTGATCTGTCAGATGAACCCTCACGTAAGAGGACATGAAAGAGGAAGCATGTGGACTCCCCTGAGTCTGTCACATCTGATACCAACTTGGATGAGTCAGAAGGATCCCCAAGGTCCCCCTCTGAGGATGTCTCCTTCTCTGACATCCTTGAAATCCTTAAACAGAGGGGGAACTGGTCTTCCCTTAATCCTTCCGACGACGAGTCGGTTTACCTGGAGGCTTTTGGTTCTCGACCCTCCACCTCCTAGGTGACTCTGCCCTTCGACCCCCTTATGGAAGTGGTGGCGCGGAAGGCATGGACGGCCCCTGATTCGATGGAACCCATCCCACAGAGGCCTTCCAAATTTATAACAGCCCCTTCGGATAAGCAATTTTTATCTAACTTGTCCCAGTTGATGCCATGGTGGTGGCGGCAGCCACCAAGAAGGAACTGGCTGATCCTTCAGTGCCTATCCATCCACCTAACAAGGAATCTAGGACAATGGATAGGTACGGCAAGTGGATGTTCTCGTCAGCGACCTTTGCCATGCGGTCGCTGAATTACTTATGCCACTTCACCCGTCTTCAAAGAGACATTCGCAAAGAACTGGGTGAGGTTCTACAAGATCCATCAGCTGCTGGGTCTCAGGGCAAAATTAACTCACAGCTAGGATCCCTGAATTCCATTGTCAACTCCTCCATGCGGCTTATTTCCTATGCAGCACATGGAGCGAGTAGGGCCACAGGCATAGCCGTGGCTTTAAGGTGTCATGCCTGGATGCGGCTTTGCAACTTTGCAGACCCCTTCAAGGCATCCTTCACTAACTCCCCCTTTGATGGTTCAGCGTTGTTTGGACCTCAAGTGAAAGATACTTTGACCAGATGTGAACAAGATGGCAAGACTCTTTCTGCCGCAGGAGTCCATTTTTCAACCCCATCTAGACCATATCCTAAGGGTCAAAAGGGTGGAAAAATGTGGTTCCACAAATCACAAGGAGTCACGCCTGATGCAAGAGGTCAGTTCCCCCTTAGAGGCAGAGGGGGGAACAACAACAACAGATGCCGTCCAAGAGGCAGAGGTGGTCCGCAATATCAGGGTAGCAGAGAAACACTCTCTGACAAACCCTTCCAGCATCCCTGAGGTGCTGCCCGACTGTCCACCTTTGGAGGCAGTTGGGGGAAGATTATCGCTGTACCCACAAGCCTGGCTCTCCCTCACTCAAGACAAATGGGTGCAGTCGATTATATCCGAGGGTTACAAAATCCCCTTTATCCAAACCCCAACTATTCAAATGGGGGTCTCTTCCAGACGTTCCACCCAGTCTAAGGGAACAAGCAGCACTAGAAATATCAAAGCTGCTAAAAAAGAGAGCCATCCAGCCAGTCCCAGCAGACCAACTAGGATCCGGAGTCTACTCAAAGTTCTTTTTGGTACTAAAAAAAACAGGGGACTGGAGGCCAATTTTGGATCTCAGCAAACTAAACAAGTTTGTAAAAAGAACAAGGTTCTGGATGGTCACGCTACAGTCCATTCTACCCCTTCTGGGCAAGGACAATTGGATGTGCTCAGTGGACCTTCAGGATGCGTACTATCACATCAAAATACACAGGCGCTCCAGAAGGTTTCTTCGCTTCCGGCTGGGGGCCAGTCACTACCAGTTCAGAGCCCTGCCCTTTGGTCTCACTACAGCCCCTTGAGTGTTCACCAAGTGTATGGCAGTGGTTACGGCTCACCTGAGATGTCAAGGATTCCAAGTGTTTCCATATCTAGACGACTGGCTCCTCACTTCCACCACCAGGCGTCAACTTCTTCTAGCCAGAGATTACACCATTCATATTTGCAAAGGGCTAGGTATCTCTCTAAATTTCGAAAAGTCTGCCTTGTCGCCTTGTCAGTCTATTACCTTCATAGGCACCACCTTGGACACCGTTCAGCTCTCAGCAAAGTTAACAGAGCAGAGGGTCTTAGATATTCAAAATCATGTTCACGTCCTCCTTCAGAACAACAAAATTCAGGCCAGGTATGTTCTGAAAGTATTAGGTCTCATGGCGGCAGCCATCATGCTTCTTCCCCTTGCCCGCTTTTACATGCGGCTTCTTCAGTGGATGCTTTTCTCCCAGTGGTCCTTCCAACAGCTCCCTATGACACACAAGATCTTAATAACTCTATCTTGCAAAAAACATCTGTCTTGGTGGATGGTCTCCCCTCAAGTCCTTCAAGGCATACCATTTACTCCTCCCCCCCGGTCGCCACGGTCACATCGGACACCTCCCTGATTGGGTGGGGGGGGCATTTTCAGGGCAGGACAGTCCATGGCACATGGCAACCTTTCGAATGCCACTTGCACATAAACGTCCTGGAGATCAGAGCAGTGCTTTTGACGTTGCAAGCCCTCCAAGACTCTTTTCCCCTGGGGACTATTGCAATTCAAATGGACAATATGTCTGTAGTATGGTCTATCAACAAGCAGGGCAGAACCAAGTCCTATCCCCTGTGTCAAGAAGCACTCAGACTCTGGCAATGGGTGATCTCTTCTCAGCGGTTTCTGATAGCAATGCATATCCCCGGGAAGTCCAACGTCATAGCGGACAGGCTGAGCAGAGCTAGTCTCATGCCCCACAAGTGGTCTCTCAAGCAATCGGTGACAGAGGAAATTTTTCGGAAGTGGGGGTTTCCTTGCTGCAATCTTTTTGCAACACCACAAAACAGCAGGTGCCTCAACTTCTTCACTCTCTTCCCCCTTCCAGGTCATCCCCCCAGAGATGCTCTAGTCCACGATTGGCCTCGGGGACTTCTATACGCTTTTCCCCCCTTTCCATTAATCACACAGATAATTCAGAAAGCTACCGCCTTGAGAGCCAAGATGATTCTCATTGCCCCTTATTGGCCTTGGCAGTTATGGTTCCCATTCCTGCATCGTTATCTTTTGAAGCAGCCTTGGCATCTGGATCCAGTGCCAGATCTTTTGGCCCATCAGTCAGGGCAGCTGCGCCAATCCCTCCAATCTCTCAACCTCACAGCTTGGTTGCTTCACTTCCGTACCTAGCCAGGCTTCCAATGATTTCAAATTCTGTCCGGGATGTTATCGTAGCTTCCCTTAAGTCTTCCACCAGAAGGATCTATGCTAGTAAATGGCAACATTTTTCCTTCTGGGCAAAGGCTAGGAATATAGATCCCTTCACTGCTCCAATACACTTGGTCTTAGATTTCCTAGCTGAAATTTTTCATTCAGGATCTTCTTCCTCCACAGTAAAAGTTCAGTTAGCAGCCATTTCAAATTTTCACATAGGCCTGTCGGACTCCAGTATCATGTCCCATAAGCTTTGCAAGGCATTCCTCAGAGGTATCTTTTTAAGCTCCCGATCAAAGACCCCCCACCACAGTAGGATTTAAACTTAGTTTTAGCATCCTTGATTCTCCCTCCCTTTGAACCTGCGGCTTCCTGTTCATTGAAGTTACTTTCCTGGAAGACGCTCTTCTTAGTCACCATTACATCTGCTAGGAGAGTATCTGAACTTCATTCCCTTTGCATTCATCCTCCTTATTTAGTTTTCCACAAAGACAGAGTTTCTCTAAGAACTAACCTGTCTTTTTTACCCAAGGTGGCTTCTCAGGCAAATTTAAATCAATCTATTGATCTTCCAGTTTTCTTCCCTAATAATTCAAACAGGGCGGAGCAAAAACTGCATTGCCTGGACGTTCATCGTCAGCTCCGCTACTATCTGGATAGAACTAAACAAATCAGGAAATCTGATCAACTCTTTCTATCTTATGCAGAAAGTAGAAAGGGCCTTCCGGTATCCAAAGTAACCCTGTCTAGATGGCTGTCTTCTGTGATTACCTGTATTTATCCAACTCAGAGGTAAAGAATTGCCTTCTAGGCCAAGAGCCCATTCAACCAGAGCGTTAGCTACATCAGCAGCCTTTCAAGCTAGATTGCCAATAGGCACTATCTGTGCGGCAGCCACATGGGCCTCTCCTCATACCTTTGTTACACATTACAAATTGGACATGGCCCCCAGAAACAGGGCAAATTTTGGTTCCACCGTTCTCAAGAGTCTGTTCCAATGAGCCACCCAGGATGAAGGTGCTAGGGATGCGGTCCCATCCAGCAAGAATGAAGGCGAGATTGACAACTTAACATTCAGAAGTTATGTACCTACCATAATGTTTCATGTTAGTTGTCTTCTCTCGCCTTCTTTCTTGCGTCCCGCCCACCATCCCCCTAGCCTGGACAGACCGAGAGGTTTTCCCCTTCTTCTAAGGGACCTTATCTTGCACTATTCCAAGCCCAAACAGCTGGTCCTGGGGTAGCTACAGCTTCAGATAGTGATATTTGGGGAGTTCTCCTTTCTCCTCCTCCACCTCAGTGGGGAGACTGAATTGGCTATTGTTTTCTCAGCTACCAAATGAGATCTGGGTAGTTACCACCTAGCATCATGGGATATAGGGTTGCTTCGAGCCAGTAAAATTAGCTCTCGAGCTTTAGTATAGGCCGAGTCAGAGCCAAGGTTCGGCTCTAAACCCATCCAGCAAGAAAGAAGGCGAGAGAAGACAACTAACATGGAACGTTATAGTAGGTACATAACTTCTCATTTACCATTTAAGGTGAAGGCTCATTCCACTGGAGCAATGGTTACGTCTTCTGCCTTTCAAGCCTGAATTCCTATGGATAATATTTGCAGTAGCTACCTGGACCACCCCTCATACATTTATCGCGCATTACAAAGTGGATTTGGCCTCCAGGGAACAGGGCCTCCTTTGGTTCCACAGTGCTTAAAGGTGTACTTTCGTGAGCCACCCAGGGGAAAAGGTGCTAGGGAAGCTGTCCCATCATTGTAAGAATGAAGGCGAGATAGGACAACATAACATAAAGAAGTTATGTACTCACCATAATGTTCCATGTTTGTTGTCCATCTAGCCATTCATTCTTATGAACCCTCCCTCCTTCCCCCTTCCAAAGACTCCTTGTGGTCCTGGTGAATGTTTTACTACCTTCAGGAGTTCTTTGTTTCAGTTTGTTTCTCCTTCCATTGGGAATAGCATATATTTGTATATATACATATATATATATATATATATATATATATATATATATATATATATATATATGTGTATAGTTATTTACAATTCATTTACTAGTAGCAGCAAACAAGATCTGGGGAATTACACCACTGCATTATGGGATACCTACTTGCCATGAGCCAAATTTGAATGTTTCAGCTGTGTATTCGGCCGAGTCGGAGCCGAGAATCGGCTCAGAACCCATCATTGTAAGAATGAATGGTGAGCTGGACAACAAACATGGAATGTTATGGTGAGTTCATAACTTCTTTTTACCCTGGAGTATATAAGATTTTATTTCATAACAAAACTTTTTCAATTTACTACTGTAATTTCTTATTCTCTTGAAGTAAAAAAGAAATTGTACTGCAACATTATCAGAATGCTCGACTGTGAGTAAATATAGATTAAAACATTTGTGCTCACAAGTATAATGTCTTCTTTTCCTCTTGCAGTGTTTTTTCTCTGACATTTACAGAGTTAGTTCTGTGTTTGCATTACTCCATCACAACACCATATAATATAAAAAAGTCACCTGAGTCTGCTAAAAGTACTTGTGTGTTATGGACTCCTGACACACTTACTCACTGCCACTTCCTCTTAAAGGCAAGTGGTACAAGTCACACTTACTCAGTCTTCTGTAACTACTTATCCCTCCCAACATCCTATCCTGCAGAACTGTATGGCCCTACTAGAACCCTAACTCTAACCTTAAAATATCCTTCTCACTTTCTAACCCTAAACCTTCCTTCCGCTTCCTAACCCTAAGATTCCATTCTCACTTCCTAACCCTAAGACCCCTCTCCTGCTTCCTACATCTAAAATCCCCCCAGTCCCTAAGACTAAGAATCCAGTGCCTCTCCCTAAACCTAAAATCCCCCTCTCACTCCCTACCCCTAAACCACCCCCAGTCATTGCCCTAATTTACACTCCAAACCCCTTCCACTCCCTCACTGTGGCTGCTGCACTTACCTCACTCGAACACAAGTAATATTTTTTGGGTAAGCTGTGGCAGCTGCTTGCCTGAACTTGTATTTGAGTTCAAGCACAAGTCTAGAGGCAAACTACTCGAGTAACAGGATGCTTGAGTCCGTGGCTATGAGATGGAAGTCTTCAAGTGCTTGGGACTTGAGTGCTTGCAGCACACCCATATCACCTTCATGGGACCATTATTCAGACTTCACATACTTTAACATGCTTGACAAATAAGGCAATGTTTACACCAGAACAAGCTTTGAAGGTGTTGGCTGTGTTGGTCATTTCTGCCTGAGCCACATTATATGAGTGGCATTTTTTATGGTGAAGCTTCACGCTTTTTAAAGTAAGTTGCTGGTGATCATGGATAGCAGTTGCCACAGATTTAGCACAAATCTTCCTAGTTGACTTAAATTGATTAGAAAAAACATTATAGGCTGCTGCCATCATTTCTCTGCCTTTAGCCTTTGCAGTAAATTAAACAGCACTCATGTCTAACAGAAGGATAGGTTATTTTTCTACTACAGGCATTTACAATGGAAGTTTATGACTGGGTCACCAGCCATAACCAAGTAGTTAATGTGTTTGAGAAATTGATACAAGAATTTCAATTCAAGAACAAAGTTCAAGAGTTTTGCTCTTGAATTTAAGTTCTGGACTTCACCTCGAGAACCCATGAACAAAATTTATTATTAGATTAACAACTCAGTCATAAATTTTGTAATATTTGGGGAGTTGTTGTTTTCCTCCTTGCAGCTGTCCATCGACTGCCACTGACTCCTCTCCTGGTTCACCAGGTCCACTGAACCTGCTTTAGCCTCCCCCAGGCCCAACTTGACTCTCACTTCTGGGTCCATGGGGAAATTGAGGATGCTGGTACACCCTAATTCCCTGTAATCGTATGACAGCCTTGTGAGTTCAGCAATTGCTGCCTTCTTGGGGGGGGGGGGGGGTATGCTCATGTCTATGCATGTGAAACCTCTACATTGCTTATGCAGCAAGTAACTTTCCAAGCTCACAACACTGCTTTGTTGCAGTAAGCCCATGCTGCCTCCCTCCCCCCTGGATGTGAGAGCCAATGGCCTTTCACTCCCTATCTGTTCCTGTGACCATCTAATTAAAGTGCTGCTAAATGGCCACACATTGTCTGGGGCAAAGCAAAGAAGTTATTCCTGTGTGCCATGAGATTGATTCATACATGGGGAGTTTTAGCTGCTTTGATAAACTACAAATTAAAAAAAGTAAGTGTAAGAGTGCAAAGTGTTTGACAGGTTTACAGTTTGCAACCCTCTTCCAACTGGCACACAGACTGGCCAAAAGAAAAGTGCACTTCTTATTAATCAGCAATTTTAAAAAACTATCCAACAATCTTCTCTGCTGCATTTTAGCTTTTTGTGTGGTGCAGTGAAATATGTTCCATCTTTCAAAGCTGTCTCTTGGTTTCTGATGTAGTTCTCTGAGGTGCTGCAGTCTGTGCATCAGTGAGAGACTCTGATGATGAGGTTTGTAAAAGTACAAACTTCACTATTAGAAGATTGTTATTGCTAAGTATCTCTGTATGAAACTCACTATAACAAAGTTAGATTTTATTGACTTCAGATTGCAATCAAAAATATGACAGGTATTACAGAAATCTTTCTTCTAACATCTGCATTTACAACTGACCAAAGAAGATATTTTTAAATACTTTTAATACGAAAATAACCAAACTTGTGAGTACAGTAAGAAAATAAGCAGGCATTATGTTGGATTTGGGTCCTGCTTCATTTGTTGTAAAGGATAAAGCAACAGGCCAAGCTGTTGTCTAAAGGCTTATGCAAGCACATAATATAAAGTAACATTACTGTAAAGGCCTTCATAACAAAAAAGCGCCCGAAATGGAAAAAAACTATAATCTTTTTATTTAGAGGACAAAAGTGCTAAATGAAAAGTTGATTATTTTTTTCCAGTCTGGGTGCTTTGTTGTTGTGAAAGAATTCAATTTAGCACTTTATACAGTTTTAGAATAGTTACAGCACTCTCAGTTAACCGGCACCCATGGGGATTGATAAATGCCGAATAACTGTAGATGTTCTTCGTGTTTCACTGTTGCAGTCATCACATTTGGGTTATCCCTGCCAGGGTAGCCCTTGGCCAGCCCAAATACCAGAGGCTTAGTATTTCTGTGTCAGTTGTTGTCGCTTCAGGACTGACATCAGGTCATCAGTAGTATAAAGTAAGGCAGCCGATGCCATTACATCAGTCTTTCTTGCCAAGGAGCCTGAAGCAGAAGCAGTTTGCATGAGTGCAGGATGGCGGCTGGGTTTCGTCTTCCCAATCGAAGCTGAAGTCTTCTAAAGCTAAGTACTCTGTTGGGGATCCTTTTTTCTTGCTCTAACCGATGTCAGAAAATGTTAACAATTGTCTCGCCTGTGGAAAGCAAATACCACACCGAGACTATCATTCATACTACGTCACTTGCTTAGGCCCAGACCACAGCGTCCCTCACTGTCGCTTTTGTGCTTTAACACCAGAACTATACATCATCGGGCCCTTATTGTAGCTAGATATTTTTGCTTACATTCCTCGAATTCCAATATGGCTTTGGTAAGCCATCCGACTGCAGATCTTCCGAAAAAACATAAGGATAAAGACAGAGACAGACCGCACAGGTTAAAACCAACCGACGATGCTTCCGTTAAGCTAGTTGTCAATTCTCTGGTCCTCAGTGAGGCACTTTCGCAGCCCCTGATGCCCATTTCTGTGGATTTGCAAGCTGCTACTGAGACCCTTTCGGAGTCCGGTATGCCACAAAACTCTTCTTTGACTAAGGATCCTGTGGTTGTCTCTACCTTGGATGGGTCCAGAGCTGCTGAGCAGGCACCAGCTTCCATGGAAGTACTTCGCACTACCAATTCTCGACACAAACTGACAACTTCTTTCGCATCTACTGTTCTTTCGAAAACTACTGAGTTTCTAAGGCTCAGGATACGACCCACACAATCTTGGGCATCTGCTTCCTTACCTCAGTCTCAAATGCTTAAAATGGTGGAAGACCTTATAATGCTGATTAGGGGAAGCCAAGCTACCCCTTTCAAAAGAAAGAGATCTGTCCCCAGTAGTTTTATCTGAACAGGAGTCTAAAGACTCTGATGCATCTGAATATGAAGACATGCAACCCCTCTCTGTTTATGAGGATTCTGATGCAGAGGAATCCATTCCTTCAGCCTCTCCACCCGAGGACTTTTCCTTTGGGGAAACCCTTAAGGGAGCATTTCCAATGGGAACGTTATGACTACCTTCAGTCTAAAAAGAGACTCAGAGAATTCTTAGATCTTCCACAGCACAGACCCCAGGCCATTATCCCAGTCCTGGATGTTGTGGATGATGATTTCATGGAATCTAGTTTGACTCCTGACACCCTCCCTCCTGCTCTCAGAAAACCTGACAGGTATTACAGAGTCCCTGACTCACACAAATTTCTTTTCAAAAATCCTACTGCTCACCCTGAAGTAATTTCTCAAGGGCCTAAAGGAATTAAAGCAACTTCTGCTAAGAATTCCACCTCCTCAGATAGGGATTCCTGAGTACTAGACAGATGGGGTAAAAACGTTTACACCTCTGCTACTCTTGCTATCAGAGCACTAAATTGTCAGTTCCATATGCTAAAATTTCAGCAGCATACAGTGGAACTCCTCAAACAGCAAGTTTCTTCCTTTCCTGCTTGTGCTGAAAATAAAGAGTTACAAGAGTTACTGCATTCTGCAAGTCAAGTAACTAAGCACACCTTACACTGTGGTTTTGATGCCCTAGAAGCTTCTTGCAGGGAAGCAGTCACCGGTTCTGTCCTTAGAAGGCATGCTTGGTTTAAGGAACAGCCCTTGCCAGACCATGTCAAATCTAAATTATTGGATGCACCCTTACACAAAAACAACTTATTTGGCACAAAGGCAGAGGAGGTCTTAAAAAAGATGGAAGAAAAAGCAAAGTCTATGCAGACAGTTAAGGATTTCCTACTGGTCCAGCCACCTAGGTTCAGCAGGCATTGCACCTCTAAGCACTGGTCCTTTCCTGGCCCCACCAGGTCACTTCAGCCCAGACCTCGGGGAAACAGACCCCCCCAGACAGCAGCCACAAGGAATGCAGAGATCAAAGCAATGGAATTCCTCCACTGCATAACCAGGGAGTTTAAAGCCACCCCCTCATGGTAAGAACTCACAATGACTCTACTCCCCCGCCCCCTCCCTCTGCCCACCTGCACTTGCCCCTAGGAGGAAAGCTCTCCTTCCACGCAAGCACCTTGGCCACCATTACCAACGACCACTGGGTCCTCAACATGGTGTCCAAGGGATACAAATTTTCATTCCACACTCTTCCAACCCCAAAAAGGTTCCCAGATCTTCCTCCAAACCAGTGGGCAGAGGCGAAAAAGCAAGTCCTTTCCCTGCTCTCTATGAGGGCAATAGAGCACATTCCTGCAGAACAGATAGGCCAAGGTTTCTACTCCAGACTTTTCCTGGTACCTAGAAAAGAGTGCACCTGGCGCCCCATCCTCGATCTATCCATTCTAAACACATTTCTGGTGATACCAAAATTCAAAATGCTCACCCTCCAGCAACTGCTACCTATGCTCTCCAAGAATGCTTGGCTAGCCATCCCGGACCTAAAAGAGGCCTACCTCCACATTCCTATCAGGGAATCATGCAGGAAATATCTACGTTTCAGAGCAGGATCTATGCACTTTCAATTCTCTGTGCTTCCCTTTGGCTTATGTACTGCTCCCAGAATTTTCACAAAATGCCTGGCTCCTGCCATTGCCTTTTGCAGACAACGGACTATACAAATTTACCCATGCTTGCAGTCATCTTAAGAATTTCAGAGTAAAGATTCAGACACACAGTCAGGAAATGCTGCTCAAGCACCTGGCCTTTGTAAAGTCCCTACTGACCTCCCTAGGGTACACTATCAATGAAAAGAAATCCAAACTAGTAGCCACCTAAAGGATTATATTTCTGGGAGCAAGGCTGGACACAGCATCCCAGATGGCATTCTTTACTCCAGAAAAGCAATCTTACCTGACAGCTACTTCTCTCAACTAGCCACCAGACCCCAGTTATCTGCAAGGAAAGTCCTGCAAGCTCTGGGGTTCGTGGCGTCTTGCATTGTACTCATTCCATATGCCACACTGCATATGAGTAAACTTCAGCGGTACCTACAAAGCCTTTGGTGTCAACACTCTCAAGACCTGGAAACTCTTATACCAATTATACCTTGCCTAAGAAAAGATTTTCTTTGGTGAGCAGCAGCATGCTCCTACAACAAGGGACTACCTTTCTCATCACCTCCCGCTGCCCAAACCCTCACCACAGATGCATCAGACTATGCCTGGGGTGCACAACTGAACAGCAGGTGCATACAGGGCCAATGGAGCCCACAGCAAATCCATCTGCACATCAATCAAAAAGAGATGTTAGCTGTCCAGCACGCATTGACAGCATTCAGGCCCCTTTTTTCCCCAGGGGTTCTTCTGATCAAAACAGACAACACCACTGTGATGTGGTATATCAACAAGCAGGGAGGGACTCACTCCTACCATCTATGCAGACTGGCCATAACCCTGTGGCACACAACCTCTGCCATGCAACTCCACCTGTCAGCACAATTCCTGCCAGGCTCTCTAAACTCTCTTGCAGACCACTTAAGCAGACATCTTCTGGACCTACACTAGTGGCAGCTAGACCAAAGAACCTTCACCCTAAAAACTCAGAAATGGGACACCCCGAAGGTCGACCTCTTTGCTTCCCACACCAACCATCAGCTCAGCAAGTTCTGCACCAGGGAACCTCACTGCATGGCCTGGAAAGTGGATGCCCTATCCTTCCCCTGGGTCAACCTCTGTGTCTATGCATTTCCCCCACTACCTCTCATCACCAGGGTACTGCTCAAAATAAGGGAGGAAAAACCAAGGGCAATTCTGATTGCTCCAGACTGGCCTCACTAGCACTGGTACCCACTACTGCGCAGCCTGTCCCCACTGTCACCATGGCATCTCCCTTAGACCCCAACCCTCCTGACCCAGGGGAAAGGAAAATTCATGCATCCCCAATTGCAGACCCTCAATTTGGCAGCCTGGCTTATTCCCTGACCACCGGGACAAATGGCAATGGTTCTGCACCTGGATTCAGGCTAAGGGAGCAAATATGGCACAGCCCTCCCTACCTTTCATCATGGATTACCTAGCTGACCTGCTACATAGCGGTCTCTCCTTCTCCTCTATTAAAATTCATGCCTCTGCTATCTTTGTTCATTTCAACACTGAGCACCCACTTTTCTCACACTCTCTGATCAAACAGTGCCTAAGAGGGGCTAGCAATTTGAGGCTACCCAGAAGAGCACCTACCCCAGCTTAGGACCTAAACTTTGTGTTGGAAAAGCTCACTCTTCCCCCCTTTGAACCAGCATCTTCAACAGAGTTAAAGTTTCTCTCCTGGAAGACAGCCTTTCTTCTGGCCATTACTTCAGCCAAGAAGAGTCTCCGAGCTACAAGCACTCATGGCTGTAGAGCCCTTCATCATCTTCCATGCTGACAGGGTGTCCCTTAGGACTAACCCATCCTTCATGCCCAAAGTGGTGTCCAGTGTGGCTCTCAACCAATCCGTTCATTTGCCCACTGTTTTCCCTAACCCACAAAACAAAGGGAAAAGGATCCTGCACTCTCTAGATGTGCACAGACAGCTCAGATTCTATGTAGACAGGACTAAATCATTCAGAAAGACTGATCAATTACTGATCAGCTTTGCTGCAGGGACAGAGGGCAAAGCCTTCTCCAAACAAATCATTTCCAAATGGATAGCACACTGCATCCATTTCTGTTACAAGCAATGTGGGAAACCTCCCCCTAAGGGGGTCAGGACTTTCTCTACCAGAGCAGCCTCCACCTCTGCAGCTTTCCTCAGGGGAGTCCCCACCAGGGACATCCTGGAGGCTGCCACATGGGCATCTGTTCACATCTTCACCAAGCATTACCACCTGCCTATCTTCTCCAAATACAGGGCAGATTTTGCCACTGCAGTCTTGCAGGACATCCTAGCCAGCCCCTAGTCTCCTTGACTGCCTCCACCCTTTTCCTCAGCTTTGGGAATCAACTCAAATGTGATGACTGCAACAGCAAAACATGAAGAACATAGTACAGTTGTGTACACTTACCATAAATGTAGATGTTTGAGTGTATTCACAGTTGCAGTCCTGGTTTCCCTCCCTCCATCCCCCACTTCTTCTCTCTCTCTCCTTACAAAGAACTTTTTGGTATTTACTTTCTACTGGTGGGGTTCTTCCACCATATCCTGGCTCCCACTTGGGGGCTCCTGACAGGGCAAGAAAAACTGATGTAATGGGGTCGGCTGCCTTACTTTATGCTACTGATGACCTGACGTCAGTCATGAAGCGACAGCAACCGACGCAGAAATACTAAGCCTCTGGTATTCGGGTCGGCCGAGGGCTACCCTGGTAGGGATAACTGAAATGTGATGACTGCAATAGTGAATACACTCGAACATCTATATTTATGGTAAGTGTACACAACTGTACTTTTCTGGTTGCTTGAGAGTTACTATTAAAAATAGGCCTGACTAATGCTGTACCCTGTACTACTTGTTTAGTTTGACTTGTTCTCAGGTTGGGGAGAGAGGGAATTTATTCCTGTCTTCCTTTTTAAAACTCTAGAAACTTAAGGTATGTTTCTGTGGGGAAAACAGAAAGTGCAACACATGAAAACTGTACTATATTTCTTTGATTCTTTTTTTTTTTTTGCCGGTTGCTGGAGTTCTAGTTAACTGAGAGTTTACTGTAATTTGTTGTTTACTGTGAAATCTCTAATTGCAGCACTGCAGTGGCACAAAATCCAAATCAACAATTACAATAGAGTAATATGGTCATCATCACTTCCAGAAGAGTGGCTGTTGATCGATTCAGAGTCACACTGCTGCTGTACCAGTCAGCGACTGAATTTTGGAGTACTGAAGCAGTGATTGGCTGTAATGGAGCTCTGGAGCACCTATTGTTACTTATTCCAGACCTACAAAACTCCACTGAAAGAATGGGATTTGGGATCTCTGTCTGCATCTTCCCAACATACTAACTTGAAGTTTTCCAGTCAGCATCAGCTAGTCTGGTACATTTTAAACCTCACTGTGTATGGTGCTGCGGTAGCATTGTCTCTTCACAGTAAAACATTGTCTTTTTCGATTCTCAGCTAGAGCATCTTCTGTGTGGAGATGTGCATAAATGGGCATACCTTCGTTGAAGGTTGTGTATCAGGGCTGGCAAATCAGCATGTAAAAATCTACTGCCAATCATTAGCGGACCGAAGTTCCGCTGTGGCGACCCATAATCGGGAAAAGCCGAAAGACACAACAACTGTGTATGCCAATATGTTTGTTAATTAATACTTAATGACTGTATATTTTACTGGTTGTAGATTTCCTCCACAAAATCTGCCTTTCAGTTATTGTCTGTCCATATTGCAACTTTAAGCTTCACATTTTTCATTATTGTATAAAATTGTAACTGGAGATTTTCACCCCAGGCCTGTGGTGAAAACAGGCTACCGCTGCCCTGCTGGACTACTCCAATCAACAAAAGCGATAACTAAATAACTGACTAACTAAATAAATAGTAGCCAGAGCTTCTGACTAGGTGTTATTAATGTTTTATGTAGAGGTAAACAAAGCCTAGGTGGTTTCATTTACCAGGCAGTGTCTTCAAGATTTCTTGTAGTTTTAGCCCTCATTCCTTGACATCTGCAGTGGTGCAATGGTAGCGTTGTTGCCTCACAGCAAGAGGTTCTCCCGTTCGATTCTCGGCTGGAGTGCGGGGGAGTGCCTTCTGTGTGGAGTCTGCATGTCCTCCCCGTGGTTGGGTGGGCATTCGAAAGACATGTGTAAATAGGCGTGCCTTGGTTGAACATCGTGCTGGCACCTCGGTGTTCGTCAGAATCTACTGCCAATCATTAGCGGACCAGAGTTCTGCTGTGGCGACCCCTAATTGGGAAAAGCCGAAAGACAACAACAACTGACAGAGTGAAAGAAAGCACATTGAATTATTCCACAGTACATGTAATTCACAGAGAAAAAGAGTTGCAGGGTTGCAACCAAAATATAAACGAAACAGAAGTATAGCTACTTCATCTATATAATTTGATTGATGACCTTTTTTTCTTGTTTTTAAACCCTTTAAAGAATACAAAATGCTGTTAGTGGGTGACCTAGGCATATCAATTCTTGGTATTCTGTTCTGTTTTTATTTGGTAAGAGTGCCTTCATAGTATACATGCACTGAAGTCAAGTTTGCAACACACATTTAAAAAAATGATTATTCTTCAGAATTAATTTCAGCACTTTTGCTTGCAGGTTTATGCTACTTCATAGTGCACCCCCAGTCATTCTGCCACATTCCTTGCTCAGGCAGGTGTTATCTGTGAGTAGGCAGGGCATCTTTTCTCTCTCTCCAGATGATATTGCCAAATAGCTGGATACTGTAATAAATGACTTTCCAGATGTGTCTAGTAGTAACATTATCAATGAGTGTCTTTAGTTCATCAGTTTATACTAAGCCTAGGGCTAGAGAGTTAAGAAGCTTAACCATATCACCCTTGTAATGATTTGCATAGACTAGTTCCTCTGGGTACTACAGCCATAGCATTAATGCCCGGCATGAATTTATGTTTACTTATTCAATCATCAAGGTTTGTTTTAAAGATTTTCAGGATGTATTCTCCTTGATGCACAGACTGAGTCTATTCAAAAGGGAGAGTGCTATGGGTAAGAAACCTACCAAACCAGCAGGTACTCCTGATCTTACAGTAGAGTTTTCAGTCCTTGGAGGGGTATTAGTTGAGTTATTTAATCTAATAAAGTGACGTAAGTCTTTCATTTCATGAAATTCTAGGCAAAGATCACCTGTCAGGTGCTTGTAAGGCACTGAATAGAGGGATAGATATTTTTAATCTGTTGGGGTAAATGAAATTGTTTAAACCAGAATTTTTCTAGTTAGGAATCTTTGGAACTAACTTTTCATGGTGTATGAGGTGCTTAGAGATGTAGATTCCTAAGGAGACCTTATATTTTATAATGGGCCTGATGTAGGTAGAAGTAAAGGGGGACAAGGACATTCATGAAACTAGAGGAGATGATATGCCAGGTAACCTGTGTGAAGTAGAAGGACTTTCTGACTACATCTGAGACATGATGGTTGAATGAGAGCTAATTATCAGTGTGGATCCCCAGGTCTGAAATAATGGGGTCTATTTGATAGGAATGCTTGTGACATGATAAGGGGGAAGGATACCAAAAGGTAAGTGTGTTATACTTATTAGCATTTAAAGTGAGTCCATGATTAGCATACTAGACGTAGGTATGCTCTAGGCCTTGTTGAAGAATCTGGGTATCACAGAGGAAGTTAACAGCAGCACATAATTTACAGTTGTCCACCATCATAGTTATCCATAGACATTCCAATTTTATGTCTGCAAATTAAATATTAGACATTAGAAAACCCAGACTAAATCCTGTGGGACACCTCTAGTAATGTTTCTATGGCTAGAGGAGTTCAGTCTGCAGGCCAATTAGATATCAAGCAGATAGTTTAAGGGTTAATGCTCAGACTAGAGAGTTTGCTTAAGATGCTTGCATGGGAAATGATGTCAAAGGCTTTAACAAAAATCAAGGCAGTAAAGACTGTCTGGTCCTTCTGCTTAAAATTGGTTTGTGTATGTTTGCCATGTGATTTCAGTTTTTATCCACTTTTATTTAAAGCATGATTAGCATTTTTGATAGCTTTATCAAATGCACCATTTAATCATCATAATCTGTCCAAACTAATGTGCACGCCCTTTAGACAACTGTCTATATTTTTTGTATATAAACTTTCCTGCAAATAATCCACTTTTGAAATGAATCGTGTTTATTTCAGTTTCTTATTTAAGATTATTACTTTCTGCTGGACATTATACACATTAATTATACTTCTTGTTGCTATTCAAAAGTCTATTTTCTTTAATGAACTCACATATTGACATAATGCAGTCATGAAAAATGATAAGGTAGTGTTATATGTCTTTCATAAATACAAGGTGTCTTCTATTGGATAAAATTCAATAAACCATACATTCTTTGACTGCCATGAAACTACAACAGGAAATATTAGAAGTCCGTCTCATGGAAGCTTTATCTGCACGCCTGTATTTTACATAAAAAGAAGTGCATCACTTCTTATATACAGACTAATATCTGACTTATTTATAATTTTTTAGCATCGTGCTGAATGTCTTTGTGCGATCAGCAAGATGAATTTTGCAGATTTATTATTTCAAAACATATTTTAACTTTGACGCTAATGACATTCAGATTGCCTCACATGGATTTATTTTGTGCAGTTTTAACATCATTTATTCTCTACCTCAGGGTGAAATTCGACATTTTATTTATGACCCAGCCTTGTAGTGAATGTGAGGCAGTCAGTTTTTCCAAATTAAATTTTTATAACTATTTACATCTGATTTATGATTGAATTGTCTAGACCATGGGTCAGATTCAATAAAGCCTACAGTAAGGGTACTCTGCTCTGAGTGAACAGACAACACAGGCATAACTCACACCTTCCTCCTAACTTTAGTTTTCCTACTGATATTCTTGCAGCTTTAAATATTGACAGGATTCATAAAGGTTACCACAAAGTGTAGGCTGTACACTTAGTGTAATCTTTCTGAGAGACTAAAAAGCACAAAAAATGTAATAAGAATTTTACTGAATACATATATTGTACACTCGGTGTAGGCTTTATTGAATATTGTGCAATGATTATTTTGGGAGAAAAACTTAACTTTACCATTTAACTTTTATAGTACATACTATTCCAGATATTTTCTTTGTACTGCTGTTCTCTTCAGGCATAGAACAATGACTCAAAAACGTGATGTTAAGTTTGTCTTAGCCATATGCAAATGTATTTTTAAAGAACAATTCATTCAGTTCAACATTCTAACAACATAATATACACACAATAGATAAGTACTGTAAATACAGATGATCGGCAAGGAAGGTTTCCACACTGGATAACTTCTAGGATTTGTTGTTCTGAAAACCCCAATTTAGCTGGGGCTAGAGCAAAATATTGAATGGCATTTGTGCTCTACCCTGGTTAAGTAATTGAAAATAATTGGGTAAAAATCAATAAATTAGCAAATTTATGACTTCAGTGTTATTTTCATGTTTGGGAGAGCATATTGTTCTTGCTGATGCAAGCCACTGCATCACCTGTAAGACTTGGAGTACATACCCAGCAACCAGTACTCCACTCAGTTTGACCTCTGTCCTCTAAACAGATACAACTGCAGTACAGGAGACAAAACAAATACAGTAAATCATATAATTGCCTGAATTACAACGAAATGCAACAGGGATGGAGTGGTAATTCAGACATAGGGGTGGTAAGAAGGCAATAATCAAGCACTGAAGAAGTACTCCTAACAGATCACCTATGTTCAGTGTAGATCTGTTACATCTGAGTTCAGGAGCCTTCTGCAGTGGGTAACTGTTGGATGGAAACTAAGGCAATGAAAATTAAACTTTCTGATAGGTTAGGCCTAGAAGAATCTCTGGAAGCAAAGTCTGAGAAGACTGGGCCTGCAGCACCAAGGTACTTAAAGAGGCCTGACTGGTGGAAACATGCTTTACAAAGATGTGAACTAATAACTATTTGACATTCGGCAAATGCTTGCAGCAGAGACCTTTTTGAATCAAGTGCTTCTCCACTGGTATAGATGTCTGTCTGCATCACTGGTCACCTGAGCTTGATAAGCAGCTCAGACCCAGAAGGTCAGCTGTGGCAAGAAGGAAGGAATAAGCTGATGCCTGCTTACATTATTAGGAGGAAGAGTCCGGAAGATTGCAGTTTCAGAGATGACTCCTAGCAGTAGCTGGGAGTCAGCATCTCATACCTGACCTGTTGCATATTACATCGTAGGGCAGGAGGTATGCATGGCTGCAATGGATACCCCATGCACTGTACAGGAGGTGGGGCAGAAAATATTTTTGAAGAAAGCACTGGTAGCAGTCATTGCCACAGTAATGTGGCTTTTGAAAGCAGAATTTCTTACTGTGTTGTCAGGCACTTGATGGTGAAACATTGTGCAATTAGTAATCAATGGGGATAGAGCTCAATGGTTTATTGGTTTATACTAAGGTAGTGGTTTATCAGCTGTTTTGGGACTGGCTAACAATATAATAAAAGAAGAATGTTGAAGGAGAGCTAATAGTTTAAAAGATAATGGTAGTAGGTCGAGCTAATTTGGGAAATAAGGGTGAATATTTTATAATGGGTTATTCTGTTGGATAGGGAAACAGGGAAAGGTTGAAGAAAAGGGAGAAAAAGAGAATCAGAGAAGGAATAAGGAGAATTGGGATGGGATAATGTTTACTTTGGCATAGTTCACAGTTTGTAGCCAGTGACTACTGGGATGTAGGTATGATATACAGTGTCGCAATCTAACTGAAGCCTGAATGCTGGTAGATTTTTACACTGCCTAATATGTAGGAGATGCTTGTTTCATAGGTGAGGGAGGCACTAGGTGATTAATTTATACCTGAATCAGGGCTTGTTGATATTTTGGTGTAAAACAAGGTCTTTTGAATATGTGTCAATCAAGTACTTTTTTCTTTTCAAGTAAAGGAGACTGCAGAGATCAGAGTTTGACATTGCTTGGAAGGCAAAGCAAGTCTATAGGCCAATAAAAATAGTGACACAGGGTTGTTAGTCTGCCTGAATAAGAGCAGCTCTTTAAACCTTCAATTATTTTGTTTATGAAACTATAACAAAAGGAGATACTGCCAGCCCAGCTATCTGGAATTTTGTAAATAATTATATGTCATTTGTGAATATTAATATGATTTATATAAAAGTGTGACAGAGGGAGATGCTGTTAGGACAGCTGTCTGGAATTTTGTAGTTGGTTATGTGTCATTTGTGAATATCAACATGATTCATATGCTTGTGTTACAAATGTATTAGAACCTTATGTCATGTAAGATGTTTGTACAGACACTAGAATACTCAGCTTAGAGATGTGTCCACAGTGTACCCTACTGGAAAAGAACAGAAGTGTATATAAACTATTGCTACTGTATAAATGTATATATTTTAACAGTAGGACCCGGCACACAGAAGGTTAACTTGCAAAGCTTCAGAAAAAAAAAACAGTTGAAATTCAATTGTTTTATAACCGGATAATAAAAGAGACTGTTTCAATGCAGCAAGGAGACAGGATGTCTAAGACTAGGGAGCCTTCTGAATTGTCTTGTAAGTGTTTTATTGTTTTATGTTTTCCAGCAGCTGCAAAGATCTGAGGGATGTGTATTTTTCACATGGAGATGCTAAATGCTGGCAGTTTCTAGCAAGGGGGGTTTTCACCTGGGATAATCAGATGACAAGAAGTGATGTCATGCTGCAAGTATCCCAGCAGCAATATTTGAGATATTAATTTAAGAACTCTGAGAGAGAGGTAGTGCATTTTATATCTGTCTTTCACCTGACAACAACATCAGTTAAAAGATCCATTCACCACACTTGCCTAGCTGTAATAGTAAGTTTCTAGGGTCCAGTAATTTCTTTTAGATCTAGTAAGGAATATAGCTGAGCTTAATTTAGATGTTTTTTTTATTTATTTGAGACTCTCCTGCAATGTTGTTTTAAATATTCCTGTGATTTTGAACTCTGAAATTACTGTGATTATTTACTGAGTATTTTGTTGTTCTTTTATTATTTATTATTTAATATATTTAAACCTTTCAGTTGTGGCTGGTCTGTCTAGGGATATTTAAGCTCTTAGCGTACTTGCATATCTATTTGGTGACACTGTGCAAAACACTGCTAATAGTTTTGCTCTTGGTCAAACTACCATTTGGATTAATATACCTTACACAGTAAGATTGGACACCCTTTGCTAAGGGCCTTAAAGTAGCTGATAAGTAGTGGGTGGTGGTAGTGAAAACTACATTATAGTCTGGACAGAAGGGGGCAGAGCTAGTAAACCTGTGCCAGCCTTTCCCAGGTGTGCATGTGTGTGTATATAAATCAAACCTGAAATAAATGTCTATAGAGTGACCAGACAGACACCATACTACTGTATCCGTTAATTTGTATTAGCACAAATTCTTGCCAAACAGTTAATTCTGTCAGAGTTATTTCAATTCTGTTATAAAATGGCTCTAGCCTGGACAGTTTCTGTTGAAATGACAAATATTATTTTATATTCTTCTTTGGTCCTTGCTGTATCTGAAGACTTCACAAAAAGTCTCTGCATGTCATCTTTGCATCACTTGAACTGTCTGTATTTTATTTCATTTATTTCTGCATCGCATCTGAAAGCTCAAAGAAAGTCAACTTCCTTTTTTCTATAACAGGATGCCTTTACAGTAAGCCCACAGCTGTACGTTATTAATATCTAAGCTGAACATTTACAAGAAATAATTGTTCTTGCAAAGCAAGCCATATTATTTTGAAAACTGCTGTTTGGTCTTGTACATTTCCTTCACTGTACACATAGTATAATTCTGGGGAAAGCATTTTAATTTATACAATCTCCATCAAAACCTCAAGTGTGTGTGTGTGTGTGTGTGTGTGTGTGTGTGTGTGTGTGTGTGTGCACGCGCGTCAGCTACTTGGACAGAGAGGCTGCTGGAGATCTTGGTTTAGCTACTCAGCTGAGATCTCAACCCTATAGGTGTACCAATGGGGAGTCTTATTGGGGATCTGGGGAAAGAGGTAGAAACCAACCCCAAACTGACTGTGGTCTCTGTGTGCTCTTAAGGAAAATTGCACTTTACTGTGTGTGTACTTGTCATCCTCTCAGTGTATATATCCCCCACTGTTGCCAGTGGTGAGGACTGAGGCTTCATGATTACTTGGCCAGTGGAGGGGCGTCACATATTAATTGGTTAGCATTGGTGGGATGTCCACATATTAGGATTCAGTGGTGTGGATGTTGAATTCCTGTAGCCTGTAAACAGTGGTCACTAAGGAAGGTGTTTGCACTCTTAATCGGCCACACAGTGAACATTCAGAGTTTCATATCACAATAGTTTTATTTTTTCTGTTAGCTTAGTTAGTCAGGTAGTGCAGGGAAGGATGTCAGCAGAGGAGTATGTCAAGCTGACAAGGAGCCAGTTGGCTGAGATATGCCAAGCCAAAGGACTGGGGCATGCCAACCTGACTAAAGCAGAGATGATTGCAGCCTTAGTCACAGCTGCATCACAGACCAGCAACCAGGAGGACAGTTAGACAGGCCTTGGGCAGGTACAACTCTCAGAAAATGGACAGTTCAACCTTTCCACAGAGGACTTAAAAATCCATCTGGAGTTAAAGAGACTTGAACTGGAGGCCAAACATTTGGAAAAAGAAGCAGAAGAGAGACTGAGACATCTGGAAGCTGAGGAGAATAAGAGGCAGAGGCAATATAGAGGTTCCTAGATTAATACTAAGCTAACTGCCCTTGTGAGCCATTTTAAGCCTAGCCAGTTATCCCTTGTGAGACTCAAACCTTCCACATTATGTTTGTAAGGCAAACACCTTAACTATTAGGCCACCTTCCCAACACAAAAACATGAAAAGGCGATGCTGACTCTTTGCCAGGGTAATGGAGGTAGTGGGGAAGGGAGTAACCAAACCCCAGAAGCAACAAAGGTCAGTAAATTTCTCCCACAAATTACAGAGTGAGATAATTTTGATAGTTTCATTCATATGTTTAAAAGGGTATGTAAACAGTATAATGTTGACCAAGGGCTCTGGGTATGGTTCCTGACCCCCTTATTCCATGATAAAGCTGTAACTGCTTTTTCTAAATTGACTGATACTGATTGCTTAAATTGTATTACTGTTAAAATAGTCTGTTAGAGTGTTTTAAGTTAACACCTGAAGCTTATAGAAAAAAGGTTTGTGAGCATAGAGGCAAGGCAGATAAGTGTGTGTGAATATATTGCTGAGTTAAGCACTTATTTTCATAGGTGAGTGAGTGGGTGTCATGTCACCATTTTTGAAGGGCTGGCAGACCTTTTGGTGAGGGAACAAACCTTTAGCACTTTGCCTAAGGATGTGAGAATCTGGTTAGCAGATAGGCAATGCAATACCGCAGATGAGTTGGGGAAGAAGGGATACCTACACCTAGCAAGCAGGGCATCACTGCACAGGAAAGGGGTACCCAGTGCTGCTTATGGGTCTAAGGGAACCCATGGTGGGCAGCCTAAACTGCCCCAACAGAGTCCACCTGTAGCAGGGGAAGCCACTAGTTCAGGTACATGTCCAGGAGTAAGGATTAAATGTTTTAAATACAACCAGTGGGGCAATGTAGTATGTACATGTCCACGTAGGCAAGGTAGGGAACAAAAGGTGGGAGAGCCAGTAAGTGGGAATGACAGAATGCCAGCAGTAAGTTGTCTGTCGACAACAAGGGTACCAAACTACCACAAGAGTTTATATCTTATCTTAGTAAATGGGAAACAGGCCACTGCTAAAAGAGACACAGCCTCTGACCTAACCATTGTGAAGCCTGCAATGGTTAAAGAGGAGCACTACTTTTTTGGGCACTCTACTATAGTCAGAGCTTTAGGAGGGACCCCATTCCAAATACCTTTGGCTAGGGTTCACATTGACTGGGAGGGTGAAAAGGAAGCCAGTAAGTAGGTGTATTTGAGAATATCCCTGTAGATGTCCTGATAGGGAATGGTTTTGATAATGCAGTATTCTGTGTGCATTTAGTGGCATGCAGTCAGGCTTGGAGACAAGCATGTGGGTCTGGTAGCCTGGGGGGGACCCAGGCAGACCACAGCCTTAAAGCCAGGACTGGTGTGGTGATTACTTAAGGGAGGGAGCTACCCTGTAGCAGGGATCCTGAAGGTGAGCCACAGCTGCTTGTTGGTACTGATGTTCCCTTGGACAGAGTGACTGCAAGGGCAGAGGTGAGTAGTAGTAGTACCCAGGCTGACAGTAAGGCACCTTTGTCAGAGGATACCAGACTTCATGTGGAAAGGGACCTGTGAAAGGTTACCAAGAGAGAGTTGAGACAGGCTCAGCTCTCAGACCCTACATTACAAGGCATGAGGGAGGAAGCCAGTGAGGCACCTGATTGTCAAGGAAAAGGGGAATGTATATACTGGGAGATAGGGTTACTGTATAGAGAGTGGGCTCCTGAGGGCGGGCTAGAGGGTGAAAGAATACAGCAGTTGGTAGTGCCCAGAGCCTACCTTCTGGCACTTCTAGCTGTAGCCCATGATATTCCCTTTGCAGGCCATATGGGCAAGAAGCGTACCAAGAGACATATTATGCAGAACTTTTATTGGCCTAAGATTTCCAGAGATGTAACAGAGTACTGCAAGTCATGTGAACAGTGCCAAAAGGTAGGTAAGATAGGAGACAAGGTGAAAGCACCTTTGATGCCTCTGCCTATGATTGAGGAGCCATTTCAGAGGGTAGTTATGAATATTGTGGGGCCTCTGAGTACCCCAAGTTCCACAGGGAAAAGTCCATCCTAATGGTAGTAGATTATGCTACCAGATGCAGAGTAGGTTTCCCAAAAGAAATACTGTCTGACAGAGGTGCCAATTTCACGTCAGACATGCTGTCTTGTCTGTGGGAGTGCTGTGGGGTGAAACACCTAAAGACCACCCCCTACCATCCCAAGACTAATGGTGTTGTTTTGAGGTTAAACTCTACACTCAAAACCATGCTACGGACATTTGCAGTCTAGTTGAAGAGGGAGTGGGACAAATATTTGCCCCACATGCTTTTTGCTTACAGAGAGGTGACTGAGGAATCTACAGGTTTTTCATCCTTCGAGTTGCTTTATGGGCATAGGTTGAAGGGACCTCTAGATTTGATTCGAGATGAGTGGGAGGGTGAGTGTAAATCCCATAAGGAGTCTGTTCTGGCATATGTCCTAAACCTTAGGACAAGGCTCAGGGAACTCATGCTTGGTATGACAAGAATACTCGCGCTAGAGAGTATGGTGTAGGGCAGCAGGTTATGGTTCTCATTCGTGTCAGACATAACAAGCTGCAGGCAGCTTGGGAGGGACCCTTCAAAGTGGTAAGGAAGGTCAGTGATGTTAACGACATGGTAGAACTGCTAGACAGGAGGCAGGGACACAAACTGTACCATGTTAACATGGTGAAACCTTACCATGATAGGGAGGCTCTGGTGCTAAGTATTTACAGTACAAGGCAGGAGGAGTCTAAGGGGATCTATGGCTACAGGGAGGCAGCCAGCCAAATCCCAAATTACTATGGTGGTGCTTAGGGTTTCAGGCATATGATAGGACAGTGCAGCGGTCTGCTGGGGTCAGCAATGCCAAGGCAGCTGGAATCTCAAGACAGGGTATGGGGTAGTATATTTCCAGATAGGCTCACTCTCTCAAGCAACATTTCTCAAGGATCACTTGAAAAACTAACTTGATTTTTTTTTTGGGGGGAGGGGTTGTAACAAAATGAGGTACTGCCAGCCCAGCTGTCTGGAATTTTGTAAGTAATTATATGTAATTTGCGAATATTAATATGATTTATATAGAAGTGTGACAGAGGGACATGCTGGCATCACAGCTGTCTGGAATTTTGTAAATGGTTATGTGTTATTTGTGAATATCACCATGATTCATATGCTTGTGTTACAATGTTTTAGAACTGTATGTCGTATAAGATGGTTTGTACAGGTATGTGCTGAAGAGGTATGTTGCAGAATACTCCGCTTAGAGATATGTTCACAGTGTACCCTACTGGAAGAGAACAGAAATATATGTAAACTATTTTAACTGCAAATGTATATATTTTAACTGGCACATAGAAGGTTAACTTGCAAAATTTCAGAAAAAAATAGTTGAAATTAAATTGTTTTATAACCAAGTAATAAAAGAGATGGTTTCAATGTAGCAAGGAGACAGGATGTCTGAAACTACGGAGCGTTCTGCTTTGTCTTATATGTGTTTTATTGTTATGTCTTCCAGCAACTACAAAGATCTGAGGGATATTTATTTTTCACAGGGAGATGCTAAATGCTGGTAGTTTCTAGCAGTGGGGGTTTTCACCTGTGAAAGTCAGATGACAACAAGTGATCTCATGCTGTAAGTATCCCAGCAACAGTATTTGAAATATTAATTTAAAACTCTCTGAGAGAGAGGTAATGCATTTTGTATCTGTTTTTGACCTGATAGCAACATCAGTCAGGAATATAGCTGAGCTTAATTTAAATCTTTTTCTTTATTTATTTGAGACTGTCCTGCAATGTTTTTTTTATATTTTTTGTGATTTTGAACTCTGAAGTTACTGCAATTATTTACTGAATATTTTCTTGCTCTTTTATTTGTTATTAGTAAATATATTTAAACCTTTCAATTGTGATCTGTCTAGAGATATTTAAGCTCTTAAGAACTTGCATATCCATTTGGTGACACTGTACAGGCCACTCCTAATAGCCCTGCTCTTGGTCAAATTACCATTTGGGTTAATAGTAACCTTACACAGTAAGATTGGACGGCATTTGCTAAGGGGCTTAAAGTAGCTGATAAGTAGTGGCTTGGGCAGTGAAAACTACCTTATAGTCCAGCCAGAAGGGGGCATAGCCACTAAACCTGTGCCAGCTTTTCCCCGGTGTGCATATGTGTGTGTGTATAAATTAAACCTCAATGTGTGTGTGTGTCAGCTACTTGAGCAGGGACACGAAGCACTGGTTGGACAGAGAGGGTGCTTGAGGTCCTGGCTTGGCCACTCAACTGAGATCTCAACCCTATATCTGTGCCAGTGGGAAGTCTTATTGGGGATTTGGAGAAAGAGATAGAAACCAGCCCCAGACTGACTGTGGTATCTGTGTGCTCTTAAAGGAAGTTGTACTTTACTGTGTGTCTACTTGTCATCCTTCCAGTGTGTACGTCCCCCACTGTTGCCAATGGTGAGGATTGAGGCTCCTTGATTAGTGCGCCAGTGATGGGGCATCACAGGAACATTAGGATGTTTTTGCTTGGGAGAATTGTTTAGAGTTATACATGCTAAATGAAGCATTGTATTATATGATGGAGAGGATGCGAGCAGAATAAAGGGGAATTAGGGAACACTGGGATCTGGATGAGAACCTATGACCTATGCGCTAAGAGAAGTAATAGAATTTCAAACACTATTGTAGGTATGCTGATTTAAAGACAACTTGTTGTCTTTGTAAGTTCCAAAATCATGGATTATGGTGTTAAGATTTTTTTGTTCTTCTCTACATCAGCATATTGTCTTCTGTGATGCCCCTGCACTGGCCCAGTAATCAAGGAGCCTCAGTCCTCACTACTGACAACAGTGAGGGACATACGCAATGGGAGGATGACAAGTACACACAGTAAAGTACAATTTCCCTTAACAGCACACAGAGATCACAGTCAGTCTGGGCTAGTTTCTCCCTCTTTCTCCAGATCCTCAATAAGACTTTCCACTGGCATAGCTATAGGGTTAAGATCTCAGCTGAGGGGTCAAGCCAAGACCTCCAGCACCTTCTCTTTCCAACCAGTGCTTCGTGTCCCTGCCCAAGTGGCTGACACATGCACACTTTAAGATTTGCTTTATGTACAAACACACGCACACACAGAAACACACACACACACACACACACACACACACACACACACACACACACACACACACACACACACACACACACACACACATCTGGGGAAGACTGGCACAGGTTTGCTAGCTATGCCCCCTTCTGCCCAGACTATAAGATAGTTAGCACTGCCACCAACCCCTTTTTATCAGCTACTTAAGGTCCTTACAAAGGGTGACCAATCCTACTATGTAATGTTACTATTTTCCAAATGGTAAGTGTGACCAAGAACAAAGTTATTTAGGAGTGGCCTGTACAGTGTCACCAAATACATATGCAGGTACTCTAAGGAGTTAAATATGTCTCACAAATATCAGCCACAAAGATAGATTTAAATATATTTAATAATAAATAATAAAAGAACAAGACAGTACTCAAACAACACAGTAACTGCAGAGTTCAGAATCACAGGAAATATTTTAAAACTTTTCAGGACAGTCGCAAATGAATACAGAAAACATCTGAACTAATCTTTGCTATAGTTCTATCTCTAAAAGAAACACTATGCCTAACTCTTACTTACAGACAAACGCAGGCAGAAGTGCTGATGATGGATGTTTCCAGGTCAAAGACAAAATACAAAATGCCCTGTCTTTCTCTGACTGAGTTCTTAAATTACTATTAAACATTACTGCTGGGTCAGCTTGGATGACATCAGTTCCCAGGCTAAGAGATACTAACAGAATTGTTAACATCTCTGTGTGAGAAGTACATATCTCTCAGATGTACAGCTGCTAGGAAGTCACAGAGCAATAAAACACTTTACATTTTAAACATAGTAAATACTTCTCTCCAAGAAAATAGAAGAACTTCTAGCTCTAGACAGCCTGTCTTCTTGCTGCATTAACTAACTTTTATAGCACATTGTAAAGCACTTAATTTCAATTTATTTTCTTGAAGTTTTGTAAGTTAATCTTCTGTGTTCCAGCAGGGTATGCTGTGGGTACATTCTTGAAGCTCAGAACATAACATACAGTTCTGTATAAATCATATCAATATTCACAAATGACATATAATTATTTACAAAATTCCAGATAGCTGGGCTGGCAGTGTCACATCTTCTATATCAAATTCAAATGGTAGCTTGACTTTAGCAATAATTTTGAAGTCAAGCACCCTCCCACCTCCCATTTGCTGATGGTTTAAGACCTTTTCAGGTCATACTTTCTCTTTTCTATACCGAGTGATCACTTCAGCTACCAAGACTTATTGATCTAGATATTTTCACATGTGCCAGGTGGTCAGGTTTGCCTACAGCAAGATATCTGTACATGTCATTGCCTATTTCCATCTGAAGATTCTACTTTATGGTATTCAGAGTTACTGCTTTTGGTGCAAATTCTATACTAGTCTCTGCATCATTAAACTAATTTTCATTTCTTTGTATTCTGCATTGTACTAATGCTAATATTTTATCCAGTAGTGATTTTATTATCTTACAATATACAAAAGTTTTTACTGTTTATAAATAATAGTTATTCTTATATGGGCAGGCCCATCTTGACAAATGCTCATTAATTTATTAATTAATAACAATTAACAGAATATCCAATGATTAAAAACTATAAAAACACGATGTCTTGAGGTTTTCTGCAGTACTAATTGCCCTGCGGGTTCCTTATGTTGCTTGCAGTCTCAGCTGCATGAAGGTTAATTACATCATCACAGTCCTTCAACACCTGTATTAACAATGCAATATTTTTTGTAAATAAAGTACACTGTCTACAGTAGGGTACAGTTACTGCAAGGAAATAAAAACTTAAAGAACTTAAATTGGAACATCTTACAAATTAAAATATACACTGTACTCCCATGTATGAAGACTATGGCCCCAGCACTTCCAGATTTAATTCCTCTCACACTGAGATCACTAAAACTCAAAGAAAGAAAACATGTCAGAATGATTCGCTGAGCTTCCTTTCTTCAAGATTCAGTGAATTATAACTAAACTGTTGACTACACAACTGTCAACAACTGAGTCCATTGTAATATATTCTATCAGCATTCATAAAAAGTAGCAATTTTGAAAAGAAAATAGTAGAACTCCTGTCCAATCCCAAACCATTTCTAATCTCCATATATCCTAAAGGGAATTGAGGGGGAGCTAGAAACTAAACCTTGTATTTAAGGGGTAAAAGAAAACATTTCAAGACTTTACTCGAAAAGCTCACTCAGACTCTGCCATAGATTGCTCTGAGGGAAAGGTTAGTTTGCTTTTCTGATATCGCTTTCTTGCAATTTGTATTGCTTCATTGCTTTCTTCTATGTTGTATATTGTGGTGTGTTTTCCATACAGTGTGTTTTAATTGTATTCTACTTTCAATTGAATATTTAAACTAGAAAAGAGACCAGAGTTATGTCTCTTGTGGGTCACCCTCCCACCCTGTTGCTATTGTGTTTTTAAACTCAACTGTCTGTGTAGTTATCCACCCCTTATGTTAATTTGACCACATATTTCCCTCCCTCTTCTCTTTCACAAGGTATTCACAAAATTATAATTTTGTACTTACTGAAGTCACTCTCCTTCAGCTATTTACATTTATTGGCCATCCCACTATATTCCATAGAGTCAGAATACTAAGTTTTCAACTCCATCTGAATTGCTGCTTTAAAATTAGTGGCTCTTCCCTTAGACTGCTAATGCTTGAGTTACTTCCTTTTTCATATCTTACTGCTTAGTGCACACTGCAACTATTAGGATATTAACCATTTTTTTTCTATCTTACTTGCAACATTTGGTCCAAGACCACCAATTATTGGAGAGCCCACATTCTGCCTCTCAGTAGTCATTTTGGTATTATTGCTTCTGTTTTGCTCCTGGTGAGAGAAGGGGCATAGTGACATTATTACACAGAGATTACTGATAGGGACATTATTACATGGAGATTGCTGATCATATGGGGCATTATTACGTGGAGATTGCTGATAGGGACATTATTACACAGAGATTGCTGATCATAGTGACATTATTACATGGAAATTGCCGATACGGACATTATTACATGGAGATTGCTGATCATAGATGCATTATTACGTGGAGATTTCTGATAGGGACATTATTACATGGAGACTGATGATCATAGGTACATTATTACGTGAGATTGCTGATATGGACATTATTACATGGAGAGTGCTGATCATAGGGACATTATTACATAGTGATTGCTGATCATCAGAAAGCCTGATAACTGCTTCATAGGTGCCAGCTTGGAATTTGTGGTTACATTTTGCTCCCAATGAGAGAAGGAGCAGAGGGCATTGATTCCTGACTGTTACTGAATGGACAGTGAGTGTCTATGTGGGACCATCCTGATTGGTCTAGTTTCAAGGCATGTGCCAAGGAAAAGGCTACAACAAGACTGTTGATCACCAAAGAGCCTGTGATCTGCTTGCTATCTTTGAATTGATGCTACTGTTTTTCATCTGGTGAGAGAAGAATCAACAGGGCTGGTATCCCTTCAGCATGAAGCTGTGGTGAGGCCAGCACTAGTAGTAGCCAGGTGGAAGCCAATTAGGTGAATCCTCACTATTCATCATTCTTGACAAAGCTAATTTTTCAGTAAGTACTGCTTGAGTAACTAACTTCAGACTATCCCCCTAAATATTTCATCTATAAATCATCAGGGTCTACTTTAGTAGGTTGTCCTCAGGTGTTAGGTAATGCCTTGTATAATTGCAGGCACTTTGAGATGACATTTTTCATGTAAAAGCACCCTTGAAATTTCACAAGTACTTGCACACAGAGCAACTAGTTTGAAGTGAAAAGCACTTCCCCCAGAGTTGCAAAGTAGATATTCCCGACATTGCTTTATATTCTCACTGCAACCATTTAATCAATAAAAATGAGCAAGTTGCCATGAATATGAACTTTCCCACTTACCTCCGTTACCAGCTTGGTTGATATGGGCATCCTGAGGCAATGCAAATTGCCTCATGTTTACTGACAACCAGCTAATTCTCAAACAAACTGATAAGGTATGTGAGAGATATAGTTACACAATGTCACATGAGACAAAGGTCTCACATAAAAGCACTCCTAATGTCAATTAGGTTGCCAGTAGTACACACTCTGCACCCATCTCACACACACACACACACACACACACACACACACACACACACACACACACACACACACACACACACACACACACACACACACACTACAATGCACTCACTTGGCTAGTAAGTGTACTGCCTGGATGCCAGGAAAAAAGAAATACAGAGGACATGGAAAGAAAGTCAGCTGCAAAAAGTGAGGAAGCAACACTGACTGGGGAAAGTTCTGCAGCTGTTCAGCAAAAAGCAGTAAAACCTCCAGACATGCATTCCAGTAACTTACAGGAAGATATAAGACAACTGCACGCAGACCTGATTAAAATAAACAAAACACTGTTGAAGTGTATCAACACAAACAACAAAAGGCTGGACAAAATGAAGAAGATTGAAACAAATGCTCAGATGAGGTGATAAAGCTGCAAAAATCAGAGGTCAAATGAAGAAAAGGCTGGCTGAATATGAGACCGCTCAGGAAGAGATGTTTCAAAAATAATAGAGTTCGAGGACAGAGCATATCGGGAAAAACATGACATTTTCAGCTATACCAGAAAAGCTGTAAGAAACAGACTGCATTCATTTTATGAAAGCACAAATAAGCAACTGGACAGGTATTCCACAACAGGAGTTGTTGGTTGAAAGTGCACAGCATGTGTATGCTCCAAACCTGGCTATGAAAAAGCAACCTAGACCTTTAATAGTAAAGATGCAATCCTACCAGAAGAAGGAGTTGATTTTAACAAAACTGGGGCAAAAGGACAAAGTACTAAAAGTGGGGGACAACAGAGTGTTTGTGGAGAGTGACTACTCATTGTACATCAGGCTGAAGATAAGCAAATTTATTCCGCTATTCAGAGAATGTTGAGATACAGGTGTGAGATTCAAGCTACTGTATCCAGCTGTCTTCAAAATATTCTTGCCTGGAGGGACAAAATTGTTTTTTGATGAAGTACATGCTAAGAAGGAAATACAAAAGCTTGTCCAATATAAAGTGAGCTGTGAAACAGAAAGAGGTTCTGGTTCTTGTTCTTCTGGTAACACAGACCACAGAGAAACTGTACCTGTGAAACTTTTTCCAGTGTTTTAACAGAAAATGTTGGAGTGAAGGACTGGAGCAGTAGAGCTGACTAGAAGAATTGAGAGTATGTTGGAAATGAAGCATTGATAGGATTTGGGAGATGGATATGAACAGTAATAAAACCAGTAACTTAATGTGGGATTACAGTAGAATAATTATATGTGTGAAATATGACAGAAAATCTGGAAATATTGGACATTTTAGAATTTGTTGGACTTGTGGGGGACTTTAAAGCATATGCCCTACTTCATGTCATTAATATTCAAAACATGCTTTGGGGAGGGGAAGAGGAAGGAGAAAGTTAACTGTAAGTAAAGACATTTTTTTCTTACTAACACTTTTTTTCTTACTAACACTTTTTGTGGTCTCTGGTTTTCTTTGCATGCTATAAAGTAAAGTTTTCTCGGTTATTTTTAAGTGTAATGAGGATTGTAAGCAGGTGCTGCTGTTTTCTTCTTTTCTTTCTACCTTCTCTTTTTCTTCTTTTTCAGTTTTAAGAAATGTAGGCAATGCAATGCATTGAAAAAAAACTAATTAAAAGAACCATAACAAAAGAAAAAATAATGTGCTTTTTCTCATTCTTGCATGGGGAAATTACTGAATTAAGGACCTTTGATTGATTTAGTGACAAGTTTTAAGTGTACGCAAGTAAATGAAAAAGAATATTGACTATTAAGAGGGTTTTTTTCCTAGCAAAAACGTGTATACTTAGTAGCAATTCTGCAGCTGGTCTTCATGTTTCCATGGAAACAGTCTGATAAAGAGAAACTGGCTGCCTGGTTCTCATGTGTCCATGGAGATAATCTGATAAAGGAAAACTAGCTACAGGCTGGTGGACAGTGATTGGTTGAAGTTAAAGAAAAGCTGAGAAGAGAAATTGGCTAGGACATAATGTTCTCTGAAAGCATTCAGGGGTTTTCCCTGCTGGGTGAGCTATAACAAAAAGACAAAACCAATTAGCACTTAGTAGAAGCACAGGTTGCATCATGCATCTTAGCATTTTTAACCTTTCATTTAGGTTAACTCAAATCTGTTAGTGTGGCTGTCAATTTGGGACTTGTGTTCCTGTTAGGAGGGTAAAACTTCAGTATCTGAAGATGTACATAGTTTTATGTGTTAGTATTAAGTTAATAGGTTTTAGGGGCTACTGGGTGTGTGTTTTTTTTTCATTAAGGACTTTCAATAAAACAAAATGTTTTGTAAGATGTGGTATAGGCTCAAATATATATGACAAGAAACTGTATAAAAGTTCAAACAGTCAAGCAGTGTATGCGTGTAACACAAAAACTGGAACTAGACATTGTTATACATAAAAGGTGGGAATAGTAACTTTTTAATGCAGTGTTTCTTTCAGTAATGTCTTTAAATATCAATGGTCTCACAGATAAATATAAAAAAGAAAGAGAAGTGAACTATATTTAAAAATGTAGAGTGCAAATAGCTATGTTACAGGAGACACACTTAGAAAGAACTGAACATGTGAATTTGATAAAGAAAGGTTTTCAGGATGGTTATTCAGCGGAATACCTGGGAAAAAGGAAAAGAGGAGTACTTATATTAATTGCAAGAGGAGTTCCAATAGTGATAGACGAGGATAAAAAGATAATAATGGCAGATTTGTAGTGATAAGGTGCTACTGGCAGGATTACACTGGCATGTATTTATATTCCACCTAAAACTGCTATAATGGAGCTTAAGAATATTCTTGGAGAAATAATCAGTTTTCAGCAAGGAATATTACTTATAGATGGGGACTGGAATGTGATTTGCAACAGTGAAGATGTGACTGGGGGCCCAGAAGAGAAAGTATAACAAAGGAGGGTAGATTTTTGAAGAAATGTATGAAAATATTTGGCACGGAAGATGTGAATTCAGTAATAGGTGTTCAGAGTGAATTTACATATTATTCCCTAGATATAAAAACTGGGCTAGGTTAGACAGAATTTACATTTCACAGGAACGTGCATTTAATTGAAGGTCTTGATATGCACCCAGTAACTATTTCAGATGATGCACCAATAATAACTAAAATAAAAACACAGGGTAATGAAATAAAAATGAGACACTATCTGTTGAAAAGAGAAGGATTTAAGGAATGGGTGGAGGAGATTATTCAGGAGCTATTGGAGAGGATAGAAATTTCTTCTGAAAATATAGCTAGGGAGTGGGATAAAATTAAGGTGGAGTTTAAAAATAGGGTGGAGATAAAAGAAAGGGAGCTATGGTTAAGAAGTAATAGGAATTATTTAGAAGGTCTGACAAATACTAAAGTATTGTAGAATAGGGGGAGTCTCAGAAAACAAGAAGAGGACCAACTGTAGAATCCTAAGCAGAAAATAAGGTACTATCTTGATAATATGCATGAGTTTAAAAAGATTGCTGTTAAGCAACTGTTTTTTGATAACTGTAGAGCACAAAAACATTTAGCACAACAACTCAGGCAACAGAAAGTAGAAAGGGCTGTCACCAACCTTAGGGAGCCTATAACAAGAAAGGTAACAAGACATCCTGTAGAGGTATTAGAAATATTTTGGAAATTCTATGAAAGTCTGTATAAAGCAGAGAAATATGGAAATCAAGGAAATATGCAAATGGAAATATTCATGAAAGAATTAAATATGCCAAGGTTAGAGGTAGATTAGGCTCAATTACTAACGGTTAGAATAGGAGGAGATGAGATAAAACTTGTGATGTATAACCAATCTACAGGAAAGTCCCCAGGAATAGATGGAAGCTAGGAGGGAAGAGAATGATAAAGATCTGGAAGGTTTTGTTTAACAGCATTTTAAGAGGCGGAGAAGTACCGACATCATGGAAGAAAGCAGTAGTAGCTTCAATATCTAAAGAGGGTAAAGATCCATTAGATCCAGCTTCATACTGCCCATTTCAATACTAAACCATGATTATAAAATGTCTGTGTCTATAATGGCTAAACAAATGACAAAGTAATGCCAAAATTGATACATATGGATCAATGTGGTTTTGTGGAGGTGAGGCAAACATTAACACCATTAACAGAACACTGATGATTCAGAGAGGAGAGAAGCAGAATGTAAGAAGATACCATTGTTGTTGGTGGGTCTTGATTCAGAGAAAGCATTTGACAGAGTAAGCTTGGACTTTGTGAACAAGGCAATGGAAGCATTTGCATTTCCTAAAAAAAACGATAAGGTTGATTAACAGGATATATGAGGGATTGGAGGTGAAAATTAAAGTGGGCAGGGTCCTCTATGATAATTTCTGCTTGAGCAGAGGAACCAGGCAGGGTTGTCCTCTTTCCGCTTTGTTATTTGGATTATATTTAGAACCATTGGTAAAGAAAATAACAGGCTCAGAAATTCAAGGATATAATTGGTATGGTAGTCAAGAAAAGCTGGCTGCATTTGCAGATGATATTATTTTATACCTGACAAAACCAGAAAGAGACATCACAGTGTTGTGTAACATTTTGAGACAATTTCAAGTCTTTTCCGGATACAAAATTAATGAAGGTTAAACAAAGGCAATAGCAGTAAATTATGTACCCACACATCAATTGCTTCAGCAGTGTCTGCATTTATGGGGACATGATAAAATGAAATATTTAGGAGTCTGGATTAAAAATGGTTGTGGTGTGTCAGCTAAGGATGTATGAGAAGACAAAAACTGAGAAAATGGAAGCCTTGTTATAGGGATAGAAAGATATATACAGTCAAAATGTTTTAGTCCCTTTAGTCTTATACACAGGTCAGGCATATTTTTATCAACCAGAGGAGAAGTTTTGGATAGCAATTAATAAAGAGGTGAAGGACTTTATCTGCGAGGAGGTGGAGATGGCAGGAGTCAAATGGGATAAGCTGATTCTTCCAGTAGAACAGGTCAGAGTGGGATTATCCACGTTGAAGGGGTATTTCAGAGCTATGCAGTTACGGCTACTGTACATTGACCAACAGAAAAATAAAAAACTGGGTTATAAATCAAGACAAACCAGAACAAAAAAAACCCCAAATATAATGAAAAAGTAGTCTGGAACCATCAGCTGTATGGTAAAACATTTAATATTGCTAGCACAACTTTCACATTTCTTCAGGCAATCACAATGATTACCTGAAGAAGATAGGAAAGAGAGATTGGATAAGCAATTCACAAAGAAACAATGGGAGGATATATGTATGTCTTCCAAATATGCAACAAAATCTAGAAGACTTAGGATTTTTGCTTGGAAATGTTTACATAGATATTTTTATACCCCAAGTAGACTCCAGAGAATTTTTGTTTGGCTAGACAACAAATGTTGGAGTTGTGAGGGGATGAAAGAGGTACTTGGGAACATATTTTCTGAGAGTACGGTGGGTTGGCAGATGTTAAGGATTCCCTCTGGGATGCACTGTCAGAAATACTAGGTAGGTGAATTGGTGTGACGAGGGAGATGATTTTCCGTGCTATGATACAGAACCGGAATTGCCTACACATGGTAAGGCCTTGCTGTGTCTAATTATGGTGGCTGCCAACAACACAATTACTAGACAATGGAAATCAGAATCTAAACCAACTATATTAGAAGTAGTGAATACAGTAACAGAAATAAAACAACTGGAAATGAGATCTTTAGAAAAGGGTAGGAGCAAACTACATAGGGAAAAATGGGAATTGTGGGAACAATGCATACAGGGGAAGAATGAAGTTTAAAAGAAGGCATGAGTTAAATGAGCTATCTAATGTTTGAAAATGATTGGGTAGATTATAACTGATGTATAATGTTTACAACTGAGAATGTGTCAGCATGGTTTGTGATGTAATATGCTTGGAACTAGGATTGTGTTGTTGTGGTTTGTTTTCATTTATATAAATATGTGATTGCTTATGTTGTAAGTGATGGTTTAATAAAGATGTTTCTTGTTTAAAAAAGGTCAGGAATTGAATAATGTATGTAATGTTGCTTAGGTTATATGATGTATAGCAATATATGTGAAGTACAATGTTTGTTAATGTTATTTTAATATAAGAAGAAAGTCCCCAAAAACGGAATAGCAACAATGAATGTATAAAAACCCAGTAACTGACAGGAACAAAGGCAACCAATTGAAATAAAACCAATGCAGTTTAATAAAGAACATTAGCGCTTTCACGGCACCACAGAGCTGCTTCTTCAGACATTTTCAAAAGGCTATGACATCATTAATATAATAAAAAACAACCTATCATAGCACAGCTAAAAACCTGATGCATATATTAAAGTAACAATTCCTTGTCTGAAGAATGTCTGAAGAAGCGGCTCTGTGGTGCCGTGAAAGTGCTAACATTCTTTATTAAACTGCATTGGTTTTATTTCAATTGGTTGCCTTTGTTCCTGCCAGTTACTGGGTTTTTATACAGTTATTTTAATGTAGTTTGAGTACTTTTGTATAAATGTAAATTTGCCTGTCACAACTGATAATTCAATAAAGGTGTAAAAAAATACAACTGCCTGTACTGTCACTGGAGAACAGGTTCTCGGTGCCCTCTCTAAGGCCAAAAACACTGCACTGATGTCCCAGACAATATCCCAGGATGCCTTCTGAATAGCATGAAACATGACCTATCGGGCCCTCTGGAATCGCTATTTAACCACAGCCTCCAAACAGACTCCATGCCTCACGAATGGACAACAGCAACAGTCATACCTCTGCATAAAGTTGGGCCATCTACGGACCCTGGAAACTACAGACCCAAAGGTATTATTAGTTTCATATCCAAAGCCATAGAAAATATTATCATAAAAATGATCAGTAATGACATAGAAAACATCCAGGTACTGGATCCAACCCAGTTTGTTTTTTTGTCAAGGGCAGGTCATGCCTACTCAACCTGATGGACTTCTTTGAGGTCTCCGAAGCACTGGATGAGAGCAGAACAGTTCACATTGCCTACTTTGACCTGGCCAAGGTATTTGACACAATACCCCACTTGGGCAGTGTTGATAAACTCAGGAGGTTAGGTATAAACCCTGATGTCACCTGGTGGATAGCCAGCTGGCTCACAGACAGGACCCAGGTAGTTAGAACTGGGGAGTCCAACTCTACAAAGAGGCCAATCACAAGCAGACTACTCAGGGATTGGTCCTTGGATCACTTCTTTTGGCTTTATCTTCTCTGAAGTCAAGGCCAGTGTCAAGGGCCTCTGGCTGACCAAATTTGCAGATGATTGCAAATTAGGATCAGTCATAGAATCCCCCACTGACACTAATTCTCCAAGAAGGGCTAACACAGACAAATAACTTGTGCCAGGGCCAAGGGCTAAAACTAAGTGCTGCCAAATTCATCACAGTATCCTTCTGGAAGTCATCCACCCCTGGTAACTATCATAGTGATAACACATCCCTATAAGTTGACCCAGTAGTCAAGAACTTGGGACATGAGTAGACAGTAATCTAGCCTTTGACCATCACATGTCTATAGTAGTGAGGAAATCATTCTGTACTGAGCAACTTCTAAAAAAGGTATGGCATCTAAGTCCAAGGGGATCATTGTTCCAGTATATTCAGCATTCATATGATAACGTCTTTATTTAAACAAAGTAAAAGGAGGTGAGTGCTGCTTTCGCGGTTGCTTCATCAGACGAAAACTGCTTGTTTTATATCATCTCAGTCAAAAAATTTTTTCCATTAGTGACATCATACAACTTTTTGAAAGCATATATGACAAGAATATTGTAAAATACGCATATGAATATAAAATATATATACATCTAATTTAAAACAGTTAAATAATCTCATTAAAAATGCATATATATAATATATATATATAAAAAAAGAATGCACATATTATTATATATATTATATATTTTGTATTGTGCATTCTTTTTTTATATATATATATATATTATATATGCATTTTTAATGAGATTATTTAACCTCCTTTTACTTGTTTAAATAAAGACGCTATTGTATGTACCCGTATAGTGTTTTTTCTCTCATATACTTCTTTTATATACTGGGTTTTACCTGTATAGATATTCAGCATTCATCATACCTGTCCCTGACTACAATGCCTCCTTTGGTATGTACCTATCCAAGCACATCCAACAACTGGAACATCCACAGAGGTTCCTCACTAAAAGAATACAGGATGTAAGTAACATGACCTTTGTAGACAGCCTCAAAGCCCTATCCCTGTATTCTGTCTCCTACAGGCTGTTGGGGATAGCTATGCCTGGCATACAGGGCATTGTCAGACCCCCACCTTGACAGACCTCCTGCATATCTGCAAAACAAACATCACCAGAATTACACATTCTAAAGTCTTAAACCTTGCCTGTGATGTAAATAGCACCTGTTGGCCAGACAGGTATGTATCTCAGAGACTACCCCTTCTCTAGAATAGGCTCCACATCGATATAAAGCAGATTTCCTTCCTCCAATTCAACTGTAACTTTGACAATTGTATGGGGAATAAGAAATTCTTCCCTGATTTGGCATCTATGTCTTTAATGCACATAGACAGAATGTAAATGTTTCATCTCCCAGACCCCTGCTTGCAAATGTTTCATCTCCCAAGTCCCTGTTTATACTTCTAAAGGGTACCAGAACTTGTCAGCGATTTGGGATGCATGGCTAGGCTAAAAAAGGCTCTTGTGGTCATCAGCCTAGTACAGACCTATGAACCTATGGAAACCTTATTTCACTATTTTTTCCCATTTTCTGTTTAGTGTGAGTCACCCAACCTTGCTGTTATTAGAAGCATACAGTACATCTGACACATTAAGATAGAGGAAACCAATCACTGCTAGTCAGCTTTTTCATTAGGACAAGAAGTGGTACTTGAATTTCAACAAAATAAGTCAGGATGAATTACTAGGTTCTCCAAAATCATAGTAATAATATATTCTGCTCTTTCATGTGTGTTGCAATCTTGGAGTGTGAATTGGGGGTGCATCCATTCATATAGACAGTGCAGAGGATTTTATTTTCTCATTTTATATAAATTGTAACCATTTTCTACATTTAAATTATTTTATTTAATAACCCCAGTTTCTTCATAACTACTGCAGCAAATATGCTTCCCTGATGAAAGGTATTTTGAGCTTTGTGTTTACAGATTTTGGTGTTGAACACTTGCTCTGCAACTTTTAGTCATGTAGAAATAAAAGTGATACCCTGAGATTCATTAACAAGGGTGTTCACTTCGCACTGTCTACACAATGTAAACATGTTAGCGCAATTACCAGCATTGTATTGAATATGCATGCTGCTAAGTAAGTGTACGTATTTTTCAGCACCTGTTTGTGGCCAGCAGAAGTTCAAGTGCCTATGAAAAGGTGCACAGTGGCTCAAGCACACAACGTAAACAGTAGTTGTTGCCTGTAGACAAACCTAGTGAGTGAGCACATGTGGACAGCATAATACAAGGCAAGGGCAAGTTTCATGAAAGAATTAAGATGCATGGGAAGGTAGCTGAAACTGTACTCAGATATGATCATATTACTGCACAAAGAAGAAGAGAAAGCAGTGGTGGTGCAGCGGTTAGCGTTGTCGCCTCACAGCAAGAGGTTCTCCTGTTCGATTCTCGGCTGGAGCACCTTCTGTGTGGAGTTTGCATGCCCTCCCCGCGGTCGAATGATATTAAAGGCATGCAAGTAGGTGCAAGCGTGAATGGGCTTGCCTTCATTGAAGGTTGGGCATCAGGCTGGCAACTCGGCACCGTAAAATCCACTGCCAATCATGAGAGGACTGGAGCTCCGCTGTGGCGACCCCTAACCAGGAAAAAGCTGAAAGACATACATACTGCACAAACAAGAAGAAGGGGAAATTAATTGTGGAAAATGTACACAGATAAATAATGAGATTAGTGCATAATTAAGAAGCAGGGGAAATTAATTGTGGAAAATGTACAGAGATACATAGTGGGATTAGTGCATAAACAAGAAGCAGGGGAAGCTAAACAGGGAAAGTGTACTCAGATAATTAAAATGTAATTAGTTCACAGGGTGGAGTTTTTCCATAAGTAATTTATATTGATTTCATTAAAATTATTCCTGGTCACTTTATTGACCCATGCACGTATTTTAAAATGAAATGCTGACTATGGATGTGAGAGGGACACAAAGCAACAGTGTGACAAAGGGGAGTAAATGTGACAAATGTTAATTAAATGCTGAGTTCCAGTAACAGCAAGGGCAGTACATACATGAGTGGATATTTGCATATAATGCAATTTTTGTCTATCAGATGAGTATACAGAAAGTTACCTGGGAACTGACAGTACTGCTATATTCTCTACTTCAAGTATAAACAAGAATAAACTTACCCTACAGCTGGTGTCTCATGCATATCAGTAGGGGACATGTCCTTCCCATTTGTTGTCACTTCTAACCATAGAAAGGGACTATTGTATCTTTAAACATATACTAGCCGAGCACATGCGGTATATATACTTATTTATTTCCAGTTTGATGACCAGGGAAGTCCACTGGACCATGCAGAGCCCATTTTCAATGGAGGCCCAGGGAGAAAAGCTCCAAAAGCAGTTAACAGAATATAATATAACTAAAGTATGGAATATACAGTATACAAAAGCATAAGTATACAATTTAAAATGCTAATACAAAATCAGGGAGTATACGTTTAAAAAACACAAATGTTAAAATATAGATAGTCAAAAGTAATACAAATAATATAATTAAAAGTACAAGTCATAAAGTGTTTATACAAGTTTAGGGTTTGTTCTAACAATAATGTTACTGATCAGCGGTGATAGTAGAAAGATGACAATGTAATTTAAGTGGGACAGGCAAACATGCATTTATATAAAAGAAAACAAACCACATTAAACATTTTCATTTACAAACATTATACATCACATGCATTATTTATACAAGTATCATCAATCCAGCATTGAAACCTCACTCTTCCAAAGTATTATTCTGAATGTATTGTTTGGGATCGGAGCCACTCCTCGGCTCCGACTTGACCATCTTCAGTAGCTCGAGAGTTGTTTACTGGCTCAAGGCTACCCCTTATCCCATGATGCCTAGCGATAGCTACCCAGATCTCATTTGCCGCTTCAGCTGCGAGGTGTGTCGTTTTCTGGCTCAGGCTTGTATTTTCAAATTTTTAATTTTTGTGTAGAAATATATCCTTATACTTCTTAAAACTATTAGATAATTACCTTTTCTTAGTTTTATTTACTAGTGTTTGTTGCTGAGTACCTTTTAGTTCTTAGTAGAACTCATTTAAGTTACAGAGTTCTCCCCTCCCCCACTTTTCCCCAAGGAAGCCATTTAACTTAGAGGCTCTCCTTTCCTCTGTTTTTTGCTATCTTTAAAAAAAAAAAGAAAAAAAAGGCAGTTTGTTTTATATATTTTTTACATAGTCTATTGTACTTTGACTAGAGTAGAAATTTGTTTCTATCTGTGTTTCTTTTCTGGTGGTTGATATGTCTAAAGAGGCTAAAGTATCTGGATTTAAAAAGTGTGGCTTGTGCTGTCAGAAAATGTCTCTGACACATGGGCACACTAGCTGCGTTTATTGTTTGGGTGCTGTTCACCTGCAGGACACTTGTTCTATCTGTCATGTCTTTAGTCCAAGAGTCCTGCAGGAACGGAAGAACAAATTGATCCTTTGGGGTCTATTAAAACCTCAGGATTCACCAGCAAAGAGTTTACAGCCAGTGAAATCCCCAAAATCCTCTAAAACATCGGCTCCACCTTCGGAGCCGACCCTGGTACAGGATTTACCGAGTATGTCGGTTCCGGCTGGCACCGACAAGACAACCCCTCCGTCGGCTCCATCAGATGTTTTGGAGCTGTCTCGGAGCCATAAAATGCTGAGGTCCCCCTCGTTAGAGTCAGTTCATTCAGCTCCTGGCTCTCCAGTATCGCAAAGTGAACGTAGCCACCGTTCTTCACACTCCTCTCAATCCTCTAGGCTGTCAGATCATGATGTGGAGAGAGTAGTGAGTAGGTTGCTAAAATCACAGTCACTAGCTAAAATGTTGTCTAGCCCTCCTCAACAGGTATCAGCTCCATCCACCTCCCTTTCTGTTCCTCCTCCGACTCCATTGAGCTCGGAGCCAGAGTTCGTTGGGGTTTGAGTAGTGGAACCGTCGGCTCCGATAACCATATCTCCTTCGGTTCCGATGTCGGCTCCGATTACCTTGATGGTACCTTCCATCGAGGGATCTGGATGCCGGGGCTCCCTCATTGGCTCTGAGGGGGCGAGTGGCATCGGACCCTTGTCCGACCCCGTTCTCCCTCTCGGAGCATCGGCACAGGTGAGCTCAGCTCCAACATCGGCCTCAGGGCCGTCCCCCTCGATGCGGAGAAAGATTCCTATTTCTTCGGAACCGGAGCTTTCTCTGCCTCGAGGCAGGGACACCTTTGAGGTCATGCGGAGTGTGCTGCCCCCTGAGTCAGCTCCACTACCAGCCCCACCGACTCCATTCCCCGTAGTGCCTGTGCCAACCTCTGCTCCTCCTCCAGATTCCAAGCATAGGGAACCGATGCTCCGGGACACCCCATCGGGTGTTTCCTCTTCTTCTGAGGCCTCCCCTGATCACTCAGAGGAGCCCCCTTGGAAGAAGAAATGCAAGAGGAAGCACATTGACTCCCCTGAGTCTGTCACTTCTGATACAGACTTAGATGAATCAGAAGGGTCCCTGAGATCCCCCTCTGAAGATGTTTCCTTCTTGGACATCCTGGAAATGCTTAGGCAGAGGGGGAACTGGAATCCCCTAGCCCCTACCGAGGATGAGTCGGTATTCCTGGATGCTTTTGGTTCCCGACCTTCCACCTCCTGGGTTTCTCCGCCTTTCAACCCACTTATGTCCGTAGTGGCTCGAAAGGCTCAGTCAGCTCCAGACACAGTGGAACCAACTCTGAGGAGACCTGGTAAATTTATTACAGCTCTCCAGGATAAGCAATTCCTTTCTAAAGGTGTGCCCGTTGATGCCAAGGTGGTAGCAGCAGCCACCAAAAAAGAGTTAGCAGAGACCTCTTCATCTGTTCATCCCCCTAACAAGGAGTCTAGGATGATGGACAGGTACGGAAAGCAAATGTTTGCTTCAACGACCTTCTCCATGAGGTCACTGAACTATCTATGTCATTTTACTTGACTTCAAAGGGATCTCCTTAAAGAGCTTGGAGATACCCTTCAAGATCCTACAGCTGAGGGAGCACAAGCCAAAGTAGCTTCCCAGCTAGCGACGCTTAATTCTATAGTTAACTCCTCCATGAGGCTCATTTCCTACGTAGCCGATGGAGCAAGTAGAGCTGAGGGCATGGGTGTAGCCCCTAGGAGGCATGCGTGGATGTGGGTGTATCACTTTGCGGAACCCTTTTGAGCGTCCTTCACCAATACCCCCTTTGATGGCCCCTTTCTCTTTGGGCCACAGGTGAAAGACACGTTGACTAGGTGTGAGCAAGAAGGCAAGACTCTCTCTGCTGTGGGACTCCATTTTTCCACTTCCTCTAGACCTTACCCCAAGGGTCAGAAGAGTGGAAAGATATGGTTCCGTAAATCTCAGGGAGCCTTGCCTGACATACGTAGTGATTTTTCCTCCAGAGGCAGAGGGTGAAACAATAATAATAGATCCCGCCCTCATGACAGAGGGGGTCCGCAGAGCCAAGGCAACAGAGAATCTTTCTCTGATAAGCCCTTCCAGCATCCCTGGGGAGTTGCCTGGCTGCTCACCTCTGGAGGCAGTTGGGGGAAGAATTTCATTGTACCCAAAAGCCTGGCAAAATTTAACAAAAGACAGATGGGTACGGTCCATTATATCTGGAGGTTACAAAATTCCTTCCATCAACCCCCCTTACAGTCAAAGAAAATCCTTCTAGATGTTCCACCCAATCTGAAGGAGCAAGCAGTAATAGAAGTTTCAAAACTGCTAGAAAAAAGAGCCATCCAGGAAGTCCCCGCAGACCAGCACGGATCCGGAACTTACTCAAGGTTCTTTTTGGTACCAAAAAAGACAGGGGACTGAAGACCAATTCTGGATCTCAGCAGACTAAACAAGTCTGTAAAAAGAACAAAGTTTCGGATGGTCATGCTACAGTCCATTCTACCCTTTCTGGGTCAGGACAATTGGATGTGCTCGATAGGTCTTCAGGACGCGTACTACCATATCAAGATGGACATACGCTCCAGGAGATTTCTTCGCTTTCGGGTGGGGGCCAGTCATTACCAGTTCAGAGCTCTGCCCTTTGGTCTCACCACAGCCCCCAGGGTGTTCACCAAATGTATGGCAGTGGTCACGGCTCACCTGAGATGTCAAGGATTCCAGGTGTTTCCATATCTAGACGACTGGCTCCTCACTGCTACCACCAGGCATCAACTCCTACAAGCGCGGGATTATACAATCACATCCTGCTCCCAACTACGTATTACAATAAATTTTGAAAAATCTGCCTTGTTGCCCTGTCAATCTATCACTTGTATAGGAGCAGACTTAAACACAAGGGATATGTTTGCAAAGTTACCACTAGAAAGAGTGTTCACAATTCATCATCAAGTGCAAATTCTAATACAGAGCAAAAGGATCCAAGTCAGGTATGTCCTTCAAACTCTGGGCTCCAGGGCAGCTGCCATTCTTCTAATCCCACTAGCGCACTTCCACATGAGAATTCTTCAGTGGCTTCTTTTCACACAGTGGTCTTTCCAAGAGCTACCCATGTCTCACATGATCCTGATCACGGAGGCATGCAAAAGACACCTTTCTTGGTGGATGGTCTTTCCATTAGTGACTCAGGGCAGACCTCTCATACAACTCCCTCCAGTAGCCACAGTGACGACAGACACCTCCTTGATAGGGTGGGGGGTGAATTATCTGCGCAGGACAGTCCAAGGCACTTGGCAACCTCACAAGTACCATCTGCACATAAATGTCCTAGAAATGAGAGCTGTGCTCCTAGCATTGCAAGCTCTTCAAGACTCTTTTCCCTTCGGGACCATTGCACTTCAAACAGACAACATGTCAGTGGTGTGGTACATCAACAAGCAGGGCAGAACCAGATCCTACCCCCTGTGTTGGGAAGCACTCAGACTTTGGCAGTGGGTGATTTCCTCCCAACGTTTTCTGATTGTGATGCACATCCCTGGGAGATCCAACGTCATAGTGGACAGGCTCAGCAGAGCTATCCTCATGCCTCACGAGTGGTCTCTGAATCAGGAAGTTGTGGATCTTATTTTCCGCAAAAGGGGACAGCCTTGCTGCGATCATTTTGCCACCCCCTTCAACAGCAAATGCAGCAACTACTTCTCCCTTCTCCCGCTTCACGGTCACATACCCAGAGATGCTGTAGTCTGCGATTGGCCTCAGGGACTTCTTTATGCTTTTCCTCTGATACCAAAACTCATACAGAAAGCAAAATCGTTGGGTTGCAAAATGATCCTCATTGCCCCCTACTGGCCTCGACAGATATGGTTCCCATTCCTGCACCATTATCTTCTCGATCAGCCCTGGACTCTAGACCCAATTCCAGATCTCCTGATTCATCAATTAGGCAGGTTGCATCAATCCCTCCAAACTCTCCAGCTCACAGCTTGGTTGCTCCACTTCCAACTATAGCCAGGCTTTCCAGTATTTCCCCAGCAGTCCGTGAGATTATCGTCTCCTCTCATAAGTCTACAACGAGAAAAACTTATGCTAGCAAATGGAAAAGTTTTTCTTGTTGGGCAGAGTCTAGGAATGTGGATCCCTTCTCAGCCCAAGTCCATGAAATTCTGGAATTCCTGGCACAACTGTTTCACTCCAGGGCCACTTCCACTGCGATTAGGGTGCAATTAGTGGCCATTTCTAATTTTCATATTGGTTTGTCAAATTCTAACATTGTCTCATAAGCTCTGTAAAGCTTTTTTGAGAGGAACATCTCTTCTAAGACCTCCGATGAGAGATCCCCCTCCCCCGTGGGACCTTAATTTAGTCCTAACTTCTTTAATTCTGCCCCCTTGTGAACCAGCAGCTTCCTGCTCCATCAAGTTTCTATCTTGGAAGACACTCTTTCTGGTAGCTATCACTTCAGCTAGGCGTGTCTCAGAACTTCAGGCACTATATGTTCATCCTCCCTACCTGGTGTTTCACAAGGACAGAGTTGCTCTGAGGACTAATCCTTCATTTCTTCCTAAAGTCTGCTCAGAAAATAATTTAAACCAATCTATAGATCTCCCTGTGTTCTTCCCAAATCATAGCAACAAGGCAGAGTACAAACTTCACCAATTGGATGTTCATAGACAATTGCATTTTTACCTGCACAGACCTAAAGAAATAAGAAAGTCAGACCAATTATTCCTTTCTTATGCCTTAAACAAACAAGGTCTCCCAGTTTCCAAGGTGACCTTATCCAGATGGTTGTCCCACACTATTACTTTTATCAGTTAAGGAACAAAGAGTTGCCAATTAAACCGAAAGGTCATTCTACTAGGGCGTTAGCCACCTCCATAGCCTTTCAGTCTAGGTTGCCCATGGATTCCATCTGTGCAGCTGCCATGTGGGCAAACCCTCATACCTTTATTTCTCATTACAAGGTGGATATGGTCTCCCAGAGCAGAGCTGACTTTGGTTCCACTGTTCTGAAGAGTCCGTTCCACTGAGCCACCCAGGGTGTTAGGTGCTAAGGATGCTGTCCCAAACAGCAAGAATGAAGGAGAAATAGACAACTTAACATAGGTTCATAGGTTCATACTAGGCTATCTGCCCTGAGGCAATTATAAGCCTAGCCTGATTCTGCATGGCTTATGCCACCCCTTGATTTGAGTATACTGTGCCCTTTTTAAGGTTTAGTTTACTGTGCCTCTGTCTAATAGTGACACGGGAGTAATCCCTGGGACAAACCTACGATCCCCCATCCACCTATTGAGATTCTTCTTGAAGAGATTCAGTGAGGTGCTCTGCCTCACATGAACTGGAATTCTATTCCAGAGTGAAGGGAGCCTCTGGGTTATGAACCTGTCCCTCCAGCAAGTTCTATTTATTTCTGTGCTGAGGTTCAAGTCCCTCGAGTATGTGGCTCTAAGGGATTTAGATTTACTGAGGTGGAGCATGTCCATTAATTCTGGATTTGAAATAGCTTTGTATGTCAGGCATAGATCGCCTCGAAGTAGGTGGTATGCAACTGAGTAGAGCTGGAGTTTTTTAACCGAGCAGCATATGGCATCTGTTTGAGACCCTTGATCCTCTTGGTGAAATACTTTTGGGGTCTTTCTAATTGCTGCAGGTGTCGGGTAAGGTACATCCCAAAAGGGGCATTGTATTCTATGATGGGCCTGATGAGGGATGAATAAAGGCACAATTACCTCTCTTGATCTAGATGTGAAACCCTTCATGATGAGGTGGGCTATGTAGAAGGTCTTTTTAACCACTTTGGCAATGTGGTTTTCAAAGGAGAGATTGCTATCAACTTGGGTCCCCAGGTCCCTAATAACTTTCTCTGTACTTAATGGGTTTCCGCCTATGTGGTAATTTGTGGGCACATTGTTTTTGCCAAAGGGTATGACTATACACTTTTTGGCATTTAGCTTTAAACCATGGCGCTGGCACCAGTTATCTGTCTCTGTGAGACCTTTTTGAAGGATGTTTGTGTCAGCTGGAGAGTTGATTATGGCGCCCAGTTTGCAGTCATCTGCGAACTTGGTGAGCCATAGTCCTCCCATGTTTGCCTGTACCTCGGAAAATTATATACCGAACAAGAGTGGTCCCAGGACAGAACCCTGTGGGATGCCACTTGTGACCGGTTTCGAGTCTGAAATGGCTCCAGCAACTCTCACTCTGTGGGTTCTGTCTTTGAGCCAGTTTGCAACCCATCTTGTGACATAGGGGTTTATATTTAAGCTGGATAGCTTATCTATGATGCCCGAGTGGGGTATTGTGTCAAATGCCTTTGCAAGGTCCAGATAGGCTGTGTGGACTACCTTCCCTTCATCTATGGCTTTGGTGACTGTTTCAAAGAAGTCAACCAGGTTCAAAAAGCAGGATCTGCCATTGACAAAGATGAATTGGGTAGGATCTAGTGTCTGTAGATCCCCAATGTCTTTGTTTATGAGCTCCATGATGACCCTCTCCATAGCCTTGCAGACTAAGCTAGTCAGGCTTATGGGGCGATAGTTTCCAGGGTCCGTAGAGGCTCCACCTTTGTGGAGTGGGACCACTGTTGCTGTACGCGCCATTCTGTGGGCACATATCCTGTAGTGAGGCTGAGATTGTATAGCTGTTTTATTTGAGGGATTAGTTCCTCTTGGAGTTCATGTAGGACACAACCTGGGACGCCATCAGGTTCCATGGAAGCAGAGTTTTTTGCTTTGGAGAGGGCAGCCTTCACCTGAGCATCAGAGATGTTTGGGAGGCAGTCCTTTGCTGGGATAGATACTTGCTCTTTTGGGGGGGAGGGGAGGGAGAAGTTTGCACTGAACCTGTCTGCCAGGATATTGGTGATTTCTGTGGGTTCAGTGTATTTTTTGTCGTTTAGAATCAACTCAGAACAAGTCTGGGAGTTGCATCCCAGGTTTCTAACATAACTGAAAAAAGCCTTATGATTGTCTTTGGTGTCCTGTGCAATTTTTCTCTCGAAGCTGGCCTTGGAGGATTTTATGAAGGATCGCAATTTTTTGCTAGTACTAATCAGAGATGCCTTCCCTATTAGGGATTTTGCTCTATCATGTAGTAGCTTCCTCCTTCTGTTGTACAGTTTATTTATGGCAGGGGTCCACCAGACTGGATGCCTGCCTTTGGATGATTGGATCTTGGTTTTGTTTGGGATAGCATGATCCATGCATTCCTGGAGATGTCCGTAGAATGCATTTATATAGGATTCTGCAGTTTGGGCCATAGTTTCCACTGGCCCTGGGGCCTTGAAGGATTCCACTTCGGTTTTGAGAAGTGAGAAGTTCGCTTTGAGAAGTTTTTCACTGTGGTTTTCTGGGCTGCGGGTGGGGTTGGGATGTGGACATCCAGTGAAATTAATTTATGGTCTGATCTTACCAATGAGGGATATACTTCTGGTGTGGAGCATAGAGTCCCCATGTTGGTAATGATCAGGTCTAGTATGTTGCCCCTCTTGTGGGAGTGGTGACTAGTTGTTCCATAGCATTTGAGTTTATAATTTCCAGGAACCTTTGGACTAAGGTGCTGGGGCTTGAGTAGTGCTCCCAGTCAATGTTTGGGTAGTTGAAGTCACCCAATATAATGGTGTTTGGAGAGATCTTCATGTTCTCCAATGTTTTCAGGAAAGCCGAGTGGGATTCCTGACTTTGAGAGGGTGGTCTGTAGGATGCTATAAACTGAAAAGCAGTCTTGCCCACTGTTAGTTGCACATGGATGGTCTCCTATACTTGCAATGCCACTAACCTGGAGGTGTGGATATCCTTGATAAATATGGAAACTCCCCTCCTTTTGTGGTTCGGTCCAGGTTTTGGGGCGAAAAGCATGATATGAGGTATAGCCTGGTAGTGCTGGGGTGCTCTCTGGAGCCTTGAACCAGGTTTCTGTCACTGCACAGATATCAATGTTCTCCATACTGAGGAGAGCTTGAGTGCGTGCATCTTGAGGTTAAGACTTCTGGCGTTTAGCAGCATTAACCTTAGTTTCTTGTTCCTTGTACTGTCTATGGGGTGGGTTTGACTTTTGAGCCTTGCCTAAAAAAGGCACTATGGGGGTGGCAAGAGCCTTTGCCAATATCCAAAGCCCAGTGGTGACAGGTGCAAGCCGTCCCTAGTGAAGCAACGTGGCTTGTCGAGCATGTCATCCCAGGCTGACAGACACTGGATCCCCTTTGAATGACACCAAAATTTTAGCCAATTGTTAAAATCGATCATTTTGTCTTTGTACTGTGGCATCATTCTAGGTGAGGGTAAGATGCTGCTCAAGGTCAGGGTCATACCAGCCTGGGCTACATGATCAGAGAGCTCCTCTATGTCTCTTTTCATGTAGTCCAGGGAGGTACGTCTCAGGTCATTCACACCAGCATGTACAATGACTGAGTCATATTTGTATTTGCCTTGGAGTGACCTGAGTGCTTGCGTTATGTGGCGGATCCTAGCACCCGAAAGGCAGCTCACCGTGATCTTCTCTTTATTCAGCCTGGTGAGCGGGACGTCAATGTGTCTGACAAAAGAGTCACCTATTACAAGAGTATCAGGTGTGTTATTCAGCCTTAAGGGCTGAATAAGAAGTTATGTACCTACCATAATGTTCCATGTTAGTTGTCTTCATCTTGCCTTCTTTCTTGAGTCCCTCCCTCCATCCCCATCCTAGTGGATTGAGAGGAGTCCCTTTTTTCACTGGCTAAGTATTCTTTTATTGTTATTCTTTTGTCCAGGTCTTCCTAACCTATTCTAGATATTAGAATGCATGGAACAACCTGTTTTTTGATAACTGGTTTCTCTCTTATTATGTCTGGATTAGCTATTTCAAACAAGATCTGGGTAGCTATCGCTAGGCATCATGGGATAAAGGGTAGCCTCGAGCCAGTAAACAGCTCTCGAGCTATTGAAGATGGCTGAGTCGGAGCCGAGGATCGGCTCTGATCCCAAACAGCAAGAAAGAAGGTGAGATGAAGACAACTAACAGGAACGTTATGGTAGGTACATAACTTCTTATTTTTTTCTTTGTAATTTGCTCCTGTCCTTTTCTAAAGATCCCACTTCCAGTTCTTTTATCTCTGTAACAATATTCACTTCTTCAGATACACTTGGTTTAGTCTTTGAGTTTCCATTTTTTAGTAATTTTTTTTTTTTTGGCAGCCAACAGAATTACAGTTAACAAGGCCTCACTACTCTAGGCAATTCAGATCATGTATCCCAGCTCACAAAAATACATTTCTTAGGTACATCCATTTGCTCACCCAGTATTTCTCACAGACTTTTCCATAGGGAATATTTAAAGTCTGCCAACTCATTTCACTCCTAAAACATATGCTCCCACTTACCTTTTTCTTCTCCATCACACCTCCAACTACTTGGGGTGAACAAATATCTATGCAAACACTTCCAAGAAAAAGTCATAAATCTTCTGGGCCTTGTTGCATGTGTGGGAGCCATACATATGCCCTTCCATTGTTTCATTGTGAATTGCTTATCCAGTTTCTCTTCATAATCTTTTCTAACCTCCTCTGATTAATTCCTATAGTTACTATGTAATATTTTATATGCCCTACTAGTTATCTCTTTTTTAACAACAGCTTATGATCTAGAAGATTCAACTAAAAGCAATGCCAGAGCAGGCCTTTCACTTAGGATTCCACTATCCCTTTCTCTTTACCTGTACTCTTATATCAATCCCTGATAAGGAAAGCAGTCTCTAGCTTGCAGTCCAGACATCTTTGTGGCCTCTTCCCAGTCTATCACCTTTCCCCCTTTAGTTATTTGTTCCCAATACCTTGGTTCCTTAGCCAGTTTTCTCCAATAAATTCCAGCTCATTCTTGCCTATTCTCTGTACCCCTAATTGCAGTTAGTTCTTACAATACTTTCTACTTTATGAATATAGCATTCTATATGGCTCTTGTTGTCCTCCTCCTTAAAGATCTGCATCCAAAATTCTACTCTGTCCTTGTTTCTTGAATTTCACCCCATTTCATCATTATCACTTTCCACTTTGAATTATAACTTTCTGCTCATTTTATGTATATTTGCCTTAACTGTGACGCTCTAAAATATCTGTTCAAATTAGATAATCCTAAACCACCTTGTTCTGTTGGAAGAATCAACTTATCCCACTTGACCCTTGCTGTCTTCCACTCCCAGATAAAATCTTTCAACACTTTCTTAATTACTTTCCACAACCTGTCCTCTGGTTGATAAAATACGCTTGACATGTATATAAAACTGTAGAGACTATAAAAACATTTTTATTGCTTGTATTTTGCTATCTATATCCAGAAACATGAGCTTCCAGTTTCTACTTGTTGTGTTGTCTTTTGTTTAGTCTCTTCCCACATATCCTTAGAAGCTATAACAGCATCCTTTTTAATCCACACTCCTAAATACTTCATTTTGTTGTGTCCCCATAAATATGGATATTGCCGCACCAGCTCATGTGTCAATACATAGTCTACAGCTGTAGCATTTGTAATTTTATATCCTGAAAAAACTTGATACTTTTTCAAAATGTTACACAGCACTGAGATATCCTTTCATGGGCTTATCAGGTACAACATACCACTGTCTGCAGATAAGGTCACCTTTTTTTGATTACCATACCAATTATATCCTTGAATTTCTGAGTCAATTATTTTATTTGCCAATGCTCTAAATATAACTTAAATAACAAACAGGAAAGAGGACACACCTGCCTGATTCCTCTTTTCAGGCACAACTTATCAGAGAGGAACCTTCCTACTTTAATTTTTGTCTCTTATCCCTCATATATCCTCCTAATTAACTTTATTATTGTATCAAGCATGTGTTGTATATTAATGTAAATATTAAATAGTTGTCCCTGTACTTGTTCATTGGCATGTTCAGTAATATTTGTATTTTTCAAATGATTGTACTGAGAATGCTTAGCTGCACATGTGGCAGGTGTGTTGAAGTATACCATTGGAATGTGTACTGTGAGAGCGATCAAAGACAATGCATTTCATTCACATGATTAATGTTAGAACACATATGCTGCTTAAAGAACTGGAAAGCTGTCATTACTATATGTGTATGAAGGAAACAATGCCAACAATTTTAGGGCAGTACACACACATGACAGCGTGGACATTTTGAGATGAATCACGGTCACCTGTACAATCATAGCAGTAATATCATGAAGTGATGAAAAAGCATTATTGCTCAACCTGCTCATTGTGAATGTTAGCGACTGTACACGTATGCAAGATTTGTATGTCTGTAGCAAAATACATACAACACAAGTGTGTCATATTCAACAGGATATAAACAGAATAATGACCTGATATACATATTACCATTTGTCTAACTATAGCAGATATGACATATGTGAAATTTTATATAAGTCAAGGTATAAGTCAAGTGTAGTCAGTCCGCCAACAAAAGGGTTGCGTTTCTGAATGTCATGATTATATCAGTTTGTATACGTTGTATTTTTTGTGTATAGCACAAATGGCTAGGTAGCTCACACAAGACATGGGTAAAATAAATGAGCTTGCCACCATTATGACTGTGATAAAATGTGAAGTCTGCCTAACTTGCTAGATAGAATTTTGTAAATAATTCTAGGTCATTGTAAATATTAATATGATCCACAGGCTTGTTTTACAAATGTAAGAAAACTGTTATGTGCTGAGATTCAAAAATGTAACCACAGTGCACCCTGCTGAGAAAACAGCAGAGATGTGTATAAACTCAATGCCTATGCAATGTATGTTTTCATAGTAGAAAACTGGGACATACAGAGTTAACTTGCAAACTCTAAGAAAATTAGCTGATAAAAAAAAATATTTTACGACTGTGTGTGATCTCAAGCTGAGAGACAGGATGTCTGGGCTAGGAGCTTCTTTCTATTGTCTTAACACAGAGATAATTACTAGGTTTCACATGCAAAGTGTCTTTTATTGCTGTGACTTCCTGGCAGCTGCAGATCACAAAAAAATGTTACATTTTAAGTTCTGTGAGCCTGTGAAACTTAAGCAGAAGTGACAAGAATGTAATCTGAAATGACTCAGCAGTAATGTGTATTATTAATTTAAGAACTATAGCAAAAATGAAACACAGTGTCAGCAAGAAGAAATAAAAGTTCAGATTTAATCCAAATCGACAAGGAAACACATTCCAAGCCAGTAGTAAGCGCTTTCGTCTCTTGTAATAGAGACTTCTTCAGACTAATGGCTGTGGCCATAAAAACACAGACTTTAAATAGTACAAAAGTCATCAATTAAAAAGCATCAATTAGCATTTAAAAGCACAGTTCCATAAAATATGAAACTGTGCCAAATAAAACTTTACTAGTGTTTCAACCCCTTCCTTTTCAAGTACATTTTACTTTCTTCCCTATTGTTAAGTCCTGGAGGGAAACAAGCATTTAATCTAACCTGCCAACAATATTCCAACCATCCTAATTCTCCTCTATATTAATAATCTTAACATTAGGGTGCACTGTATCTAACACTATACATTTGAAATTAATTTTGCATTTATTCTCAGCATAATGTTTACTCATAGCATTTTTTGTGTCACCTTTACTAATAGCATAATTGTGCTCATATATTCTTTTGTATAATTCCCTTTTTGTTCTTCCTACATAAAATGAACTACAATCTAAACATAATAATAAATAAATTACATTTTTAGACTTGCATGTAAATCTTCCTGGGACCTGTACTGTTGTTCTTCCAACCATTATGTCATTGCTGTCAGTAAACAAATACTGGCAGTAATTGCAGATATAACACTTAACCATCCCTTTTCTCTCTTCAACTTTTTTAACTTTATTGAGCTTACTTTGAAAGAAATCTTTAAAGTTCTTAGCTCTTTTTTGTACAAACCTGGGTTCATTTCCTATTTTCTCTACAATTTCTCTATTTCCCTTAAGAATTCCCCAGTTCCTTCTGACTATGTTTTTGATAGTATTAGAATCAGTACTATTTTGTATAGCTAAAGCTGTAGTATAATTTGTGTAGGTCTCATCACCTGTATATTCAATTTCTGTATTCTTTCTTTTGGTCAATTCATCAATGAACACCCTATCTACCACTTCTTGTGGATAACCTGTGATTAACATTCTTTTACAAAAATTCATAGCCTCATGTTCGAACACTTCATCTTCCTTAGTTAAATTGCTAATCCTTTTTAATTTAACTGCACTGTGAAAGTAGCAGACTCCAAATCCGACATCAGACCAGTGACAAGTGGAGTACCACAGGGTTCAGTCCTGGGTCCTTTCCTGTTTGGTATCTACTTTTCTGAAGTACAGGCTAACACAGAAGGTCTTTGGCTAACGAAGTTCACAGATGACTGCAAACTAGGAACCATAATTGAAACTCCTAACAATGTGCATGTCCTACAAAAGGGCCTCACTGAGGCAGATGCCTGGTGTCAAAGCAATGGCCTCAAGCTCAATGCCAAAAAGTGCACTGTCATCCCCTTTGGTAAAAACTCTGTACCCATGAGCTACCACATAGGTGGTAGTCTACTTAACACCAAAAGTGTGATAAGAGACCTTGGGACTCAGGTGGACAGTAGTCCCTCCTTTGATAATCACATCGCCACAGTAATCAGGAAATCCTTTTACATGGCACACCTCATCACAAAAGGTTTCTCATCCAGGCAAAAAGAGGTCATTGTTCCCCTCTACTCGTCACTCATTAGACCCATTATAGAGTACAATGCCCCTTTTGGTATGTACCTCACAAGACATCTACAACAATTGGAAAAGCCACAGAAATTCCTCACAAAGAGGATTACCGGCCTCAAACAGATGCCCTACGCAGACCGTTTAAAAAAACTCCAACTTTACTCCATCGCATATCGCCTACTCAGAGGCGATCTCTGCCTAACATACAAAGCTATGTCAAACCAAGAGCTGTTGGACATGCTCCACTTAAAGAAATCCCAACCCCTCTGAGCTACACGCACAATAAACAGAACATGCTGGAGGGATAGATTCCTGTCCCAGAGATTTCCCATACTCTGGAACAAACTACCTGTCTATATCAAACAAAGCTCCTCATTAGCATTCTTCAAGAAAAATCTTGATGATTGGATGGGAAATAGGAAATTCACTCCGGGGATCACCTCTGTGGCTCTGCTCAACAAGGGTACAGGAAAATAATTTTCTTGGGTGGTGAAAGCCAGGGTTCCTTTTTGGCTAGTCTTATATAGGCCCCAGGGCCAATAGCCTAGTACCTACCTGTGATGCATAATGCAGTCATAACTGACGGTAGACTGCCATCATGCAGAATGCGTAGATAATCATGGATGTAGACCCATGGGTTACTAAGACAAGAACATTGTCTAATTTCATCACACAAGTGGAGAAAGCAAAGTACTACTACTAAGGCAAATTTCATCAAATGGTATCATCAGTATTAAACAGCATTTCTCTGTGAAAAATTTAACTGAAGTTCTTGTAATAGGAATCCCCAGCTATACAGGAGCATAGCAGATAGGCGGATAGCAACATTGTTACCTGCATGTACAGTCACAGTCATAATGACACAACTGGGTAGAAGGAGTAATGGTGTGACTTGAACTTACTACCTAACATCATAAGCTAGAGAACATTGCTCAAATTGCAAGCACTAGATGATGGTCTACAACTATGATAGTGGACTTTTGATAGGATGACATCACCATTGTTTAATAGAGTAATGTTTCTGCTAAAAAGGAATGAATGTGTTGGAAAAGTACAGCAACACAGTACAACACATCATATATGTATTTGAAGCCTTTTCTATATGGCACGAGAGGAAAACACAGTTGTCAATTCATACTGAATTGAAACCACCTTCCTATCTAGTTATTCAGTCTAGTGAACACAGTATTAACTGCAAACAATACAGGAAAATCTACCACTAAAAGTATGTCTCTGTGTCTCCTAAGTGGAAGTGTACATAACAGGACAGAGACGATTGCATGTGACAGTATACACAGACACACTCATTAATCAGTGCTAGATTCGGACTACCTACTTAGGTATTTACACACTCCAAAGAGCAATGTATTAACTGCAAGCACCATGGGAAAGGGCTATCTTTTATAATGACAGAGTACACTTACGATAGGTGACCTCATCAGTGTGCTGCAGAGACGTTTGTGATAAAAATGGGATAAGGGCATGAGGGAGTCCCCAGCCAGTTTAAATGTTTCTGCTTAGTGGAAGTAGATACAGATACAGTACTTCTGTTGATGAAGCTATACGTACCTGACATTTGACAAAGATACACACACACAGACACACACATTTACCACTGTTAGTTTTGAACCACCTATCTATCTAGTCACACAATCTAGAGAAAACTGTATTAACCACAGGTACCATAGGAGAACTGTGACATTTGTAGTGAGAGTGTACTTGTGGAAGAATTACCTCATCAGTGTGCTGCAGAGAAGATTTTAGTGTTAAAAGTGGGATAAAGTGATGGGGGATTCCTCTGCCATTTTAAGTGCTTCTTCTGAGGGGAATTGGACTTAGCAATTATGTTGTCTTACCTGCTACAAGGGACACACACACACACACACACACACACACACACACACACACACACACACACACACACACACACACACACACACACACACACACAAGTTTATTACTGTCAGACTTGAACCACCTACCTATCTAAAGAACACTGTATTAATCACACACACCACAGGACAAGTATGACTTTTACAGTGAGAGAGTTCACTTACAATAGGATGACCTCATCAGTGTGGTGCAGAGAAGCTTGTGTGTGTCACAGGTTTGGGTGAAAAGGTATGTGTGTTGATAGGCAGGTACTGATCACAAGTAATTACAAAGTGCTCATATATTTCATCTATGCTGCCATTCATGTACATTGTAGTAGTGATAGTAACATGTACCTGTTTTACAGGACGGTATTTTAATGACAGTCACAGCTGTGAACCAGCTGATTGACAACCAAGCAGTCATGATTGTTCAGTCGACATCACAGTTAAATCGACATCATATGATTACAACAGTCCATTACCACGTACAGAAGTAATACAAATACATTTTTTGAAATCTCTTCCTGAAGTGCATCACAGACAATCTCATTTGCACGGCTGATAATCTATTAGCTCATGAGTAATGATCTATTGAGGTGTTGAACTTAGAACAGGAATTAGAAGAAGTCACTGTTGCTCCTTGCCATATTTCATGCAAATAAGGAATAGAAACAGACAAATATGGCTGATAGTGATAAAATTCAGAACAGATATGTGTTATGTTGTTTTGTGTGTCATGATTTCCACATTAGTCATGACACTTGGTGCATTTCTCATTATATGAATTATACAGTTGTTATATTTACACAGCCCTCATATCTGGTGACTGTGCATGTATTTGAGCCATGTTGCGATTATTGTTATGCAGTTGTATGCCTTTGTATGACATGTAGAGGATTCTTGGCCTTAAAAATTTGTCCTATATGGACAGACTCAAAAAACTCCCAACTATTCTGTCTCTTATCGCCTACTTAGCGGCACTCTCTGCTTGATTTACAAAGCCATGACTGACCCAGCTCTGTTAGAAATGCTACATCTAAAGAAATCCCAATCCCTCCACACCACACTCTCCAGAGACCTCAACCTCATTATCACAATCAACAGAACATGCTGGAGGGACAGGTTCATAACCCAGAGAGAGACTGCTCATGCTATGGAATAGACTTCCTGTACATGTCAAGCAGAGCACCTCACTGGCCCTCTTCAAGAGAAATCTTGATGAGTGGATGGGAAATAGAAAATACACCCCAGGGATCACTCCAGTGTTTTACTCGACAGAGGCACTGGGAACTAAGGTCAGGTGGCACGATGCCAGGGTAATCCAACGGGCTAGGCTTGTAAAGGCCCCAGGGCCATTAGCCTAGTACACACCTATGAACCTATGACTTAGTAATAAAAATTCAGTACGTCAATAACAATCACTTATGTATCATAAAATACTTCAGAGCATGTACTGAAACAAAACCGCATTGATGCTATCACCTTATGTGTGTATATTAGCAATATTGTCTAAATGTGCGTATCATAATATGCTTGTTAACACATAAAGCCTTGATTGTGCTTAATGACCTGCAGTAATTTCTATGAAAATATGAGTATTTTGTGAATGAATATGAAACACATGAGGGACCAAATATGTTAATGTATGAAGCAAGGAAGGTTATGGTCAGCGATCTTCATAACACTAGATACAACTGCAACATTCCACATGGTGTACATTGCACTTTGCAGCCTGTTGAAGAGATGATATGAACTGTTTCCTCATAGTGCTATTTGCCTGCCACATTTACCACCAGCTTTGTACTGCCATTTCCCCTAACTTACAGGTTCCAGTTGGCTCCAGGCATCACACAAATGCTGAAGACAAAGATCAATGAGACACAAAGCGTGGGAATATGGAGACATTTGGAGGCAGGGCTAGAGACATACAATGACCACAGAGAGCTTTCTTTATGGGACAGTTGTACCACATCTTTGTGGTGTGTTACTCTTAAGATTGTCACCATGATGGTTATTTCAGGCTCTGAAATTTATTTCCTGAACTCTATAAATTGTGCAAGTCGACTGTATGGCATTACTCAATGACTTCAATCACCAATGATTTGCTAAAAATGCACAGTGATGAGTACATAAGAAAGACAGTGGTGGGTTATATTGTATGCCATAATTCTGGATTTGAACTGTTGACAGTATAAAATAAACTGCACATGACATCTAGCAGTCAAACACATATGGAAGAGTAATTGTATCCCACTTAATTGTTTTAGTCTGTTTTTCTATAGCACTGCAGACTTAAATGTGGTCTTAGGCAGATGCTAAGGATTCAGAGTCTCAATATAATATGTAGGCAACAGCCAGACATAAAATACTCTTATAAAAACAATCAATAAGAATTTGACAGTTCTGGATTAGAACCCTTGAAACTACACAAAAAGCAGTCTATAGATCTGAGTATTATCTCAGTACACAAGTCATGCAGTTGAAGTATTAGTCTGTCATACTCTGTAGTGTTTGCTATGGGGAGTATAAACAGGATTATCACAAGAGCAGGCTTATATCCTCCCAAGGATGTAACAGCCATCCAAGTCCCAAAGCTTCAAGGCACCTTCCATTCACCCAAATTGTCAAGCAGTTTGAACTGAGGCTTCTAAGGATAAAAAATTCAATTTTTCATATATTTACTGATGGGTTATTACTTTACCCTTCAGAAAAGTTATTTTAAAGCTATGAGAGTTGTGTTTTAATGGACTGTCTCGAGGCTGTAAAGTACTTCTAAATGGAGAATGCTTTTTTTTCTGTCAGTTTAAAAGTAGTATAAAGTCACTGATACCATATTTTCTGTGGAGACATTGTGCTTATTTTTCTGTTGTGTGCTGCCAAAAGTAACACATTTGTTGCTCGTTATCCTCAGGAAAGAAGCAACATTCTCGGCTTGACCATGGAACAGATTGTCAGCCCCACAGTGGATCATTCTTCCAGCCACAAAAAGAAAACATTAAGCAAACAGCCACCACAGCAGGCTATCAATTTACCTTAGCCACAGGTGGGTGACTTTGCTGTGGCCATTTATCATACCTCAGACCATATCTCTTTTACCCGAGATCCCTCTGATGTACTACAGCCACTATGGACTGGGGGTTAGCCACCTCCCCTGTGTCTGTTGAAGTCCTGTCAGTAGCCAAGGGAGAACCACTCTTGTTTATCCTTAGAGAGAGAACATGGAAGGTTTCCCTGTTCTGTCAGAATACTGTGCCCATTCCTGGGGAAGCAGCGGCTATCTCTAGTAACACATATGGCCCATTTTTCTTGTCAAAAAGAAACAGAAAACAAAGCATGTATCTACTCCTTCTCAAATTTATTTTGATAGGAGTAGTTTATTAGAACTGGCTCAGTGTTTAATTCAGGCTATTGATCCTTCTCACAGAGTAGTTTCTGGTAAAAAAGAGGGATGCCTTTTTCTGGCGAGATTCATGATTCTGAATTTGAACAGAAAGATACAGGGATAGATTCAGGGTTTTGTCCTTAGATTTCTGATTCAGACTCAGAGGCGAGCTCAGTTTATAATTTTAACTGTGGGGGGTTCTCTTTCTCTGAGATTATTGCATAAAACTACTGTTCAATCTCAGCCTTACTACAGGATATGTACCCAAAGAGTGGCGTACAGCAACAGTGGTCCCTCTCCACAAAGGTGGTGCCTCAATGGATCCTGGAAACTATTGCCCCATAAGCCTGACGAGCTTGGTCTGCAAAGCTATGGAAAGGATCATCATGGACCTCATAAATAAAGATATTGGGGACCTACAGACACAGGATCCTACCCAGTTTGGCTTTGTTAAGGGCAGATCCTGCCTCTTAAACCTGGTTGATTTCTTTGAAACAGTCACCAAGGCCATTGACGAGGGGAAGGTGGTCCACACAGCCTACCTGGACCTTGCAAAAGCCTTTGATACAATACCCTACTCGGGCATTATAGATAAGCTCACCAGCTTAAATATAAACCCCTTTGTCACTAGATGGGTTGCAAACTGGCTCAAGGACAGAACCCACATGGTTAGAATTGCTGGAGCCATGTCAGACTCCAAACCAGTTACAAGTGGCGTCCCACAAGGCTCAGTCCTGGGACCTCTCTTGTTCGGTATATATTTCTCGGAGGTACAGGCTAACATGGAAGGACTGTGGCTGATCAAGTTCATAGATGACTGCAAACTGGGTGCCATAATCGACTCTCCAGCCGACACAAGCATCCTACAAAAGGGCCTCATAGAAACAGACAACTGGTGCCAGAGCCATGGCCTCAAGCTAAACGCCAAAAAGTGTATAGTCATCCCCTTTGGCAAAAACAAAGTGCCCACAAATTACCACATAGGTGGTAATCCATTAAGTACGGAAGAAGTAATTAGGGACCTGGGGACCCAAGTTGATAGCAATCTCTCATTTGACAACCATTTGGCCAAAGTGGTTAGAAAAACATTTTATATAGCCCACCTAATCATGAAGGGATTCACATCTAGATCAGGGGAGGTCATCGTGCCTCTTTACTCATCCCTCATCAGGCCCATAATTGAGTACAATGCCCTTTTGGGATGTACCTTACCAGACACCTGCAGCAACTGGAAAGACCCCAAAAGTACCTCACCAAGAGGATCAAAGGGCTCAAACAGATGCCATATGCTGCCCGGTTAAAGAAACTCCAGCTCTACTCAGTGGCATATCGCCTGCTCAGAGGCGATCTGTGCCTGACGTATAAAGCCATGTTCAACCCGGAATTAATGGACATGCTGCACCTCAGAAAATCCAAATCCCATCGAGCTACGTGCTCGAGAGACTTGAACCTCAGCATTGAAATAAATAGGACATGCTGGAGGGACAGATTCATAACCCAGAGGCTCCCTTCACTCTGGAATAAAATCCCAGTCCAGGTTAGGCAGAGTCCCTCATTGACTCTCTTCAAGAGGAATCTTGATGAGTGGATAGGAAATAGTAGGTTTACCCCAGGTATCACTTCTGTGTCACTGTTAGACAGAGGCACAGTATACTAACCTCGAAAAAGCGCATAGCAAAATTCATTTAAAATGGGTGGCGAAAGCCAAACACACTCTGGCTAGGCTTATAAATGCCCTAGGGCAGATAGCCTAGTATGAACCTATGAATGTCCCAGTGTCTTCAGTGGGAGAACACTGAGGTTTCTCAGTCCATCAGAAAATATTATGAGTTGTTACAGAAGAACTTTCCAGAACCTATACCTGTTCCTCCTAAACTCTTTAGAGGATGTTTATCTTACTGCATGTAATTTTTCTGATAGTCAGCCAACTGCCCGTAAAAAGGAAGATAGGATGTATAAAGTTTCTCAGTCTTTTAAATTTTTATACCCTATTCCCAAACCTGACCCAGCAGCTATAGCCTTAGTTGATTCCTCTGGTGCTAAGCACTTAATTCCAGCCCTACCCTTTCTAATAAGGATGGGAAAATTGATACATATGGGGAAAAAGTGTATGCTTCTGGAAATTTGATTTTCAGAATTTTAAATTGTCGGGCTCATATGTTAAAGTTTGTTCTGTCATATTGTGAACTTATGAGGAAAGTTTCCTTTACAGTTTCTTCTTGTGAAGAAAAGACTGCTTTAAATAACTTAGTTTCTTCTGTTGCATAGGTCATTACATGTTTACAGAGTATGTGTATGATTCTTTTGATACTTCTTCCAGGGCTATGGCCACTGCTACTGTTTTACTGAGGTTTGCTTTGTGCATTATCATTCTCAGAAACTCTAGGTGATGTAAAAATGACATTTTAAATTCCACTTTGGATATAGATTTAGTATTTGGCTCCTCTGCTTCAGAGGTGATCAAAAAGTGTGATGAAAGGGGCAAGCTGATTTAGGGAATCACTTCAATTTATTAGCCCTCTTTTTTCAAATTGACCAAGAGATTTTTTTCTTCTACTTCCAGTTTTGCTAAAAAACAGAATAAACAGTCTCAACAGAATTTAGATAAAAAGAGACTTAAGAAGTGGCAAGGGGGTTTCCAAAAAGAAGTTTCAAACCTCCCACAACCAAGGACAGTGCAGCAAGTCTGAATGACTATTCAAGAGACCTTGTAACCCCTTCCCACCCTGGTACTTTCTCTCTTCCAGAAAGTCTGAATCTCCATTTTTCTCTTTGGCAACCTACTGTTTCAGACAAATGGGCTCTGAGAATTATTCATCTGGATTGCAGATGGCAGAAGAAGGAAATTCCACCTTTCCCGGGGGGGGGGGGGCATTCTTCGTCCCGCAGATCAGACTTGTTTGTTTCCACATGTTCTTCATCACATGCATCCCAAGGAGTGATAGAACCAATTCCTCTTTCCCAGTTGGAAAAGAGTTTTATATAGGGATATTTTTACAGCCAAAGAAAGAAAATGCTTGTAGACCAGTTCTGGATCTTTCCTTCCTAAACCTGTTTGTGGTAGTGCCCAGGTTCAAAATGCTGTCACTTCAAAACCTACTACCTCTTCTTCGTCTTTCAACTTTCCTGGTAACACTAAACTTAAAAGATACATGTCATGACATTCCTATTCATCCAGACTTCAGGTGTTTCTTAAGGTTTTTTTGTATCTGGATTACATTGCCAGTTCTCTTCCTTACTCTTTGGACTATTCACTGAACCAAGAGTGTTTACAAAGAGCCTAGCTCCAATTATGGCTCATTGCAGGCTACAGGGTATCCACATGTTTCCATATTTAGATGACTTGCTTATCTTTGCAAATTCTTTTTCAAAAATTCAGAAACCTCTGTTTTGGTGCGAGATCTTTTGCACAAGTTGGTATTCCAAGAGAACATTCAGTATTTTTTCTTGACTCCCTCACACAGGATTTTGTTCCTGGGATGTCAACTAGACAACTCAGTTCCAAACATTTTTCTTCCACAGGAAAAATTAGATCTTTACATAGATCAGTTTCTAAGGTTTTCCACTCAGGCTTTGGTCACTGCAAGGCATTACCTCAGAATTTTGGCTTTTATGGCATCTATGATTCTCATGATACCCCTGGCTTGATGCCACATGAAAAAGATACAGTGGTATCTGAAATCTCTTTGGTCCAGCATCAACACCCTTTATCTTTTCAGATCCCAGTGCTGGAGTTTGTCAAAAGAGAATTTTCTTTTTGATGGAGAAAACAGATATCCTTAAATCTAAGTCTCCCCTTCTCCATGCCTACTCCAAAGCAGGAAGCAGTTTTAGGAGGGCTAAAATTGCAGGGAGTTTAAGACACCAAGGACAGGCACAAGCACATAAATATCAAGGAGATGCTTGCCCTGATCAAGGCACTCAACTCTCTGGGCCATCTTTACTTTTCAGGACCTCTTTAAGTGGTTACAGACAATACTGCAGTCGCATGGTATATGAACAAGCAAGGGGGAACTAGGTCATGCCCCCTTTGCAGACTAGCTATGTTAGCATGGGATATAGCTTCACACCACAATCTCATTCTACAGACTTCCTACATTCTGTGAGAGCAAAATTATTTTGGCAGACAAACTGAGCAGGATCAAGGCAGACCCTCATGAATGAAAACTAGATTGAGGATCTTCCAAGATTTGATCCCTCTGTGGGGTGTTCCTCAAGTAGACCTCATTGCTTCCTCTCTGAACAATCGATTAGCAAAATTCTATTCAAGGACTCCATACTAGAAGGCCTGAAAGACAGGTGCCTTTTCTTTTCTTTGGACAGGACTGTTCCTGTATGCCTTTCCACCCTTTCCACTAATATCCAAGGTACTTCTGAAGATTCAGAAGGAATACTCCAAGATCATTGTGGTGACTGCTTTCTGGCCCAGGCAACCAGGGATCTCCATTCTTTTGGAAATGGCCAGGGCAATTACCACATGCTTCCTCAAAGAATGGATCTACTCACACAAGAAGAGCAGTGTTTGATGCACCTTGACATCAGCCATGTTCAGCTGGCTGCCTGGATGATAGGGTTTAATCCCTTTCAGGTACCTATTTACTGAGGATGTACAGCAGGTACTAATGGAGGCAAGAAAGCCTGCTACTCAAAAATCATGCACTAGCAAAATGGAAAATGTTTTCTAGTTGGTGCGAACAAAATAACCAAAACCCATTCAGGGTTAGTTGCTCTCTGGTTTTACTATATTTATGTGAGTTACTATCCTATGGCCTTTCTTATTCCTCTAACAAGATTAATTTGTTGGCCATTTCACCATGGCTGCCCATAGATCCTCCTCTTTCAAGGCAGTCAGGATTTGAAACAAAGTAAAAAATAACTAAAGAAATGTCCCCAAATTAGGGACACATTTTAAATGTTGACACTATTATCTTAGAAATTCTCAAAATGATTTCCAATTTTAGGATAAATTGAACAAAACTGAAAAACATCAAGGGGTGTCCCTACAAAATAGGGACAGTTGAGACTCTCCTGTCAAAATGTTCTTGAAAGGAGTTTTGCTTTAGAGGCCTACAAGGAAACTGGCGTTAGGAAAGCTAACACTTGCTCCATTTACACCAGCTGATTTGGCTGACTTGAGGTTCTTAACATGGAAAAAAACAGCTTTGCTGATTGCCCTGACCTCTGCAAGAAGGGTATCCGAGTTGCAAGCTTTTATGGTGAGACAATCCTACCTCATTTTCCATAGAGACATGGTTTCTTTGAGAACTAATCCTTCTTTTATGCCTAAAGTTGTATCTGAATTTACTTTAAGCCAAACTATCCATCTCACTGTTTTGTTTTCTGAACCTAATAATGAGGGAGAAAGGATACTCCATACCTTGGATGTCAACAGACAATTCTGGTGCTATCTTGACAGAAATAAATCTTTTAGATCTTAGGATCATGTGTTCATTTCTTATGAAGGTAAGAAGAAGGAACATCCTCTGACAACACAGGATATTTCCAAATGGTTGTCTAAAGCTATTATATTTTGTTATACTCAGCATAACAAAACTATTCCATGCAGGGTCAAAGTCCACTTTACCAGGGCCTTGGCTTCATCTATGGCTTTTTGGAAAAGGTTGGATTCTAGAAATATTCTAGAAGCTTCTGCTGCTGCTTGGTCCTCTGTACATACTTTTATAAAACAGTATAAGCTTTATTGCTTCTGTAGGTTTAGATCAATCTTTGGTAGGACCATTCCCCCTCCTTCCTCCTCCCAAGTATAGTTACCTATAATAATATACCCATGTAGCTAAGGCTACTGCAGCAGTGATCAGTATGAACATTGTACAGTTCAGTAAGTCAAACTTACTGTAACAGTAGATATTCTAATGATTACTGCTGCATTAGCTGCTCCATCCTTGTTTTTTTTTTTTTTGGTGTGTTTTTTATGCCAAGGTGTGTTTTTTGTTATTCCTAGCCCTGTTCTGTCAGGGCTTAGCCTTCCTCTCTCTGTTGACAGGAAAGCCCCGAAGGGCTTGCTGCCCAAATTTGTTGTTTAGTCGGCTTAGCTTGAAATGTTTGACAGTTTGGGTGCATGGAAGGTGCCTTGAAGCTTTAGAAGTTGGTTGGCTGTTATACCCTAGACAGGACATATCCCAAATGGCTAAGACTACTGCAGCAGTGATCATTTGAAGATCTACTGTTACAGTAAGTTCAACTTGCGCAACTATACTTTTAATGTGCCCCTGTTGATGATGGAATGTGTTGCTATATTTTCCTAGTCCTGCTAGGGTTAGGAAATGTTGTAATTGGAGCTAAATACAGACATTTGTAGTTAAATACATGAACGGAACATAAAATGACATGAAGTAAGATTTTGACATACATCTGAAATCAAACCCTTAAGACTGTACAACAACACATCACGTAGTTCATTATATCCAGCAGCTTAATAACTGTTATAGTAACTGTTACAAGGTAGTGCTTTTACAATTTTTCGTATAGTGCAGCAGGTTTAAGCACATTTGTACAAAGATAACCAGACTAGTGATGGTAAAAACTCGCCAGTTTTTGCCATATGGCGTGAAATGGCATTCATAGTCATTTATCACTGGTGCACGATGCCAAACTGTGCAAATGCTGAGGACGTAAAGGGAATGCTTTTTAATGGGCCATTTCTGGTTATGTGTGTTGTGTGTTTCTATTTTTTGACCTCATTAAACATGTGACAAAGGGTTTGATAGAACAGTGGTGAAAATGGGGGGGGGCAAGCTGAGGGGATGTCACAGGGGAAAGAATGCAGGAATATGCAGAATGTTGGCGGTAGAGCACTTTAGGTATCCACTTCTTTATAACATATATATAGTACTGCACACAGAAGTTGATGAATTTGGAGAGTCATGACATCAGAGATGAGTTATAACAACAGAATAATGTTGTAGACCCAACTGTACCAAATCATATGTATCAAGATGCCTTATAGTTGAAGTGGAGAGCTATGTATGAGGTGTATTTTTTTTTTTTTTTTTGTAGTACAGGTGCCCTTTTTTTGGTGGAGAGAGGGAGAGAGGGGACTTTTGGAAAAATGCTTAGGAATAAGATGGTCAGGTAGGTAGGGTAGGTTAAGTAGCAGGCATGCACATACAGGGCATATAAGACAGACAGGCAGACAGGGATGGTGATAGACAGAAAAGGCTGGGGACACCATGACTGAGGATAGGAAGGTCACATCAGAGGTGCATCTGTGTTCAGCTTGAGCACAGTGAGACTCTAGTCCTTACCCTCTGAACTGTCATCACTGTCCCTGTGTCAGTTTTCTGGGTCAGTGCTGGTTGTGGCATCAATTTGGAAATCCATCGCAGGATCTTTTCAACCCTGGTGATTCAAGCACTGTAGCCCCTCTCTATTATACTGTCCGCCAGCCCTGTCAACTCCTGCCAGGTGACAAAATTGCTACCTTCACTACTACTGTTCCAAGAGGGTACTACTGCACCTGAAGCCAGGACACAGCTACCTGACACAGTTGGAGCAGGTAGTACAGGAGTTGTCCAGGGAACGCTGACAGGTTGTGACCCAATGTGTGTGGTGTCTGTGCTGTGTGTGATGGTGCCACTGCAGCCAAATGTGGAGATCTGGTAGGCCAGACCACACTGGTCAGTCTGTCTGCCTGTGCTGATAGTCAGTTTGTTTTCAGCAGCAGTGTATCTCCCCAAGAAAAGGAGAGAGAGAGAGAGAGTGAATGAGCTAGTGTTGGGGGAGACATGTCACATTATCTTATTATTTCAATGCATGAACAAATATGACACATAAATATGTTCACCTTTGACAAATCCAGATATGGTATGATATGAAGTCATTAATGTGACATAAAATAAATCAGTCTCAGTGCTATTATTTAAGCAAGGAAATATTTAATTGAATTTGCCTTGTTAGATATATGGTTTCCAAGATATTAATTGCAATTACCAGGACTGAATTGTTAATGTCCTTTAGTATCACAGTTAATATTTTAGAAATACTATCCCATAATAAAAGCTAATTTCTGTTTTTGGGAATTGAACATACACACACAACTAAGCTAGTATACTCATTGCTTTATGCAATCACCAAGAGCTACTGGAGCAGGCATGTATGCCTGATATAAATGTGTAAGTGTGCCTTCTCAAGCTAATATGGACTGATGATCTGAAAAATATTATCTGGCTTGCATTCATACCTGATGCATACTTAACCCCATGCTTCACTGAGGTGAGGCAGTCTTTTCTGATGCATCTACTGTTCCTGTGCTATCTGTTCTGCAGCTGTACAGTAGAGGATAAAAAAATATGAAACCATGATGAATAACTTGGCTGGATAATCCTTGCAATATCATTGACTGGTGATGGATCAATATACTTACACAACTGAGGGGTATTTACCATCTTACACTCCTTGTTCCATCAGCTCAGGAGGTTCTGCTTGCTCTTCTTCATGCTACTGTAATGTTGACAACATTGCTCCCCAGTAAGTGAAATGCCAGCTGCACTGGAGACAGCCTTGGACAAACTATTCCAATCCTCAGCCATATACTGAGACCCAGTATAACCCTCCTGTACCAGCCTCCAGCTGTAGTGCTGACAAGGAGTGCTACAAAAATCCTGGTCTCCTCAACATGCCACCTTTATGCTCTAAATGGATCACCATCAGCAGTCATGTCTGCAGAAGTCAGACTAGAACTAGGTATCTGAATGTACAAAAGTGACTTAGCAAACACATTGACAATTATTACATCCAAAAGCAATGATGGTGTGAAATATGGCAGTGGGATTTAGCCATGTGTCATTCTCAACCTTTTTACAGATGTTCCAGTGTTAAACACTGGCATGGTTTGTGGTGTGTCTTATAACCATTCTTGGTTGGAGGTAAAATGGTATAACTTGTTACATATTGGGCTGTCGTGAGTTACACAATTATCCAAATTTATTGCTACCACCTTGGAATCGAACCCATGAGAAAAAGAAGGTTGAAATCTTATAAGTTGTCAATGTCACAAGAGAACTTCCTTATTTTACCTTTGAGATATGGTACTTTCAAAATGATTGGAGATGTACTTAAGAGATGTCTGTATGTGTGTGACTTGAACTACACTTGGTCCTGGAGTTCTATGTAAAAGACAGTATTTGAGGTTGTAAATACATTTCAGAGGCATGGAGATGTATGACCTGAGTAATACATATTGGGGTATATGCCACGCATACTTCATATAACATACTGTCCTAAACACGTACTTATATAAGATGAGTTATAACAGCAAAGTTATTGTTTACATCATACCTATGCAAGTGCATTTTAAATTAACTGCCCTCATCGTTGTCATGGTTAACGTAATTTACACACATTATACTGGACTTTCATTAAGCTGCAGTGGTGCAGCGGTTAGCGTTGTCACCTCACAGTAAGAGGTTCTCCTGTTCGATTCTCGACTGGAGCACCTTCTCTGTGGAGCCTGCACATCCTCCCCGCGGTCGAGTGACGTTAAAGACATGCAGGCACGTGCGAGCATGAATGGGCGTGCCTTCGTTGAAGGTTAGGCCTCAAGCTGGCAACTCGGCACTGTAAAAATCCACTGCCAATCATGAGCGGTCCGGAGTTCTGCTGTGGCGACCCCTAACCGGGAAAAGCTGAAAGTCTATATTGGACTTTCATTGCAGGCAGTGATAACTTTGTTGCAAAAATCATATTTATAATACTCATATGTATATACTGTTATATTTCTAAATAAAAGTTTGTGACTAATGCCATTCTAACCCTTAAATAAAAATATATGTAAACTGCATTTAAATCCTTCAATACCTGACCACTTTTTCTAACTTACTGCACTTATACCTTGTGCTACACAAATTATTAGGTAGCAGCTGCATTGCCTTCACTCAGTAAGGCTTTTCTGTTATCAGAATTTAGAAGATGCTATATTGCACCTCATCATGTTGTTATCAATACTGAGAAAAGTTGAGTTTCCAAAAACAGCACATTCATAGACAAAATGTGTGTCAGTGGCTATTCTGAACCATTAATTAAAATTATATGTAAACTGGATTCGAACCCTGCATTACCTGTTCTCTTTCACATTGCAATGATCATTGTGCCACAGACACAGGTGACAGGTACAGTTTTTTTCATTCAGTGTTATCTAGAGTGCTGACAGCAGTACACCAGCACCAGATTCATTTGCTGTACTGAAGGCATATTAAAGTAATTGTTTCTTCATTTAATGCATTGGGAAGTGAAACATTGATAGTGTCCACAGCCAGTACCTATTGTGCAATACCAAGCAGCATGCAAAGGATGGTGCATAAAATGTTTTTGAGCATCTCTTTATGATATTCTCTCAACTTTGTATGCTATTTAAATAAAAATATGAACATTGCACACAAACACCACCACATCTACATGTGAACCTTGATACCATGGCACTAACATGACACATTTCAGATTATTTTCATAATTTGCCACAGAGAATAGACATTTTTATAATGAAGGGAAAGTAGCTTACACATACTCTAGGGGACATTGCATCACTTTACATTAAATGTCCTACATAAGCCCTTTGTTACAGTTGTCCTTTGTGAATTCCCAGTAGATGTGTAGCTGAATAGTGTATCTGCAACAGTTGAGCTACTAATTCCTGTCAGAAAAGTATTTGCAATGCTACAAGTTTTTTACCTTTCTTTTGGTAGCATTATTGCCTTTTTATGTGAGTCTGGTATGAATGCAATGTCATTTGGATTTATTTTGATATGTGTTTTTTCTTATTTAACTGTTATGTACTTCATGTGAATTGCAGATAGCAAATACTCAGAAACACAGTTGGATCATAAGCATTTAGTAAAGCAAATTTTATAAAGGGTTTTCTTTCCTAAGTCAGTCAGTCAGTAGGGTGGGGTGAGAGGGGCAACTACCCCTGCCACAAAGTGCTGAGAGGCCGATCAGTCGATTTGCAGTCAATCATGAGCTCTATAGCACTCCATGTGTGTGGTCTAAACTTTAACAACTACTTACTACATTGTAGCAAGCAGTTTACTACAGTTTAACAAAAAAAAAAAAAAAAAACTGAACACTGTAGTGCACTGTACAGGCAGGATATAAATTGTAGCAATGGTTTAAAAAATATATTTTTATTTTTAAAACATGAACACAATAGTGCTGTGTGCAGACAGGATATAAACTGCAGCAGCTGTTTGCTACATTTATAGCAAGCAGTTTGGTACAGTTTAAAAATATTTTTATTTAACTAAAACGTGAGTGCTGTAGCACTACATGCAGACAGGGTATAGACTGTAGAAGTATTTACTACATTTGTAGCAAGCAGTTTTCCACAGTTTAAAAAGAAGAATTTTTTGTTATAAAACATGTTGGAGAGTTGGGGGCAGGGCAAATAAATGGCACCCAAATGGCTGGGATGGGGGGGGTGGGCATGTGCATCTGGCCACATGGTTGGCATGCCATTAAAAGTATCATATATCCATTTTTTTGGAACAGCTTTGGGGTGTGCATCTAACTGTAATAAGCTGAAATAAGCCAATCACTTACAATGTAGCAATCAGTTCATTACAGTGAGGTGATATTTTTTGCTCTTCACTTGAAGAGCTGAGGGGGTGTGGGACTGGTTCATAGTTCTGGCCCAGGGCACTGATTGAATCAGCTACGCTTCTGCAATCAATGCAGTGCCCTAACTTTTTGTTAATTTTCACTCTCAGTAAATGTACATCAAAGTATCAGGATTGTGAAAAATGTAATTATTCCTGCAGTTGCACTAATCATTCACACTTACAAGCCATTAGCAAGTAATACTTCTCAATACTTGTTTTTGCACTGCTAGAGAATGTGCACAGAATTATCTAGAGTGGCAATTCAATAAAGCCTACACAGAGCGATTCTGTATGTAGGCATATTGGCATGGCCCCAACATGGAACATGGCCACCGAGTGATCCAGTAAACAGGGCAGAGGGGCGTGCATGAGTATGCAGACATGGAGGTGTCCGTGGAATGCAAATCACCTCATAAACTGGTGCAATCCATGCAAATGAGGTTGATTTATGATCCAATAAGCAAAAAGGCACACATGTAGGTGCCATGTTGGTGTTAGAAATGTACGCAGACAGAAACCATGTACCGGAATGTAAAATTTAAGCAGGGGTTGTGAGAAGCCAAATAAAAGGGTGGATATTGCACTGTAGGCATGCAAATGGCCAAAGCTATGGCCAGTGAGTCAAAAAAATAATGCAAATGAATAAAAAATATATATTTTTTAATATATATATATATATATATATATATATATATATATATATATTATGTTTGTGCAGCACGCAATGATGCACAAACATGCCGTTATGCAAATAAAATAAATAGTGTAAAAAAAAATTAAAATTAGACATTTAAAAAAATATTGCATTATAGTGTCTGGCGTGTAAAGTCTTACAATGGAAGGTTTCAATAGTTGCTTCAGAGGGAGGCCCTGGAGTAGTGAAATATCCAGGGTATACTCCATTAGGTGTATGTAAATGAGCTGGGTTACTGAATAGCAAAAGCGGCCACTGGTTCCACAGATACAATCTGTGGTAGGGCTAGAACCATGTAGGTAGTAGTAGAACAGGCAGCTGACATCAAAATGGGGTATGTCATGCTATGTGTAAGTGGATTGGAGCTCAGCAGCGCTTGTTTATGCTCAGCTAAACACTGGTAAGCAGGGGGTGTGTCCGATGCTGCTGAGCTGTGTTTAGTCTCATGGTGCATGTTTTAGCTGGTGTAAGAAAAGCTGAGCATGCTCGTGCACAGGGGAGTGTCCAGACTGCTGAGCACTGTTTACACTAGTGACACGGGTTTGTGTGCAGTGCCCCAGTGCTTAGCAGTGAAAGAATTAAAAAAAAAAATAAAAAAAAGGAAATACCTAGGAGAGGCCTATCAAGTAGAAATGACTGATAAGCCCTGTTCAACAGACACTCGCCTATTAAACCCCCCGAAGATATACCTGTCAGGTGGAATGCATCATAGTGAGACAATCACACAGGCTGCATCTGCAGCACACCAGTATAAAGTATGCATACACCCTACAATCTGATTTTTCCCACATACTCTGCACCATTGGAGTACACACTTGGGAATTTTAACTGGCAAAATGATAGGGACTGCTGCTACTCTGCTACATCTGTAAGTGCTAGAGGCTGAGGTCAGTGATGATGCTGATGCTGACAATAGGCCTAGACTGAGAAGAGTGTTCAGGCCCAGGGTAACCTTCCAGGGGCTACATGAGCTGGAGATTGTAGAGCACTACAGGGTGGACAGGGACATACTACAAGAACTCACCAAACTCTGCCACCCTCAGCTCACACCCAGAGCCAACAGAGGAGAGCCCATTCCAGTGAAACAAAGGTATGTGTAGCCCTTAGAATACTAGCTACCTACAGGTACTTTTCAAAGACCAGCTGGAGATATAATGGGAGTCTCACAGGCATCTGCATCCCGAGTACTCCACCAGTTCCTGAATGCCATGCAAGCCCATGCCAGTGAGCACATTTATTTACCCCACACCCCTGAGGAGAGGGCCAGCAATATGCATCTCTTCCACCATGTAGCACACTACCCTGAGGTGCTGGGTGCCATAGACTGCATTCACATTCACATCAAAGCACCACCTGGTGAAGAGGATAGACTGTACGTCAACCACAAGGAGTATCACTCCATCAACTGCCAGGTCATGTGCAATGCCCAAGGCATTATCATGAATGTGTGTGCTGGTAGCCCTGGCAGTTATCATGACTCCTACATCTGGCATACATCACAGCTGTACCAGACGTTTGCCAGGGGGGACATCCCATATGGCCATCTACTGGGGGATGCTGGCTACTCACTGGAACCATGGATGATAACACCCATCAGAAATGTACACACACCAACTAAAGAATGCCATAATAAGACACACGCACAAACTGGGAACATCATAGGGCATGTGTTTGGGCTGTACAAGTCACGGTTCTGCTGCCTTGATATATGTGGTGGAGCCCTGCAGTACTCTTCAGCCACATGTGCACACATGTTTACAGTATGTGCCATGCTATACACAATATGATCCTGTGAAACAACTGCGGCAAGAAAATCACATGGAAAGGACACACAGCCCCCCACCAGTGCTAAGGTCCCAACAGTCACAGGGGGACTCAGAGGAGGAACCCCCTGAACCTGTCCCTGTAGGTAGACATAGGCATGCCCAGTATGCCCTGGCCTTGGCAAAGAGGCACGACATAGCACATGCAATGACAACCTAGGGAACCTAGGGACTGACACCTCACTTGAATCACATACATACTAAAAAGGATGTCAGCCACAACACACAACCTGTACATTAACATGTATTGGCTGTGTACTGCATGCATCCAACAGAGTCAGCCCTGAAGCATCGTTCTATCCACCGCTCAGGCGCAAGGTATGTCACTCTTCATTACAACAAATGTATGGGGTACTACACTATGGTAGCATAGGTATGGACCTGCTGCATGTATGCAAGGGAATAGGGTGGGCTACCAGAATAGCTTAAGACAACTGACAACTATGTGGGACAACAGGAACCCTCTGCCCAATAGTGGCTGCCCCATATTATGCAGTAGGACCCAAGCCAGCAAAACCCACTGCATTATGCAAGGGAATTACAAACAGCAGGGTCACAGGACAGATGCTTGACTGTCAGTGCTAGAGTCACCTACCCCCAACACACCCATGTTTCTGTACGTCTGCAGTAAATTCTGTTTGCAAGATAATAGCAGCAGATTACACAATCTCAAGGCTGTCCCAATCAACCTGGTGACATGTTCCATTTACACAATATGCAGGGGGACAATGTGCTATGTATGTCTGTGGTTGATAGTGTCAGGAATTAAACTGTACTGTCTGGTGGCTGACATGGCTTAGTGGGCTAAGTACATTACCACAGTTGATGGTGCTCATGGTTCGAGGCTGGATCCGCCTACTATTTTGCATGTGAGCTACACCTATGGTAGGAGTTCTACAGCCAGTCCATATGTCACTATTTGTTACTGCAGGAAAGCTTGAAAAAGCCAGAGACAATGGAGGGACAAGGGGCCATAGATATGGACAGTACAGAGCTCTGAGTAACCTAGACAGTGGCTAGTAGAACAGTAGATTGTAACATGTCAGAGTGACAGCAGGTTGTCAAGGCTGTCACATAACTGTGTCAGTGCTTAAAAGTCAGTGGGCACCATCATACCCCTCAAATGTAAGAGTGTCACAGAATGCCCACATTTTTGCCTTAAATATATATGTATGTATGTAGAGAGAGAGTCTGTTTTTCATAACATTGCATTTTTTCTGGCAAACTACTGGTGAATGAACAAAGGTTGACATAAGAAAATAATGACAGACAGTTGAGATGCACGCTTCATACGCATCAGAACATTTATGCTAATACAAAGTCCGAATTCTACCAGCTGTGTAAGGTTGTAAGAGCAATATGAAACAGTTGTCCCTATGTTTGTGCTTGTGTCTGTGTCCCACTTTTATACATGGCTTTGTTCAGATCTTTGGCTCCAAGAGGTTGAGAGTTATGGGCACTTTGTAGCCTTAAAATAACAGTACAACACAAACCATCTGAGGACCAGACCAAACATATGGGGCACAGGGCTGGACATCCTGCAAAATAGGTACAGTCAGAGGTGTGAAGTCTGTAACCCTGTGTGTGGTGTTACATCACATACCCCAGTCACAGCATACCTAGAACTACATAGAGCAGCAACTGTGGAGAAACCCAGGAACTGGAGCAGGGCAGGACAAAGGCCCACATTTAAGGAAAAGGAGGAAGTAATGGCCAGACAAATGTAGAAAGTGCAGAATATAACAATTCATGCAGTAGTATGGGTCCAGGCAGTGTATGGAGTTAGTAACCCAAATGTCTGTCAGCGGATGTTCTTCGTGTTTCACTGTTGCAGTCCTAACATATGGGTTATCCGGCTCCCGGTAGCCCTCAGTCGGCCCGAATACCAGAGTCCTCGGTATATGACGTCGGCTGCCACCAGTTGTAAAACTGATGTCAGAACATCAGGTATAAAGGGAGGCATCTGATGCCAATTCCTCAGTCATTCTTGCCGCGGAGCCCAAAGCAGATGCAATTCACACTACTTCCGGTCAGCCGTTTACCTTCTTTTTGCTTTCCGACTACCAAGTTGAAGATGCCTTCAGATAAGTACCCCATTGGGGATCCCCTTTTCTTGCTTTAACGAATATCAGATAAAGTTAATAACTGTCTTGACTGTGGAAAACAGATTCCGCACTGTGATTTTCATTCCTATTGTATAACTTGTTTGGGCCTTGAGCATGACGTCCCTAACTATGATCTCTGCACTTCCTTTAACCCGCATACCATACGTCGTAGAGCTAAGATTTTGTATAAATATTTTGGAGTCTGACCTAAGTTCGTTGGTATGGCATCTTCTGGTCTCCCAACTTCGGATATACCTAGGAAATGCAAAGACAAGGATCATGACAGGCCTAGGGTTAAATCTGCTGATGACGCACCGGTGAAATTGGTCGTCAGCACAGCGACAGTCAGCAGATTTTCAGCCGCAGGACTCTGCAGAGACCTTTATGGAGTCCTCCATGCCGCAGGCTGCTATTTCATCTTTAGACCCTCTGCCTGTCGCTGCCTCAGATGGGTCCGGAGTCACTATGCAGGCACCGGCTTCTGACACCTCTTCTTTTTGACATGAGACCTGAACCAGACCAACTACCTTAGTTCAAACTTCTGCAGTTGCTAGGCCTCTCGAGTCCCTCCGGATTGCTAGCAAACCTTCCAGCCGCAAACCTACTCACAAGCAGATGTCGGCCTCCCCTCCTGTGCCTCAGTCCCAGTTGGTAAAGATGGCTGGTGATCTTCTTTCCCTGATTAGGGGCTCTCATCTCCCCCCTTCCAAGAGGGCTAGGGAATTGTCTCCTGATGTTTTGTCTGTCTCAGATTCTGAGGTTTCCAGTATTTCTGCTGGTGAAGAAGGAAATTCTCAACTTTTTTCTGGCTTTGAGGATTCTGATGCTGAGAACTCTATCCCTTCTGCCTCCCCTCCAGAATATTTTTCCTTTAGGGATACTTTGAATACTCTTAGGGAGCACTTTAAATGGGAATGTCAGGATTTTCCTCAGTCTAAGAAAAGAATCAGGGAATTTTTGGATTTGCCACAGCATAAGCCTCTGGCTATACCTCCAGTTTTGGAAGTTGTGGATGATATTTTCATGGAAAATTCTTTAACTCTTAATTCTGTTCCTCCTGCCCCCAGAAAACCTGATAGGTATTATAGGGTTCCTGATTCTCATCAATTCTTTTTAAAAACCCTACTGCTGATCCTGAAATTATTTCTCAAGGCCCCAAGGGTGTTAAGGCTACTATTGCTAAAAATACTGTGCCTTCTGATAAGGAGTCTAGGGCCTTGGACAGGTGGGGTAAAAAAGTCTATACCTTCTGCAACTCTTGCCATTAGATCTGTGGATTGCCTTTTCAACATGCTTAAGTATCAGCAGCATACTTTGGAGGCTATTAAGGCTAAACTTGGGGATATTTCTTCCATGTCTGAGAACAAAGATTTACAAGACTTACTAAATGCTGCCACTTTAGTTAATAAGCATTCACTTCATTGTGGTTTTGATACTTTGGAGGCTTCCTGCAGAGCAGCAACCACTGGTTCCATTATTAGAAGGCATGCTTGGCTCAGGGAGCAGCCTTTTTCTGATCCTGTTAAATCTAAATTGTGGATGTTCCTTTGCACAAAGAGAATCTTTTTGGTAATAAGGCTGAGGAGGTACTGAAGAAGTTGGAGGATAAGGTGAAATCTATGCATGCTGTAAAAGATTTCCTTCCGGTTCAACCTCCTCGGTTCAGTAGGCATTATCCTTCCAAAAATTGGTCTTTCCCTGTTCCTGGCAAGCAGGGTCGCTCTAGGCCTAGGGGTTTCCGATCTTCCAGAGGGCAGGCTTCTGCCCCTCAAAGGGCTAAACAATGGCATTCTTCTTCTGCTAAATTGGGGAGTTCTAAGCCAGCTTCCCAATCAAGCATTCTTAATGACTTCGGCCTTTTTGTGCCTACCTCTGTAGGCCCTGGGTTTCCTTTGGGGGGAAGGTTAGCCAGGTTCACAGAGGTATGGTCTACTATCACAGACGACAAATGGGTGCTCAGTATAGTAAACAAAGGTTACAAGTTTTATTTTCACACCTTTCCTGTTCTACAAGGGTACCCAGACATACCCAGAACTCTCAGGGCAGAGGTAGAAAATCAAATTTCTTCTCTACTGACTATGGGAGCTATAGAGCCAGTTCCTGCAAATCAGGCAGGCCTTGGATTTTATTCAAGACTTTTCCTGGTACCCAAAAAAGGGGGCACCTGGCGCCCTTTTCTGGATCTGTCTATTCTAAACACTTTTCTGGTGATTCCCAAATTCAAGATGCTCACTCTTCAACAGTTATTACCCATGCTGGGCAAGGATTCATGGCTGGTAGCTTTGGATTTCAAGGAGGCTTATCTGCACATCCCAATAAGGGAAAGTTGCAGGCAGTTCCTTCGTTTCAGGGCTGGGGAGCAACACTTTCAATTCTCTGCACTGCCCTTTGGCTTATCTACTGCTTCCAGAGTTTTTATGAAGTGCCTGGCTCCAGCCATTGCTTTTTGCAGGCAGAAAAACATTCACATTTATCCTTACCTGGACGACTGTCTCATTCAAGCAAACTCCCCAGAACAACTAGAAAAGGATTTGGACTTCGTGAAGAACATTCTCACCTCTTTGGGTTACACTCTCAATGAAAAGAAGTCAAAGTTGGTTCCTACAAGGGAGGTTGTTTTCCTGGGAGCGAGCCTGAATACAGCCACCCAGATGGTATGGGTTCCTATCAGCACTTCTAATGTTGAAAATGCCAAATTTAATTTCATCGAACTAAAATGCTCAAAATGTGAGAAGAGTGAACTGACAGAACATCGATTTCTTTCTCAGGGAAAGAAATTGGTGGGCCGTCATCGGAGTTTGCTATTTCCTCCACTGTGGAGCGGTCTCGGAGTTGGTATATTTACGTAGGGGGGCACAGCCCCCCATGTTGGGGGTGTGGGGTGGCGAAGCCCCCCACTTCTGTTAGTGTTTAAAGTATTAAAATTTTTTTTGCACAGAACACCGATTTCTTTTCCTGGGAAAGAAATCGATGTTCCGTCAATTCGCACTTTTCAAATTTCAAACATTTCAGT